>NC_092335.1:316310000-317510000 GCF_046630445.1 Rutidosis leptorrhynchoides | reverse complement strand
TGAATATGATGAATTGAAACTTATAAATTTGCAGATAGTTTAGGTAGATTATTCCTAACCTTTCTGCGTTATTAGATTTTGAGGTTGATCCGAAAATGGTTCCTGGAATGAAATGGGTTTACGAACCAAAAAAAAAAAAAAAAAAACTGCTGTGATTTTTTTTTTTTTGATTTCTCTATTAACAGGAGCTATAAAATGTTCCAAGAATTGATAAATGATTGAAGATTGTTTGTAGGGATCCTCGGGTCGACAATGGATCACGAGCAGGGAGAAGAAAAGCAGGAACAAGAATAGAAAATAATGGAGGCAGGTATATGCGTGCATATAAAATAGATTTGGTACTGCCTTTTAATTTAATTTATATAATTAATAATTATTATTATATAATAACAATACTATTATTATTTAACATTAATAATAAGATAATAATAGTAATAAATATAATATTAATGATAAAAAAATGATAATCATAATAATACCATATTAGTTATGATAATATTAATATTTTAATGATGATGATGATAATAATAATAATAATAATAATAATAATAATAATAATAATAATAATAATGGTATGATATATATATATATATATATATATATATATATATATATATATATATATATATATCCAATCTCATCTTTATATATTATATAATGAGATTATTACTACAAATGTTGATATTTGATAGTACTAATAATATTACTACAACAACTATATTTGTATTTATATTTAATTTATTAATATCACATATTTTTATGTAATACTTAATAATTATATAGTATGTAATATAACATATACTGAATAATATATATTTATACATTTTAATATAAATATATTATAATATAGGTTTGTATACTAATTACGTTTTAATTATATATGTACTTATAAAAATCTAAATGTTTTATATATGTAAGTATTATATATATTTATTTAGAATAATACATTATTTCATCATAGAAGTATTATATATTTCAACATATACATAATATAATAATTATATATAAAATCATATTTTATATATGTGTATATATATATATATATATACACACTTAATTACAATTAATTGTTCGTGAATCGTCGAGCATAGTCAAAGGTTTAAATTATTACATGAACAAAGTTCAAAAGTTTTTGAGACTCAACATTACTGACTTTGCCTATCGTGTCGGAATAGTATAAAGATCAAGTTTAAATTTGGTCAGAAATTTCCGGGTCATCACATTTTGGCACCGGTTGTCCTATATTTTATAAACATGTGTTCAGCCGTGGGGTGTAAAGACCGGCACACATGTTCTATATTTTGAAGGCACATGTATTCAGCCGTGGGGTGAAAGACCGGCACAGATGGTTACTATTATATTTTGAATCCTCACCAGGTGTTCTTCATATGAAAGATATTTTTTTTGTGCAGTTGGAATGAGACTTCTGCACGTTTTATAATATTTAAAATCTTGTTGTCTATTAAAATGATGAAAATGAAATGATTACTATAAACTAATGAACTCACCAACCTTTTGGTTGACACTTTAAAGCATGTTTATTCTCAGGTTTGAAAGAAATCTTCCGCTGTGCATTAGTTAATTCTAAAGATATTACTTGGAGTCATTCATGACATATTTCAAAAAACGTTGCATTCGAGTCATTGAAGTTCATTAGAGATTATTATTAATTAAATGACAGATTAGGTCATTTATAGTTTGGATATTATGAAATGGTATGCATACCTGTCAACTTTCGATGAAATGAAAGGTTGTCTTTTAAAAACGAATGCAATGTTTGTAAAATGTATCATATAGAGGTCAAATACCTTGCGATGTAATCATATGTAATGTTCTAGTTCATATGGATTTGGTCGGGGCACTACATCGAACTCGCGACCTCCCGCTCACACCGCAACACCTCAAACCATTCCTCCAATCGTTACTTTTCTGAATTATCTTCTACACTTAATTTCTTTAAACTGAGTCTCGGCCCAATGTTTAATTTAAACCCAACTTGTTTATTCGGCCCAATAGCAAATCATGGCCCATCAAACTGATCATGGCCCAACAACGAATTTGATCCAAAAGAGCATAGGTGACCCAATTGTATCATTCAATAATATAGAAGGGTTTGTTCACGGTTTTATAAAAAAAAATGCTAGCAGTAGACTTCGGTTCCTCTTCTTCTTAATTTTATCGTACAGTATCATTACTTCATCTTCTTCATCTCATCGTCAATATCATCGTTGATCATCACATCATCCACTATCATCATCATCTAAATCGGTTATCATAATCATAACCCAATAGTCAACATCATCATCTTGTACCATCAGTAATCATCATCAACATAACCGTTATCATTCCCAAGTTCCATCGTTTTCATCACAGCTCGTCATCGACTATTCATCATCTCTTTCGTTTATCAACATCATCATGATCATTACTCATCTCCCATACTTGCCATTTATTTTATCATCATCATTTAGGATATCCTAACAGGAATAGAACTAGCGAATAGCAGCAAAGCTGCATACACGAGAAGGTGTATATTAGTAGAAGGTTGCAGCAGTCGTCCTACCTCAACCAAACAGGAACAATAACAGTTTAAAATGGCGTAGTAGGTGGGGTTGAACAGAAAATCAGAAACGACGGGCAGCAGTAGCAAATGATCTTGTGGGTTGTGGGTTTGGGTTTGTTGATCATCGAAAAGAAATAGAAAGGTAAATGGGTGATCCATGGTGGTGTGTGGTTAGAGAGTAAACAAAAAATAAAATGCAGTAGCACGACATGGGTTTGTAGGTGTTTGAGGGTTACTCGATGGTAGTGTTGTGAGGTTATTTGAATGACATACATAAAATAACAGCAACAGTGAGTGAATTTTGATCATGGTTTTTGTTGAAGATTTAGTAACGGTCATTGTGGGTATTCGGTTAATAGCAATATTAGTGGTCGACGGTTGATGATGGTCATGATCATCAACGAGAGGTGGTGGGTTTGATGTAAAATGGTAATAGTGATGGTGTTAGATGGTGATTGTTTTCTTTATTTCACAAACCAATTTAAAGATATAGATGTGGTTGAATGGTGGTCACCGTAAGACGGTGACGAAGATTGTGGAAAAAGAAAAATGGTTATGAGAAATAGAGGAGAAAGTTGTCTGCGTGTACAAATATATCTATCTCTATGTTTATATGCAAAATTATGTATACATATAATATGATATTAAGATGGTGGGAAGGAAATGACAAAATAAAACAGTACACTTAATAATAATTTGCACAGTCAGTCACCAAATATTTAGATTAATCCTATCGACAGTTTTCTCGAACTGAAATATCGTACCCCGTCGTTACTCAGTGGCGGACAAAAGTTCTCGAAAAAATTCTAAAATTTTAATTTAAATATATTTATTTATTTTGGTCCATATGATATAAAATTCGAGCATTAACTATTAAATAAAATTTACATTAATTATCCACTCCCAACCCCAAGTAAAATATTAAAAGTATTGAAATTCAACAAATGGTTTCTAAATATATCTTTAATAAGCCTAAAATTTATAGAACTCATTTTCGGCTCACCGTTTATTTTAAAATAATATCAGTTTGAATTTAACTTGCTTAATATCAATCGTAACATCAATGAGTATTACAATTATTTAATATTTATTTTTAATATACTTTATTTGTATATAGATATGTTTTAAATAATAATTATTATTTTTACATAATTAATTTCTAACAATTACATCATAAATTATATTTCAAATCATATATATATTTATTTAAATATATACATATCTATTTACAAATAGTTGTTCGTGAATCGTCGAAAATAGTCAAAGGGTAATTTGAATATATGAACATAGTTTCCAAAATTTTCGAGAATCAACATTACAGACTTTACTTATCGTGTCGAAATCATATAAAGTTTAAGTTTAAATTTGGTCGAAAATTTCCGGGTCGTCACACTATGCGCTAATTGTTTTGTGTTGTGTTTGCAATCATCATGCGAGATAGACGTTGTATTAGCAATTTAATGCGACGTGCTCGCGTAATAATGATTAGCTACCATTGTTGCGGGTTCTAATCATGTCAAACTGTAAGACCCGTTTATTTGTAGTGTACATAAGTGTAGTTAACGTACTTGAAGTGGGGTTTTGGTTGTACATATTAAAAGAATGCAGAAAACTGGTCTGGGCGTTTGGCGCACCGTGCGGTCATTTGGCGCACCGCGCCATTGTTTTGTGACAGATTCCTTTCCTTTTTATTAGATATTTTGAGGGCAAATTGGTAAATTCACTAAAGGGCCGACTTTAAGGCTCTAGATTCAGTTTGGTGAGCCTCATAACACCATTTTCAACCACTTCACCTCTTCCAAATTAATTTAGTGAGAGAAAGGGTTTTCTAGAATGAGAGAACTCAAATCAAGGAAGAAGAAGCCGATTTCGGGTCTAAGTGCAAGCATTAAGGTTGTTCATCTATCCTCTAGCTACGTTTTGATTGTAGTGGTATGCTCTAATCTTGATTTCCTAATTTAATTTTGTGAAAGGGTTAGTGTTAGGGTTAATGGTGAACTTAAAACCCGGTTTGTTAGTAAATTGGGTGTTTTGGGTGAATTTGGGTCATGAAGACCTAAAGATGATTAACTAGGGTTTTTCGAAGTATTAATTGATGTTTATGAGCTTAAATTAGTTAGTTAATTACTAGCACACCTAGAGATAAGTAAATGGGCGTTGTGTGGTTTGGGGGATGACCCGAAATGGGTGTGTTGACCTTAATTTGGTCAAATGGGTCAAGATGGACCTAAGTTAGTTAATGTTGTTTTGTAATGCATAAACCTTGTGTTGAAATGCGTTTTAAACCTAACTTGGCTAACGATTAGGGTTTTGGGGATGTTAACCCAAATATTAGGGTTAAGGGTGTAAATGGGTCAAAATTGCACCATGGGTCAAGATAACACTAGAATGGAGTTTTAGTTGGTTGACCAACTTGAGTTTGTGATTGATATTATGTATAATGTAATAGGTACGTTACATTGAAGATTTCAGAGCTTGATTATCTTTCACAAGAGATTTTGAGGTGAGTGGAGTAATTGTACGTATGTGTATATGACACGTTTATTTGTGGGTGTTATGGTATGAACCATCGAGCCGGTAGTGCCATAACATGTGTGCGATAAGATGTGAACCACGAGCCGGTAGCATCGAGTGTGAACCACGAGCCGGTAGCACTATAAACTAGATGTGAATCACGAGCCGGTAGCATCGAGTGTGAACCACGAGCCGGTAGCACTATAAAATAAGATGTGAACCACGAGCCGGTAGCATCGAGTGTGAACCACGAGCCGGTAGCACTATAAAAGCGTATGACTCAATTGCGTATGGTGTGAACCACGAGCCGGTAGCACCATAGCATTTATGGTTAACCATATTGAGATTGTCATTTATTTAGCATATTGTTTTATATATATATATATATATATATATATATATATATATATATATATATATATATATATATATATATATATATATATATATATATATATTATGTTGAGTATATGCTAATGCGGTTTTGTGTTAATGTACGACTTCTTAAGTGTTTTGGGTACGATGACATGCTAATTGAGTTACAAGTTCGTATGAGGTATTTGGTGAATATGATTGCAAATAGATGAGTTATATATATGTATGTGTAATTATTGTATTCACTAAGCTTTGCTTACCCTCTCGTTGTTTACCTTTTTATAGGTTCGGTTGTGGACAAGGGTATGAGCATCATCTTGGATTAAAGATCCCGTCGTTGTTAGAGAACGCTTTTGGGATATTTAGCTTTTGGAGTTTGACCGAGACTTGGGTAGTTTAATCCCAAACACCATGCTCGTAATGTAGTTTGGTACTTAAACTTTTTGATGGTCGAAACTCATATTTTGTATTAAACTCGTAAAACGGCCGATGTGGGCCCCGCTTCATAAAACTCATTTTATTAATGGAATGTGTTAGTTTTACATATTTGAATATGTTGTTAAAAGCGTTTTGTCTAATTATGTCGGGAAGTGGCCAATGTTTTTAGCATTTCAAGACTTTTGGGACAGACCAGAATGGCGCGCCGCGCCATTTGCTGATCAAACAAATTTTTTTTTTTGGTATTTTCCGCGGGTTCGTTTGTGTTTTGGTTTGGGTCGTTACAAGTGGTATCAGAGCATGGTCTAAGGGATTTAGGTGACTTAAAATAGGCGCCTAGACTTAGACTTTTTGTGTGCGCGTTATGCAGGACTTGTAGGACTTTGGGTCGGATCGGGTTTTGGTTAGTGCATAGGTTTATGTGAACTAATCATGCGCTATTGTTTTGTGTGGCATTTAAAATCGTCAAGCGAAATAGACGTGGTACTAGTGAGTTAATGCGATGTGCTCGCGTAACAATGATTAGCTACCATTGTTACGGGTTCAAATCGTGTCAAACAAGCGATGTACGATGATTGTTGAGCAAGATGGGGTAGTGAGGTGTATATGTATATACATATGGGTTAAGTCCTTTCGTTTTGTTGCTTAATTTACTTTGTTTTATAGAATGAAGATGAGAAATAGACACGACACCAATGACGGAAGTACGAGTGAGGACGTTGAACTCACGGCCAAGATTGAGGCCATCTTTAAAAGGCTAAAGAAGGATTTTCTTGACGATGTCCGAAAGGTCTTCCAAGAGTCGGTCGATGGACAAGTGACCGAAATGATCAATGATCGAATGAAAGCCGCAATAGAGGAGGCTTTAGAGACTAGAAACATTTATCCTCGAGGCGAAGGGGGTGAAGGTAATGGTGGGGGTGGAAGGCGGGACTTCCACTTTAAAAATTTCAAGGATACTCAACCTCCGATGTTTAATGGGGTGAGGTATTCATTGAAAAGCACTTGTTGGATCTCCGATATCGAGGGAGCGTTCCGTACCGGGGAGTGTCTTCCCGAGAAGAAGACGAGGTATGGGTCTAGCATGTTGCGCGAAGAGGGCAAGTTTTGGTGGGACGATAAAATCAAATTATATGGTGAAGAGCAATGCATGTGCTTGACATGGGAGGAGTTTAAGAAGGAATTTTTCCAAGAATACTGAACTTCTTCCGATCTTGATAAAATCCGGGACGAGTTGCACCATTTACGACAAGGTTCAATGGACTTGGTTACTCTCAAGTCTACCTTCTTGGCAAAGACTCGTTTTTGTCTGGAGTACGTTGGTGATGATCACAAGTTGATGCTAGATTTCTACCGTACTTTAAGTGATGATTTGAAAGGTAAGATTAGTCGGGGGTATGGCTAAGTCTTTTGAAGATTTATACGAATTGGCTAGGGGTTTTGAGCAGGAGGTTCCAAGGAAAAGCGATTTCACTTTTTCGAAGAGAAAGTTTGACGGTTCGAGTTATTCGGACTTTTCAAATAAAAAGAACAAGATAGGCTCAGAGAGCATTAAAAGTGTGAAGAAGGGTGCTTCCGGTGGTTTCGGACCCATGTGTTATAATTGTAATCAAAGAGGGCACATCGCCCGTGATTGTACCAAGGCGACGACCAAGCTTACTTGTTTTAATTGTGGTAAAGAGGGACACAAGAGGCCGGAATGTACCTGTGACGACTCGGAAATTTCCGACCAAATTTAAACTAAATCTTTATATGATTTTGACACGATAAGTAGAGTCTGTAAAGTAGAGTCTCAAATTTTTTTTTACTATTTACATGAATCTATATATATATATATATATATATATATATATATATATATATATATATATATATATATATATATATATATATGAGACCCGAAAATAACTTTGATTACTCTTTCATATTACCACCACAAAAATCTTTGATCAATTATATTTATGCTTTATGTGATTGAGATCTCTAACAAGACCACATGTATTTCACTTCGTTCGTGAATTAGAATATCTTTGAGATTGTACTATTATTGTTTGTCAATCAAATAAAGCAACTCTCTAAATTATATATACATATAAAATTACATATTGGAGAACAAAACTCACTTGTCCATTTTTTTTTCTTCTTCGGTGATTAAGGGAATTGATAATATGACAAGGAGCGACTACTAACTATTTAGTCTGTTACATGTAAATTCTTACACATTTCTTTTCATCTTTGAAAATATGATTAATATTAAATTAATATTAATATTAATACCCTATTTTATATATATATATATATATATATATATATATATATATATATATATATATATATATATATATATATACAGACAAGAAGTTAAGCATTTAAATTAAATATGTAATGTTACTGTGCCTACTTTTTCTCACATTCTTTATTTGATGTGCACTTGTAACAAACTAGGACCAAGATGTTTTGGCCACCTTATTCAATCATCACAATCTATCTCAACTTTCTTTAATAAACATATACCTAGCATATAGACAATACTTTGATGGCTTTACTATTTTTAACTTCCATCCCACTTGCACGTTCCTTCCAATATGAAATATGAATGTAAATATAGTATTATAATTATATATATATCACTATATCTATATATATGCGGGAGTATATACATATCGAAGACAATCATAAATCCACTATATCCGCTTCTGGCTACAACCGACACCCTCCACCTCCCTAATCCTACCACAACCACCACTCACCATCTCCATAACCACCTTGAAACACCACCCTCCTCACCTTCGGACCACCAACATCATCCGAACACCACAACCGAAACCCAACACTGCTACGGTTACCACGTTGATCGTTTATGTTCCAAACCGAAGACAAACAACTCTCTATCAAAACCCACCTGCAAAACCACACTCCAACACCCACCTGTAACTCGATCCTACTACGGTTACACTACTATTTTTCTGTTTTTACAGCTCAAATAAAATCACCACTTGGGGTGTTCACTGCAATCCTCACTGTCACCACCTTCCTCTAAACCCATCACCATAATTATCACTAATCTACTTGAATAATTGAAGGCTACTGCTACTCTTACTAACCGGGATCGTCACTCAAAATCATCCTTTTTCAATCACCACACACCACCAACTAGAACCACCCAAACTGCCATCATTTTTCTGCCATAACAGTGAACTGCAGCTGTATTTTTTTGTTGTTTCAGTCGATTATTGCAGCCCTTTTCCATATCGATTTCTATTTTTTTTTTCTTTGGTGGCAGACAACAAATAAACATATAACCCACTAACTTCTGATTTGATATATATATATATATATAAAAAAATACTAATCTATTCTCCTTTAATTCCCCACATGGCACGAATTATAAAAAGGGAGTATACATGGTCAGATATGTTGGACCAACAAGAGCATTGAAGATTATCAGCTATATTTTTTTTTTATTTCATTTTGAAGTCAGACGGATACAAGTTACACGCGTAATTTTTTTTTTCTTGCGAATTATTATGGACTATTAAGGTTTTGAACTTGGGCTTCAAAGATGTTGGGCTTATGAAACTGATTTGGGCCGTGAATTTAATTAAAATCTTGGGCCATGAACTTGAGTTCTAGTGGGCCGAATGTTTGTGTGGATGTTCGGGAGTGAATGCGATGATTTTAGGGATTAGCGAATGATTATATGATTATGATTATGAGGACCACGATTTTGATGATAGTGAATGGAAATTTTGATCAAGGTGATATAATATGATGATGATAAAACGAATCTTTACAAAATAAATAATTAGGCGTGCGAGGTTATATATGAAAATATGAGCGGTTCAATCGTCAAGGATATTATCGGGTTAGCGGGACGTCGCGGGTTCAAACCCGGACTTGGGCATTTTTTTTAACAACTACTTGTTTGAGGTAGTTTACTTATTACTCCTTATTATTAATTTTTTTATTATTATTATTATTATTATTATTATTATTATTATTATTATTATTATTATTATTATTATTATTATTATTATTATTATTATTATCATTATTATTAGTATTATTGTTAGTGAAAGTATTATTATTATTATTATTAATAACATTAACATTATTATTATCACAAATATTATTATTATTAACATATAACATTTTTATTTATTTTCAGTATTGTTATCATTATTATTAATATTAAAAGTATTTTCATTTTTATCAACATTTTTATTATTATTAGATTTATCATGAGTTTTAGTATTATTTTTATCATTATTATTATTAGTATTATTAATTCAACAAATAAAGATTTTTCTATATAAAAATGTATTTAGACATAAAACATGTCTACATTAATATTTTTGTAATAAATATTAATTATCTAGTTAAAGTATATAAAAAAAAATATATCTAATGGTTATTAGCGAAACAGTAAAATAACAACTGTATCACTAATAATATATAAATTGTTCGATTACAAGTATATGCTTTAATAAATATATGAATAATATAGGTTCGTGAATCCAAGATCAACCCTACAATTGTTCAATGTCGTTATATGTATTTTTACTACAAAATACAGTATGGTGAGTTTCATTTGCTCCCTTTTTAATTGCTTTTGCAATATATATTTTTGGGCTGAGAATACATGCGCTGCTTTTATAAATGTTTACAAAATAGACACAAGTACTTAAAAATATATTCTACGTTGAGTTGTACCACTGGCATATTTTCCTGTAGCTTGGTAACTACTATTTACATGGGTATTGTAAACGCGAATCCTGTTGATAGATCTATCGGGCCTGACAACCCCAACCGGACTGGACGACCAGTATTCAACGGTTGCACAGTACTTCGTTTCGGTAACTACACTTGGTACGGTGTAGTGAGATTTCATAATAAAGGGAATATGCGACGTGATTAAATGTTAAGTATGGTTACCAAGTGCTCAACCACTTAGAATGCTTTACATACACTTGCGAGTATATTATGTTTATGTTTATGAAATCTTGTGGTCTATTAACATATTGAAATGATTATTATGATAAACCTATGAACTCACCAACCTTTTGGTTGACACATTTTAAGCATGTTTATTCTCAGGTATGAATTAAGTCTTCCGCTGTGCATTTGCTCATTTTAAGGACATTACTTGGAGTCGATCATCGCAATGGGACCAAATATTGATGACTTCGTCCAGATGGATTAGGACGGGTCGTCACAGGTGGTATCAGAGCGTTGGTCCTATTGAACCAGGTCTTGCATTAGTGTGTCTAACTCGTAGTTGTTTAGATGCATTAGTGAGTCTGGACTTCGACCTAGTAGTTGTTAGGATATATTAATAAGTCTGGACTTGAACCTGGTCTGCATGTTAAAAGTTTTGCTTATCATTCCTAAGTTTAGACACGACTTCCTGCACTTATTTGATAGATAGTGTACAGATAAATTCATATCTTAGCGTATCTGTTACTGTAGACTTTATCTGACACGTTTCCTTAAATCCCTCCGTAATGTACGGGATCTTCTGTACTAAATGTAGATATTCTATGTAATTAGAATATCATCCAAGATCCGAAAATCATTTCATGTCGAAAATCCTCTATCCGACCGTACAAGATGGAACTCGCAACTAGTTCAAGTTCCTCGGATTCCGACAGCTATTCCGATATAGATTCCCACTCCAGCTCCAGAAGCAGCGTCACCAGAATGAATCAATCAATCAGCCATACCCAATTCATCTGATGGGTTCGTAGTCGACTTAACCAATGGAGACAAGAAGAAGGCGATCCTTTCCACCCACCAACCTGCACCCTCGGTGAAGAACCTGAAGCACTTACCGGTGAACCTATCCGAAACACCATTTTTAGCCTCATCTCCTGGGTAGCTCATCACAATTATCTTCTATCTAAAATTCTAAACCTTATTCATCCACTCGTACCGATCGACAATTATCCCGGAATAATAGAAGAAGTCAACGAACTTCGCGCTCGAGTTGTATCTTTGGAAAATATGGTGCAAAACCTACCAACTTCAGCAACATCACCAGCACCAACAACACCACCAACATCAACACCAGTACGTTCAATAACAGCACCAGTATCATCAACAATCCATGCCTCAACATCTCATTCTGTACCTCGAGTATGATCATCGTTCTACGTATCGTTCTACATCATTTACCTTCGTACGACATGGCGATTATGTAATTTCTAAAGTTTTAGAGATTATGTAATATAGTATTAACGATAAATCAAATGAGTTTAATATCTTATTGACTCATTAAATCTATGATTACATCTGAAGAAAATATATATGTAGATATGTTTTTATAAAGATTGTAATTAAAAATATCTCTTGTACAAACTGTTAATGGTGAAAATATTTTAACGGGTAGGTAATACCCATGGAATATTTAGATTTTACATTAATACGTTACATTGTACATTCTTCGAATTTGATTCAACAGTCATTTACTATCCTATTTACATTCACCGATATACGAATCTGTTCACCACATAATAACCATTTTCATTCAATTTCATATTTGGATTTTGACCTATCAGAATCCAACAAGTGGCATAATGAAGAAAATATTGGACAAAATAAAATTTGTTAGAAACAAACAAATTAATTATAAAGAAATTTTGTTAAGAATCCACGCTAATTGTTCCTAGCTAATTGTTCCTAGCTAACTGATTACATTTTATTTATCGCAATTTAATTATCGCAATTTACATTCTCGCAATTTTATTTATCGTCATTTAATTTCTGTTATTTACTTTACGCACTTTATTTATCGTCATTTAAATTTCTGTTATTTATTTTTACGCACTTTAAATATCGGGACATGTATACAAGGTTTTGACATATCATATCGACGCATCTATATATATTATTTGGAATAACCATAGACACTCTATATGCAGTAATGATCGAGTTCTCTATACAGGGTTGAGGTTGATTCTATAATAATATATATACTTTGAGTTGTGATCGAGTCTGAGACATGTACACGGGTCACGATACGTATTAATTAATTCGAATATTATATATTAAGCTATATATGAATTATTGGACTGTTAAATGTGGACTATCAACTGTGGACTACCAACATTGGACAATTAAAATGAATTAAAATATTGTTTATAACATATAAAACTAAACACTTCTTCAAGTTTGCCACTTGATTTCATCTTAAACCTCATTTGAATCTTGACTATTCTAATCCATGTTTAAATCTTTCATGATTCTTGAAAACACCTCGATCGAGAGCCAGCCGCACTTCATCTACGGAAGAAAAAAATTGATGCATATAGTTATGCATCTGAATAACTCTCGGAAACTGAGTAAACGTTTAACACATAGCTGTGCTAATTCCTTTAGTGTTATTATTATCCAAAATAATTTGGTAATCCCTTTTAAAGCAGCAAATTTGATCATAGCTCCAGCAAGTCAACTCCGACTTTTCATCCGAAACAACCTTATTATAACCTTGATATATATGCGTACTCTTTATTGTTACCGGTAAACCTTTCATATTCTACCATATTACCATCAGCGTTTAATCATCTAAAAACACTATTCTCTTGAAACCACCTCGGATTTATAACCGATGATTCAAATATGGTTGCATTAAATGCAGAGGAAACCGAAAATTTATAGATGGCCTAAATGGCCAAGAGTTTGATGATAAAGAATGGAGTGTTGGGAACGCTAGATAGAAAATTTAGTACTGAAAAAAAAAGATTGAGCTAACCATGAAGAAGACCAAGGACAAATACAAGGACCAAACCCTATATTCAAAGAATCCAGGTAATTCTGGATCCGATGAAACTTTCAACGAATATCTTGCTCCTTACTCATGTTAAAATCTTGCGAAAAATCTTTTCCATCAACCTTCGAACTTAGAAATTTCAAAAATATCATCATAAATATCTTCGATATTTCTGAAGATATTTTCATAAGTATTCTTGTCCGAAATTATATACCTCTTCGTGCTTTCTGTATTTCATTGGAAACTTCTGTAAAATCTAAGTATAATTACGAATGAATTCTGGAGAAGTGTGGGGAACTGAAGCATGAGTTAGTATAATATAATGCGCTTGGCCAACGTGATTATATTACAGTAAGTCATGCTAAATTTCTAATGTAATGTGATGATGATTCACAGACCTTATCCTTATCATGTGCCATGATACACGACTCTTTCATTCTACTTAACTTCTGAACATATCAAGAAAATGTATTATTGATGGTTCTATTTTCCGTAATGTTGATAAATTTGAAAATCAAATCGTGCTATCACGTTCCTTCCTGCTTAGAACATTATGATCATTCGAAACTCTATATCTACAAATTCTGGACCATTATTCGCTTGACTTGAAGTCGGGAAGAGAAAACAAAAGCATAGAGCTTCGAAATATAAGGGAAAATATAAAGCCCGACAACAACACCGAAATTACAAACCGTGTATATCAATACGTATCGCAATGTAAAGACACGAGAGAATTAAAAATATTATAACCCCAAGGTAATCATAGAAGTAAACAGATTCCTCTGGTAATAAATGAAAGAGAAGAATGACAGAAGCGATAGTCAGGAAAATACAAAGTATTAGAACTGGATTAAGCATTTTCAGAATTTTTTTTTTGGAAGTATGAATTAAATAAAGGAACGGTGAAAAGAATGGAACGAAAGAGGTTGATTTATAACAAAATGTCAGACGTAGTAATCGAGACAGATTACCCCATTCAATTATATAGGATACTAATTCCTTAAATAACGAAAAATCAAATCTTTTATAGATTTCGAAGATTATCTTTAAATTCCTTGAATTTTGGAAATCCACCGTGACTACGTCAAAAGTTAAGACGAACCTTTATTTACTTCTTTTCACTATTTTGTGATAGCTTCACTCGTACGCTTCGACTAATCGAATTATTTTATTGATATTACTCAATGTTGATAAAACTCTATTTATCAACTCATATCGTCCTGAAAACATTTTTATTGTTAGCCATGACGACCTCGATCAAATTTCGGGACGAAATTTCTTTAACGGGTAGGTACTGTGACGACTCGGAAATTTCCGACCAAATTTAAACTAAATCTTTATATGATTTTGACACGATAAGTAGAGTCTGTAAAGTAGAGTCTCAAATTTTTTTTTACTATTTACATGAATCTATATATATATATATATATATATATATATATATATATATATATATATATATATATATATATATATATATATATATATATATATATATATATATGAGACCCGAAAATAACTTTGATTACTCTTTCATATTACCACCACAAAAATCTTTGATCAATTATATTTATGCTTTATGTGATTGAGATCTCTAACAAGACCACATGTATTTCACTTCGTTCGTGAATTAGAATATCTTTGAGATTGTACTATTATTGTTTGTCAATCAAATAAAGCAACTCTCTAAATTATATATACATATAAAATTACATATTGGAGAACAAAACTCACTTGTCCATTTTTTTTTTCTTCTTCGGTGATTAAGGGAATTGATAATATGAATATGAGCGACTACTAACTATTTAGTCTGTTACATGTAAATTCTTACACATTTCTTTTCATCTTTGAAAATATGATTAATATTAAATTAATATTAATATTAATACCCTATTATATATATATATATATATATATATATATATATATATATACAGACAAGAAGTTAAGCATTTAAATTAAATATGTAATGTTACTGTGCCTACTTTTTCTCACATTCTTTATTTGATGTGCACTTGTAACAAACTAGGACCAAGATGTTTTGGCCACCTTATTCAATCATCACAATCTATCTCAACTTTCTTTAATAAACATATACCTAGCATATAGACAATACTTTGATGGCTTTACTATTTTTAACTTCCATCCCACGTGAACGTTCCTTCCAATATGAAATATGAATGTAAATATAGTATTATAATTATATATATCACTATATCTATATATATGCGGGAGTATATACATATCGAAGACAATCATAAATCCACTATATCCGCTTATGGCTACAACCGACACCCTCCACCTCCCTAATCCTACCACAACCACCACTCACCATCGCCATAACCACCTTGAAACACCACCCTCCTCACCTTCGGACCACCAACATCATCCGAACACCACAACCGAAACCCAACACTGCTACGGTTACCACGTTGATCGTTTATGTTCCAAACCGAAGACAAACAACTCTCTATCAAAACCCACCTGCAAAACCACACTCCAACACCCACCTGTAACTCGATCCTACTACGGTTACACTACTATTTTTCTGTTTTTACAGCTCAAATAAAATCACCACTTGGGGTGTTCACTGCAATCCTCACTGTCACCACCTTCCTCTAAACCCATCACCATAATTATCACTAATCTACTTGAATAATTGAAGGCTACTGCTACTCTTACTAACCGGGATCGTCACTCAAAATCATCCTTTTTCAATCACCACACACCACCAACTAGAACCACCCAAACTGCCACCATTTTTCTGCCATAACAGCGAACTGCAGCTGTATTTTTTTTGTTGTTTCAGTCGATTATTGCAGCCCTTTTCCATATCGATTTCTATTTTTTTTTTTCTTTGGTGGCAGACAACAAATAAACATATAACCCACTAACTTCTGATTTGATATATATATATATATATAAAAAAAAAATACTAATCTATTCTCCTTTAATTCCCCACATGGCACGAATTATAAAAAGGGAGTATACATGGTCAGATATGTTGGACCAACAAGAGCATTGAAGATTATCAGCTATATTTTTTTTTTATTTCATTTTGAAGTCAGACGGATACAAGTTACACGCGTAATTTTTTTTTTCTTGCGAATTATTATGGACTATTAAGGTTTTGAACTTGGGCTTCAAAGATGTTGGGCTTATGAAACTGATTTGGGCCGTGAATTTAATTAAAATCTTGGGCCATGAACTTGAGTTCTAGTGGGCCGAATGTTTCTGTGGATGTTCGGGAGTGAATGCGATGATTTTAGGGATTAGCGAATGATTATATGATTATGATTATGAGGACCACGATTTTGATGATAGTGAATGGAAATTTTGATCAAGGTGATATAATATGATGATGATAAAACGAATCTTTACAAAATAAATAATTAGGCGTGCGAGGTTATATATGAAAATATGAGCGGTTCAATCGTCAAGGATATTATCGGGTTAGCGGGACGTCGCGGGTTCAAACCCGGACTTGGGCATTTTTTTTAACAACTACTTGTTTGAGGTAGTTTACTTATTACTCCTTATTATTAATTTTTTTATTATTATTATTATTATTATTATTATTATTATTATTATTATTATTATTATTATTATTATTATTATTATTATTATTATTATTATTATTATTATTATTATCATTATTATTAGTATTATTGTTAGTGAAAGTATTATTATTATTATTAATAACATTAACATTATTATTATCACAAATATTATTATTATTAACATATAACATTTTTATTTATTTTCAGTATTGTTATCATTATTATTAATATTAAAAGTATTTTCATTTTTATCAACATTTTTATTATTATTAGATTTATCATGAGTTTTAGTATTATTTTTATCATTATTATTATTAGTATTATTAATTCAACAAATAAAGATTTTTCTATATAAAAATGTATTTAGACATAAAACATGTCTACATTAATATTTTTGTAATAAATATTAATTATCTAGTTAAAGTATATAAAAAAAAATATATCTAATGGTTATTAGCGAAACAGTAAAATAACAACTGTATCACTAATAATATATAAATTGTTCGATTACAAGTATATGCTTTAATAAATATATGAATAATATAGGTTCGTGAATCCAAGATCAACCCTACACTTGTTCAATGTCGTTATATGTATTTTTACTACAAAATACAGTATGGTGAGTTTCATTTGCTCCCTTTTTAATTGCTTTTGCAATATATATTTTTGGGCTGAGAATACATGCGCTGCTTTTATAAATGTTTACAAAATAGACACAATTACTTAAAAATATATTCTACGTTGAGTTGTACCACTGGCATATTTTCCTGTAGCTTGGTAACTACTATTTACATGGGTATTGTAAACGCGAATCCTGTTGATAGATCTATCGGGCCTGACAACCCCAACCGGACTGGACGACCAGTATTCAACGGTTGCACAGTACTTCGTTTCGGTAACTACACTTGGTACGGTGTAGTGAGATTTCATAATAAAGGGAATATGCGACGTGATTAAATGTTAAGTATGGTTACCAAGTGCTCAACCACTTAGAATGCTTTACATACACTTGCGAGTATATTATGTTTATGTTTATGAAATCTTGTGGTCTATTAACATATTGAAATGATTATTATGATAAACCTATGAACTCACCAACCTTTTGGTTGACACATTTTAAGCATGTTTATTCTCAGGTACGAATTAAGTCTTCCGCTGTGCATTTGCTCATTTTAAGGACATTACTTGGAGTCGATCATCGCAATGGGACCAAATGTTGATGACTTCGTCCAGATGGTTTAGGACGGGTCGTCACAGTACCGATTTAAATAATGATCATGTGAAGAAGTTGGAGAGAGCGTCGGGTACGACTAGGGGTCGCAATTACTTGATGACCAATGATGAGGCCAAGCAATCCAACGAAGTTGTTTCAGGTACTTTTATGGTTAACTCTAATCCGGCAAGGATCCTATTTGATAGCGATGCAAATTTGTCGTTTGTATCTCCTAAATTTGTGCCTAGACTAAATAGACCGTTAGCTAAGTTAAGTCATCCGGTAAAAGTCGAAATAGCGGACGGCAAGACGGTGCTAGTGGTTGATGTGTGTGAAAATTGTGATGTCATTTTTGGTGCCGAAAACTTTAAGATTGATCTTATCCCGATGACTTTGGGCGATTTCGATATCGTTGTTGGTATGGATTGGCTCGATCATAATAGAGCCGATATTTCATGCCATGAAAAATTTATTCGTGTAAAGGCCCCAAGTGAGGGAGAGTTAATTATTCACGGTGATAAGCATAGAAGACTTGTGCCGATATGCACTTTTGCACGGGCACGTCGTCTCCTTGATAGTGGTGGCATGGCTTTTCTTGCCCATGTTATTGATACTCGTGATGAGCCACCACCCATTCGTGAAATTCCGGTGGTTAGTGAATTCGAAGACATTTTTTCGAACGAGTTACCGGGTGTTCTGGCGGAAAGACAAGTTTAATTTCGCATTGAGTTGGTTCCGGGGGCTATCCCCATTGCTAAAACTCCATATCGTTTAGCGCCGATAGAAATGCAAGAGTTGTTAAATCAAACCCAAGAGTTACTTGAGAAGGGTTTCATTCGACCGAGTGCTTCGCCATGGGGTGCTCCGGTTTTATTCGTAAAAAAGAAGGATGGAAGTATGCGGGTGTGCATCGATTATCGGGAGTTAAATAAAGTGACGATCAAGAATCCTTATCCATTACCTCGGATTGAAGATTTGTTTGACCAAATCCAAGGTGCAACGTATTTCTCTAAAATCGACCTACGATCCGGCTATCACCAAATGCGGGTCCGTGAGGAAGATATCGAGAAAACGGCTTTTTGAACGCGTTATGGGCATTTTGAGTTTGTGATTATGCCTTTTGGTCTTACAAATGCACCGGCGGCATTCATGGATCTTATGAACCAAGTGTGCCAACCTATGTTGGACAAGTCAGTGATTGTGTTCATTGACGACATACTAGTCTACTCGAAAAGTATGAATGAACATGAACGTCATTTGCGCAAAGTATTGAAGACGTTACGAAAGGAGAAGTTGTATGCTAAGTTCACCAAATGTGAATTTTGGCTAAGGGAGGTTCAATTCCTTGGCCACAATGTGAACAAAGACGGTATTCAAGTAGATCCAGGGAAGATAGAGATGGTGAAGAGTTGGGAACGACCAACTACGCCTACGGAAATCTGAAGTTTTCTCGGATTGGCCGGTTATTATCGTCTGTTTATTCAAGACTTTTCTAAGATCGCTTCTTCGTTGACGAAATTAACGAGGAAGAACGCGAGATTTACTTGGGAGAACGAGCAAGAAATTGATTTTCAATTGCTAAAAGAGAAATTGTGTCAAGCTCCGGTGTTAGTGTTGCCGGAAGGAGTGAAAGACATGACGGTTTATTGTGATGCTTCGTTAAATGGGCTCGGGTGTGTTCTAATGCAAAGAGGTAAAGTCATCGCTTATGCCTCTCGATAACTAAAGGAACACGAAACGAGATATCTGACTCATGATCTTGAGTTGGTGGCGGTTGTGCATGCGTTGAAAATTTGGCGCCATTACTTGTATGGTGTCAAGAGTACGACTTATTCAGATCATAAGAGTTTGAAACACCTCTTCAATCAACGAGATTTGAATTATCGCCAACGTAGGTGGATGGATGTGGTGAAAGATTATGATTGTGAAATACTTTATCATCCGGGCAAGGCGAATGTGGTCACGGATGCGTTAAGTCGAAAGAGTCCTCACCCGGCGTTACGATTGGGATTGTTACGTATGATTATTACTAACAATTTTCTTGAAAAACTTGGTGTGATTCAAATAGAGGCTTACGTTCACAACAAGCATGCGGAACGAATCATGGGGCAATCGAAGTTCATTACTATGGGCTCGCATGGTTTGTTGTCTTTTCAAGGATGAGTGTGGGTGTCTAAGATGGGTGATTATCGACAAGTGCTACTTGATGAAGCACATAAGTCAAAGTATTCCATTCATCCGGGCGCAACGAAAATGTATCTAGATTTAAAAAAAGATTATTGGTGGCCGGGCATGAAACGTGATGTTGTGAAGTATGTTGAGCAATGCGTCACGTATTTGCAAGTTAAGGCCGAGCACCAAAAGCCGTATGGTAAATTACAACCATTGGAAATCCAGAAATGGAAATGGGAGCACATTACCATGGATTTCATCACAAAGTTACCTAAAACGGCGAGAACCCAATTTGATTCAATTTAGGTTATAGTTGATCGATTGACGAAAAGTGCTTTGTTTCTTCCCATTCGGGAAGCGATATCGTCGGAGACCTTGGCTAAGTTGTTTATCAAGGAAGTCATCTCTCGACATGGAGTTCCTATATCGATTATTTCGGATCGAGATACTCGTTTTACATCTCGGTTTTGGGAAAAGTTTCATGAAGATATAGGTACACAATTGAAATTGAGCACAGCGTATCATCCTCAAACGGACAGTCAAACCGAACGTTCGAATCAAACTTTGGAGGATATGTTACGGGCGTGTATTATTGATTTTGGTGGTAGTTGGGATGAGCACTTACCTTTGGTGGAATTCTCGTACAATAATAGTTATCATACTAGTATCGGGATGCCACCTTACGAGATGCTTTATGGGCGGAGGTGCCGAACTCCAATTTGTTGGGGTGAAATTGGTCAAAGAGAGATCAGGAGTACCGATTTGGTTTTGGAGACGAATAACAAGATTGATATTATTCGGGATCACTTGAAGAATGCTCAAGATAGACAAAAGTCGTATGCCGATAAACGTAGACGAACGATCGAATTTCAAGAAGGTGACATGGTGATGCTTAAGGTTTCACCATGGAAAGGTATTATTTGATTTCGAAAACGGGGAAAGTTAGCTCCTCGGTTTATTGGGCCATTTAAGGTTTTAGCTCGTGTTGGTGAAGTCGCGTATCGTTTGGAATTACCCGAAGAACTTGCGGGATTCATAATACATTTGATGTTTCCCATCTCCATAAGTGTCTTGCGGATGATTCTTCATGGATGCCATTAGACGAAATTGAGCTAAACAATAGGTTAGAATATGTTGAAGAGCCGATTGCTATACTTGATGAGAAGGTGAAAATGTTGAGAAATAAAGAGGTGAGAACTTTTAAAGTTCAATGACATCGTAGTAAAGGTTCCGAGATTACTTGGGAGCCCGAAGAGTTTGTGTTGGTTTATCTTCCTTCTTGTCATGCGGCGTGGCTTGCGAGGACGCGCTCCGATTCAAGTGGGGGAGAGTTGTAAGACCCGTTTATTTGTAGTGTACATAAGTGTAGTTAATGTACTTGAAGTGGGGTTTTAGTTGTACATATTAAAAGAATGCAGAAAACTGGTCTGGGCGTTTGGCGCGCCGCGCGGCCATTTGGCGCGCCGCGCCATTGTTCTGTGACAGATTCCTTTCCTTTTTATTAGATATTTTGAGGGCAAATTGGTAAATTCACTAAAGGGGTGACTTTAAGGCTCTAGATTCAGTTTGGTGAGCCTCATAACAACATTTTCACCTACTTCACCTCTTCCAAATTAATTTAGTGAGAGAAAGGGTTTTCTAGAGTGAGAGAACTCAAATCAAGGAAGAAGAAGCCGATTTCGGGTCTAAGTGCAAGCATTAAGGTTGTTCATCTATCCTCTAGCTACGTTTTGATTGTAGTGGTATGCTCTAATCTTGATTTCCTAATTTAATTTTGTGAAAGGGTTAGTGTTAGGTTTAATAATGAACTTAAAACCAACTTTGTTAGTAAATTGGGTGTTTTGGGTGAATTTGGGTCATGAAGACCTAAAGATGATTAACTAGGGTTTTTCGAAGTATTAATTGATGTTTATGAGCTTAAATTAGTTAGTTAATTACTAGCACACCTAGAGATAAGTAAATGGGCGTTGTGTGGTTTGGGGGATGACCCGAAATGGGTGTGTTGACCTTAATTTGGTCAAATGGGTCAAGATGGACCTAAGTTAGTTAATGTTATTGTGTAATGCATAAACCTTGTGTTGAAATGCGTTTTAAACCTAACTTGGCTAACGATTAGGGTTTTGGGGATGTTAACCCAACTATTAGGGTTAAGGGTGTAAATGGGTCAAAATTGCACCATGGGTCAAGATAACACTAGAATGGAGTTTTAGTTGGTTGACCAACTTGAGTTTGTGATTGATATTATGTATAATGTAATAGGTACGTTACATTGAAGATTTCCGAGCTTGATTATCTTTCACAAGAGATTTTGAGGTGAGTGGAGTAATTATACGTATGTGTATATGACACGTTTATTTGTGGGTGTTATGGTATGAACCATCGAGCCGGTAGTGCCTTAACATGTGTGCGATAAGATGTGAACCACGAGCCGGTAGCATCGAGTGTGAACCACGAGCCGGTAGCACTATAAACTAGATGTGAACCACGAGCCGGTAGCATCGAGTGTGAACCACGAGCCGGTAGCACTATAAAATAAGATGTGAACCACGAGCCGGTAGCATCGAGTGTGAACCATGAGCCGGTAGCACTATAAAAGAGTATGACTCAATTGCTTATGGTGTGAACCACGAGCCGGTAGCACCATAGCGTTTATGGTTAACCATATTGAGATTGTCGTTTATTTAGCATATTGTTTATATATATATATATATATATATATATATATATATATATATATATATATATATATATATATATATATATATATATTGTGTTGAGTATATGCTAATGCGGTTTTGTGTTAATGTACGACTTGTTAAGTGTTTTGGGTACAATGACATGCTAATTGAGTTACAAGTTCGTATGAGGTATTTGGTGAATGTGATTGCAAATAAATGAGTTATATATATGTATGTGTAATTATTGTATTCACTAAGCTTTACTTACCCTCTCGTTGTTTACCTTTTTATAGGTTCGGTTGTAGACAAGGGTAAGGGCATCATCTTGGATTAAAGATCCCGTCGTTGTTAGAGAACGCTTTTGGGATATTTAGCTTTTGGAGTTTGACCGAGAATTGGGTAGTTTAATCCCAAACACCATGCTCGTAGTGTAGTTTGGTACTTAAACTTTTTGATGGTCGAAACTCATATTTTGTATTAAACTCGTAAAACGGCCGATGTGGGCCCCGCTTCATAAAACTCATTTTATTAATGGAATGTGTTAGTTTTACATATTTGAATATGTTGTTAAAAGCGTTTTGTCTAATTATGTCGGGAAGTGGCCAATCTTTTTCGCATTTCAAGACTTTTGGGACAGACCAGAATGGCGCGCAGCGCGGCCTTCTGGCGCGCCGCGCCATTTGCTGATCAAACAAATTTTTTTTTTTTGGTATTTTCCGCGGGTTCGTTTGTGTTTTGGTTTGGGTCGTTACAAGTGGTATCAGAGCATGGTCTAAGGGATTTAGGTGACTTAAGATAGGCGCCTAGACTTAGACTTTTTGTGTGCGCGTTATGCAGGACTTGTATGACTTTGGGTTGGATCGGGTTTTGGTTAGTGCATAGGTTTATGTGAACTAATCATGCG
This sequence comes from Rutidosis leptorrhynchoides, assembly GCF_046630445.1. Classification (NCBI taxonomy): domain Eukaryota; kingdom Viridiplantae; phylum Streptophyta; class Magnoliopsida; order Asterales; family Asteraceae; genus Rutidosis; species Rutidosis leptorrhynchoides. The sequence continues at coordinate 317,485,815 of NC_092335.1, read as the reverse complement.
GTATTGTTTTGTGTGGCATTTGAAATCGTCAAGCGAAATAGACGTGGTACTAGTGAGTTAATGCGACGTGCTCGCGTAACAATGATTAGCTACCATTGTTATGGGTTCAAATCATGTCAAACAAGCGATGTACGACGATTGTTGAGCAAGATGGGGTAGTGTGGTGTATATGTATATACATATGGGTTAAGTCCTTTCGTTTTGTTGCTTAATTTACTTCGTTTTATAGAATGAAGATGAGAAATGGACACGACACCAATGACGGAAGTACGAGTGAGGACGTTGAACTCACGGCCAAGATTGAGGCCATCTTTAAAAGGCTAAAGAAGGATTTTCTTGACGATGTCCGAAAGGTCTTCCAAAATTTTTTTTTTTTTGGTATTTTCCGCGGGTTCGTTTGTGTTTTGGTTTGGGTCATTACACAAACAAGCAATGTACGATGATTGTTGAGCAAGATGGGGCGGTGAGGTGTATATGTATATATATTGTGGCATGTTCTTCGTATCGTTCTTTAACCTATTTCCGTTTTATAGTATGAAGACGAGAAACGGACCCGAGAACAATGATGGAGGTATGAGTGAGGATGTTGAGTTCACGGCCAAAGTTGAGGCCATCTTTAAACATCAAAAGCGGAGTTTCTCGAAGATGTTTCTAGATACGATTGACGAACAACTAGTCAATGTAGTAAAGGAACAAATTAAGGTTGTCCTACATGAAGACAATGTTGGAAGGAGGGACTTCTTCTATAAGAATTTCAAGGATTCTCAACCTCTCACCTTTGAAGGTGAACGGGACCCACTTAAGAGTGCCCGTTGGATCTCCGATATGGAGGGGGCCTTTCGTACTTGTGAATTCCCTCTCGATAAAAAGACGATGTATGGTTGTAGCATGTTAAGGGGTGATGCTAAGTTGTGGTGGGACGCGGAAATCCAACTTTACGGTGAAGAACAATGTATGGACTTTACTTGGGACGAGTTCAAGACAGAGTTTTTTGACGAGTACTGGCCTTCGGCCGATCTTACTAGACTTAAGGATGAGTTGCGTGCCTTAAGGAAAGGGTCGATGGATTTGAACACTCTCAAATCCGTTTTCTTGTCAAAGACCCAATTTTGCCCAGAGTATGTCGAGAATGATAAAATGTTGAAGGAAGACTTCTATCGAATCTTGAATGACAACTATCAAGAGAAGATTAGTGTAAACGTGGTAAAAAGTTTTGATGAGTTGTTCAATATGGCCAAAGGTTTTGAGGCACTTGTGTTGAGAAAGAGTGGCTTTACGTTTGGCAAAAGAAAGTTTGAGGGTTCGAGTCATTCGAACTTTTCAAAAAAGAAGAGCAAGAAGGGCTCCGAAAGCGTTAGAAGTGTGAAGAAGAGTGCTTCCAGGGGTTTTTCTTATTCGTGCTATAATTGTGGACAAAAGGGTCACATGGCTCGTGATTGTCCGAATCTATCCTCCGCAAATAAACTCACTTGTTTCAATTGCAATAAAGAGGGGCACCGAAGGACGGAATGTTCCGATTTGAGGAATGATCATGTTAAGAAGCTATAAAAGGTGGCGGGGAGGGGAGGGGACGAAATTATTTGATGACCAATGATGAGGCCAAGCAATCCAACGAAGTTGTCTCAGGTACTTTCATGGTTAACTCTAATCCGGCACGGATTCTATTTGATAGCGGTGCAAATTTATCGTTTGTGTCTTCGCGTTTTGTGTCTAAGCTTGATAAACCACTAGCTAAGTTAAGTCATCAGGTAGAAGTTGAAATAGCGGATGGTAAGACGGTGCTAGGGGTTGATGTTTGTAAATATTGTGATATTGTGTTTGGTTCCGAAACGTTTAAAATTGATCTTATCCCGATGACCTTGGGTGAATTCGATATTGTTGTTGGCATGGATTGGCTCGATCATTATTGAGCCGATATCGCATGCAATGAAAAGTCTATCCGTGTGAAGACCCCTAGTGTGGAAGAGTTAGTTGTTCATGACGAAAGACGGAGAAGACTTGTGCCACTATGCACTATTGCACGGGCACGTCGTTTTCTTACTAGTGGTGGTATGGCTTTTCTTTCCCATGTAGTTGATACTCGTGAAGAGCTACCATCCATTCTTGAAATTCCAGTGGTTACTGAATTCGAAGACCTTTTTTCGTATGAGTTACCGGGTGTCCCGGCGGAAAGACAAGTCAAATTTCGCATTGAGTTGGTTCCGGGTGCTACTCCCATTGCTAAAACTCCTTATCATTTAGCACCAACAGAAATGCAAAAGTTGTTAAATCAAACCCAAGAGTTACTTGAGAAGGGTTTTATTCGACCGAGTGCCTCGCCATGGGGTGCTTCGGTTTTATTCGTGAAGAAGAAGGATGGTAGTATGCGGATGTGTATTGATTATCGGGAGTTGAATAAAGTGACGATCAAGAATCGTTATCCATTGCCTCGGATTGACGACTTGTTTGATCAACTCCTAGGCGCGACTTTATTTTTCTAAAATTCACTTACGGTCCGGCTATCACCAAATGCGGGTCCGCGAGGATGATATTGAGAAAACGGCCTTTCGAACGTGTTATGGGCACTTTCAATTTGTAGTTATGCCTTTTGGTCTTACGAATGCACCGGTGGCATTCATGGATCTTATGAACCAAGTGTGCCAACCTATGTTGGACAATTCGGTAATCATGTTCATTGATGACATACTTGTCTATTCGAAGAGTATGAAGGAACATGAACACCATTTGCGGGGTGTGTTGAAGACGTTGCGAAAGGAGAAGTTATGCTAAACTTTCCAAATGCGAATTTTGGCTAAAAGAAGTTCAATTCCTTGGTCATGTTGTAAATAAAGAAGGTATAAAGTAGATTTAGGGAAGATAGAGACAGTGAAGAGATGGAGACAACCGACTACGCCTACGGAAATCCGAAGTTTTCTCGGATTGGCCGGTTATTATAGTTGGTTTATCCAAGACTTTTCTAAAATTGCTTCTCCATTGACGAAATTGACGAGAAAGAATGCTAGATTTAATTGGGAAAATGAGCAAGAGATCTCTTTCCAATTGTTAAAAGAAAAGTTGTGTCAAGCTCCGGTGTTAGTGTTGCCGGAAGGTGTGGAAGATATGATGGTTTATTGTGATGCCTCATTAAATGGGCTCGGTTGTGTTCTAATGCAAAGAGGCAAAGTTATCGCTTACGCCTCTCGACAATTAAAGGAACACGAAACGAGATATCCAACTCATGATCTTGAGTTGGCGGCAGTTGTGCATGCGTTGAAAATTTGGCGCCATTACTTGTATGGTATTAAGTGTACGATTTATTTGGATCATAAGAGTTTGAAACATCTTTTTGATCAAAGATATTTGAATTATCGTCAACGTAGATGGATGGATGTGGTGAAAGACTATGATTATGAAATTTTATATCATCTGGGCGAAGCGAATGTGGTCGCGGATGCTTTGAGTTGGAAGAGTCAACATCCGGCGATACGAGTAGGATCGTTACGCATGATTATTTCAAATGATTTTTGAAATATCCCGTTCTTATTGATTAAAAACATTCCATATTAATTGATTTCGTTGCGAGGTTTTGACCTCTATATGAGACGTTTTTCAAAGACTGCATTCATTTTAAAACAAACCATAACCTTTATTTCATCAATAAAGGTTTAAAAAGCTTTACGTAGATTATCAAATAATGATAATCTAAAATATCCTGTTTACACACGACCATTACATGATGGTTTACAATACAAATATGTTACAACAAAATAAGTTTCTTGAATGCAGTTTTTACACAATATCATACAAGCATGGACTCCAAATCTCGTCCTTATTTAAGTATGCGATAGCGGAAGCTCTTAATAATCACCTGAGAATAAACATGCTTAAAACGTCAACAAAAATGTTGGTGAGTTATAGGTTTAACCTATATATATCAAATCGTAATAATAGACCACAAGATTTCATATTTCAATACACATCCCATACATAGAGATAAAAATCATTCATATGGTGAACACCTGGTAACCGACATTAACAAGATGCATATATAAGAATATCCCCATCATTCCGGGACACCCTTCGGATATGATATAAATTTCGAAGTACTAAAGCATCCGGTACTTTGGATGGGGTTTGTTAGGCCCAATAGATCTATCTTTAGGATTCGCGTCAATTAGGGTGTCTGTTCCCTAATTCTTAGATTACCAGACTTTAATAAAAAGGGGCATATTCGATTTCGATAATTCAACCATAGAATGTAGTTTCACGTACTTGTGTCTATTTTGTAAATCATTTATAAAACCTGCATGTATTCTCATCCCAAAAATATTAGATTTTAAAAGTGGGACTATAACTCACTTTCACAGATTTTTACTTCGTCGAGAAGTAAGACTTTGCCACTGTTGATTCACGAACCTATAACAATATATATACATGTATATTAAAGTATGTTCAAAATATATTTACAACACTTTTAATATATTTTGATGTTTTAAGTTTATTAAGTCAGCTGTCCTCGTTAGTAACCTACAACTAGTTGTCCACAGTTAGATGTACAGAAATAAATTGATAAATATTATCTTGAATCAATCCACGACCCAGTGTATACGTATCTCAGTATTGATCACAACTCAAACTATATATATTTTGGAATCAACCTCAACCCTGTATAACTAACTCCAACATTCACATATAGAGTGTCTATGGTTGTTCCGAAATATATATTGATGTGTCGACATGATAGGTCAAAACATTGTATACGTGTCTATAGTATCTCAAGATTACATAATATACAATACAAGTTGATTAAGTTATGGTTGGAATAGATTTGTTACCAATTTTCACGTAGCTAAAATGAGAAAAATTATCCAATCTTGTTTTACCCATAACTTCTTCATTTTAAATCCGTTTTGAGTGAATTAAATTGCTATGGTTTCATATTGAACTCTATTTTATGAATATAAACAGAAAAAGTATAGGTTTATAGTCAGAAAAATAAGTTACAAGTCGTTTTTGTAAAGGTAGTCATTTCAGTCGAAAGAACGACGTCTAGATGACCATTTTAGAAAACATACTTCCACTTTGAGTTTAACCATAATTTTTGGATATAGTTTCATGTTCATAATAAAAATCATTTTCTCAGAATAACAACTTTTAAATCAAAGTTTATCATAATTTTTAATTAATTAACCCAAAACAGCCCGCGGTGTTACTACGACGACGTAAATCCGGTTTTACGGTGTTTTTCGTGTTTCCAGGTTTTAAATCATTAAGTTAGCATATCATATAGATATAGAACATGTGTTTAGTTAATTTTAAAAGTCAAGTTAGAAGGATTAACTTTTGTTTGCGAACAAGTTTAGAATTAACTAAACTATGTTCTAGTGATTACGAGTTTAAACCTTCGAATAAGATAGTTTTATATATATGAATCGAATGATGTTATGAACATCATTACTACCTCAAGTTTAGTAGGTAAACCTACTGGAAGTGACAAGAAATGATCTAGCTTCAAAGGATCTTGGATAGCTTGAAAGTTCTTGAAGTAGGATCATGACACAAAAACAAGTTCAAGTAAGATTTTTACTCGAATTAAGATAGTTTATAGTTATAGAAATTGAATCAAAGTTTGAATATGAATATTACCTTGAATAAGAAAGATAACCTACTGTATATAACAAAGGTTTCTTGATCTTAGATGATAAGCTTGGAAGTAAATTAGTAAACTTGAAGGGATTTTTGAAGTGTTCTTGAAGTGTTCTTCCTATGATGATTATAGCTTGATTCTTGAAGTGATTTTTGATGAAGATAATGATTAACTACTGGAAAAATACGTTCATAATAGTGTATGTGTGTTGAGAGAGAATTAGAAAGAGAATTGGAAGTGAAATGGAGTGAATGATGAGTGGTAATTGGTGAGTGGGGTTAAAAGGAGTTCTAGTTAGTTAACTAGCTCATGGTAGAAGTTAAAATTGATTAGTCATGCATGACATAATCAAGAGTGGAATCCCATGCTAGTTCCTATTGGTATATACCCATAGTAAGTACGTTTTGAAGCTGTGTATAATACGGGTAAGAATACGACTAGAATTCTTGATGAAAGAAAAGAATGGGAAAGTAACTGTAACCATGTTCGTTAAGTATGAGTGTTTTGATATATGTCTTGAAGTCTTCCAAAAGTATTTTAATACATCTAAATACACTACATGTATATACATTTTAACTGAGTCGTTAAGTCATCGTTAGTCGTTACATGTAAGTGTTGTTTTGAAACCTTTAAGTTAACGATCTCAATTAATGTTGTTAACCCATTGTTTATTATATCTAATGAGATGTTAAATTATTATATTATCATGATATTATGATATATTAATATATCTTAATATGATATATATACATTTAAATGTCGTTACAACGATAATCGTTACATATATGTCTCGTTTCGAAATCCTTAAGTTAGTAGTCTTGTTTATATGTATATAACTCATTGTTAATATACTTATGGAGATACTTACTTATCATAATCTCATGTTAACCATATGTATATCCATATATATATCGTCATGTCGTTTTTACAAGTTTTAACGTTCGTGAATCGCCGGTCAACTTGGGTGGTCAATTGTCTATATGAAACATATTTCAATTAATCAAGTCTTAACAAGTTTGATTGCTTAACATGTTGGAAACATTTAATCATGTAAATATCAATCTCAATTAATATATATAAACATGGAAAAGTTCGGGTCACTACAGTACCTACCCGTTAAATAAATTTCGTCCCGAAATTTTAAGCTGTTGAAGGTGTTGACGAATCTTCTGGAAATAGATGCGGGTATTTCTTCTTCATCTGATCTTCACGCTCCCAGGTGAACTCGGGTCCTCTACAAGCATTCCATCGAACCTTAACAATTGGTATCTTATTTTGCTTAAGTCTTTTAACCTCACGATCCATTATTTCGACGGGTTCTTCGATGAATTGGAGTTTTTCGTTGATTTGGATTTCATCTAACGGAATAGTGAGATCTTCTTTAGCAAAACATTTCTTCAAATTCGAGACGTGGAAAGTGTTATGTACAGCCGCGAGTTGTTGAGGTAACTCAAGTCGGTAAGCTACTGGTCCGACACGATCAATAATCTTGAATGGTCCAATATACCTTGGATTTAATTTCCCTCGTTTACCAAATCGAACAACGCCTTTCCAAGGTGCGACTTTAAGCATGACCATCTCTCCAATTTCAAATTCTATGTCTTTTCTTTTAATGTCAGCGTAGCTCTTTTGTCGACTTTGGGCGGTTTTCAACCGTTGTTGAATTTGGATGATCTTCTCGGTAGTTTCTTGTATAATCTCTGGACCCGTAATCTGTCTATCCCCCACTTCACTCCAACAAATCGGAGACCTGCACTTTCTACCATAAAGTGCTTCAAACGGCGCCATCTCAATGCTTGAATGGTAGTTGTTGTTGTAGGAAAATTCTGCTAACGGTAGATGTCGATCCCAACTGTTTCCGAAATCAATAACACATGCTCATAGCATGTCTTCAAGCGTTTGTATCGTCCTTTCACTCTGCCCATCAGTTTGTGGATGATAGGCAGTACTCATGTCTAGACGAGTTCCTAATGCTTGCTGTAATGTCTGCCAGAATCTTGAAATAAATCTGCCATCCCTATCAGAGATAATAGAGATTGGTATTCCATGTCTGGAGACGACTTCCTTCAAATAGAGTCGTGCTAACTTCTCCATCTTGTCATCTTCTCTTATTGGCAGGAAGTGTGCTGATTTGGTGAGACGATCAACTATTACCCAAATAGTATCAAAACCACTTGCAGTCCTTGGCAATTTAGTGATGAAATCCATGGTAATGTTTTCCCATTTCCATTCTGGGATTTCGGGTTGTTGAAGTAGACCTGATGGTTTCTGATGCTCAGCTTTGACCTTAGAACACATCAAACATTCTCCTACGTATTTAGCAACATCGGCTTTCATACCCGGCCACCAAAAATGTTTCTTGAGATCCTTGTACATCTTCCCCGTTCCAGGATGTATTGAGTATCTGGTTTTATGAGCTTCTCTAAGTACCATTTCTCTCATATCTCCAAATTTTGGTACCCAAATCCTTTCAGCCCTATACCGGGTTCCATCTTCCCGAATATTAAGATGCTTATCCGATCCTTTGGGTATTTCATCCTTTAAATTTCCCTCTTTTAAAACTCCTTGTTGCGCCTCCTTTATTTGAGTAGTAAGGTTATTATGAATCATTATATTCATAGATTTTACTCGAATGGGTTCTCTGTCCTTCCTGCTCAAGGCATCGTCTACCACATTTGCCTTTCCCGGGTGGTAACGAATCTCAAAGTCGTAATCATTCAATAATTCAATCCACCTACGCTGCCTCATATTCAGTTGTTTCTGATTAAATATGTGTTGAAGACTTTTGTGGTCGGTATATATAATACTTTTGACCCCATATAAGTAGTGCCTCCAAGTCTTTAATGCAAAAATAACCGCGCCTAATTCCAAATCATGCGTCGTATAATTTTGTTCGTGAATCTTCAATTGTCTAGACGCATAAGCAATCACCTTCGTTCGTTGCATTAATACACAACCGAGACCTTGCTTTGATGCGTCACAATAAATCACAAAATCATCATTCCCTTCAGACAATGACAATATAGGTGTTGTAGTTAGCTTTTTCTTCAATAACTGAAACGCTTTCTCTTGTTCATCATTCCATTCAGATTTCTTCCCTTTATGCGTTAATGCAGTCAAGGGTTTTGCTATTCTGGAAAAGTCTTGGATGAACCTTCTGTAGTAACCAGCTAGTCCTAAAAACTGGCGTATGTGTTTCGGAGTTTTCGGGGTTTCCCACTTTTCAACAGTTTCTATCTTTGCCGGATCCACCTTAATACCTTCTTTGTTCACTATGTGACCGAGGAATTGAACTTCTTCCAACCAAAATGCACACTTTGAAAACTTAGCATACAATTCTTCCTTCCTCAATACTTCTAACACCTTTCTCAAATGTTCACCGTGTTCTTGGTCATTCTTTGAGTAAATAAGTATGTCATCAATGAAAACAATGACAAAATTGTCAAGGTATGGTCCACACACTCGGTTCATAAGGTCCATGAACACAGCTGGTGCATTAGTTAAACCAAACGGCATGACCATAAACTCGTAATGACCGTTACATGTTCTGAAAGCAGTCTTTGGAATATCATCTTCTTTCACCCGCATTTGATGATACCCGGAACGTAAGTCAATCTTTGAATAAACAGACGAGTCTTGTAGTTGATCAAATAAGTCGTCTATTCTCGGTAGTGGGTAGCGGTTCTTGATGGTAAGTTTGTTCAACTCTAGGTAGTCGATACACAACCTGAATGTACCATCTTTCTTCTAGACAAACAAAACAGGAGCTCCCCACGGTGATGTGCTTGGTCGAATGAAACCACGCTCTAAAAGTTCTTGTAATTGGCTTTGCAGTTCTTTCATCTCGCTGAGTGCGAGTCTGTAAGGAGCACGAGCTATTGGTGCAGCTCCTGGTACAAGATCTATTTGAAATTCAACGGATCGATGTGGGGGTAATCCCGGTAATTCTTTCGGAAATACATCGGGAAATTCTTTTGCAATGGGAACATCATTGATGCTCTTTTCTTCAGTTTGTACTTTCTCGACGTGTGCTAGAACAGCATAGCAACCTTTTCTTATTAGTTTTTGTGCCTTCAAATTACTAATAAGATGTAGCTTCGTGTTGCCCTTTTCTCCGTACACCATTAAGGGTTTTCCTTTTTCTCGTATAATGCGAATTGCATTTTTGTAACAAACGATCTCTGCTTTCACTTCTTTCAACCAGTCCATACCGATTATCACATCAAAACTCCCTAACTCTACTGGTATCAAATCAATCTTAAATGTTTCGCTAACCAGTTTAATTTCTCGATTCCGACATATATTATCTGCTGAAATTAATTTACCATTTGCTAATTCGAGTAAAAATTTACTATCCAAAGGCGTCAATGGACAACTTAATTTAGCACAAAAATCTCTACTCATATAGCTTCTATCTGCACCCGAATCAAATAAAACGTAAGCAGATTTATTGTCAATAAGAAACGTACCCGTAACAAGCTCCGGGTCTTCCTGTGCCTCTACCGCATTAATATTGAAAACTCTTCCGCGGCCTTGTCCATTCGTGGTCTCCTGGTTCGGGCAATATCTAATAATGTGGCCCGGTTTTCCACATTTATAACAAACTACATTGGCATAACTTGCTCTGACACTACTCTCTCCGCCATTACTCGTTCCGACACCATTTGTTCCTTTCGTTCTATTAACCCCTGGTCCGTAGACCTCACACTTCGCCGCGCTATGACCATTTCTTTTACACTTGTTGCAAAATTTGGTGCAGAACCCCGAGTGATACTTTTCACACCTTTGGCATAGCTGCTTCTGATTGTTGTTGTTGTTGCGGTTATTATTATTGTTGGGATGATTGTTGTAGTTGCTGTTGTTGTTGTTGGGGTTGTTGTTGGGACGTTTGTTGTAGTTGCGATTGATGTTGCGATTGTTGGGATAATTGTTGCGATTATTGTTGTAATTGCTGTTGTTATTGTATTGGTGATTCTTATCACCGTTTTCCTCCCACTTTCTTTTGACTTGCTTCACATTGGCCTCTTCAGCAGTCTGTTCTTTAATTCTTTCTTCAATCTGGTTCACTTGTTTGTGAGCCATTCTACATGCCTGTAGTATGGAGGCGGGCTCGTGTGAACTTATATCTTCTTGGATTCTTTCCGGTAATCCTTTCACAAACGCGTCGATCTTCTCTTCCTCATCTTCGAATGCTCCTGGACACAATAGGCACAATTCTGTGAATCGTCTTTCGTATGTGGTAATATCAAATCCTTGGGTTCGTAACCCTCTAAGTTCTGTTTTGAGCTTATTGACCTCGGTTCTGGGACGGTACTTCTCATTCATCAAGTGCTTGAATGCTGACCACGGTAGTGCGTACGCATCGTCTTGTCCCACTTTCTCTAGATAGGTATTCCACCATGTTAACACAGAACCTGTGAAGGTATGCGTAGCGTACTTCACTTTGTCCTCTTCAGTACACTTACTTATGGCAAACACCGATTCGACCTTCTCGGTCCACCATTTCAATCCGATCGGTCCTTCGGTTCCATCAAATTCCAAAGGTTTGCAGGCAGTGAATTCTTTGTAGGTGCATCCTACACGATTTCCTGTACTGCTAGATCCAAGGTTATTGTTGGTATGTAGCGCAGCCTGTACTGCGGCTATGTTTGAAGCTAGAAAAGTACGGAATTCCTCTTCATTCATATTCACGGTGTGTCGAGTAGTCGGTGCCATTTCCTTCAAAATAGTCAAATGGAACAAGTTAATCATACAGAATATTAAGAGTAGTTAATAGTATTTCGTAGCATAATATGAACTCATTTATAAAAGCTTTTTCTTCATATTAGCGTTTTATAAGTTTAAATTCGGGTAGTACCTACCTGTTAAGTTCATACTTAGTAGCTAATATACAATTCAACTACTACAATTCTATATGAAAAACTGATTATAATAATATTTCGCGTTCAAACTTTTACACAATATTTTACAAACTTACAATACCGCTTATTTTACATATAGCATGAAATATAGCACACAATAAATTTGATACAAGATGGTTGTGAAGATAATTCTAGCTAGTACACAAGTCGTTCAGCAAAGGCAATAAAGACACGTAATTCATACGTCCAGAAACAAGTCATGCATTCTGGTTTTACTAGGATTACTTTCTATCCTTGGTCTTGTGGAACATAACCGTTATGGCCGTTGATAAGATAGTTGTGCCGAAGAATTCTGACCGACTCTAGACAAGATTTCATCAATCATGTCTCCGGGTAGGTCTCTTAAAATATTGGGTTGTCTATCCATTTTGTGTTTTTATACTGTAAAATAGACAAGAGTTAGATTCATAAAAAAAAATACTTATTAATACAAGAACTTTTTACATATATCATAAAGCGTAAGCACACTATATTACATATATTACACCACACGAATACAACTATCTTATTCCGACTCGCTTGTTTCTTCTTCTTCGATTTTGGTTCGTTTTGCCAAGTTTCTAGGGATATATGATGTTCCCCTAATACGAGCCGTCGTTTTCCACATTGGTTTAGAAAAACCTGGTGGTTTAGAGGTTCCCGGGTCATTGTTACAACTTAAGGACTTCGGAGGTTGATGATACATATAAAGTTCATCGGGGTTGGAATTAGATTTCTCTATTTTTATGCCCTTTCCCTTATTATTTTCTTTTACCTTTTTAAATTCAGTTGGGGTAATTTCTATAACATCATCGGAATTCTCGTCGGAATCCGATTCATCGGAGAATTGGTAATCCTCCCAATATTTTGCTTCCTTGGCGGAAACACCATCGACCATAATTAACCTTGGTCGGTTGGTTGAGGATTTTCTTTTACTTAACCATTTTATTATTTCCCCCACCGGTTCTATTTCTTCATCCGGTTCCGATTCTTCTTCCGGTTCCGACTCTTCTTCCGGTTCCTCTTCGGGAACTTGTGAATCAGTCCACGAATCATTCCAATTTACATTTGACTCTTCATTATTATTAGGTGAGTCAATGGGACTTGTTCTAGAGGTAGACATCTATCACATAATATCAAACGCGTTAAGAGATTAATATATCACATAATATTCACATGTTAAAAATATATAGTTTCCAACAAAATTTGTTAAGCAATCATTTTTCAAGTAAACACGGTCGAAGTCCAGACTCACTAATGCATTCTAACAACTCGATAAGACACACTAATGCAAAATTCTAGTTCTCTAAGACCAACGCTCGGATACCAACTGAAATGTCCCGTTCTTATTGATTAAAAACGTTCCATATTAATTGATTTCGTTGCGAGGTTTTGACCTCTATATGAGACGTTTTTCAAAGACTGCATTCATTTTAAAACAAACCATAACCTTTATTTCATCAATAAAGGTTTAAAAAGCTTTACGTAGATTATCAAATAATGATAATCTAAAATATCCTGTTTACACACGACCATTACATAATGGTTTATAATACAAATATGTTACAACAAAATAAGTTTCTTGAATGCAGTTTTTACACAATATCATACAAGCATGGACTCCAATTCACATCCTTATTTAAGTATGCGACAGCAGAAGCTCTTAATAATCACCTGAGAATAAACATGCTTAAAACGTCAACAAAAATGTTGGTGAGTTATAGGTTTAACCTATATATATCAAATCGTAATAATAGACCACAAGATTTCATATTTCAATACACATCCCATACATAGAGATAAAAATCATTCATATGGTGAACACCTGATAACCGACATTAACAAGATGCATATATAAGAATATCTCCATCATTCCGGGACACCCTTCGGATATGATATAAATTTCGAAGTACTAAAGCATCCGGTACTTTGGATGGGGTTTGTTAGGCCCAATAGATCTATCTTTAGGATTCGCGTCAATTAGGGTGTCTGTTCCCTAATTCTTAGATTACCAGACTTTAATAAAAAGGGGCATATTCGATTTCAATAATTCAACCATAGAATATAGTTTCACGTACTTGTGTCTATTTTGTAAATCATTTATAAAACCTGCATGTATTCTCATCCCAAAAATATTAGATTTTAAAAGTGGGACTATAACTCACTTTCACAGATTTTTACTTCGTCGAGAAGTAAGACTTGGCCACTGTTGATTCACGAACCTATAACAATATATATACATGTATATTAAAGTATGTTCAAAATATATTTACAACACTTTTAATATATTTTGATGTTTTAAGTTTATTAAGTCAGCTGTCCTCGTTAGTAACCTACAACTAGTTGTCCACAGTTAGATGTACAGAAATAAATCGATAAATATTATCTTGAATCAATCCACGACCCAGTGTATACGTACCTCAGTATTGATCACAACTCAAACTATATATATTTTGGAATCAACCTCAACCCTGTATAACTAACTCCAACATTCACATATAGAGTGTCTATGGTTGTTCCGAAATATATATAGATGTGTCGACATGATAGGTCGAAACATTGTATACGTGTCTATGGTATCTCAAGATTACATAATATACAATACAAGTTGATTAAGTTATGGTTGGAATAGATTTGTTACCAATTTTCACGTAGCTAAAATGAGAAAAATTATCCAATCTTGTTTTACCCATAACTTCTTCATTTTAAATCCGTTTTGAGTGAATCAAATTGCTATGGTTTCATATTGAACTCTATTTTATGAATCTAAATAGAAAAAGTATAGGTTTATAGTCGGAAAAATAAGTTACAAGTCATTTTTATAAAGGTAGTCATTTCAGTCGAAAGAACGACGTCTAGATGACCATTTTAGAAAACATACTTCCACTTTGAGTTTAACCATAATTTTTGGATATAGTTTCATGTTCATAATAAAAATCATTTTCTCAGAATAACAACTTTTAAATCAAAGTTTATCATAGTTTTTAATTAACTAACCCAAAACAGCCCGCGGTGTTACTACGACGGCGTAAATCCGGTTTTACGGTGTTTTTCGTGTTTCCAGGTTTTAAATCATTAAGTTAGCATATAATATAGATATAGAACATGTGTTTAGTTAATTTTAAAAGTCAAGTTAGAAGGATTAACTTTTGTTTGCGAACAAGTTTAGAATTAACTAAACTATGTTCTAGTGATTACGAGTTTAAACCTTCGAATAAGATAGTTTTATATATATGAATCGAATGATGTTATGAACATCATTACTACCTCAAGTTTAGTAGGTAAACCTACTGGATGTGACAAGAAATGATCTAGCTTCAAAGGATCTTGGATGGCTTGAAAGTTCTTGAAGTAGGATCATGACACAAAAACAAGTTCAAGTAAGATTTTTACTCGAATTAAGATAGTTTATAGTTATAGAAATTGAATCAAAGTTTGAAAATGAATATTACCTTGAATAAGAAAGATAACATACTGTATATAACAAAGGTTTCTTTATCTTAGATGATTACTTGGAATGGATTAGAAAGCTTGGAAGTAAATTAGTAAACTTGAAGGGATTTTTGAAGTGTTCTTGAAGTGTTCTTCCTATGATGATTATAGCTTGATTCTTGAAGTGATTTTTGATGAAGATGATGATTAACTACTGGAAAAATACGTTCATAATAGTGTGTGTGTGTTGAGAGAGAATTAGAAAGAGAATTGGAAGTGAAATGGAGTGAATGATGAGTGGTAATTGGTGAGTGGTGAGTGGGGTTAAAAGGAGTTCTAGTTAGTTGACTAGCTCATGGTAGAAGTTAAAATTGATTAGTCATGCATGACATAATTAAGAGTGGAATCCCATGCTAGTTCCTATTGGTATATACCCATAGTAAGTACGTTTTGAAGCTGTGTATAATACGGGTAAGAATACGACTAGAATTCTTGATGAAAGAAAAGAATGGGAAAGTAACTGTAACCATTTTCGTTAAGTATGAGTGTTTTGATATAAGTCTTGAAGTCTTCCAAAAGTATTTTAATACATCTAAATACACTACATGTATATACATTTTAACTGAGTCGTTAAGTCATCGTTAGTCGTTACATGTAAGTGTTGTTTTGAAACCTTTAAGTTAACGATCTCAATTAATGTTGTTAACCCATTGTTTATTATATCTAATGAGATGTTAAATTATTATATTATCATGATATTATGATATATTAATATATCTTAATATGATATATATACATTTAAATGTCGTTACAACGATAATCGTTACATATATGTCTCGTTTCAAAATCCTTAAGTTAGTAGTCTTGTTTATATGTATATAACTCATTGTTAATATACTTATGGAGAGACTTACTTATCATAATCTCATATTAACCATATGTATATCCATATATATATCGTCATGTCGTTTTTACAAGTTTTAACGTTCGTGAATCGCCGGTCAACTTGGGTGGTCAATTGTCTATATGAAACATATTTCAATTAATCAAGTCTTAACAAGTTTGATTGCTTAACATGTTGGAAACATTTAATCATGTAAATATCAATCTCAATTAATATATATAAACATGGAAAAGTTCGGGTCACTACAATTTTCTTGTAAAGCTTGGTGAGATTCAAATTGAAGCATTTGTTAACAATAAGCATGAGGAACGAATCGTGGGGCAAACGGAGTCTATTACCTTAGGCCCGCATGGTTTGTTGTCCTTTCAAGGAAGAGTGTGGGTGCCTAAGATGGGGGATAATCGACGAGTGCTACTTGATGAAGCATATAAGTCAAAGTATTCCATTCATCCGGGCGCGATGAAAATGTATCTTGATTTAAAGAAGGAGTATTGGTGGCCGGGCATGAAACGTGATGTTGTTAAGTATGTTGAGCAATGCGTCACGTGTTTGCAAGTTAAAGCCGAACACCAAAAGCCATATGGTATGTTACAACCGTTAGAAATCCCAAAATGGAAATGAGAGCACATTACCATGGATTTCATTACAAAGTTACCCAAGACGGCGAGAACCCAATTTGATTCAATTTGGGTAATTGTTGATCGATTGATGAAAAGTGCCTTGTTTCTTCCCATTCGGGAAGCGATATCGTCGGAGACTTTGTCTAAGTTGTTTAGGAAGGAGGTGATATCGAGACACGGAGTTCCTATATCTATTATTTCGGATCAAGATACTCGTTTCACATCTCGGTTTTGGGAGAAGTTTCATGAAGATATGGGTACACAATTGAAATTGAGCACGGTGTACCATCCACAAACGGATGGTCAAACCGAACGTACGAATCAAACATTGGAGGATATGTTACGGGCGTGTATTATTGATTTCGGTGGTAGTTGAGATGAGCACTTACCGTTGGTGGAATTCTCGTACAATAATAGTTATCATAATATTATCGGGATGCCACCTTACAAGATGCTTTATGGGAGTAGGTGTCGAACCCCGATTTGTTGGGGTGAAGTGGGTCAAAGAGAAATCGGGAGTACCGATTTGGTTTTAAAGACGAATAGTAAGATTGATATGATTCAGGCTCATTTGAAAAAGGCTCAAGATAGACAAAAGTCGTATGCCGACAAACGAAGGCGACCGATTGAGTTTCAAGAAGGCGACATGGTGATGCTTAAGGTTTCGCCATGGAAAGGTGTTATTCGGTTTCGAAAACGGGGAAAGTTAGCTCCTCGGTTTATTGGGCTTCGGGTTCCAGGCCAGATTGTTTGGGCTGCTACAGTACCAGGCCCGGTTACTTATCTAATTTTTTTTTTTTGAGTTTAAATTTTCTAATTTTAATCTTATAAAAAATAAAATTTTAAATTAAACTTATATTTAAAAAAATTACTTATTAGTTTTTATAATTTTTAACAAAAGTAATAAAAAATATAAACTTTTTAATTTAAACACTTAAAAATATAGATATAATTTTTTTTTATGTTTTTATATTTTTAAACTTATATATATTTTTTTACAAAAATAGATTAAAAACTAATATATATATTTTAGAATGTAGCGTTTCGCTTCGGCGTGATGTTCCCCAGCAGCGGTGCCAAAAATACTTGATGTGTGCTAGGTGTAGTACGAAATACTATTATTTTTGCTATGAAATACTATTAAATACGACACAATTTTACACAAGTTATTTACTTATTTATAGAATGAATATACCTAAACCTTGCTACAACACTTATAGGCAGTGTACCTAATCGTAGAGTAGTGTAGTTTTTAGTAAGTCTGGTTCGTTCCACAGGGAGCTGTCTAAGTTTAACGCTATATTTTTCGAAACTATATTTGTATAAATATAAATATATAGGTACTATTAATATTATTATAAAGGGGGGTTTTACCGTTTAATGACCGGTTTGTCGATTTTAAAACTTAAGTCACAATTAAAACCTAATGCAAAATATTAAATATAAATACAACTTAATTTAAAGCGTAAAGTAAATGACGATAATTAAACTGCGATAATTAAAATGATAGTAAATAAAAGTACGATGAAATATAAAATAGGAGAATTATGCTTATTTAAACTTTCGTAATCATGATGTTTGACGTGTTGATTTTAATTTATTACCATGGGTTAATTGTCCTTTGTCCTGGTTTATTTGATATGTCCATCTAGTTTTGTCCATAATAGTCCATCGGTGATAATTATAAAGTGCGAGGGTCTTTGCCAATTTAACCTTATACCCGAAGTCAAATATTTCAACTAATTGGGGATTTAAACTGTAATAAGGTCTTAATACTTTGTTTAATGATTACACCAGGTTATCGACTGCGTGTAGTCCAAGGTTTTAATACTTTATTAACAATTACACCAATACACTTGAATGTAATCCACCCCTGTTTCAATGAGTCCATTGACTATTAATCCATCCCCGTGTCTGGTCAAATGAACAATTATTAGTGTTTATAGATATCCCGCCCACCGTACCCAGTCAAGCGTATGTGGTTATATATAAATACGTCAAGTTGTAATCTCTATATCAAATTAACAAGATATCATTTAGTTAATTAAATATAAAGCCCATTAATAGCCCATAGTCCAATTTCCACAAGTGTCGGTCTTTTGTCCAAACCCCAATTATGGTCCAAAGCCTAATAACCCAGTCTTAATATTTAGTCCAACATCACGATTACTTCGTCTTAAATAAACATAATAATAATTTAGCTACGAGACATTAATTTAAAAAGGTTGAACATAACTTACAATGAGTATTAATCGCGTAGTGTTACACGGACAGAGTTTCGACTTACAAACTTAAAACATTCGCTACTATAACCTTATTATTATTAACTTAATATTAAATTTATAATTATAAAATATAAATATATATATTTGAGAGAGTAAGAGAGATCAGTAAGTATGAAGTTTATAATTCGTCGACCAAATGTTGCAATTTATAGTACCCGACCTTACTGTTACAGCCATGCAATCACATGGGCTATAAGCTTCCTGGCCATGTGAAATGCCCCGTTCATATTAATTATAAACATTTCATATTAATTGGTTTCTTTGCAAGGTTTTGACCTCTATATGAGACGTTTTTCAAATCTTGCATTCGTTTTAAAAAACAACCATCACCTTTATTATTGAATAAAGGTCTTAATGACATAATTTAGATTGTCTATCAAAGACAATCTCCTCAAATAAATAAGTTTTTACACAACCCATTACAATATGATCAAATATATTACAACAAATACTCCGAATGCAAGTTTAAACAATATAAACAATTATGCCGACTCCAAATCTTGACCTTGGGTTGGCATACGACAGCGGAAGCATTTTTAATATTCACCTGAGAATAAACATGCTTAAAACGTCAACAAAAATGTTGGTGAGTCATAGATTTAATTTCTATATAATAATCATAACATTTAATAAGCCACAAGATTTCATTTAATTAAATGCGCAGGATCATTACAACTGCAAAAATCATTCATACGATGAGTCGCCTGGTAACCGACCTTAACATAGAGTGCTTAAGATATCTGGAATCATACATTCCACTATTCAAATGTATGACAAGAACCCTTCGAAGTACTAAAGCATTTCCACTATTCGAAAATGGGGGTGGTTGGTGCCCGTATATCTACCTTTAGGATTCGCGTCAATTAGTATTTTTCACTAATTCTTAGGTTACCAAGCATAATAATAATAAGTACAGATATCCGGTATAACAATTCAATCGTAGAATGTAGTTCCATGAACTTGTGCTTATTTTGTAAAACATTTATAAATTTTGCATGTATTCTCATCCCAAAATAATTTAAATAGTAAAAATGGGACTAAAACTCACTTGTGATGATTTCCGAATAGATGGTGATAAGACTTGGCCTTTTGACAAATTCACGAACCTAATAATAATATTCTTGTGTCAAGATATATATATATATATATATATATATATATATATATATATATATATGTGACGATCGCTCCAAATCCATATGGACGAACACGTCATTCATTGATTTCATTGCGAGGTATTTGACCTCTATATGATACGTTTTGTAAACATTGCATTCTTTTGAAAAGGCACACCATAAATGAATATTTAAATCAAAGGTTTTCGACATCTGATGATTTTTACATATAGACAATCACCATAAATAATAGTTTACAACAGTATTTCCGTTGACAATGCAGTCAAAATAAGATACATGGTGATGATTTGGTGAATGCAACGTCTCTTTGAAAAATATGTCATGTAAGACTCCATGCACATAGCTTGTTTAACATCTAAGCAAACAGCGGAAGACTTCTAGGGAACCTGAGAATAAACATGCTTCAAGTGTCAACACAAAGGTTGGTGAGTTCATAGTTTTAATATTACACATAATCCGTATATCAATGTGGATTACAAAAGTTCAGTTGTTTTATTCAAAACGTTTATCATTATGTTTTAAATAAAAGGTGGATCACAAGATTTCAGTTGTTTCATCCGAAACGTTTATCAATCGGTTCTACAAAGTTGAGAACCCTGGTAACTAAACTTTAACGTTTATAATAAGTACCCCTCGTTTAACATGCAACCAACATGTACAATACACGCAATCCAACGTGTACTAACTTCAAATAGCATACGTCTGTTTTATAGTTCAGGCTAGAGTTTCTTTCTATACCTGGAACAGACGGGGATGTCAAGCCCTATGGATCCATATACTGTTATTCGCGCCCACCAGTCCATATCCTATGTACTGGCAGCTACTAGTTACCAAAGCTAAGGGATTTTCGGTTCAAACTCAGTGTAGAATTTAGTATGTACTTGTATCCATTGCGTTTAAAATAAATTGCATGTATTCTCAGCCCAAAAATATATTGAGTAAAAGGGATCATATGAAACTCACGCATATAAATATTGTATATCGGTTAATAAAGCATTTGCATGTATTCTCAGCCCAAAAATGTAGAGAGTAAAAGGGATCTTATGAAACTCACGCATATAAATATTGTATATCGGTTAATAAAGCATTTGCATGTATTCTCAGCCCAAAAATGTAGAGAGTAAAAGGGATCTTATGAAACTCACGCATATAAATATTGTATATCGGTTAATAAAGCATTTGCATGTATTCTCAGCCCAAAAATGTAGAGAGTAAAAGGGATCTTATGAAACTCACTGTTTAATATTGATATACAATATTGCAGGAAAGCACGTAGACGCATCGGAGATGATTAACACGAGGTTTGATTCACAAAAAATACCCCCGAACATTACCCATAACCTCCTTGGCAATAACCCATAATTTCCTTAGCTCTAGCTTGCTCGAAAACTCATTTTGAAAATTACTTGGACAGCACTCCGTCGTAATATTTGATGTACATTATTATTTTTGTATCGCAAAAATAATAACACTAATAATAAAAAAAATAATAAGATTAATAATAATCTTATTAATAATAATTATAATAATAATAATAATAATAATAATAATAATAATAATAATAATAATATAAATAATAAATAAAATAAATACGGAGTAATATGTATGTGTGTGTTTTTTTTCTTTCTTTACTCGGCAGAAAATGTTGCAATTTATAGAACCTGGCCTGAAATCTGGAGTCATGCGACTCGCATGGAAATGGCCTTCTGGCCATGCGACTCGCATGAGGACCAGGGACAGCTCACATTGTTTTGGCTCCTAGCTTGTCGACATAATATAAAATAAATATAAATATATAAATAATTAATATAATTATTTATATATTATATTTTATTCTTGTGCATAGTAGACTAGATATTTTTGGTCCGTTGCGTCGGGCGTATCTTCTTGACTCGGGTCCCGGTTCCGGATTTTCAGACGTCCTTGCGTACTATTTTATATCGTGTACTTTGCGTTCCGCAACTTGTACTCTTGTCATTTTTAGACGTTCTTTATCAATAATTTGAACCTTTTTAATTGTATCTTGTACATTTGAGCATTTTGGACCTTTCCGTCTTCAATTCTTTGTTTTCGCCTTTTGTCTTCGCACTTATTAAATATAAACGAATATTACTTGAATATGGAACAATTACAACTAAAATCCTGTCTTTCTTGGGGGATAATGCTATTAAATACATGTTCCTTTTTAGCCTTATCAATAGCCTTAAATTATCCCTTAATTATATCACTCAAAGTGTATCTTAAACTTTCGAGTGTTTTGGTCATTTACTTCTATAAATCATCGTCTCGCTATTTGTCAAATTTTACTGTAGCAATTCACTGTAGCGAAGTCAATTTCACTGTAGCAAATAGTGATTTTCGAAAACACTGTAGCATTTTGAGTAATGTGGCAATTTGAAAACACTGTAACAAATTAGTGTTTAACTGGTTCATCTTAAACGCTTTAGTTAACTTATCTAAATATCAATTGAATCAATAAACGAATGTTACTATCGTTTATTATATATATGTATATATCTTTTTAATATACATAAATCAGTTTTTAAATACACATTGGAAGTTATTTATAAATAAATTTTAATAATAAATATTTCAACTTATCATATACATTCAAATAGATATTTAAACCAATAAGTTTAATGTACGGTATCAAACAATTAATACATTGTTACCTTTTCATGTTATAGTATATATGTATCTATTTACATATAATTGTTCGCGAATCGTCGAAAACAACCGAAGGGTATTTAAATATATAAAAGTAATTCAAAAATTTTGAGATTCAGTTTTACAGACTTTGCTTATCGTGTCGGAAATGTTAATCATACAAAGATTAAGTTTAAATTTAGTCAAAATTTCTGGGTCATCACAATATATATATATATATATATATATATAATTAATATTTCATACTTATGATACTTGTGATAATTTTAATTGTCCATTGTTAGTAGTCCAACGTTCGTAGTCCAATAGTCCAACAGTATAAATATAAATGCATATATTGTGTTTGAATTCACTAACACTATAATATATTGTCTTAATATAATAAGACACATAATATGTATATTGTCTGAAGCAATCCGTGACCCATTGTATACATGTCTCAGGCTCGATCACAACTCAAAGTATATGATATTTTGGAATCCACTTTGACCCACAGCTAACTCGAGATTACTGCCAATGGTGTCTAATAGTTCGTTCCAATAATATATATAGAAGAAGTCAAAATGATATGTCAAAACTTTGTATACGAGTCCAAGATGATCAAGTCATATATATATATGGTGCCTTACGATCTTTATTAAGACTGTAATATATTGTCTTAGAACTTAATCACGACTATTATAAATTATATTTCCATAAGTTCAGGAACAAGACATGTATAAATACATGTAGGATACAAGGTACGTTAGCTAGGATAAGGTTAGCATCCATTTTTATAAATCATGTCCGTAGCTAAAAATGAAGAAAAATATTCAATTTTGTTTTACCCATAATTTCTTCGTTACAAATCCGTTTTGAGTGATTCGAGTTGCCATGGTTTCGTATCGAACTCAACATTATTAATATTGACAGAAAAAGTATAGGTTTATAGTCAAAAATACAGCTTAGGTGTCAAATAAGAGAAGATAGTCATATCCTTCTTAAGAACGACATCTTGATGACCCTTTTTGAAAAACATACTTCAACTTTAAGTTTAACCATTGATTTTGGATATATTTCATATCCATATAAAATAATATTTTTCACCAAAGGAAATCTTTTAATTCAAAGTTTAAGATAGGTTTTTAAAATTAAACCCAAAACAGCCCCCGTTCGACTAAGACGACGTATATTCGATTTTAAGGTGTTCTTCGTATTTACAAGTTTTATATCCTTATGTTAGCTTGACATACTGTCATAATAGATGTGTTGAAGTGTTTTAAAAGTCAAGTTAGAAGGATTAAGTTTATTTGCAAACAAGTTTAGAAATAATCTAAACTATGTTCTTGTTGTTATTAGTTATAACTTAAAATAAGATATCTATATGAATATGAATCGAATAAGATTATGAATAAGGTTACTACCTTAAATCAAATGAGTAAAGTTGCTGGAGAAATAAGGAGAATATCTTGAGTTCAAAGATACTCTTGATGGCTTGGAATTCTTGAAGTGTTCTTGATCAAGCTTTGTTATGATGATTATAACTTGGATTATGAGACCAATACTTGCTGAATTGAATGGAGGTTTGAGAGTGTTTGAGTATGTGTTTAGAGGGTAAAATGATGTAGTTAATTTTAATGAAATGGATGGTTATTTATCCTACATGTTGGCATCAAAATGGGGACAACAACATAGCTCCATGGTTTGTAATTTTATGCATTTAGTCATACTAGTTTCCAAGCCATGGTTTCCACAAGTCTACATCATGTTTATACATATCTCACAACTGATTAAGGGCTGATAAGATCAATGATTTGGTATATATATTCCCATAATAAATACGTATAGAAGCTGGGTATTATACGGGTATAAATACCGTATGAATACGAATAGGATTCTTGATAAAATTGAATGAGAAAATGAGTATAGCTATCTTTATTGAGTATAAATATATTGATATATATTATTAAGTCTTTCAAAAGTGTAATAATACATATTAATACAATACATATACATACATTTTAATTTAGAAGTTATTACAACGTTAATCGTTATATATATATATATATATATATATATATATATATATATATATATATATATATATATATATATATATATATATATATATATATATATATATATATATATATATATATATATGTATATAGTCTTGAAGTCTTTAAGTTAGTCATCTCATTTTATGTATATAACCAACTGTTATTATATATAATGAGACACTTAAATATCATTTTAACAAATCATAAGTATATATATATATATATATATATATATATATATATATATATATATATATATATATATATATATATATATATATATATATATATATATATATATATATATATATCCATATATACATCATTATATAATTATTTTAAATTATCATGTTCGTGAATCGTCAGACAGACTGGTTGGTCAAACATTTGCATAAAATCCATTCAAAATTTATATATCTTGACAAGTTTGATTGCTTAACATGTTGGAAATATTTGATTATGTAAATATTAATATTCAATATATTAGCGGAAAAATCTGGGTCGTTACATTACACACCCGTTAAATTAAATTTCGTCCCGAAATTTAGAATAGTACTTAGTTAACGTGCGATATCGGAAAGCAAATGTGGGTACTTCAGCTTCATTTGGTCTTCTCATTCCCAAGTGAATTCAGGTCCTCTACGAGCATTCCACTGTGACGACCCGAAAGTTTTTGACCAAATTTAAACTTAATCTTTATATGATTTCGATACGATAAGCAAATTCTGTAAAACCGAGTCTCAAAATTTTTGAACTGTTTCATGAAATCATTTGATCTTCGACCAGTTCCGACAATTCACGAATAATTAATTGTAACTTGATATGTGTGTATATATATATATATATATATATATATATAAATAATAATTAGAAATATAATTTTAAATATTGTATGTTGTTGTTACCAAAATTTATCTATGTAAAATAAAACAAAATATAATAATTATTATTAATTAAGACATATCTATATATATAAATAAAAGTATATTAAATATAAATATTTAATGATTGTAATACTCGTTGGACATTTCGATTATTATTTAGAGAAGTTTAATTCGAACTTATATTATTTTAAAATAAAAGGTGATCCGAAAATGAGTTATATAAGTTATAGGCTTATTAAAAGTATATTTAGGATCTAATTATTTAATTTTAACACTTTTTATATTTTACTCATAATTGAGAGGGACAACTGATGTAATTTTTAATTAATAATTAATGATCGGATTTTATACCATAATGATCAAAATAAATAAATATAGTTAATTTAAAAATATGGGATTTTTCTGAACACTTTTATCCGTCACTAATTTAGCAATGAAGTACGAAATAATAGTCCGTGATATGGTGTCGGCAGAGAATTAGATTATTACACCCGTGATGAGAATTGTGAAATTGTGTACTGTGTTTCCCCACCATCATATTATTATTTTTATTTATTTATTTTAATATTATATTCATATAAATAATATATATATATATGTATTATATGAAGTTCATACACTAAAACTAGATTAACAAAAACTATCACCACTTCTCTTTCTATCCAACACATGAACCCACTTGAAATCAACGATTACCATCTCATTTTCGTTTCTCTTTCTTACTATTTTTTTTATCAATCAACACACATACACAAAACTAATATCTTTCTCTATTACTTTCTTATTTGGTTGGTATTAAAAGAAACGTGTACACCATCTTATTGTTGTTATAAGATCATGTTCGACTA
Source organism: Rutidosis leptorrhynchoides (assembly GCF_046630445.1). Classification (NCBI taxonomy): domain Eukaryota; kingdom Viridiplantae; phylum Streptophyta; class Magnoliopsida; order Asterales; family Asteraceae; genus Rutidosis; species Rutidosis leptorrhynchoides. The sequence goes on along the minus strand of NC_092335.1, from coordinate 317,459,474 downwards.
ACAACTCAAACCCACCACCACAACGATCTTCTTTTCTCTTGTTTCTATTTTTCAAACACCTTGCAAAACCGCCACCATCACTATCGTGATCAACCATAGCCATCATCGTTACCACTTCAAAACCGTAAGCCTTCACCATCGTTATTATTATTTTTTTTTCTTTCTTTTATTTCTGTTTCTACTTCATGTTTTGAACAAACGAAACCCAATTTGAGATGCTGCTATGGTTTTCATTTTTTTTCTTCCTCCATTATACAGACATTATGTTACAGCACACTTATTTTTTTTCTATTCTTCTATTTCGGTTTCAAAGTAAATATCACACCCACTTGGAATTGATTACTATTGCATGCCTTGTTTTTTGTTGTTGTTGTGGCCGACATATATCCAACAAGTGACCCATTTGAGTATTAAAGAAAAGAAAAAGAAATGAATCCTATGAGTTTTCTATTGCAACTTGATCAATTATTTGATGTTGTAAAGAGAAAGTGACGTTGCAAATTTATAAAGTGCTAATGCTTTTTTTTTTTTTTCTTTTGTCCGAAGGTTTCAAGCAAATTCCCATCCCACTTGCTGTTTAAAGTAAGGTATACATGATGGTGATGGTGATGACATTATTGTAATGATGATGGTGATAACACATAAAATGATAGATGTAGGATGATGATCATGATCACGAAAGTGATGATAATACTTCGTGAATAATGATGATAACGAGAGATGATACTAATAGAAAATGATAATAATAGTATATGTATGATGATAATGACGATATTATGATGAGATGATGATGATAGTGATGCTCCACGAGTATGATAATGATGATAGTTAACGATCTCATGATGATGATGTTAAGGATGATTTGGTTAGGCAAAGTTTAAAGGTTGGTGATGTTTACTATTAGGATGAGCGAAGATAGTTATAAAAAACGAGGATGGTAATAAAATGAAGTTTGGGTTGTGGTTATCCGCTGCTACCAAATTCCAGGAGTGATCGGATATATTGGATAATAAAGTAGATTGTTACATGAGTTTGTTAAGTGGGTTTGAAGAAGGCATTAGTCAATTGTAGTTTAAAAGAAGTTAAAGTGATAGTTAGATTAGAAAGTTACAGGCAGAGGAGTGGTTTAGAAGGAAACTCATGAATGGGAGGTCTCAGGTTTGAACCTAGGCTCCTACAAGTATTTTTTTAAGCAAACTGGACTGGTATATTTGATTAGTCCGATTTCCTCAATTGATTCTGTTGGGCCCTGAGTATTGTGTTGGGCTATTAATATTAAACAGACAAGCAAATCTGAATTGGGTTAAATAAGTTTCAATTGATTCTGTTGGGCCGTGAGTATTGTGTTGGGCTATTAATATTAAACAGACAAGCAAATCTGAATTGGGTTAAATAAGTTTATGATATGAAAAATATAAGAAGAACGGTATGGTTTAGCTGGTTAGGCGTGCTTATCTATAACCAAGAGGTCACGGGTTCGAGCCTTGTCTGAGACGTTTCATGTTTCTTTTTATGAAAAAGCTTGAAGGTAGCACAATAACTTTAATTATCATTATCATTATTATTAGTATTATTTTTACATTATTATTATTATTATTATCATTAAAAGCATCATTAAAATTATCATATTTATTAAAAGTATTGTATTATTAAAAATTATCATTCTTATTAAAATTAGTATTTTTATTAAAAATTGTTATTATTATTATCATTATTAGTAGTATCATTATTTTTACTATTATAAGTATGATCATTTTTATTATTATTATTTTTATGTTATCATAACAAATAAACATCTCTAGGAATATATATATTATAAAATATTAATATAATTAAGTATGAAAACATTTATATATTGTAGTATATAATATATAAAAATAGATGTATTCAAATCAATAATTAACATAACTTATAACTTTAGTTGTTCGATTATAAGTGTTAATATATATACTTAATATAGGTTCGTGAATCCAAGGCCAAACCCTACACTTATTCAATGACGTCATATGTATTTTTACTACAAAATACAGTATTGTGAGTTCATTTGATTCCCTTTTACTCTTTACATTTTTGGGACTGAGAATACATGCGCTACTTTTACAACTGCTTTATTAAATGTTTTTGATATACATTTTGAACTGCGAATACATGAAATGCTTTTATAAATGTTTTACGAAATAGACACAAGTATGTGAAACTACATTCTATGGTTGAATTATCGAAATCGAATATGCCCCTTTTTATTAAGTCTGGTAATCTAAGAATTAGGGAACAGACACCCTAATTGACGCGAATCCTGAAGATAGATCTATCGGGCCCAACAAGCCCCATCCAAAGTACCGGATGCTTTAGTACTTCAAAATTTATATCATGTCCGAAGGAGGATCCCGGAATGATGGGGATATTCTTATATGTATTTTGTGAATGTCGGTTACCAGGTGTTCAATCCATATGAATGATTTTTGTCTCTATGCATGGGACGTATGTTTAAGAGAAATATGAAATCTTGTGGTCTATTGAAATTATGAAATGATTATTTATGTTAACCTAATGAACTCACCAACCTTTTGGTTGACACTTGAAAGCATGTTTATTCTCAGGTATTAAAGAAATCTTCCGCTGTGCATTTGCTCATCTTAGAGATATTACTTGGAGTCATTTATGACATATTTCAAAAGACGTTGCATTCGAATCGTTGCGTTCATCAAGATTATTATTAAGTCATTTATAGTTAGATATATTATGAAATGGTATGTCTGCCGTCAACTTTTGATGTAATAAAAGATTGTCTTTTCAAAAACGAATGCAATGTTTGTAAAATGTATCATATAGAGGTCAAGTACCTCGCGATGTAATCAACTCTTGTGAATCACTTATAATCAATATGGACTTCATCCGGATGGATTAGAACGGGTTCTCACAGTTGGTATCATAGCGGTGGTCTTAGCGAACCATGTCTGCATTAGTGTGTCTAACTGATAAGTCGTTAGGATGCATTAGTGAGTCTGGACTTCGACCGTGTCTGCATGTCAAAAGTTTTGCTTATCATTTTGTGTCAAAAATTACCTGCTTATCATTCTTAGTCTAAACACATCTTACTGCAATGATTGCATGAATATTGTATAGACAAAATTCGTATCTTAGCGTATCTGCTAATTCATATTCTAGCGTATCGGTTATTGTTACCTTTGCCTGACAGCTTCCATAGATTCCTCTGTAATTTATGGGATTTAGTATTATATATGCATGTGTAAATTATGTATTGCAGGGTATTAATCTACATCCTATAATCTATTTCTTATCGAAAATCCTTCATCTGATCGTACGAGATGAATCCCTCAACCAGTTCGAATTCCTCGAATTCCGACAGCTATTCCGATATAGAGTTTCACCTAAGCTTCGAAAGCAGTGTCACCAGAATGAATCAACCAATTCATTTGATGAGTTCGTAGTTGACTTAATCTATGGAGACGCGAAGAAGGCGATCCATTCCACCAACCGAATTCACCTCTTGACAATGAACCTGAAGCGTTTACCGGCGAACCTGTTCGAGACACCATTTTCAGTCTCATTTCCAGTGTAACTCGACAAGATTATATTCTATCCACAATTCTAAACCTTATTCATCCACTCGTTCCGACCGACAATCATCTTGGAGTAATAAGTCAACGAACTTCGTGCTCGAATAATCAATTCGGAGAATATGGTGTAAAATGTACCAGCTTCAGCAACATCACCGGCACCAACAGTACAATCAATAACAGCACCAGTACCATCAACAATCAATGCTTCAATATCATCATCTGTACTTTGAGTATGATCTTCGTTCTACGTATCGTTCTACCTCATTTATCTTCGTTCGACATGGCGAATATGTAATCTCTACAGTTTTAGAGATTATTTATTCTAGTTCCAACCGAAAAGCAAATGAGTTTAATATCATATTAACTCATTAAATCCACGAATACATCTGAAGAAAATATATATGTATATATGTTTTCATAAAGATTGTAATTAAAAATTCTCTTGTACAAACTGTTAATGGTGAAAATATTTTAACGGGTAGGTAATACCCGAGGAATATTCAGATTTCACATTAATAAGTTACAATGTACATTCTTCGAAGCTGATTCAACCGTCATTTACTATCCTACTTACGTCCACCGATATACAAATCCGTTCACCACAGAATAACCATATTCATCCAATTTCATATTTGAATTTTGATTTATCAGAATTTAACAAGTGGCATAATGAAAAAAAAAAACATTGGATAAAATAAAATTTGTTAGAAATAAACAAATTAACTTTGAGAAATTTTGTTAAGAATCCACGCTAACAAAATCCTAGCTAACTGTTCCTAGCTAACTGTTCCTAGCTAACTGTTAATTCCATATTACATTTTATTTATCGCAATTTAATTATCGCAATTTTATTTATTGTCATTTAATTTCTGTTATTTACTTTACGCATTTTATTTATCGTCATTTAATTTCTGTATTTATTTTACGCACTTTAAATACGGGACACGTATACAAGGTTTTGACATATCATATCGACGCATCTATATATATTATTTGGAATCACCATAGACACTCTATATGCAGTAATGATCGAGTTCTCTATACAGGGTTGAGGTTGATTCTACAATAATATATATAATTTGAGTTGTGATCGAGTCTGAGACATGTACACGGGTCACGATACGTATTAATTAATTCGAATATAATATATTAAACTATATATGAATTATTAAATTGCTAACTGTGGACTATCAACTGAGGACTACCAACATTGGACAATTAAAATGAATTAAAATACTGATTATAACATATGAAACTAAACAATTCTTCAAGTTTGCCACTTAATTTCATCTTAAACCTCATTTATATCTTGATGATTACAATCTGCATTCAAAATTTTCATGATCCTTGAAAACACCTCAATCGAGAGGATGAACCAACTGCACTTCATTTACGGAAGAAAAGATCAATGCCTATAGTTATGCACCTGAAAAACTCTCGGAACCTTAACAAACGTTTGACACGTATCTGTGCAAAGAAGGCGATCCATTCCACCAACCGAATTCACCTCTTGACAATGAACCTGAAGCGTTTACCGGCGAACCTGTTCAAGACACCATTTTCAGTCTCATTTCCAGTGTAACTCGACAAGATTATATTCTATCCACAATTCTAAACCTTATTCATCCACTCGTTCCGACCGACAATCATCTTGGAGTAATAAGTCAACGAACTTCGTGCTCGAATAATCAATTCGGAGAATATGGTGTAAAATGTACCAGCTTCAGCAACATCACCGGCACCAACAGTACAATCAATAACAGCACCAGTACCATCAACAATCAATGCTTCAATATCATCATCTGTACTTTGAGTATGATCTTCGTTCTACGTATCGTTCTACCTCATTTATCTTCGTTCGACATGGCGAATATGTAATCTCTGCAGTTTTAGAGATTATTTATTCTAGTTCCAACCGAAAAGCAAATGAGTTTAATATCATATTAACTCATTAAATCCACGAATACATCTGAAGAAAATATATATGTATATATGTTTTCATAAAGATTGTAATTAAAAATTCTCTTGTACAAACTGTTAATGGTGAAAATATTTTAACGGGTAGGTAATACCCGAGGAATATTCAGATTTCACATTAATAAGTTACAATGTACATTCTTCGAAGCTGATTCAACCGTCATTTACTATCCTACTTACGTCCACCGATATACAAATCCGTTCACCACAGAATAACCATATTCATCCAATTTCATATTTGAATTTTGATTTATCAGAATTTAACAAGTGGCATAATGAAAAAAAAAACATTGGATAAAATAAAATTTGTTAGAAACAAACAAATTAACTTTGAGAAATTTTGTTAAGAATCCACGCTAACAAAATCCTAGCTAACTGTTCCTAGCTAACTGTTCCTAGCTAACTGTTAATTCCATATTACATTTTATTTATCGCAATTTAATTATCGCAATTTTATTTATTGTCATTTAATTTCTGTTATTTACTTTACGCATTTTATTTATCGTCATTTAATTTCTGTATTTATTTTACGCACTTTAAATACGGGACACGTATACAAGGTTTTGACATATCATATCGACGCATCTATATATATTATTTGGAATCACCATAGACACTCTATATGCAGTAATGATCGAGTTCTCTATACAGGGTTGAGGTTGATTCTACAATAATATATATAATTTGAGTTGTGATCGAGTCTGAGACATGTACACGGGTCACGATACGTATTAATTAATTCGAATATAATATATTAAACTATATATGAATTATTAAATTGCTAACTGTGGACTATCAACTGAGGACTACCAACATTGGACAATTAAAATGAATTAAAATACTGATTATAACATATGAAACTAAACAATTCTTCAAGTTTGCCACTTAATTTCATCTTAAACCTCATTTATATCTTGATGATTACAATCTGCATTCAAAATTTTCATGATCCTTGAAAACACCTCAATCGAGAGGATGAACCAACTGCACTTCATTTACGGAAGAAAAGATCAATGCCTATAGTTATGCACCTGAAAAACTCTCGGAACCTTAACAAACGTTTGACACGTATCTGTGCTAACTCCTTTGGCATTGTTATTATCGAAAATAACTTTTCAATCCCTTTTCAATCCCTTTTCAAATTAGCCAAATTTTGTCACAGCTCCAACAAATCAACATGGACTTTTCATTCAAACAAACCTTGTTGTAACTTTGATATATAAGAGTGCCCATTTATTATTACCGGAGAACATTTATATTCTACCATATAACCATCAGCGTTTAATCATCTAAAAACACAATTCTCCTGAAACCACCTCGGATGGATAACCAATGATTCAGATATCGTAGCTTTAAATGCAGAGGAAACAGAAAAATTGTAGATGGTCTAAACAGCCAAGAGTTTGACGATAAAGAAGGGAGTGTTAGGAACGCTCGAGTGAAAATTTGGTACTGAAAAACAGATTGAGCAAACCATGAAGGAGATCTAGGTCAAATACAAGGACCATACCATATATTCAAAGAACCCAGGTAATTCTGGATCCGATGAAACCTTCAATGAATATCTTGCTCCGTACTCATGTTAAAATCTTGCGGAAAATCTTTCTTCATCAACCATCGAATTTAGAAATTCCAAAATATCATCATCAATATCTTCGATATTTCTGAGGATATTTTCATAAATATTCTCGTCCAAAATTATATACCTCTTCGTGCTTCCTGTGTATCATTATATTGGAAACATTCAAGAGAAAATTTAGTACCGAAAAGCAGATTATGCGAAACTATGAAGAAAGCCTTGGACAAATCACAAAGAATAAGTTTGACTTCAAAGAATCCAAATGGTTCAATGTCTGCTAAAGTCTTTAGTGAATATCTTACTCCTTACTCTAAAACCTTGCGGACAATAGTTTCTATCATCCTCTGATCTTAGATATTCCGAGATATTATCGTATCTTTTATTATAAATATCCTCGATATTTCTGAATATATTTTTATGACTAATCTTAGCTGAAATCATTAATCTGTTCGTGCTATCAGTATTACATCATATAGAAACTATTAGTTTCTATATTCTGTAAACTTTCGAGCTTAAAACATGAATGTTATTGAAGTAATGTTGGAAATTGATGCATGAGTTAGTATAATATAATGACACTTGATCAACGTGATTATATTACAGTAAGTCATGCTGAGTTTCTAATGGGACATGATGATTCACAGTCCATAACGTCATCACGTGCCATGTTACATAACTCTTTCATTCTGATTAACTTCTGAACATATCAAGAAAATATATTCTTGATAGTTCTGTTCTCAGTGATTCTGGTAATTTGACAAATCAAATCGTGCGATTTTGTTCTTTCTCGTTTAGAACATTACGTTCATTCGAAACTCCATACTTACGAATTCTAGATCATTACTCGCTTTACTAGGGGTCGGGAGGATAATAAAAAGACAAAGAGCTCCAAAATATAAGAGAAAATATAAAGCCCAATGACGACACGAAGGTTACAAACTGTGGATATTAATACGAATAGCAATATAAAGACACTGTATAATTAAAAATAGTATCACCTAAGGTAATAATAGAAGTAAACAGATTTTTCTGGTGGAAGATTGAAAAGAAGGATGACCGAAATGATAATTAGGAAAATATCAAGGATTAGAATTGGATTAAGCATTTTCACAATCCTTTGGATGTAAGAACTAAGAAAGAAAGTATAGGAATGGTGAGAATAATGGAACGGAAGAGCTTAATTTATAATGGAAACATCTGACAGAACAATCGAGGTAGATCACCGTATATAATTATAGAGATCTTAATTTCCTTACTCGTCGAAGAACCAAATCTTTTAGATTTCAAAGATTTTCTTTAAATTTCTTGAATTCCGGAATTCAATCGTGACTACGTCACCAGTTAAGTCAAATCTTCATTTACTCATTTCAATCTTTTGTGATACCTTCATTCGTACTCTTCGAATGATCGAATTGTTTTATCCATATTACTCAATGATGATAAAACTCTATTTATCAACTCATATTCGTCATGAAAACATTTTTATTGTTAGCCATGACGACCTCACTCAAATTTCGGGACGAAATTTCTTTAACGGGTAGGTACTGTGATGACCTGAAAGTTTTTGACCAAATTTAAACTTAATCTTTATATGATTTCGATACGATAAGCAAATTCTGTAAAACCGAGTCTCAAAATATTTGAACTGTTTCATGAAATCATTTGATCTTCGACCAGTTCCGATGATTCACGAATAATTAATTGTAACTTGATATGTGTATATATATATATATATATATAAATAATAATTAGAAATATAATTTTAAATATTGTATGTTGTTGTTACCAAAATTTATCTATGTAAAATAAAACAAAATATAATAATTATTATTAATTAAGACATATCTATATATATAAATAAAAGTATATTAAATATAAATATTTAATGATTGTAAAACTCGTTAGACATTTCGATTATTATTTAGAGAAGTTTAATTCGAACTTATATTATTTTAAAATAAAAGGTGATCCGAAAATGAGTTATATAAGTTATAGGCTTATTAAAAGTATATTTAGGATCTAATTATTTAATTTTAACACTTTTTATATTTTACTCATAATTGAGAGGGACAACTGATGTAATTTTTATTTAATAATTAATGATCGGATTTTATACCATAATGATCAAAATAAATAAATATAGTTAATTTAAAAATATGGGATTTTTCTGAACACTTTTATCCGTCACTAATTTAGCAACGGAGTACGAAATAATAGTCCGTGATATGGTGTCGGCAGAGAATTAGATTATTACACCCGTGATGAGAATTGTGAAATTGTGTACTGTGTTTCCCCACCATCATATTATTATTTTTATTTATTTATTTTAATATTATATTCATATAAATAATATATATATATATATATATATATATATATATATATATATATATATATATATATATATATATATATATATATATATATATATATATATATATATATATATATATATATATATATATATATATATATATATATATATATATATGCATTATATGAAGTTCATACACTAAAACTAGATCAACAAAAACTATCACCACTTCTCTTTCTATCCAACACATGAACCCACTTGAAATCAACGATTACCATCTCATTTTCGTTTCTCTTTCTTACTATCTTTTTTATCAATCAACACACATACACAAAACTAATATCTTCTCTATTACTTTCTTATTTGGTTGGTATTAAAAGAAACGTGTACACCATCTTATTATTGTTATAAGATCATGTTCGACTAACAACTCAAACCCACCACCACAACGATCTTCTTTTCTCTTGTTTCTATTTTTCAAACACCTTGCAAAACCGCCACCATCACTATCGTGATCAACCATAGCCATCATCGTTACCACTTCAAAACCGTAAGCCTTCACCATCGTTATTATTATTATTATTTTTTCTTTCTTTTATTTCTGTTTCTACTTCCTGTTTTGAACAAACGAAACCCAATTTGAGATGCTGCTATGGTTTTCATTTTTTTTCTTTCTCCATTATACAAACATCATGTTACAGCACACTTATTTTTTTTCTGTTCTTCTATTTCGGTTTCAAAGTAAATATCACACCCACTTGGAATTGATTACTATTGCACGCCTTGTTTTTTGTTATTGTTGTGGCCGACATATATCCAACAAGTGACCCATTTGAGTATTAAAGAAAAGAAAAAGAAACGAATCCTATGAGTTTTCTATTGCAACTTGATCAATTATTTGATGTTGTAAAGAGAAAGTGACGTTGCAAATTTATAAAGTGCTAATGCTTCTTTTTTTTTTTCTTTTGTCCGAAGGTTTCAAGCAAATTCCCATCCCACTTGCTGTTTAAAGTAAGGTATACATGATGGTGATGGTGATGACATTATGTTAATGATGATGGTGATAACACATAAAATGATAGATGTAGGATGATGATCATGATCACGAAAGTGATGATAATACTTCGTGAATAATGATGATAACGAGAGATGATACTAATAGAAAATGATAATAATAGTATATGTATGATGATAATGACGATATTATGATGAGATGATGATGATAGTGATGCTCCACGAGTATGATAATGATGATAGTTAACGATCTCATGATGATGATGTTAAGGATGATTTGGTTAGGCAAAGTTTAAAGGTTGGTGATGTTTACTATTAGGATGAGCGAAGATAGTTATAAAAAATGAGGATGGTAATAAAATGAAGTTTGGGTTGTGGTTATCCGCTGCTACCCAATTCCAGGAGTGATCGGATATATTGGATAATAAAGTAGATTGTTACATGAGTTTGTTAAGTGGGTTTGAAGAAGGCATTAGTCAATTGTAGTTTAAAAGAAGTTAAAGTGATAGTTAGATTAGAAAGTTACAGGCAGAGGAGTGGTTTAGAAGGAAACTCATGAACGGGAGGTCTCAGGTTTGAACCTAGGCTCCTACAAGTATTTTTTTAAGCAAACTGGACTGGTATATTTGATTAGTCCGATTTCCTCAATTGATTCTGTTGGGCCGTGAGTATTGTGTTGGGCTATTAATATTAAACAGACAAGCAAATCTGAATTGGGTTAAATAAGTTTATGATATGAAAAATATAAGAAGAACGGTATGGTTTAGCTGGTTAGGCGTGCTTATCTATAACCAAGAGGTCACGGGTTCGAGCCTTGTCTGAGACGTTTCATGTTTCTTTTTATGAAAAAGCTTGAAGGTAGCACAATAACTTTAATTATCATTATCATTATTATTAGTATTATTTTTACATTATTATTATTATTATCATTAAAAGCATCATTAAAATTATCATATTTATTAAAAGTATTGTATTATTAAAAATTATCATTCTTATTAAAATTAGTATTTTTATTAAAAATTGTTATTATTATTATCATTATTAGTAGTATCATTATTTTTACTATTATAAGTATGATCATTTTTATTATTATTATTTTTATGTTAGCATAACAAATAAACATCTCTAGGAATATATATATTATAAAATATTAATATAATTAAGTATGAAAACATTTATATATTGTAGTATATAATATATAAAAATAGATATATTCAAATCAATAATTAACATAACTTAAAACTTTAGTTGTTCGATTATAAGTGTTAATATATATACTTAATATAGGTTCGTGAATCCAAGGCCAAACCCTACACTTATTCAATGACGTCATATGTATTTTTACTACAAAATACAGTATTGTGAGTTCATTTGATTCCCTTTTACTCTTTACATTTTTGAGACTGAGAATACATGCGCTACTTTTACAACTGCTTTATTAAATGTTTTTGATATACATTTTGAACTGCGAATACATGAAATGCTTTTATAAATGTTTTACGAAATAGACACAAGTATGTGAAACTACATTCTATGGTTGAATTATCGAAATCGAATATGCCCCTTTTTATTAAGTCTGGTAATCTAAGAATTAGGGAACAGACACCCTAATTGACGCGAATCCTGAAGATAGATCTATCGGGCCCAACAAGTCCCATCCAAAGTACCGGATGCTTTAGTACTTCGAAATTTATATCATGTCCGAAGGAGGATCCCGGAATGATGGGGATATTCTTATATGTATTTTGTGAATGTCGGTTACCAGGTGTTCAATCCATATGAATGATTTTTGTCTCTATGCATGGGACGTATGTTTAAGAGAAATATGAAATCTTGTGGTCTATTGAAATTATGAAATGATTATTTATGTTAAACTAATGAACTCACCAACCTTTTGGTTGACACTTGAAAGCATGTTTATTCTCAGGTATTAAAGAAATCTTCCGCTGTGCATTTGCTCATCTTAGAGATATTACTTGGAGTCATTTATGACATATTTCAAAAGACGTTGCATTCGAATCGTTGCGTTCATCAAGATTATTATTAAGTCAATTATAGTTAGATATATTATGAAATGGTATGTCTGCCGTCAACTTTTGATGTAATAAAAGATTGTCTTTTCAAAAACGAATGCAATGTTTGTAAAATGTATCATATAGAGGTCAAGTACCTCGCGATGTAATCAACTGTTGTGAATCATTTATAATCAATATGGACTTCGTCCGGATGGATTAGAACGGGTTCTCACATCCACCGAACCTTAATGATTGGTATCTTACTTTGTTTGAGTCGTTTGACCACACGATCCATAATTTTGACCGGTTCTTCGACGAAATTTAGTTTCTTGTCAATCTTAATTTCGTCTAAAGGGATAATGAGATCTTCGGTAGCTAGGCATTTCTTCAGGTTCGAAACATGAAAGGTGTTGTGAATCTTTTCTAATTGTGGAGATAGTTCAAGTCGATAAGCCACCGACCCAATGCGTTTTTCGATCTTGAATGGCCCAATGTATCTTGGGCTCAATTTCCCTTGCTTTTCAAAACGAATAACACCTTTCCAAGGTGATACCTTAAGCATAACCATATCACCCTCTTCAAACTCTAAAGGTTTCCTTTTAACATCAGCGTAACTCTTTTGCCGACTCCGGGCTGTTTTCAATCATTGTTGAATCTGAATGACCTTGTCGGTAGTTTCCTGGATAATTTCCGGACCTGTAATCTATTTTTCCCCCACATCACTCCAACAAATCAGAGACCTGCACTTCCTCGTATAAAGTGCCTCGAATGGTGCTGCCTCAATACTAGAATGATAGCTGTTGTTGTAGGAAAACTCAGCTAATGGTAGATGTCGATCCCAACTGCTTCCAAAATCAATAACACATACTCGTAGCATGTCTTCGAGTGTCTGAATCGTCCTTTCACTCTGCCCATCAGTTTGTGGATGATAGGTACTACTTAAATCTAGACGAGTTCCCAACGCTTCGTGTAATGCCTGCCAGAATCTAGAAGTAAATCTGCTATCACAATCAGAGATAATAGAGATTGGTATACCATGTCTAGAAACAACTTCTTTCAGATATAATCGTGCTAATTTCTCTATACCATCCTCTTCTTTTATTTGCATAAAGTGTGCTGACTTAGTAAGACGATCGACTATTACCCAAATCATATCATAACCACCTGCAGTTCTTGGTAACTTAGTAATGAAATCCATGGTAATGTTTTCCCATTTCCATTATGAGATTTCAGGTTGTTGGAGTAGACCCGATGGTTTCTGATGCTCAGCTTTGACTTTAGAACAAGTCAAACATGCTCCTACATATATTGCTATATCGGCCTTCATTCCTGGCCACCAAAAGTTTCTCTTGAGGTCTTTGTACATTTTCCCCGCTCCGGGATGTATTGAATATCTGGTTTTATGTGCTTCATCTAGTACCACTTTCCTCAAATCCCCATTCCTTGGTACCTAAATTCTTTCAGCTAAATACCTGGTTCCGTCTTCCCGAATATTAAGCTGTTTTTCTAATCCTTTGGGTATTTCCCTTCCAAAAATTCCTTCCTTCAAAACCTCCTGTTGGGCCTCTTTTATTCGAGTAGTAAGATTAGAATGAATAATCATGTTCATAGCTTTTACTCGAATAGGTTCTCTTTCCTTTCGACTCAAGGCATCGGCTACCACATTTGCTTTCCCCAGGTGGTAACGGATTTCACAATCATAATCATTTAGCAGCTCAACCCACCTACGCTGCCTCATATTTAGTTGCTTTTGATTAAAAATATGTGGGAGACTTTTGTGATCAGTGTATATGATGAACTTGACCCCATATAGATAATGTCTCCACATCTTTAATGCAAAAACAACGGTGCCCAATTCTAGATCTTGTGTGGTGTAGTTTTGTTCATGAATTTTGAGTTGTCGAGAAGTATATGCAATCACCTTCTTCAGTTGCATAAGAACACACCCAAAACCCATTCTTGATGCGTTGCAGTAGATAACAAAATCTTCCATTCCGTCAGGTAAAGATAAAATAGGTGTCGTAGTTAACTTATTTTTCAAAAATTGGAAGGCACCCTCTTGTTGGGAAGTCCATTCATACTTCTTCCCCTTATGTGTCAATGCGGTTAAAGGTTTGGCTACTCGAGAGAAATCTTGAATAAATCTCCTATAATAACCGGCTAAACCCAAAAATTGACGTATTTGCGTTGGAGTTTTCGGGGTCTCCCAATTTTTGATGGCTTCAATCTTGGCGGGATCAACTTTGATTCCATTACTATTGACTACGTGGCCAAGAAATTGTACTTCATTTAACCAAAAAGCACATTTAGAGAACTTAGCATAAAGTTGTTCTTTTCTTAACAGCTCTAACATAAGTCTCAAGTGTTGTTCGTGTTCTTGGTTATTCTTCGAATAGATAAGGATGTCATCAATAAAGACAATAACAAACTTATCTAAATATGGACTACATACTCGGTGCATGAGGTCCATGAAAACTGCGGGTGCATTGGTTAAACCGAATGGCATAACCATGAATTCGTAGTGGTCATAACGAGTTCTGAAGGCTGTTTTCAGTATATCGGCTTCTTTAACCCTCAGTTGATGATAACCCGACCTTAAGTCGATTTTGGAGTATACGCTCGAACTTTGGAGTTGATCAAATAGATCGTCGATTCGGGGTAAAGGGTATCGGTTTTTGATGGTTACTTTGTTCAGCTCACGGTAATCGATACACATGCGAAAAGACCCATCTTTCTTTTTAACGAACAAAATTGGAGCTCCCCATGGTGACGTACTCGGTCTGATAAAACCACGTTCTAATAATTCTTGTAGCTGACTTTGTAATTCTTTCATTTCAGTGGGCGCAAGTCTATATGGAGCAGGAGCTATTGGTGCGGCTCCTGGTACAAGATCTATTTGGAATTCAACAGATCGGTGTGGAGGTAGTCCCGGTAATTCGTCCGGAAACACCTCAGGAAATTCTCTTGCAACGGGAACGTCATCGATTTTATTTTCTTCTTTTTCAACCTTCTCGACGTGTACTAGTACGGCATAGCAACCTTTTTCTTATTATTTTGCATGCCTTCAAACTACTAATAAGATTTAATTTGGCATTACCCTTTTCTCCGTACACCATTAAGGGTAACCCATTTTCTCTCAGAATGCGAATCACCTTCTCATGACAAACAACTTCGGCTTTCACCTTGGACATCCAGTCCATTCCAATAATTACGTCAAAGCGTCCCAATTCCACCGGTATTAAATCAATTGCAAACGTTTCGCTAAGTAAACTAATTTTTCGATTTTGGCAAATTTTATCAACCTTAATTAGTTTACCGTTTGCTACTTCAACTATACACTTTTTATCCAAAGGCTTTAACGGGCAATTTAATTTGGCACAAAATTCTCTACTCACATAACTTCTATCGGCACCCGAATCAAATAAAACATAAGTAGGTGTATTGTTGATAAGAAACGTACCCGTAACAAGCTCCGGGTCTTCCTGTGCTTTCTCCCCATTAATGTTGAAGGCTCTCCTATGGCCTTGCCTATTTCCATTCCTGTACTGGTTTATGGTATGGCCCGGTTTTCCACATCCATAGCAAACAACGCCGTTATTATTTGTTCCGGCATTATTTACTCCTTTGTTTCTATTTGGTCCGTAGACTTCACACTTTGCCACAATATGGCCATTCCTATTACACTTGGTACATAATTCTCTACAAAACCATTCCGGATGAAACGTATCACACCTGGGGCATATAGTTCTTTGCCTTTTGTTGTCGTTGTTGTTGTTGTTGTTGTATTTATTCTTGTTAGGGTTATTGTTGTTGAGTCGTTTGTTGTTGTTATTGTTGTGATTGGGATTTTTGTTGTTGTTATTATTATTGAGATGGTTGTTGCGGTTATTGTTGCGGTTGTTGTTGTGATTATTGTTGTTGTTGGGGTGGTTGCGATTGTCTTTGTAGTTGTTGTTTTGATTGTTGTTGTATTGGCCTATCAATTTGTGGGCTATACGGCTCGCTTTCTGCATTGTTACAGGGTCGTTAGCACCTACATGCTCTTGGATTCGTTCTGGCAACCCTTTTATGAATGCTTCAATTTTTGCTTCTTCGTCCTCACATGCTCCAGGACACATTAAAGCCAGTTCATTGAAAAACTATGGTAAGTTATTACGTTACTACGTAATAATAAGTTGTAATAATAATAATGTTCATACTTAGCAGCTAACACACAAATTAACTACTAAAATTCTAATATGAAAAACTATAGTAAGTTATTACGTTACTACGTAATAATAAGTTGTAATAATAATAATAAACCTCCCATGCTTATTCTTATTATTATACAATCATAAGGAAAATTACATTGCGGATTTTCTTACAAACTTAAACACACAATATAATACATATTATACAATGCATGGAATACAGGATAGCTGCCGATGGTTCAAGAACAGCGAGATTTCTTAGATGTTGACGTTGTTTCTTTCTCGGCCAAACGTTTGGATTTTCATTTGGATAGTTTTTTTTCTAATTCCTCCCAATTGGTTCTTTCGGCTAATTGTATGGGAGCAAAACCAACAGTCGTTATACGAGCGGTCATTTTATAAACTGGTCTCTTAGGTGGTTCAGGTGGATGATCACAAATATTTTGGGTCATAATAGGTTCATCGGGTTTGGGATCGGGTATAATAGCCAAAGATTTTCCCAAATCACGTTGTGGTTCGGTAATTTCCACAACTTCTTCAGGATCCTCTTCTTCGGGTTCCTCTTCGGGATCTTCCTCTGGATCCTCTTCTGGAACCTCTACTGGCAATTATGAATCTTCCCAATTTTCCCAACAATTTTCCCAACAATTTTCCACTTTAATGGTAGCACCAAAAGTTAACTTTTCCGTTGGTTCATAAGTCATATGCTTTGACTCAGCCTCCGAATCACTTGATAAGTAAATGAAATCTGAATCACTAGCGATGCTTATATGATCGGATGAAGTCATTGTAGTGACCCGAACTTTTCCATGTTTATATATATATTAAATGAAATTATTATTTTACATGATTAAGTGTTTCCAACATGTTAAGCAATCAAACTTGTTAAGACTTGATTAATTGAAATAGGTTTCATATAGACAATTGACCACCCAAGTTGACCGGTGATTCACGAACGTTAAAACTTGTAAAAACTATATTATGACATATATATGGTTATATATATAGTTAACATGATATTATGATAAGTAAACATATCATTAAGTATATTAACAATGAACTACATATGTAAAAACAAGACTACTAACTTAATGATTTTGAAACGAGACATATATGTAACGATTATCGTTGTAACGACATTTAATGTATATATATCATATTAAGAGATATTCGTACATCATAATATCATGATAATATAATAATTTAAAATCTCTTTTGAAATTATAAACATTGGGTTAACAACATTTAACAAGATCGTTAACCTAAAGGTTTCAAAACAACACTTACATGTAACGACTAACGATGACTTAACGACTCAGTTAAAATGTATATACATGTAGTGTTTTAATATGTATTCATACACTTTAGAAAGACTTCAAGACACTTATCAAAATACTTCTACTTAACAAAAATGCTTACAATTACATCCTCGTTCAGTTTCATCAACAATTGTACTCGTATGCACCCGTATTTGTACTCGTACAATACACAGCTTTTAGATGTATGTACTATTGGTATATACACTCCAATGATCAGCTCTTAACAGCCCATGTGAGTCACCTAACACATGTGGGAACCATCATTTGGTAACTAGCATGAAATATCTCACAAAATTACAAAAATATGAGTAATCATTCATGACTTATTTACATGAAAACAAAATTACATATCCTTTATATCTAATCCATACACCAACGACTAAAAACACCTACAAACACTTTCATTCTTCAATTTTCTTCATCTAATTGATCTCTCTCAAGTTCTATCTTCAAGTTCTAAGTGTTCTTCATAAATTCCAAAAGTTCTAGTTTCATAAAATCAAGAATACTTCCAAGATTGCAAGTTTACTTCCAAGTTTTCTAAATCCATTCCAAGTAATCATCCAAGATCAAGAAACCTTTGTTACTTATAGTAGGTTATCTTTCTAATACAAGGTAATAATCATATTCAAACTTTAATTCAATTTCTATAACTATAACAATCTTATTTCGAGTGGAAATCTTACTTGAAATTGTTTTCGTGTCATGATTCTGCTTCAAGAACTTTCAAGCCATCCAAGGATCCTTTGAAGCTAGATCTATTTTTTTCATTTCCAGTAGCTTTATCCAAGGAACTTGAGGTAGTAATGATGTTCATAACATCATTCGATTCATACATAAAAAGCTGTCTTATTCAACGTTTTAAACTTGTAATCACTAGAACATAGTTTAGTTAATTCTAAACTTGTTCGCAAATAAAGTTAATCCTTCTAAATAGACTTTTAAAATCAACTAAACACATGTTCTATATTATATTATATGCTAACTTAATGATTTAAAACCCAGAAACACGATAAACACCATAAAACTGGATATACGCCGTCGTAGTAAAACCGGGGGCTGTTTTGGTTGGGATAATTAAAAGCTAAGAAGAACTTTGATTTAAAAGCTATACTTATGGAAAAATGTTTTTTCTTATGAACATGAAACTATATCCAAAAATCATGGTTAAACTCAAAGTGAAAATATGTTTTTCAAAATGGTCATCAAGATGTCGTTCTTTCGACGGAAATGACTACCTCTTTCAAAAACGACTTGTAACTTGTATTTCCGACTATAAACTTATACTTTTTGTGTTTAGATTCATAAAGTTAAGTTCAATACAAAACTGTGGCCACTGGAATCACTCAAAACGGATTAGAAACGAAGAAATGGCGAGTAAAACAAGATTGATAAAAACTACTCATTTTACCTACGTGAAAGATAGTAATAAATCTATTCCAACCATAACCTAATCAACTTATATTGTATATTATATAATCTTGAGATACCATAGACACGTATACAATGTTTCGACCTTTCATGTCGACCCATCTATATATATATATTGCGGAACAACCATAGACACTCTATATGTGAATGTTGGAGTTAGCTATACAGGGTTGAGGTTGATTTCAAAATATATATATATATATATATATATATATATATATATATATATATATATATATATATATATATATATATATATATATATATATATATATATATATATATATATAGTTCGAGTTGTGATCAATACTGAGATACGTATACACTGGGTCGTGGATTGATTCAAGATAATATTTATTGATTTATTTCTGTACATCTAACTGTGGACAACTAGTTGTAGGTTACTAACGAGGACAGCTGACTTAATAAATTTAAAACATCAAAATGTATTAAAAGTTTTGTAAATATATTTTGAACATACTTTGATATATATGTATATATTGTTATAGGTTTGTGAATCAACCAGTGGCCAAGTCTTACTTCCCGACGAAGTAAAAATCTGTGAATGTGAGTTATAGTCTCACTTTTAAAATCTAATATTTTTGGAATGAGAATACATGCAGGTTTTATAAATGATTTACAAAATAGGCACTGATGTGGGAGCAGAGGGGTATAAAATACTATTAAATTTTACTAGGAAATACTATTAAATACGATACAATTTTACACAAGATATTTATTTATTTAGAGAATGGATATACTTAAACCTTGCTACAACACTTATAGGCAGTGTACCTAATCGTACAATAGTGTAGTTTTTAGTAAGTCCGGTTCATTCCACAGGGAATCTTTTTAAACAAAGCTTAACGCTATATTAGTTTACTTTTATAAAAATACAAACATATATATAAGTAATATTATTATTATAAATGGGGGTTTTTACCGTTTAATGACCGGTTTGTCGATTTTAAAACTTTAGTCGCAGTTAAAACCAAATGTAAAGTAATAAATACAAGACTTAATTTAAAGTGTAAAGTAAATAACGATAATGAAATTGCGATTAATAAAAATGCGATAAAATAAACTTGCGATAATTAAAAAGTACGATAATTAAAAGTGCAATTAAATACAATAACAATAAAAATACGATAATTAGAAGTGCAATTAAATATAAAATAAAGGAAATTAAATATGAAATAAAAAAATTATGCTTATTTAAACTTCCGTAATCATGATGTTTGACGTGTTGATTTTAGTTTTATGCCCATGGGTTAATTGTCCTTTGTCCTGGATTATTTAATATGTCCATACGGATTTGTCCATAATAGTCCATCAGTCATAAATATAAAGAGCGAAAGCCTTCGTCAAATTATTCTTATTCCCGAAGTCAAATATTCCAACTAATTGGGGATTCGAATTGTAACAAGGTTTTAATACTTTGTTTAATGAATACACCAGGTTATCGACTGTGTGTAAACCAAGGTTTTACTACTTTGTTAACAATTACACCAATTACCTTTGAATGTAATTCACCCCTGTTTCAACAAGTCTATTAACTATTAATCCAGTTCCGTATCCGGTAAAATGAATAATTATTGGTATTTATAGATATCCCGCCCACCGTACCCAGTCAAGCGTATGTGGTTATATATAAATACGTCGAATTATAAGTTTGTATATTAAATTAACAAGGTATTGTTTAGTTAATATAAAACCCATTAATAGCCCATAGTCTAATTTCCACAACTGTCGTTCTTTTATCCAAACCCCAATTATGGTACAAAGCCCAATTACCCAATTTTAGTAATTAGCCCAACATCATGATTACTTCGAATTAAATAAGCATAATAATAACTTAGCTATGAGACATTAATGTAAAAAGGTTGAACATAACTTACAATGATTAAAAATAGCGTAGCGTTACACGGACAGAATTTCGACTTACACCCTTACAACATTCGCTAACATACCCTTATTATTAGGATTAAAATTAAAATTAAAATTAAAGTTAAAATATAAATATATAATACGTTTATATTGAGAGAAGAAGAAAAAGGATGATAAATGCTCAGAATTCGGTTGCTTTTATAGGGACTTTCAGAGTTTGGGCCTCCGCGACTCGCGGCCCTTTTGGCCTTCAAACTCCGCGAGTCGCGGAGTTTGTAAATACAACTCACACAAGTTTGGCTCTTTGTTTACCGACGGTTTTATAAATAAATAGAATATATTAAATAATTATAAGAATTATTTAAATATTATATTATATTTATGTGCATAGTTGACTTGTAATTTTTAGTCCGTTGCGTCGAGCGTTGAGAGTTGACTCTGGTCCCGGTTCCGAATTTTCGAACGTCCTTGTGTATAATTTAATATCTTGTACTTTGCGTTTTGAATCTTGTACTCTTGTAATTTCGAGACATTTCTTATCAATAATTGGAACCTCTTTGATTGTATTTTGTACTTATGAGCTTTTTGGTCGTTTGCTTCTTCAATTCGTCGAATCTGTCTTTTGTCTTCACCTTTTATTATTTAAACGAATATCACTTGTAAATAGAACAATTGCAACTAAAAGCTTGTCTTTCTTGAGGAATAATGCTATGAAATATATGTTCGTTTTTAGCATTATCAAATATTCCCACACTTGAGCGTTGCTTGTCCTCAAGCAACATCGTCTTGAAATACTAGAATCACTTCTTTATTCTTCACACTTTGTACATCAGTGATTTCTATACGGTGGTATAAACAATGGTAGTAACGATATGGTTTACAGTCCCACATGACTATAAAAATTTAGATCCATTAAGGAAATTGGATCTTTATGAAAACATTTGATCTTTTGAAAATTAAATCTAGTTTTTACCCTAGATAAGTTTTCCGGAATAACCCTTTACCGGTGTTTGCAAAATATTTTTGTGGGTTTGGTGGGTTTCAGATTTGAAAATTTTAGCTCAAAACTTATGGTTTTGTGTCACCCACTTGCTAACCTTGTATTTGGAAAGCAACACGTCCAGTTTACTTGTCCCGTATATTACCTTTCGGTAAACTACCGTCCGGTTGTAAAGGAAAGCGTTGAACAAGCAACTGTTAAGGCAATGTCCCCTGACATGCTTTTAATTATGGTCTATAACGTGTCGGACGCAATTACTATCCTTTGTAGGAGCAATAGTAAAGCTCACCCTAGGAATTTTTCGGTCTGGCACAAGGTCCTGTCTTCGACCATGCTATGCAACCACCGTTCTTACGGTTGACACCCGATTTGGTTCAGGTGACCTAATGAATACCAGGTGAATTCCTAGGATTTTACGTTCAATGGTAATGAACGCATTGAAAATGAGTTTTCAGAAAACAAATCGGTTTATAATTTTGATCAAAATATTTTCTCGTTCAAGCTCGAGTTTAGATATCATTGAATTCCATGAGTTTGAATTCTCAATCTTTAAGGTCAATCTCAAGGATTGAGTAATATCAGTCTTAAAAGCTGATTTTTAATCTTTAAGGAGATTATCCTTTCTGGGGATCTGATTCATTAGTCTTATCCAGCTAATTTGCATGGTGCCCCCCCTATTTTACGAGATAAATCCTTCTCATGGTTAGGATAAATCTGACCACTTGGCGACCCTGTTTAATGCTGAGGTCCGAGGATTTCCTGCTGATTTTAGTGATGACTTTTCTAGATTTTTCGTCAACCTACAGCTGGTCTGGATGATAACTTCATGACCTAAATCAAGAAGCGTGTTTCTTTTTCGGAAGACTTTACTTCCTTTTAATGATGGAATTGATTCATCGTGTAGATCCATCTCTTCTTTTCTTTCATCGGGTAAAACAGTTTAGTTTAGTCCAAAGCAAAAGTATTTTCAGTTATTTGTTACAGATATATGTGACATATGTTTAAGATAACTTGGTAAATTTTCCCACACTTGGCTTTTATTTTACTTTTTATCGTCCTCTATTCCATTTTAAATGAATTTTAACATTTTGGTTTGTTTCTCAATTTATGTCCTTTCTGAGGTAACAATAATTTCGGTGTTAAAACAACCTAGTTTTATTGTTCATAAATATGTATAAACATGATTTTGAGTTCATTTAATTGAAAATTTTTAAAAATTTTACTAGAATTGGGTAGTCAGTATATAAGACTAGGGCTGTTCTTTATTATCAGAGAGCACTAGATTCTAATACAACTACTGCTTTACTAGTATTTTTAATGGTAACCAAGTGTATAAAGTAAAAAAAATTTAAAATCCGAAAGAATTTAACCCCTTCCCACACTTAAGATCTTGCAATGCCCTCATTTGCAAGAAATCAGTAACAATTTAAATTATTGAGGGTGATTTGTGTGAAATTGATTAAATTTTACCAAAGTTTCCAAACATATTGGCGTTTGTTTGCTGAATGATAAATGGTGCACATCATTTGTTCATTCCGTCTTGTTGTTATTTCACATATATTTTGCATCTTGTCGTCAAAATTAGTTGCTTTTGCTGAACTTAATGCCAGTCTTTGAAAATGCGTTGTTTTACCCTGTTGTGTACATAAGATAAACTGCAAACATATATACATATTTTTGAAGTTTTGTATATTACCTCACATTCAAAAATTATTAAAATCTAAGAATAAAAGTTAGAAAATTATAAAAATTATTACAATATTAACATAAGTATTAAACGTATCAACATTACAAATTACAAAATAAATAAAACTAAGTAGACTAGGGATGATATTGATACCAATAGGGGTTCCAAGCATAACCATAGGTGCTATAGAATGCTTCGGCAGGGTTATACGTAGGATACGGTGGTTGCATCTCTATAGACCAGGGAGGGAATATGGGTTTCGGAGTAGGAATATAGTTTCTACCTATATGTTGGCAATGAGCTATGATTTGGTTTTGATGAACTTGCCAATCTTCAAATGCTCTCTGTCTAGCATTTTCGTACTCCTGTGAAGCTATAAACCTTTGCATTTCTTGCATTTCATTTCCCCCTCCTACATTACCTTGCTGTTGGTTTCTCTCAACCTGCGGATGTCTACCATGGTATTGTACTGCTGCGTTATTTCGCCTCTTTAAAACTTTCGCACCATGGTATACATTTAAACCTATCGTATCGCGGGGTTCTGGTTCTTCGACTAATAATCCCCCCCGACTTATATCCACACCGAGATATTCAGCAATCAAAGGAATAAAAATACCACCTCCTATTATGCTATGCGGTCTCATCCCCCTAACCATAGCTGATAAATAATAACCCACACAATAAGGTATACTTACAGCGCTTTGTGGGTCTCGAATACACATATGGTAAAACAAATCCTGTTCATTTACCTTTTCCTTGTTCTTACCTCTTTGTGTAATCGAATTAGCTAAAAACCTATGAATCACTCTTAATTCAGCTCTATCTATATCCAAATAAGAGTAATTTCCCCCTTTGAATCGGTGATGGCTTGTCATTTGACTCCATACACCGTGTGTATCAAAATTTTCATCTATTTTTCTACCATTTAGTATCAACCCTCTACAATCGGCAGATGCTAACTCCTCAGGCGTAAATATACGTAAAGCCTGAGCCATGTCTAGTAAAGACATGTGGCGTATCGAACCTCCTAACAAAAATCTAATAAAAGATCGATCGGTTAAACTAGCTACCCGATCATTTAATTCTATACTACATAACAATTCTTCACACCATACTTTATATACAGGTCTACGCATGGTGAATAAACGTACCCAGTCATTAAAAGTCGAATTACCATACCTCTGTACCAGTAATTCCCTAATTGGCCCGGCCAATTCTACAGCTTCTAATGGTCCCCATTCTATGACCCTAGGTACCTCAACAACTTTAGAATGAAGAGTATGCAACCCCCTTTGATACTTTGGATAATCTATCCAAAGTCTGTCAAATCTCAGGTTCGGATGCAAATCTTCCAAGTGCATATCAGAAAATGTCATGACTGGATGAGGTATATCTTGCTTGTAGTAGTTATCCACCTCCTGTTGTTCCGCATTCTCAGCAGGAACATTGCGGGCTTGGGATGAAGATTCACCCCTTTCAGTCTGCAAAACACATCAAACATAATTTTTGTGCATCCAAATATGCATTAGTGTCATCAAAATCATCAATCAAAATAATTACAATGACATGATCAATTTATATCAAACTTAAGCTCATTTTCACATTTTTATCAAATCTACACTTTTTCAAATAAGTATATACGAAAATGTTCGCCAAGTTCATAAGCATTCAACTCAAATAACATGTCAAAATAATCATTACTAGCAATTAAACAAGTTTCAAATGGCATTATCTCTCAAAAATCAAGTTCATGAATTTTAGACTTGAAAAAGTCCACTTTAATTCTCAAAATCATGTTTAGGCTCAAAGTTTGGATCATTTAACTACTTAAACATGTTACACTACTTAATTTAGCAACAATTCATGACAAAAATCGGCCATAACCTGTTTATATCAAAAAGCCCCAAATTTGCTCAAGAACACAAACCCTAAATTATTCTAAACTTGAAGTTTAAGGCTTCTAATCATGTTAAATAGCATCAATCTAGGTTGTACAAACATAATACATAAACAATTTAAGCATAATTACACTAAAAAGCATCAAAATCAAATTGGGGAAAAAATTGCTCAAGAACACTAATTTTTGTATTAAATGGTGTTTAGGTGTAGAAATTTACCATTTTTCTTGAGTAATTCCTTGATAGCATCCTTCTTAACATGATTTTAGTAAAAGATTTGATGATTAACGATTAAAAATTGTGATTTTGGGGGTGTTTTTGGAGTTTTTTCGCGCAGTCTTTTTGCTGTGTTTTGTGTTGTGGGTTGGACTGAGCTGTTCTTTGCGTTTTATTTTTTTTCTGTATTTCGGTCCTCCCGCTACTCGCGGAGATTTCCCCTTCAAACTCCGCGAGTCGCGGAGTTTGTTTGTTTGTTTTTTTTTTATAACATCTTATATTAATTAAAACAATTAAGTAATTAATTTTACAATTTTATTTCCCTTGTTATTTAGGACGAGGTCGTTTCGGATCGATGTCCTAGTCCGTTCCTCGACAAAATTTTAAAATTTGTCTTTTTGTAGCGATTGTTTTAAAAGCTAAGATTTTTGGGTTTTTTAATGTTTTTGGCATACTTTAATTCAATAAGATTAAAAATAATGATAATAAAAGTTCTCGTCCCTCCCTCGGGTAAAGCAATTTCGGTTCAAAGACCTAGTCTTCAACTTACGACGAATTTTAAAAATCATATTTTTAACTTAATGAGATAAAGTAAATTTTTGTTTTTAAATTCACACAATTTAAATATAGAATTCATAATTAATATTAAAAATTCACACCAAACTTAAAATTTGAAATGCATAAAATTAAAAATTCATATTTAAAAATTAAAAATTCACACCAAACTTAATTTAAAAATTCATATTATAAATTCACACCAAACTTATATTAATTTTTCAAATATTTACAATTTTAAAAATATTGTTTTTACAAAGTTTACAATATTAATTTAAGATTTAAATATTAATTTTAAAAACATGGTAAAAATAAAATTAAAAATCTTTTTGGCTTTTTATCCCACTTTAAACAATCAAATATTATCAAAAATATGCTCCCCTCTTTTCGGTAAAGTAATTTCGGTTCCAAGACCTAATTTAACTCATGACGAATTTTTGAAATATTTTGGGTTGATTGATTAAAGATATTTATACCTTAAGAATAAACGTTAAATTTCGCAGTGATGTAATAAATTTTTGAATGATATTAATAATTTCGGTCGCCAAACATAATTTTATTCAATACCAATTTAATACTTTATAGCGAACAAATTAGCGTTTATTATCAAAAGGTTAAAAATAAAAAAAAAATAAAATAAAAACTGTACAAACTTACCTGTGAAATAGATTTCTTAGTTATATGATCTATCCCATTCATAAGATAGTCGGTTTAATTGGTTTTCCATGGCTACATAGGCGTAACCTCGAGCATTCAGTGTCTTTTCTTCTAAACATATGAACGGTCCGTCTCTGCATAAAGTAACAAATTCGGTGTTTGAATAGGTTTGATTATTTGAACATTTACCTTCATGTGACCATTTTCCGCATTTGTGACATCTTTCTAGGTGTCGTGCTCTTCTTTTCGCTACGGATTTTGATTTTCCTTTACCAAATTGTAACTTATTATCTTCGCATCTGGATTCTTTTCTAACTCCGTCCATTCTTTCTCTGATTATTGATACTATTTCACTTGGTAGTGTGTCATTATTACGTTTAGTGATCAAAGCGTGTAGCATTAGACCATGGTTTAGTTCACAGGCAGTCTTCATTTTGTAAAAACCTAAAAAAAAAAAAAAAAATCAGAATGGGGGGAGAAGACTAGTTCTTTAGGGTCTGCTAGGGAAAGACCATTCGGGTTCCATTTTCGAGAACTACACGAAAACAGACAATCTAACTCTAACAAAAATACATATTATCCTTTAAAGACTTGATTCTCCCCACACTTAGTTAGCTGTGGTGTCGAAATTGTGATTAACTTCGGTGTCGACTTCCATCGGACCATGTATGTAATGTTTAACTCTGTGACCATTAACTTTAAATTCAATCCCATTTGAATTTATTAATTCTATCGTTCCGTATGGGAAAACTCTTTTGACTATGAATGATCCAGACCATCTTGATTTCAATTTTCCAGGAAATAGCTTGAATCGTGAATTGAAAAGAAGAACTCTGTCTCCTTCCTTAAATTCTTTTGAACTTCTGATTCTTTTATCATGCCATTTCTTCGTTCTTTCTTTATAGAGTAACGAATTTTTGTATGCTTCATGCCTTAATTCTTCTAATTCGTTTAGTTGACTTAATCGTAGACGTCCGGCTTCATGTAAATCAAGATTACATGTCTTCAAAGACCAAAATGCTTTGTGTTCAATTTCTACTGGAAGATGACATGCTTTTCCATAAACAAGTCTAAAAGGTGTGGTTCCAATTGGAGTTTTGTAGGCTGTTCTAAAAGCCCAGAGTGCATCCTCCAATTTAATGGACCATTCCTTCGGATTTGATCCCACGGTTTTCTCTAGAATACGTTTTAAAGCTCGGTTGGTATTTTCAACTTGTCCACTTGTTTGTGGATGATATGCGGTGGAGATTTTATGAGTTACTCCATATCTTTTAAGAACTTTCTCAAGTTGATTATTACAGAAATGAGTACCCCGATCACTTATTAAAGCTTTCGGTGTTCCAAACCTTGCAAAAAGACGTTTTAAAAAGTTGACTACAACTCGTGCATCGTTAGTTGGGAGAGCTTGTGCTTCCACCCATTTAGATACATAATCAATGGCTACGAGTATATATAGATTATTATGAGATTTTGGAAATGGACCCATAAAGTCAATACCCCAAATGTCAAATACTTCACATACTTGGATGACATTTTGTGGCATTTCATCACGTTGACTTATTTTTCCGGCCCTTTGACAAGCATCACAGGATTTGCAAAGAAGGTGTGCGTCTTTGTAAATTGTAGGCCAATAGAATCCAGAATCATAAACTTTTCTTGCTGTTAGTTGAGGCCCATAATGCCCTCCTGTTGGTCCTGTGTGACAATGGTTTAAAATTTTACTAGCTTCATCTCCAAATACACATCGGCGTATTATTTCATCGCGACAACTTTTAAACAGATGTGGATCTTCCCAAAAATAGTGTTTTATATTACTGAAGAATTTCTTTCGTCTTTGGTACGATAATCCTTTTTCAAGGAATCCACAAACTAAGTAGTTTGCATAGTCTGCAAACCATGGGATTTCATTATAATCTATCTTCAATAGATATTCATCAGGAAAGTTGTCTTGTATGGCCGATTCATTTAGAACTTCTAATTTGGGATTTTCAAGACGAGAAAGATGATCAGCGGCGAGATTTTCTGCTCCTCTTTTATCTCGGATTTCAATATCAAACTCTTGTAAGAGTAAGATCCAACGGATTAATCTTGGTTTAGCATCTTGTTTCGAAAATAGGTATCTAAGAGAAGAATGGTCGGTATAGACCACCGTTTTTGCTAGAACGAGATATGAACGGAATTTGTCAAAAGAAAAGACAATAGCAAGGAGTTCTTTTTCAGTAGTTGTATAGTTCGTTTGTGCTCCTTGTAACGTCTTACTAGCATAATATATAGGTTGAAATCGTTTTTCAATCCTTTGTCCTAAAACGGCTCCCATTGCAAAATCACTTGCATCGCACATTAGTTCATGATGTGAAGCGAGGTGTATATAAAATAGTTATTATTTTACTAGGAAAATACTATTAAATACGATACAATTTTACACAAGATATTTATTTATTTATAGAATGGATATACTCAAACCTTGCTACAACACTTATAGGCAGTGTACCTAATCGTACAGTAGTGTAGTTTTTAGTAAGTCCGGTTCGTTCCACAGGGAAATCTTTAAACAAAGCTCAATGCTATATTAGTTTACTTTTATAAAAATACAAATATATATAAGTAATATTATTATTATAAAGGGGGGTTTTTACCATTTAATGACCGGTTTGTCGATTTTAAGACTTTAGTCGCAGTTAAAACCTAATGTAAAAATAAATAAATACAAGACTTTAAATTAAAGCGTAAAGTAAATAACGATAATGAAATTGCGAATAATAAAAATGCGATAAAATAAAATTGCGATAATTAAAAAGTACGATAATTAAAAGTGCGATTAAATAACAATAAATAAAAGTGCGATAATTAGAAGTGCAATTAAATATAAAATAAAGGAAATTAAATATGAAATAAAAGAATTATGCTTATTTAAACTTCCGTAATCA
Organism: Rutidosis leptorrhynchoides; assembly: GCF_046630445.1. Classification (NCBI taxonomy): domain Eukaryota; kingdom Viridiplantae; phylum Streptophyta; class Magnoliopsida; order Asterales; family Asteraceae; genus Rutidosis; species Rutidosis leptorrhynchoides. Next base: position 317,429,224 of record NC_092335.1, on the reverse strand, counting down.
TGATGTTTGACGTGTTGATTTTAGTTTTATGCCCATGGGTTAATTGTCCTTTGTCCTGGATTATTCAATATGTCCGTCTGGTTTTTGTCCATAACAGTCCATCAGTCATAAATATAAATTGCAAGTGTCCTTGTCAAATTATTATTATACCCGAAGATAAATATTCCAACTAATTGGGGATTCGAATTGTAACAAGGTTTTAATACTTTGTTTAATGAATACACCAGGTTATCGACTGCGTGTAAACCAAGGTTTTACTACTTTGTTAACAATTACACCAATTACCCTTGAATGTAATTTCACCCCTGTTTTAATTATTCTAGTGGCTATTAATCCATTCCCGTGTCCGGTTAAATGAACGATTATTCGTACATATAAATACCCCGCCCATCGTGTCCGATCGAGTGTATATGGTAATTTATAGGGACGCCCAATTGTAAATCTTTATATTAACATTAACAAACTTTCATTTAGTTAAACAAATATAAAGCCCATTATTAGCCCATAGTCTAATTTCCACAAGTGTCGTTCTTTTGTCCAAACCCCAATTATGGTACAAAGCCCAATTACCCAATTTTAGTAATTAGCCCAACATCATGATTACTTCGTTTTAAATAAGCATAATAATAACTTAGCTACGAGACATTAATGTAAAAAGGTTGAACATAACTTACAATGATTAAAAATAGCGTAGCGTTACACGGACAGAATTTCGACTTACACCCTTACAACATTCGCTAACATACCCTTATTATTAGAATTAAAATTAAAATTAAAATATAAATTATATATATATATATATTTCGTATATATTGAGAGAGAGATGAAATAAGATATGAAATTTGATCAGAATTCGGTTGCCTTTATAGCCAGAGTTGAAAATTGGGGCTCCGCGACTCGCGGCAAAATGCCCTTTAAACTCCGCGAGTCGCGGAGATATATTTACAGCTCACACCCTTGGAGTTTCTTGCTGCCGACGGTTTTAATAATATATATATAATATATATATAATTAATATAATTAATTATATATTATATTATATTTATATACATAGTTAACTTGTAATTTTTAGTCGGTTGCGTCGAGCGTTAAGAGTTGACTCTGGTCCCGGTTCCGGATTTTCGAACGTCCTCGCGTACAATTTAATATCTTGTACTTTGCATTTTGAATCTTGTACTCTTGTGATTTCGAGACGTTTCTTATCAATAATTGGAACCTTTTTGATTGTCTTTTGTACTTTTGAGCTTTTTGGTTGTTTGCGTCTTCAATTCGTCGAATCTGTCTTTTGTCTTCACCTTTTATTATTTAAACGAATATCTCTTGTAAATAGAACAATTGCAACTAAAAGCTTGTCTTTCTTGAGGAATAATGCTATGAAATATATGTTCGTTTTTAGCATTATCAAATATTCCCACACTTGAGCGTTGCTTGTCCTCAAGCAATATCGTCTTGAAATACTAGAATCACTTCTTTATTCTTCACACTTTGTACATCAGTGATTTCTATACGGCGGTATAAACAATGGTAGTAACGATATGGTTTACAGTCCCACATGACTATAAAAATTTAGATCCATTAAGGAAATTGGATCTTTATGAAAACATTTGATCTTTTGAAAATTAAATCTAGTTTTTACCCTAGATAAGTTTTCCGGAATAACCCTTTACCGGTGTTTGCAAAATATTTTTGTGGGTTTGGTGGGTTTCAGATTTGAAAATTTTAGCTCAAAACTTGCGGTTTTGTGTCACCCACTTGCTAACCTTGTATTTGGAAAGCAACACGTCCAGTTTACTTGTTCCGTATATTACCTTTCGGCAAACTACCGTCCGGTTGTAAAGGAAAGCGTTGAACAAGCAACTGTTTAAGGCAATGTCCCGTGACATGCTTTTGATTATGGTCTATAACGTGTCGGACGCAATTACTATCCTTGGTAGGAGCAATAGTAAAGCTCACCCTTATAATTTGTCGGTCTGGCACAAGGTCCTGTCTTTGACCATGCTATGCAACCACCGTTCTTACGGTTGACACCCGATTTAGTTCAGGTGACCTAATGAATTCCAGGTGAATTCCTAGGATTTTACGTTCAATCGTAATGAACGCATTGAAAATAGGGTTTTCAGAAAACAAATCGGTTTGTAATTTTGATCAAAATATTTTCTCGTTTAAGCTCGAGTTTAGATATCATCGAATTCCATGAGTTTGTAATTCTCAATCTTTAAGGTCAATCTCTAGGATTGAGTAATATCAGTCTTAAAAGCTGATTTTTAATCTTTAAGGAGATTATCCTTTCTGGGGATCTGATTCATTAGTCTTATCAAGCTAATTTGCACGGTGCCTCCCCATTGTACGAGATAAATCCTTCTCATGGTTAGGATAAATCTGACCACTTGGCGACCCTGTTTTATGCTGAGGTCCGTGGATTTCCAGCTGATTTTAGTGATGATTTTTCTAGATTTTTCGTCAACCTACAGCTGGTCTGGACGACAACTTCATGACCTAAATCAAGAAGCGCGTGTCTTTTTCGGAAGACTTTACTTCCTTTTAATGATGGAATTGATTCATCGTGTAGATCCATCTCTTCTTTTCTTTCATCGGGTAAAACAGTTTAGTTTAGTTCAAAGCAAAAGTATTTTCAGTTATTGGTTACAGATATATGTGGCATATGTTTAAAATAACTTGGTAAATTTTCCCACACTTGGCTTTTTATTTTTCTTTTTATCGTCTTCTATTCCGTTTTAAATGAATTTTAACATTTTAGTTTGTTTCTCAATTTATGTCCTTTCCGAGGTAACAATAATTTCGGTGTTAAAACCTAGTTTTATCGTTCATAAATATGTATAAACATGATTTGAATTCATTTAATTGAAATTTTTTACTAGAATTGGGTAGTCAGTATATAAGACTAGGGCTGTTCTTTTTTATCAGAGAGCACTAGATTCTAATACAACTACTGCTTTACTAGTATTTTTAATGGTAACCAAGTGTATAAAGTAAAAAATTTTTAAAATCCGAAAGAATTTAACCCCTTCCCACACTTAAGATCTTGCAATGCCCTCATTTGCAAGAAATCAGTAACAGTTTAAATTATTGAGGGTGATTTGTGTGAAAATGATTAAATTTTTACCAAAGTTTCCAAATATATTGGCGTTTGTTTGCTGAATGATAAATGGTGCACATCATTTGTTCATTCCGTCTTGTTGTTATTTCACATATATTTTGCATCTTGTCGTCAAAATTAGTTGCTTTTGCTGAACTTAATGCCAGTCTTTGAAAATGCGTTGTTTTACCCTGTTGTGTACATAAGATAAACTGCAAACATATATACATATTTTTGAAGTTTGGTTTATTACCCCACATTCAAAAATTATTAAAATCTAAGAATAAAAGTTAGATAATTATAAAAATGATTACAATATTAACAAAAATATTAAATGTATCAATAATTACAAATTACAAAATAATAAAAAATAATAAGTAAACTAAGGATGATATTGGTACCAATAGGGGTTCCACGCATAACCATAAGTGCTATAGAATGCTTCGGCAGGGTCATACGTAGGATATGGTGGCTGCATCTCAATCGACCAAGGAGGGAAGACGGGTTTCGGTGTAGGAATATAGTTTCTACCTATATGTTGGCAATGCGCTATGATCTGGTTCTGATGAACTTGCCAATCTTCAAATGCTCTCTGTCTAGCATTTTCGTATTCCTGAGAAGCTATAAACCTATGCATTTCTTGCATCTCATTCCCCCCTCCTACATTACCTTGTTCCTGGTTTCTCTCTACCTGTGGATGTCTACCATTGTATCGTACTGCGGCGTTATTTCGCCGCTTCAAAACTTTCTCACCATGGTATACATTTAAACCTATAGTGTCGCGGGGTTCCGGCTCTTCTACTAATAATCCCCCCCGACTTATATCCACACCGAGATATTCACCAATCAAAGTAATAAAAATACCACCTCCTATTATGCTATGTGGACGCATCCCCCGAACCATAGCTGATAAATAATAACCCACACAATATGGTATACTTACAGCGCTGTGTGGGTCTCGAATACACATATGGTAAAACAAATCTTGTTCATTTACCTTTTCTTTGTTTTTACCCCTTTGTGTAATCGAATTAGCTAAAAACCTATGTATTACTCTTAATTCGGCTCTATCTATATCCAAATAAGAGTAGTTTCCCCCTTTGAAACGGTGATGGCTTGTCATTTGACTCCACACACCGTGTGTATCAAAATTCTCATCTATCTTTCTACCGTTTAGTATCAATCCTCTACAATCGGCAGACGCTAATTCCTCAGGCGTATATATACGTAAAGCCTGAGCCATGTCCAGTAAAGACATGTGGCGCATCGAACCGCCTAACAAAAATCTAATAAAAGAACGATCGGTTAAACTAGCTACCCGATCATTCAACTCTATACTACATAACAACTCTTCACACCATACTTTATATACAGGTCTGCGTATGGTGAATAAACATATCCAGTCATTAAAAGAAGAATTACCATACCTCTGTACCAGTAATTCCCTAATTGGCCCAGCCAATTCTACAGCTTCTAAGGGTCCCCATTCTATGACCCTTGGTACCTCAACAACCTTGGAATGAAGAGTATGCAAACCCCGTTGATATTTTGGATAATCTATCCAAAGTCTGTCAAATCTCAGGTTCGGGTGCAACTGTTCCAAGTGCATATCTGAAAAGGTCATGACTGGATGAGGTACATCCTGCTTGTAGTAGTTATCTACCTCCTGTTGTTCCAAGTTCTCAGCAGGAGCATGGCGGGCTTGGGATGAAGATTCACCCCTTTCATTCTGCAAAACATATCAAACACAAATTTTGTGCATCCAAATATGCATTAGTGTCAGCAAAATCATCAATCAAAATAATTACAATGACATTATCAATTTATATCAAACTTAAGCTTATTTTCACATTTTTATCAAATCTACACTTTTTCAAATAAGCATATACGAAAATTTTCGCCAAGTTCATAAGCATTCAACTCAAATAACATGTCAAAATAATCATTACTAGCAAATAAACAAGTCTCAAATGGCATTATCTTTCAAAAATCAAGTTCATGAATTTTGGACTTGAAAAAGTCCACTTTAATTCTCAAAATCATGTTTAGGCTCAAAGTTTGCATCATTTAACTACCTAGACATGTTACACTACTCAATTTAGCAACAATTCATGACAAAAATCGGCCATAACCTGTTTATATCAAAAAGCCCCAAATTGCTCAAGAACACAAACCCTAGATTATTCAAAATTTGATGTTTAAGGCTTCTAATCATGTTAAACAGCATCAATCTAGGTTATACAAGCATAATACATAAACAATTTAAGTCTAATTACACTAAAAAGCATCAAAATCAAATTGGGGAAAAAATAGCTCAAGAACACTAAAATTCGAATTAAATGGTGTTTAGGTGTAGAAATTTACCGTTTTTCTTGAGTAATTCTTAGATATCATCCTTCTCAACATGATTTTAGCAAAAAATTTGGTGATTAACGGTTAAAATTTGAGATTTTTGGGGGTGATTTTCGGGTTTTTTCGCAGTTATTTTCGAGCTGTATGTTTCTGTTTTGTGTGTGGGGGAGTGACTGATCGTTCAGCTATTTTATTTTTTTTTTCTGGGTTTTGGTCCCTCCGCGAGTCGCGGAGGTTTGCACTTCAAACTCCGCGACTCGCGGAGTTTACTCTTTTTTTTTTTTTTTTTTTTTTTTTTATAATCTTTAACTTCTTAAAACAATTTAGTAATTAATTTTAAAATTTTGTTTCCCTTGTTATTTAGGATGAGGTCGTTTCGGATCGATGTCCTAGTCCGTCCCTCGACAAAATTTTAAAATTTGTCAATTTCAAGCAATTGTTTTAAAAGCTTAGATTTTTGGATTTTTTAATTTTTTTTGGCATACTTTAAATTAATAAGATTAAAAATAATGATAATAAAAGTTCTCGTCCCTCCCTGGGGTAAAGCAATTTCGGTTCAAAGACCTAGTCTTCAACTTACGACGAATTTTAAAAATCATATTTTTAACTTAATGAGATAAAGTAAATTTTTTTGTTTTTAAATTCACATAACTTAAATATAAAATTCAAAATTAATAATTAAAAATTAAAAATTCACACCAAACTTAAAATTTGAAATGCATAAAATTTAAATTTCATATTTTAAAAATTAAAAATTCACACCAAACTTAATTTAAAAATTCATAAATTCATACCACACTTATATTAATTTTTCAAATATTTACAATTTTAAATATATTGTTTTTACAAAGTTTACAATATTAATTTAAGATTTAAATATTAATTTTAAAAACATGGTAAAAAAAAAATTAAAAATCTTTTTGTCTTTTTATCCCACTTTAATCAATCAAATATTATCAAAAATATGCGCCCCTCTTTTCGGTAAAGTAATTTCGGTTCCAAGACCTAATTTAACTCATGACGAATTTTTGAAATATTTTGGGTTGATTGATTAAAGATATTTATACCTTAAGAATAAACGTTAAATTTCGCAGTGATGTAATAAATTTTTGAATGATATCAATAATTTCGGTCGCCAAACCTAATTTTATTTAATACCAATTTAATACTTTTTAGCGAACAAATTAGCGTTTATTATCAAAAGGTTAAAAATAAAAATAAAAATAAAAACTGTACAGACATACCTGTGAAATAGATTTCTTAGTTATATGATCTATTATATTCATAAGATAGTCGGTTTAATTGGTTTTCCATGGCTGCATAGGCGTAACCTCGAGCATTCATTGTCTTTTTTTCTAAACATATGAACGGTCCGTCTCTGCATAAAGTAACAAATTCGGTATTTGAATAGGTTTGATTATTTGAACATTTACCTCCATGTGACCATTTTCCGCATTTGTGACATCGTTCTAGGTGTCGTGCTCTTCTTTTCGCTGCGGATTTTGATTTTCCTTTACCAAATTGTAACTTATTATCTTCGCATCTGGATCCTTTTCTAACTCCGTCCATTCTTTCTCTGATTACTGATACTAATTCACTCGGTAGTATGTCATTATTTCTTTTAGTGATCAAAGCGTGTAGCATTAGACCATGGTTTAATTCACAGGCAGTCTTCATTTTGTAAAAACCTAAAAAAAATAAAAATTCAGAATGGGGGGAGAAGACTAGTTCTTTAGGGTCTGCTAGGGAAAGACCATTTGGGTTCCATTTTCGAAAACTACACGAAAATAGACAATCTAACTCTAACAGAAATACATATTATCCTTTAAAGACTTGATTCTCCCCACACTTAGTTAGCTGTGGTGTCGAAATTGTGATTAACTTCGTTGTCGACTTCCATCGGACCCTGTATGTAATGTTTAACTCTGTGACCATTAACTTTAAATTCAATCCCATTTGAATTTATCAATTCTATCGTTCCGTAAGGGAAAACTCTTTTGACTATGAATGGTCCAGACCATCTTGATTTCAATTTTCCAGGAAATAGCTTGAATCGTGAATTGAAAAGAAGAACTTTGTCTCCTTCTTTAAATTCTTTTGAATTTCTGATTCTTTTATCATGCCATTTCTTCGTTCTTTCTTTATAGATTAACGAATTTTCGTATGCTTCATGTCTTAATTCTTCTAATTCGTTTAGTTGACTTAATCGTAGACGTCCGGCTTCATGTAAATCAAGATTACATGTTTTCAAAGCCCAAAATGCTTTGTGTTCAATTTCTACTGGAAGATGACATGCTTTTCCATAAACAAGTCTAAAAGGTGTGGTTCCAATTGGAGTTTTGTAGGATGTTCTAAAAGCCCAGAGTGCATCCTCCAATTTAATGGACCATTCCTTCGGATTTGATCCTACGGTTTTCTCTAGAATACGTTTTAAAGCTCGGTTTGTATTTTCAACTTGTCCACTTGTTTGTGGATGATATGCGGTGGAGATTTTATGAGTTACTCCATATCTTTTAAGAACTTTCTCAAGTTGATTATTACAGAAATGAGTACCCCGATCACTTATTAAAGCTTTCGGTGTTCCAAACCTTGCAAAAAGACGTTTTAAAAAGTTGACTACAACTCGTGCATCGTTAGTTGGGAGAGCTTGTGCTTCCGCCCATTTAGATACATAATCAATGGCTACGAGTATATATAGATTATTATGAGATTTTGGAAATGGACCCATAAAGTCAATACCCCAAATGTCAAATACTTCACATACTTGGATGACATTTTGTGGCATTTCATCACGTTGACTTATTTTTCCGGCCCTTTGACATGCATCACATGATTTGCAAAGAAGGTGTGCGTCTTTGTAAATTGTAGGCCAATAGAATCCAGCTTCATAAACTTTTCTTGCTGTTAGTTGAGGCCCATAATGTCCTCCTGTTGGTCCTGTGTGACAATGGTTTAAAATTTTACTAGCTTCATCTCCAAATACACATCGGCGTATTATTCCATCGGGACAACTTTTAAACAGATGTGGATCTTCCCAGAAATAGTGTTTTATATCACTGAAGAATTTCTTTCGTCTTTGGTACGAGAATCCTTTTTCAAGGAATCCACAAACTAAGTAGTTTGCATAGTCTGCAAACCATGGGATTTCTTTATAATCTATCTTCAATAGATATTCATCAGGAAAGTTGTCTTGTATGGCCGATTCATTCAAAACTTCTAATTCGGGATTTTCAAGACGAGAAAGATGATCAGCGGCGAGATTTTCTGCTCCTCTTTTATCTCGGATTTCAATATCAAACTCTTGTAAGAGTAAGATCCAACGGATTAATCTTGGTTTAGCATCTTGTTTTGAAAATAGGTATCTAAGAGCAGAATGGTCGGTATAGACCACCGTTTTTGCTAGAACGAGATATGATCGAAATTTGTCAAAAGCAAAAACAATAGCAAGGAGTTCTTTTTCAGTAGTTGTATAGTTCGTTTGTGCTCCTTGTAATGTCTTACTAGCATAATATATAGGTTGAAATCGTTTTTCAATCCTTTGTCCTAAAACGGCTCCCATTGCAAAATCACTTGCATCGCACATTAGTTCAAATGGTAGATTCCAATTTGGTGTTATCATGATTGGCGCATTAGTGAGTTTCTCTTTAAGAATATTAAAAGATATGATACATTCATCTGAAAAGATGAATGGCGCATCCTTTTCTAGGAGTTTATTCATAGGAGTGGAAATTTTAGAAAAATCTTTTATGAAACGTCGGTAAAAACCGGCATGCCCTAGAAAACTCCTAACTCCTCTAACATTTGTGGGATGTGGAAGTTTAGCAATTACATCTACTTTAGCTCTATCCACTTCAATTCCTTCTTTTGAAATTTTATGTCCAAGAACGATGCCTTCTTTAACCATGAAATGGCATTTCTCCCAATTAAGTACTAGATTTGATTTTTCGCATCTAATTAGCATTCGTTCCAGATTAACTAGACATGATTTAAATGTATCACCGAAGACTGAAAAGTCATCCATGAATACTTCCATGCATTCTTCTATCATGTCGTGAAAAATCGCCATCATACACCTTTGAAAGGTTGCAGGGGCGTTACAAAGTCCAAATGGCATGCGTTTGTAAGCAAAAGTACCATAAGGGCACGTGAATGTGGTTTTCTCTTGATCTTCGGGTGCTATTGGAATTTGAAAATATCCGGAAAATCCATCTAGAAAACAATAGTAACTATTTCTGGCTAATCTTTCCAACATTTGATCTATGAAAGGTAAGGGAAAGTGATCTTTTCTGGTGGCGTCATTTAATTTTCTATAATCAATACATACACGCCATCCTGTTACAGTCCTAGTAGGAATAAGCTCATTTTTCTCATTTGTGATGACAGTCATGCCACCCTTCTTAGGTACGCATTGAACTGGGCTTACCCATGGACTATCAGAAATTGGATATATCAAACCTGCATCTAGCAGTTTAATAATTTCCTTTTTAACTACATCTTGCATATTAGGATTTAGTCTTCGTTGGCGTTGCACATACGTTTTATGACCTTCTTCCATAAGGATTTTATGTGTGCAATACGAAGGACTTATTCCTTTAATATCATGAATCTTCCATGCAATGGCTGGTTTATGAGCTTTCAACACAGAAATGAGTTGTGATTTCTCATTTTCAGTAAGAGAAGACGATATTATTACAGGTAATTCAGATTCACCATGTAAATAAGCGTATTCCAAATGGTTTGGAAGTGGCTTTAATTCTAATTTCGGAGGTTCTTCTATCGATGATTTATATCGATATCTGTCTTCTTCTTTTAGCATTTGAATTTCTTCTGTTGTTGGTTCATATCCATTAGCTATAAGTGTAGCTAACATTTCAGCTTCATCAATTGGTTCATTACTTTCTCCTAAAGAACATTCTCCTGTTCCTTGTAATTCTGGAAATTCTTCTAACAATTCTGCATGTGCATCTATAGTTTGAATATAATAACATGTATCATCTGCAGATTGCGGTTGTTGCATTGCTCTATCAACTGAAAAGGTAACACTCTCATCCTCTATACTTAGGGTCAGTTTCTTACCGAACACGTCTATCATTGCTTTAGCCGTGTTTAAGAATGGTCTTCCTAATATGAGAGGAACTTGAGAATCTTCTTCCATGTCCAAAACAACAAAATCTACTGGAAATACTAAAGTACCAACTTTAACTAGCATATTCTCCATTATCCCTCTAGGATATTTTATTGATCTATCGGCTAGTTGTATACTTATTCTGGTTGGTTTTAATTCTCCAAGGTCTAGTTTAGCGTATAGTGAATACGGCATTAGATTTATACTAGCACCTAAGTCTGCCAATGCTTCTATTGAACTAAGACTACCCAGAAAACATGGAATTGTGAAACTTCCTGGATCAGATAATTTTTCTGGTATCTTATTCAACAGCACTGCTGAACAATTAGCATTCATAGTAACAGCCGAGAGTTCTTCCATTTTCTTTCTATTCGTGATTAGATCTTTCAAGAATTTAGCATATCTTGGCATTCCTGAAATCACATCAATGAAAGGAAGATTTACATTTATCTGTTTAAACATATCCAAGAATTTGGATTGCTCGGCTTCAAGTTTTTCTTTCTTCATTTTACTCGGATAAGGAAGTGGTGGTTGGTATGGTTTAACATAAGGTTTATCCTTAACTGTGTTATCTTCATTAACCTTTTCAACTACCGGTTCTTTTTCCTTATCTTGATCAGGTTGTGGTTCTTGTGGAGTAGGAATAGTTTCATCAGAAGTTACAGGTATTTCAGGTGATTTAAGTGTTGTACCACTTCTTGTGGTAATAGCTTTAGCTGTTTCATTCCGGGGGTTAGCATTTGTATCACTAGGTAAACTTCCCGGTTTTCTTTCACCTATTAACCTTGCTAGGTTACTTACTTCTTGTTCCAGATTTTGAATAGAAGCTTGTTGATTTCTAAATGCTTGAGCATTTTGTTCATTAGTTTGTTTTTGAGATGTGAAAAACTGCGTTTGAGTTTCAACTAGCTTCGTCATCATATCTTCTAAATTCGGCTTTTTATCATCGGTTTGTTGTGGTGGTTTGTTTTGAAAATTAGGTTTTTGCTGATTGTAAGTATTATTGGATACTTGTTGATTGCTAGGACCTTGTTGGTTATTGTATGGAATATTTCGGTTATAGTTCTGATTTTGATTGTAAATAGGTCTTGGCGGTTGATAATTATTCTGATAATTATTTCCAGGCCTTTGGTTTATGTATGAAATATTCTCTCTTTGTTCCATTGTTAATTCAATACTGAGACAATCTTTTGTCAAATGTGGTCCTCCACACTGCTCACAACTAATTCGTATTGCATGAATATCTTTAGTCATCTTTTCCATTCGTCTCTCGAAAGCATCTATCTTTGCGGAAATGGAATCTAAGTCATGGCTAGAATCGGCTCTAGCTGCTTTAGATGATCTAATGATGTCTTTTTCTTGGTGCCACTCATGTGAGTGGGAAGCAGTATTATCAATAATTTTGTAAGCATCAGTTTCGGTTTTCTTCATAATAGAACCACCAGCTGCTATATCTATGTCTTTCCTTGTAGTGATGTCGCATCCTTGGTAGAATATTTGTACTATTTGACAGGTGTCTAAACCATGTTGCGGACATCCTCTTAATAACTTTCCATATCTTGTCCACGCCTCATATAGAGTTTCATTTGGTTTCTGTGTGAACGTAACAATTTCTGCTTGAAGTCTTACGGCTTTAGATGCAGGAAAGAATTGTTTAAGAAATTTGTCAATTAAAACATCCCATGTATCGATCGCCCCTTCAGGTAACGATTCCAACCAATCTTTGGCTTCTCCCTTTAAAGTCCAGGGAAATAACATGAGATATATCTGTTCATCCTCCACTTCTCGGATTTTAAATAGTGTGCAGATCCTATTAAAGGTACGTAGATGTTCATTTGGATCTTCCTTCGGCGCACCACTAAATTGGCATTGATTAGTCACCATGTGTAGAATTTGTCCTTTGATTTCATAATCTGGCGCATTAATGTCTGGATGAGTAATTGCGTGACCTTGGCCAGTGCGTTTAGCTCTCATTCGGTCTTCCATACTTAAAGGTTCCAGATTCTCCATAATTGAATTTGTTGAATCGGTATCACTAGATGCTTCAGATTTAATGGTTCGTTCCTCAACAATCTCTGTTTGAATGATTGGTGGTTCCGGAGGAAAGTTTAATGGTTCAGGATCTACGAACCGTTCCTGAATATTCTCTGGATTCTCAATTGTGAGGTTGGGTTCAAAAAATGGATTATCGGAAATTTGAACTGAAGTACTTGGTCGACTGGATGACGATTCTAAAGAAAAATCAACGGCGGTTATATTTGTTAAACGATGTCTTGATCGAGTTACAGGTGGTGAACGTACAAAAGGTGGTGAACGTCTTGCTCGGTGCATTCACAGAATATCCTATTAGTTTTTAAAAGGAAAGAAAAATTATAATAAGTTATCCAATCAATAGACTTTTCTGATTTTGCCCACGTTTCGAATAGCCAAAAGATGCAGCAGAGGGGCAGGATTCGTTTGGTCTCAATATAATTGAGGACTGTTTGGCTCCAATAACCCGGTCCACGTACAAATCCAACTATTACTACGAACCAGAAAATTTTGATGTCTATCAATTTAACCACTTAAAATAAATTTTCGTAATTTTAAGAAATTTAGATAAGAAGTAGAAAAAAATTCTAAGTCCTAAAAACTAGAATGGCGAGAAATAAGAGAAAAAAAAAAAAAGTTCGTCGAAAAAGGTCGAAAAAAAAAAATGATTGAAAAATAAAAGGTGACGGAAAAATAAAAGAAACTTATAAAAACTTAAAAATACTTAACTAATTTAACCTTATTACTACAACTAACTTAAAATTATAATCGCAAATTGATATTACTAATTGGAATGATAATTGGTACATAGTAAAAGTTGTCTAAAAATATTAAAGCTTACAGGAAAAACTAAATCCCAAATGGAAATAACTTAAAAAGAAACTAAAACTTAAAAAGGCGTCGCAAAATTCTAAAGCACCTAATTCTTAGTCTAAAGAAAAAGCACTTAAGGAATTCTACGGCAAAGCCTAAAAATCTAGGAGTAAAAATAACTATAGCAAAAACTAAGTTTAAAATTAAATATGAGCTAAAAAAAATACAAATATTACGCTACAACGATTAAAAAGGTACAAAATATAAAAATATACAAAAAGTTGTAAAAAGTACAATTTTTATAAAAATATTATTTTTATATTATTTATTTAATAAAACTATTAATTTTATAATTTTATTAAACTTATTTATACTAAATACATTAAATTAAATAAAAAGTAAAATTAAAATTAAAACTAATAATAATAATAATAATAATTATAATTAGGTTAAATAATAATAATTAATTAATAATATCCGTAATTAATGCTCGATTAGGGCTTCCTTGTCGCCTGTCAGAGTAGCTCCGCGAGTCGCGGCAAATAAAGAAGAAAACCCCGCGAGTCGCTGGGTTCAGGAATTCAGTTGACAGCTTTGTGTTTTTACGCATTTTTCTTTTTTTTTTTTTTATGTTTTCTGTTTTTAATTTAAATAAACGATTTTAAAATAAAACTTATATTTTTATAAACTAAAATAGAAATAAAGAAACTTATAAAACTTAAATATTTACAAAATCTTAAAAATACATATATTTTTGTTTTTTTTCTTTTTATATTTTCGAATATTTAAAACGTATTTTTACAAAAACGACTTTTAATAAAAGTAACTAAAAATCTTTTTTTTTTTTATATTAGCGTTGCGCTTCCGGTTTTTAAGAGTGATCCCCGGCAGCGGCGCCAAAAATAACTTGATGTGAAGCGAGGTGTATATAAAATAGTTATTATTTTACTAGGAAAATACTATTAAATACGATACAATTTTACACAAGATATTTATTTATTTATAGAATGGATATACTCAAACCTTGCTACAACACTTATAGGCAGTGTACCTAATCGTACAGTAGTGTAGTTTTTAGTAAGTCCGGTTCGTTCCACAGGGAAATCTTTAAACAAAGCTCAACGCTATATTAGTTTACTTTTATAAAAATACAAATATATATAAGTAATATTATTATTATAAAGGGGGGTTTTTACCGTTTAATGACCGGTTTGTCGATTTTAAGACTTTAGTCGCAGTTAAAACCTAATGTAAAAAAAAATAAATACAAGACTTTAAATTAAAGCGTAAAGTAAATAACGATAATGAAATTGCGAATAATAAAAATGCGATAAAATAAAATTGCGATAATTAAAAAGTACGATAATTAAAAGTGCGATTAAATAACAATAAATAAAAGTGCGATAATTAGAAGTGCAATTAAATATAAAATAAAGGAAATTAAATATGAAATAAAAGAATTATGCTTATTTAAACTTCCGTAATCATGATGTTTGACGTGTTGATTTTAGTTTTATGCCCATGGGTTAATTGTCCTTTGTCCTGGATTATTCAATATGTCCGTCTGGTTTTTGTCCATAACAGTCCATCAGTCATAAATATAAATTGCAAGTGTCCTTGTCAAATTATTATTATACCCGAAGATAAATATTCCAACTAATTGGGGATTCGAATTGTAACAAGGTTTTAATACTTTGTTTAATGAATACACCAGGTTATCGACTGCGTGTAAACCAAGGTTTTACTACTTTGTTAACAATTACACCAATTACCCTTGAATGTAATTTCACCCCTGTTTTAATTATTCTAGTGGCTATTAATCCATTCCCGTGTCCGGTTAAATGAACGATTATTCGTACATATAAATACCCCGCCCATCGTGTCCGATCGAGTGTATATGGTAATTTATAGGGACGCCCAATTGTAAATCTTTATATTAACATTAACAAACTTTCATTTAGTTAAACAAATATAAAGCCCATTATTAGCCCATAGTCTAATTTCCACAAGTGTCGTTCTTTTGTCCAAACCCCAATTATGGTACAAAGCCCAATTACCCAATTTTAGTAATTAGCCCAACATCATGATTACTTCGTTTTAAATAAGCATAATAATAACTTAGCTACGAGACATTAATGTAAAAAGGTTGAACATAACTTACAATGATTAAAAATAGCGTAGCGTTACACGGACAGAATTTCGACTTACACCCTTACAACATTCGCTAACATACCCTTATTATTAGAATTAAAATTAAAATTAAAATATAAATTATATATATATATATATATTTCGTATATATTGAGAGAGAGATGAAATAAGATATGAAATTTGATCAGAATTCGGTTGCCTTTATAGCCAGAGTTGAAAATTGGGGCTCCGCGACTCGCGGCAAAATGCCCTTTAAACTCCGCGAGTCGCGGAGATATATTTACAGCTCACACCCTTGGAGTTTCTTGCTGCCGACGGTTTTAATAATATATATATAATATATATATAATTAATATAATTAATTATATATTATATTATATTTATATACATAGTTAACTTGTAATTTTTAGTCGGTTGCGTCGAGCGTTAAGAGTTGACTCTGGTCCCGGTTCCGGATTTTCGAACGTCCTCGCGTACAATTTAATATCTTGTACTTTGCATTTTGAATCTTGTACTCTTGTGATTTCGAGACGTTTCTTATCAATAATTGGAACCTTTTTGATTGTCTTTTGTACTTTTGAGCTTTTTGGTTGTTTGCGTCTTCAATTCGTCGAATCTGTCTTTTGTCTTCACCTTTTATTATTTAAACGAATATCTCTTGTAAATAGAACAATTGCAACTAAAAGCTTGTCTTTCTTGAGGAATAATGCTATGAAATATATGTTCGTTTTTAGCATTATCAGTTCAAATGGTAGATTCCAATTTGGTGTTATCATGATCGGCGCATTAGTGAGTTTTTCTTTAAGAATATTAAAAGATTTGATACACTCATCTGAAAAGATGTATGGAGCATCCTTTTCTACGAGTTTATTCATAGGAGTGGCAATTTTAGAAAAATCTTTTATGAAACGTCGGTAAAAACCGGCATGCCCTAGAAAACTCCTAACTCCTCTAACATTGGTGGGATGTGGAAGTTTAGCAATTACATCTACTTTAGCTCTATCCACTTCAATTCCTTCTTTTGAAATTTTATGTCCAAGAACGATGCTTTCTTTAACCATGAAATGGCATTTCTCCCAATTAAGTACTAGATTTGATTGTTCGCATCTAATAAGCATTCGTTCCAGATTAACTAGACATGATTCAAATGTATCACCAAAGACTGAAAAGTCATCCATGAAAACTTCCATGCATTCTTCTATCATGTCGTGAAAAATCGCCATCATGCACCTTTGAAAGGTTGCAGGGGCGTTGCAAAGTCCAAATGGCATGCGTTTGTAAGCAAAAGTACCATAAGGGCACGTGAATGTGGTTTTCTCTTGATCTTCGGGTGCTATTGGAATTTGAAAATATTCTGAAAATCCATCTAGAAAACAATAGTAACTATTTCCGGCTAATCTTTCCAACATTTGATCTATGAAAGGTAAGGGAAAGTGATCTTTTCTGGTGGCGTCATTTAATTTTCTATAATCAATACATACACGCCATCCTGTTACAGTCCTAGTAGGAATAAGCTCATTTTTCTCATTTGTAATGACAGTCATGCCACCCTTCTTAGGCACGCATTGAACTGGGCTTACCCATGGACTTTCAGAGATTGGATAAATTAGACCTGCATCTAGCAGTTTAATAATCTCTTTCTTAACTACATCTTGCATATTAGGATTTAGTCTTCGTTGGCGTTGCACATACGTTTTATGACCTTCTTCCATAAGGATTTTATGTGTGCAATACGAAGGACTTATTCCTTTAATATCATGAATCTTCCATGCAATGGCTGGTTTAAGGGCTTTCAACACAGAAATGAGTTGTGATTTCTCATTTTCAGTAAGAGAAGACGATATTATTACAGGTAATTCAGATTCACCATGTAAATAAGCGTATTCCAAATGGTTTGGAAGTGGCTTTAACTCTAATTTCGGAGGTTCTTCTATCGATGATTTGTATCGATATCTGTCTTCTTCTTTTAGCATTTGAATTTCTTCTGTTGTTGGTTCATATCAATTAGCTATAAGTGTAGCTAACATTTCAGCTTCATCAATTGGTTCATTACCTTCTCCTAAAGAACATTCTCCTGTTCCTTGTAATTCTGGAAATTCTTCTAATAATTCTGCATGTGCATCTATAGTTTGAATATAATAACATGTATCATCTGCAGATTGTGGTTGTTGCATTGCTCTATCAACTGAAAAGTAACACTCTCATCCTCTATACTTAGGGTCAATTTCTTACCGAACACGTCTATCATTGCTTTAGCCGTGTTTAAGAATGGTCTTCCTAATATGAGAGGAACTTGAGAATCTTCTTCCATGTCCAAAACAACAAAATCTACTGGAAATACTAAAGTACCAACTTTAACTAGCATGTTCTCCATTATCCCTCTAGGATATTTTATTGATCTATCGGCTAGTTGTATGCTTATTCTGGTTGGTTTCAATTCTCCAAGGTCTAGTTTAGCGTATAGTGAATACGGCATTAGATTTATACTAGCACCTAAGTCTGCCAATGCTTCTATTGAACTAAGACTACCCAGAAAACATGGAATTGTGAAACTTCCTGGATCAGATAGTTTTTCTGGTATCTTATTCAACAGCACTGCTGAACAATTAGCATTCATAGTAACAGCCGAGAGTTCTTCCATTTTCTTTCTATTTGAGATTAGATCTTTCAAGAATTTAGCATATCTAGGCATTCCTAAAATCACATCAATGAAAGGAAGATTTACATTTATCTGTTTAAACATATCCAAGAATTTGGATTGCTCGGCTTCAAGTTTCTCTTTCTTCATTTTACTCGGGTAAGGAAGTGGTGGTTGGTATGGTTTAACATAAGGTTTAGCCTTAACTGTGTTATCTTCATTAACCTTTTCAACTACCGGTTCATTTTCCTTATCTTGATTAGGTTGTGGTTCTTGTGGAGTAGGAATAGCTTCATCAGAAGTTACAGGTATTTCAGGTGGTTTAAGTGTTGTACCACTTCTTGTGGTAATAGCTTTAGCTGTTTCATTCCGGGGGTTAGCATTTGTATCACTAGGTACACTTCCCGGTTTTCTTTCACCTATTAACCTTGCTCGGTTACTTACTTCTTGTTCCAAGTTTTGAATAAAAGCTTGGTGATTTCTAAATGCTTGAGCATTTTGTTCATTAGTTTGTTTTTGAGATGTGAAAAACTACGTTTGAGTTTCAACTAGCTTCGTCATCATATCTTCTAAATTCGGCTTTTTATCATCGGTTTGTTGTGGTGGTTTGTTTTGAAAATTAGGTCTTTGCTGATTGTAAGTATTATTGGATACTTGTTGATTGCTAGGACCTTGTTGGTTGTTGTATGGAATATTTCGGTTATAGTTCTGGTTTTGATTGTAAATTGGTCTTGGCGGTTGATAATTATTCTGATAATTATTTCCAGGCCTTTGGTTTATGTATGAAATATTCTCTCTTTGTTCCATTGTTAATTCAATACTGAGACAATCTTTTGTCAAATGTGGTCCTCCACACTGCTCACAACTAATTCGTATTGAGTGAATATCTTTAGTCATCTTTTCCATTCTTCTCTCATCAGCATCTATCTCGCAGAAATGGAATCTAAGTCATGGCTAGAATCGGCTCTAGCTGCTTTAGATGATCTAACAATATCTTTTTCTTGGTGCCACTCATGTGAGTGGGAAGCAGTGTTATCAATAATTTTGTAAGCATCAGTTTCGGTTTTCTTCATAATAGAACCACCAGCTGCAATATCTATGTCTTTTCTTGTAGTGATGTCGCATCCTTGGTAGAATATTTGTACTATTTGACAGGTGTCTAAACCATGTTGCGGACATCCTCTTAACAACTTTCCATATCTTGTCCAAGCCTCATATAGAGTTTCATTCGGCTTCTGTGTGAACGTAACAATTTCTGCTTGAAGTCTTACGGCTTTAGATGCAGGAAAGAATTGTTTAAGAAAATTTTCAACTAAAACGTCCCATGTATCAATCGCCCCTTCAGGTAACGATTCCAACCAATCTTTGGCTTCTCCCTTTAAAGTCCAGGGAAATAACATGAGATATATCTGTTCATCCTCCACTTCTCTTATTTTAAATAGTGTGCAGATCCTATTAAAGGTACGTAAATGTTCATTTGGATCTTCCTTCGGCGCACCACTAAATTGGCATTGATTAGTCACCATGTGTAGAATTTGTCCTTTGATTTCATAATCTGGCGCATTAATGTATGGATGAGTAATTGCGTGACCTTGGCCAGTGTGTTTAGCTCTCATTCGGTCTTCCATACTTAAAGGTTCCAGATTCTCCATAATTGAATTTGTTGAATCGGAATCACTAGAGGATTCTGATTTAATGGTTCGTTCCTCAACAATCTCTGTTTGAATGATTGGTGGTTCCGGAGGAAAGTTTAGTGGTTCAGGATCTACGAATCGTTCCTGAATATTCTCCGGATTCTCAATTGTGAGGTCGGGTTCAAAAAATGGATTATCGGAAATTTGAACTGAAGTACTTGGTCGACTGGATGACGATTCTAAAGAAAAATCAACGGCAGTAATATTTGCTAAATGTCTTGATCTAGTTACAGGTGGTGAACGTACAAAAGGTGGTGAACGTCTTGCTCGGTGCATTCACTGAATATCCTATTAGTTTTAAAAAGGAAAGAAAAATTATAATAAGTTATCCAATCAATAGACTTTTCTGATTTTGCCCACGTTTCGAATAGCCAAAAGATGCAGCAGAGGGGGAGGATTCGTTTGGTCTCAATATAATTGAGGACTGTTTGGCTCCAATAACCCGGTCCACGTACAAATCCAACTATTACTACGAACCAGAAAATTTTGATGTCTATCAATTTAACCACTTAAAATAAATTTTCGTATTTTTAAGAAATTTAGATAAGAAGTAGAATAAAAATCTATGTCCTAAAACTAGAATAGCGAGAAATAAGAAAGAAAAAGAGTTCGTCGGAAAAAGGTCGAAAAAGAAAATTGGTTGAAAATAAAAGGTGACGGAAAAATAAAAGAAACTTATAAAACTTAAAAATACTTGACTAACCTAACCTTATTACTACAACTAACTTAAAATTATAATCGCAAATTGAGATTTCTAATTGAAATGATAATTGATACATAGGTAAAAGTCGTCTAAAAATATTAAAGCTTACAGGAAAAACTAAATCCCAAATGGAAATAACTTAAAAAGAAACTAAAACTTAAAAAGGCGTCGCAAAATTCTAAAGTACCTAAATCTTAGTCTAAAGAAAAAGCACTTAAGGAATTCTACGGCAAAGCCTAAAAATCTAGAAGTAAAAATAACTATTGCAAAAACTAAGTTTAAAACTAAATATGAGCTAAAAATACAAATATTACGCTAAAACGATTAAAAAGGGACAAAATATTAAAAATATACAAAAAGTTGTAAAAAATACAATTTTTATAAAAATATTATTTTTATATTATTTATTTATTAAAACTATTACTTTTACAATTTAATTAAACTAATTAAACTAAATAAAACAATTTAAATAAAAAGTAAAACTAATTATAATAAAACTAATTATAATTATAATAATTATTTAGGGTTAATAATAATAATAATAATTAATAATTACCCGTAATTAATGATGTTTAGGGTTTCTGTCGGTGGCGTCAGAGAAACTCCGCGAGTTGCGGTATTCGATGCAGCAAACCCCGCGAGTCGCGGGCTTCCAAAATTCAACTTTGGTACAGTTTAAAACTTGACTTTTTTTTTTATGTTTTCTAATTTTCTGTTTTTATATAAATAAAAGATATTTAAATAAAACTTATATTTTTATAAACTAAAATAAAAATAAAGAAACTTATAAAACTTTTAACAAACTCTTAAAAATATATAAATTTTTGTTTTTCTTTTTATATTTTCGAATATTTAAAACGTATTTTTGTAAAAACGAATTTTAATAAAAGTTAACTAAAAATCTTTTTTTTTATTTTATATTTTAGCGTTGCGCTTCCGGCGTTTAAGAGTTTCCCCGGCAGCGGCGCCAAAAATACTTGATGTGGGAGCAGAGGGGTATAAAATACTATTAAATTTTACTAGGAAATACTATTAAATACGATACAATTTTACACAAGATATTTATTTATTTAGAGAATGGATATACTTAAACCTTGCTACAACACTTATAGGCAGTGTACCTAATCGTACAGTAGTGTAGTTTTTAGTAAGTCCGGTTCGTTCCACAGGGAATCTTTTTAAACAAAGCTTAACGCTATATTAGTTTACTTTTATAAAAATACAAACATATATATAAGTAATATTATTATTATAAAGGGGGGTTTTTACCGTTTAATGACCGGTTTGTCGATTTTAAAACTTTAGTCGCAGTTAAAACCAAATGTAAAATAATAAATACAAGACTTAATTTAAAGTGTAAAGTAAATAACGATAATGAAATTGCGATTAATAAAACTGCGATAAAATAAACTTGCGATAATTAAAAAGTACGATAATTAAAAGTGCAATTAAATACAATAACAATAAAAATATTATAATTAGAAGTGCAATTAAATATAAAATAAAGGAAATTAAATATGAAATAAAAGAATTATGCTTATTTAAACTTCCGTAATCATGATGTTTGACGTGTTGATTTTAGTTTTATGCCCATGGGTTAATTGTCTTTTGTCCTGGATTATTTAATATGTTCATACGGATTTGTCCATAATAGTCCATCAGTCATAAATATAAAGAGCGAAAGCTTCGTCAAATTATTCTTATTCCCGAAGTCTAATATTCCAACTAATTGTGGATTCGAATTGTAACAAGGTTTTAATACTTTGTTTAATGAATACACCAGGTTATCGACTGTGTGTAAACCAAGGTTTTACTACTTTGTTAACAATTACACCAATTACCCTTGAATGTAATTCACCCCTGTTTCAACAAGTCTATTAACTATTAATCCAGTTCCGTATCCGGTAAAATGAATAATTAATGGTATTTATAGATATCCCGCCCACCGTACCCAGTCAAGCGTATGTTGTTATATATAAATACGTCGAATTATAAGTTTGTATATTAAATTAACAAGGTATTGTTTAGTTAATATAAAACCCATTAATAGCCCATAGTCTAATTTCCACAAGTGTCGTTCTTTTATCCAAACCCCAATTATGGTACAAAGCCCAATTACGAAATTTTAGTAATTAGCCCAACATCATGATTACTTCGGATTAAATAAGCATAATAATAACTTAGCTACGAGACATTAATGTAAAAAGGTTGAACATAACTTACAATGATTAAAAATAGCATAGCATTACACGGACAGAATTTCGACTTACACCCTTACAACATTCGCTAACATACCCTTATTATTAGGATTAAAATTAAAATTAAAATTAAAATTAAAATTAAAATATAAATATATAATACGTTTATATTGAGAGAAGAAGAAAAAGGATGATAAATGCTCAGAATTCGGTTGCTTTTATAGGGACTTTCAGAGTTTGGGCCTCCGCGACTCGCGGCCCTTTTGGCCTTCAAACTCCGCGAGTCGCGGAGTTTGTAAATACAACTCACACAAGTTTGGCTCTTTGTTTACCGACGGTTTTATAAATAAATATAATATATTAAATAATTATAAGAATTATTTAAATATTATATTATATTTATGTGCATAGTTGACTTGTAATTTTTAGTCCGTTGCGTCGAGCGTTGAGAGTTGACTCTGGTCCCGGTTCCGGATTTTCGAACGTCCTTGCGTACAATTTAATATCTTGTACTTTGCGTTTTGAATCTTGTACTCTTGTAATTTCGAGACGTTTCTTATCAATAATTGGAACCTCTTTGATTGTATTTTGTACTTTTGAGCTTTTTGGTCGTTTGCGTCTTCAATTCGTCGAATCTGTCTTTTGTATTCACCTTTTATTATTTAAACGAATATCCCTTGTAAATAGAACAATTGCAACTAAAAGCTTGTCTTTCTTGAGGAATAATGCTATGAAATATATGTTCGTTTTTAGCATTATCAGGCACAAGTACGTGAAACTACATTCTATGGTTGAATTATCGAAATCGAATATGCCCCTTTTTATTAAGTCTGGTAATCTAAGAATTAGGGAACAGACACCCTAATTGACACGAATCCTAAAGATAGATCTATTGGGCCCAACAAGCCCCATCCAAAGTACCGGATGCTTTAGTACTTCGAAATTTATATCATGTCCGAAGGAGGATCCCGGAATGATGGGGATATTCTTATATATGCATCTTGTTAATGTCGGTTACCAGGTGTTCACCAAATGAATGATTTTTATCTCTATGTATGGGATGTGTATTGAATGTAACAACCCGACTTCATAACCCAAAAAACACGTACCAAAAAAAAAAAAAATTTAAGGCAGTGCATCTGGACGGCGTCCAGAATCCTGGACGGCGTCCAGCTCAGAAGGGTGGGACGGCGTCCAGAGTTTTGGGAAGGCGTCCAGCTCAAACAACTGGGACGGCGTCCAAGCAATTGGGACGGCGTCCCAATGGTCTTCCAGCTACTGATCACGGGTCTAACTCACACGAGCGGAAAACCTGCTTCCCGACACTTTAAAACGAAAACCTTTTTACCACAAGTCAATAATAATGAAACTAAGAGATTTTCATCATCAAATCAAGTTTTACATCAACGGGTCCACATCGCCCATTTTACGAGTTTCGTTCTAAAATAAAAGTTTCGACCAAATATAAGTTTAAGTTCCAAACGACACTAGAGCATGGTGTTTGGGGTTAAACTACCCAATCTCGGTCGAATTCCAAAAGCTAACACCCAAAAGCATCCCCTAACAAAACAAGCGGGAGATCACTAATCCAATTGAACGCTCTTACCCTTGTCAACGCCCGAGCCTATAAAAAAAAGGTAAACAACGAGAGGGTAAGCAAAGCTTAGTGAATGCAATAATTATACGAATACATATATAATTATACCTACTTGCATACACTTACACAACCGCAAACATGCTAGCAAACAACATTAGCTTATCGTCGCAATAACAAGCTATAATTCACCAATACCCCCAAGCTAGCATAACATCCGCATATAAATGTATCTCGAATAATATAATATGCTTACAACATAAATAACCATGGTTAACCAATAGTACAAGGGAACGGCGCTCGCGAAAACGCCATCGGTGTTCATAACATCCGTTAGGGCACTTAACACCTCGCACCACTAACCCCTAGGGTGGCACCTTAACACCTCGGCACATCACCCCGAGTGGCATCTTAACACCTCGATGCAACACTCATTATTTTACGGAGTGGTTTCTTAACACCTCGACACTACACTCCTAGGTGGCATCTTAACACCTCGATGCTACACCCGAGTGGCATCTTAACACCTAGATGCTACACTCTTCACGTGAAACGTGGTGTCTTAACACCTCGACACTACACCTTTCACGCTACAACAAATAGATACATTATATACATGCGCATATAATTATTCCACTCACCTCAAAGTCTTCGTGTAAGATAACCGAACTTGCAACGTCAATGTAACGTACCTATTACATTTTAGCACATAATCAATTCACAACTCAAGTCGGTCAAGCAACTCACTTAACAATCTAAAATCTTTTGACCCTAAGTGCAATCCCGACCCATTTTGCACCTTTAACCCTAATAATGGGTTAACTTCACCAAAAACCCTAGTTCTAGCCATTTAAGGTCTTAACACGCATTTAAACACCAAGTTGACTCATTTTCACGCATGCAAGACAACCTAGGTCATCAAAGACCCATTTGACCCATTTCAAGGTCAACATACCCATTTAGGTCACCCACAACCCAAATGACTCCCACTAACACTAACTATAGGTGTACTAGTGATCTATTAGGCCTTTAAGACCCATTTACACATTTCAACATTTCCAAAACCCTAAGTTAGTCACCATTTGGGTCTTCATGACCCAAACTTACCCAAAACCCCCAAATTACTTTCAAATGGGTTTTATGTGCAATACTAACCCAAACCCTAACCCTTAAACACATTAAACTAAGGTAATCAAGTTTAGGGCTTACCACAACAATCAAAACGAAGCTAACGAGGAGATGAACAACTTTAATGCTCGAGCTAAAACCCGAAACACACTTCTTCTTCTCCGATTTGAGCTTTCTCACACTAGGATCACACTCTCTCACTAGGATTTAAGTGGATGATGTTTGGTGGTTAGGAATGGAGTAATGAGGCTCAACCAAACTGATCTAGGGCCTTTAATTCGTCCACCAAGTGAAATTACCAATTTACCCATCTAAAATATCTAAAAAGCCAAATCTGGCTCGACAGATCATCTGGACGGCGTCCAGATTTCTGGATGGCGTCCAGGCCTTCATAATGGGACGGCGTTCCAGATCTTTGGACGGCGTCCAGCCCTTCATAATGGGACGGCGTCCCAGATTTTTGGACGGCGTCCAGGCCAAAAGAAAACAGGATCTTACAACTCTCCCCCACTTGAACTGGATTACGACCTCGCAATCCACGCCGCATGACAAGCAGGAAGATAAACCAAGACAAACTCTTCGGGCTCCCAAGTAAACTCGGAACCTTTACTTCGTCGCCATTGAACCTTGAAAGTTCGCACCTCTTTATTCCTCAACATTTTCACCTTTTCGTCAAGGATAGCAATCGGTTCCTCGACATATTCTAACTTGTTGTTTAGCTCGATCTCGTCTAAAGGCATCCATGAGGAATCATCTGCAAGACACTTACGGAGGTGGGAAACATGAAATGTATTATGGATCCCCGCAAGCTCTTCGGGTAATTCCAATCGATATGCAACTTCACCAACACGAGCTGAAACCTTGAACGGCCCAATAAACCGAGGAGCTAACTTTCCCCGTTTTCGAAATCGAATAATACCCTTCCATGGCGAAACCTTAAGCATCACCATATCACCTTCTTGGAACTCAATCAATCGCCTACGTCTATCGGCATACGACTTTTGCCTATCTTGAGCCTTCTTCAAATGTTCCCGAATCAAATCGATCTTGCTATTGGTCTCTAAAACCAAATCGGTACTCCCGATCTCTCTTTGACCCACTTCTCCCCAACAAACGGGAGTTCGACACCTACGCCCATAAAGCATTTTGTAAGGTGGCATCCTGATACTAGTATGATAACTATTATTGTACGAGAATTCCACCAAAGGTAAATGCTCATCCCAACTACCACCAAAGTCAATGATGCACGCCCGTAACATATCTTCCAAAGTTTGATTCGTACGTTCGGTTTGACCGTCCATTTGAGGATGTTATGCCGTGCTCAACTTCAATTGCGTGCCCATATCTTCATGAAACTTTTCCCAAAACCGAGATGTAAAACGGGTATCTCGATCCGAAATAATAGATATAGGAACCCCATGTCGCGAGACCACTTCCTTGATAACCAACTTAGCCAAAGTCTCCGACGATATCGCTTCTTTAATGGGAAGAAACAAAGCGCTTTTTGTCAAACGGTCAACTATAACCCAAATCGAATCGAATTGGGTTCTCGCCATTTTAGGTAACTTAGTAATGAAATCCATGGTAACGTGCTCCCATTTCCATTTCGGGATTTCTAACGGTTGCAACTTACCATACGGCTTTTGGTGTTCGGCTTTTACTTGTAAACACGTGACACATTGCTCAACATACTTCACAACATCACGTTTCATGCCCGGCCACCAATAATCTTTCTTCAAGTCATGATACATTTTTGTCGCGCCCGGATGAATGGAATATTTTGACTTATGTGCTTCATCAAGTAGCACTCGTCGGTAATCACTCATCTTAGGCACCCACACCCTTCCTTGAAAAGACAACAAACCACGCGGACCCATAGTAATAAACTCCGATTGGCCCACGATTCGCTCCGTATGCTTGTTGTGAACATAAGCCTCTATTTGAATCTCACCAAGCTTTTCAAGAAAATCGTTGGAAATAATCAAACGTAACGACCCCACTTTTATCGCCGGATGTTGACTCTTTCGACTCAACGCATCCGCGAGCACATTCGCCTTAACCGGATGATAAAGTATTTCACAATCGTAGTCTTTCACCACATCCATCCACCTACGTTGGCGATAATTCAAATCTCGTTGATTAAAGAGATGTTTCAAACTCTTATGATCCGAATAAATCATACACTTGACACCATACAAGTAATGGCGCCAAATTTTCAACGCCTGCACTACCGCCGCCAACTCAAGATCATGAGTCGGATACCTCGTTTCATGTTCCTTTAATTGTCGAGAGGCATAAGCGATGACTTTACCTCTTTGCATTAGAACACACCCGAGACCATTTAAGGAAGCATCACAATAAACCACCATGTCTTCAACACCTTCCGGTAACACTAACACCGGAGCTTGACACAACTTCTCTTTTAACAATTGAAAAGCAATTTCTTGCTCGTTCTCCCAACCAAACCTCGCATTCTTCCTTGTCAATTTCGTCAATGGAGAAGCAATCTTAGAAAAGTCTTGGATAAACCGACGATAATAACCGGCCAATCCGAGAAAACTTCGGATTTCTGTAGGCGTAGTCGGTCGTCCCCAACTCTTCACCGTCTCGATCTTCCCCGGATCTACTTGAATACCGTTTTCGTTCACAATATAACCAAGGAATTGAACTTCCCTTAGCCAAAATTCACATTTGGAGAACTTTTCATACAACTTCTCCTTTCGTAGCGTCTTCAATACTTCACGCAATTGATGTTCATGTTCGTTCATACTTTTCGAGTAGACTAGTATGTCGTCAATGAACACTATTACCGACTTGTCCAACATAGGTTGGCACACTCGGTTCATAAGATCCATGAATGCCGCCGGTGCATTCGTAAGACCAAAGGGCATAACTACAAACTCATAATGCCCGTAACGCGTTCGAAAAGCCGTTTTCTCTATGTCTTCCTCACGGACCCGCATTTGGTGATAGCCGGACCGTAGGTCGATCTTAGAGAAATACGTTGCACCTTGAAGTTGATCAAATAAATCGTCAATCCTAGGTAATGGATAACGATTCTTGATCGTCACTTTATTCAACTCACGGTAATCAATGCACATACGCATACTACCATCTTTCTTCTTCACAAATAACACCGGAGCGCCCCATGGCGAAGCACTCGGTCGAATAAAACCCTTCTCGAGCAACTCTTGGGTTTGATTTAACAACTCTTGCATTTCCGTTGGTGCTAAACGATAAGGAGTTTTAGCAATGGGAGTAG
Source organism: Rutidosis leptorrhynchoides (assembly GCF_046630445.1). NCBI lineage: Eukaryota > Viridiplantae > Streptophyta > Magnoliopsida > Asterales > Asteraceae > Rutidosis > Rutidosis leptorrhynchoides. Next base: position 317,400,438 of record NC_092335.1, on the reverse strand, counting down.
CACCCGGAACCAACTCAATACGAAACTCAACTTGTCTTTCCGCCGGAACACCCGGTAATTCGTCCAGAAAAACGTCTTCGAATTCACTAACAACCGGAATTTCACGAATAGGTGGTGGCTCATTGCGAGTATCAACAACCTGAGCAAGGAAAGCCATGCCACCGGTAACAACAAAACGACGTGCCCGTGCAAAAGTACATATCGGCACCGGTCTCCTTCGCTTATCACCATGAATAATTAACTCTCCCCCGCTTAGGGTCTTCACATGAATAAACTTATCATGGCATGCAATATCGGCTCTATAACGATCGAGCCAATCCATACCAACGACAATATCAAAGTCGCCCAAGGTCATTGGAATAAGATCAATTTTAAAGGTTTCGGCACCAAAAACAACATCACAATTTTCACACACATCAACCACTAGCACCGTCTTTCCGTCCGCTATTTCGACTTCTATCGGACGAATTAACTTAGCTAACGGTCTATTAAGTTTAGGCACAAATTTAGGGGACACAAACGACAAATTTGCACCGCTATCGAAAAGAATCCTTGCCGGATTAGAATTAACCATGTAAGTACCTGAGATAACTTCGTGCGATTGTTTGGCCTCATCATTGGTCATCAAATAGTTGCGACCCTTAGCAGTACCCGCCACCTTCTCTAACCGCTTTACATTATCATTTCGCAAATCGGGACACTCCGGCTTCTTATGCCCCTCTTTGCCTCAATTAAAACAAGTGATTTTGTTTCCGGAACGTGGTTTCGGACACTCACGAGCCATATGACCCGGTTGCCCACAATTGTAGCACGTATAAGAAAACCCGCCGGTAGTGCCCTTCTTTGCACTATTGACACTTTTGGCCCCCTCTTGCTCTTGCTCTTCTTGCTTGAGGCGTTAGAGTAACTAAAACCCTCAAATTTTCTTTTGGAAAACATGAAATCACTCTTTCTTGGAACCTCCGGCTCAAAACCCCGAGCCAACTCGAACAATTCATCAAAAGACTTAGCCATACCCCGACTAATCTTCCCCTTGTACTCATCATTCAAAGTACGGTAGAAATCCTTCATGAGCTTATGATCATCACCAACATATTCCGGGCAAAAACGAGTCTTTGCCAAGAATGTAGACTTAAGAGTAACTAAGTCCATTGAGCCTTGTTGCAAATGGTGCAACTCGTCCCGGATTCGATCGAGATCGGAAGAAGTTCGGTATTCCTTGAAAAACTCCTTCTTAAACTCTTCCCACGTCAAGCCCATACATTGTTCCTCACCATACAAGTTGATTTTATCATCCCACCATAACTTAGCCTCTTCTCGTAGCATGCTAGAGCCATACCTCGCCTTCTTCTCGGGAGGACATTCTGAGGTACGGAAAGCTCCCTCAATATCGGAGATCCAACATGTACTTTTTAAAGGATCCCGCACCCCATTAAACATCGAGGGTAGAGCATCCTTGAAGTTCTTGTAGTGGAAGTCCCGCCTTCCTTCACCTCCTTCACCGCGAGGGTAGATATTCCTAGCGTCAAGGGCCTCTTCGATAGTGGCCTTCATTCGTTCATTTATCAAATCGGTCACCTGCCCATCGACCGAATCTTGAAAGACCTTTCGGACGTCCGTAAGAAAATCTGCTTTTAACTTTTTAAAGACGGCCTCAACCTTGGCCGAAAACTCGGCGTCCTCGCTTGTACTTCCGTTATCATGATCGGGACCGTTTCTCGTCTTCATTCTATAAAACGAAATAGGTTAAACCACAAAAACGAAAGGACAAATTACATATGTATACACATATATGCCACACTACTCCATCTCGCTCAACAATCGTCGTACATTGCTTGTTTAACACGATTTGCACCCGTAACAATGGTAGCTACTCGTTGTTACGCGAGCACGTTACATTCACTTGCTAGTACAACGTCCGTCTTGCTTGATGATTGCTAAACACAACACAAAACAATTAGCACAAGGTTAATTCTCATAAACCAAAACACTAACAATTCCCGATTAGACCCAAAGTCCTACAAAACAATTAGCACAAGGTTAATTCTCATAAACCAAAACAATAATGCTAAAAACGAAAATATATTTCATAGCATTATTCCTCAAGAAAGACAAGCTTTTAGTTGCAATTGTTCTATTTACAAGTGATATTCATTTAAATAATAAAAGGTGAAGACAAAAGACAGATTCGACGAATTGAAGACGCAAACGACCAAAAAGCTCAAAAGTACAAAAGACAATCAAAGAGGTTCCAATTATTGATAAGAAACGTCTCGAAGTTACAAGAGTACAAGATTCAAAACGCAAAGTACAAGATATTAAATTGTACGCAAGGACGTTCGAAAATCCGGAACCGAGACCAGAGTCAACTCTCAACGCTCGACGCAACGGACTAAAAATTACAAGTCAACTATGCACATAAATATAATATAATATTTAAATAATTCTTATAATTATTTATATATTATATAAATATTTAAAACCGTCGGTAAACAAAGAGCCAAACTCGTGTGAGCTGTAAAAGCAAACTCCGCGACTCGCGGAGTTTAAAGGCAAAATGGGCCGCGAGTCGCGGAGCCCCAATTTCTGAAACTCCCTATAAAAGCAAATGAATTCTGATCGAAAAAATAATCAATATATCATTCTCTCTATCTATATCGTAAAAATATATATATAATTTTAATTTTATTTTTAATTTTAATTTTAAATCCTAATAATGAGGGTATGTTAGCGAATGTTGTAAGGGTGTAAGTCGAAATTCTGTCCGTGTAACGCTACGCTATTTTTAATCATTGTAAGTTATGTTCAACCTTTTTATATTAATGTCTCGTAGCTAAGTTATTAGTATGCTTATTTAATCCGAAGTAATCATGATGTTGGGCTAATTACTAAAATTGGGTAATTGGGCTTTGTACCATAATTGGGGTTTGGATAAAAGAACGACACTTGTGGAAATTAGACTATGGGCTATTAATGGGTTTTATATTAACTAAACAATACCTTGTTAATTTAATATACAAACTTATAATTCGACGTATTTATATATAACCACATACGCTTGACTGGGTACGGTGGGCGGGATATCTATAAATACCAATAATTATTCATTTTACCGGACACGGAACTGGATTAATAGTTAATAGACTTGTTAAAACAGGGGTGAATTACATTCAAAGGTAATTGGTGTAATTGTTAACAAAGTAGTAAAACCTTGGTTTACACGCAGTCGATAACCTGGTGTATTCATTAAACAAAGTATTAAAACCTTGTTACAATTCAAATCCCCAATTAGTTGGAATATTTGACTTCGGGAATAAGAATAATTTGACGAAGGCTTTCGCTCTTTATATTTATGACTGATGGACTATTATGGAAAAATCTGTATGGACATATTAAATAATCCAGGACAAAGGACAATTAACCCATGGGCATAAAACTAAAATCAACACGTCAAACATCATGATTACGGAAGTTTAAATAAGCATAATTCTTTTATTTCATATTTGATTTCCTTTATTTTATATTTAATTGCACTTCTTATTATCGCATTTTTATTATTCGCAATTTCATTATTGTTATTTACTTTACGCTTTAATTTAAGTCTTGTATTTATATTTATTATTTTACATTTGGTTTTAACTGCGACTAAAGTTTTAAAATCGACAAACCGGTCATTAAACGGTAAAACCCCCCCTTTATAATAATAATATTACTTATATATATATTTGTATTTTTATAAAAGTAAACTAATATAGCGTTAAGCTTTGTTTAAAAAGATTCCATGTGGAACGAACCGGACTTACTAAAAACTACACTACTGTACGATTAGGTACACTGCCTATAAGTGTTGTAGCAAGGTTTAAGTATATCCATTCTATAAATAAATAAATATCTTGTGTAAACTGTATCGTATTTAATAGTATTTCCTGTAAAAATATAAGCTATTTTATATACTACTCTGCTAAAACATCAAGTTATTTTTGGCGCCGCTGCCGGGGACACTCTTAAACGCCGGAAGCGCAACGCTAATATAAAAAAAAAAGATTTTTAGTTTACTTTTATTAAAATTCGTTTTTATAAAAATACGTTTTAAATATTCGAAAATATAAAAAGAAAAACAAAAATATAAATATTTTTAAGATTTTGTTAAATATTTAAGTTTTATAAAGTTTCTTTAGTTTGTAAAAATACTAGTTTTATTTAATTTATTTTATAAATATATTTTATAAATATAAAAAAACCGAAAAAAAAAAATTTTAATATATATAAATCTCGCTTTAAGATTTTTATTTATAAAATTATAAAGTAATTCTATTTTTATTTAAGTTTTAAATATAAGTTTTTATTATACACATATTTTTTTATATAAACAGAAAAATTAAAAAAAAAAACGTCGAATTAAAACTGTACCAGAGTTGAAAACTGGAACCCCGCGACTCGCGGGATTTGCTGCATCGAATACCGCAACTCGAGGAGTTTCTCTGACGCCACCGACAGAAACCCTAAACATCATTAATTACGGGTAATATTTGTATTTTTATATTTTTATATTTTGTCCCTTTTTAATCGTTTTAGCGTAATATTTGTATTTTTCGATCATATTTAGTTTTAAACTTAGTTTTTGCCATAGTTATTTTTACTTCTAGATTTTTAGGCTTTGCCGTAGAATTCCTTAAGTGCTTTTTCTTTAGACTAAGATTTAGGTACTTTAGAATTTTGCGACGCCTTTTTAAGTTTTAGTTTCTTTTTAAGTTATTTCCATTTGGGATTTAGTTTTTCCTGTAAGATTTAATATTTTTAGATGACTTTTACCTATGTATCAATTATCATTTCAATTAGTAATCTCAATTTGCGATTATAATTTTACGTTAGTTGTAGTAATAAGGTTAGGTTAGTCAAGTATTTTTAAGTTTTATAAGTTTCTTTTATTTTTCCGTCACCTTTTATTTTTCAACCATTTTTCTTTTTTGACCTTTTTTCGACGAACTCTTTTTCTTTCTTATTTCTCGCTATTCTAGTTTTTAGGACATAGATTTTTATTCTACTTCTTATCTAAATTTCTTAAAAATACGAAAATTTATTTTAAGTGGTTAAATTGATAGACATCAAAATTTTTTGGTTCGTAGTAATAGTTGGATTTGTACGTGGACCGGGTTATTGGAGCCAAACAGTCCTTAATTATATTGAGACCAAACGAATCCTGCCCCTCTGCTGCATCTTTTGGCTATTCGAAACGTGGGCAAAATCAGAAAAGTCTATTGATTGGATAACTTATTATAATTTTTCTTTCCTTTTTAAAACTAATAGGATATTCAGTGAATGCACCGAGCAAGACGTTCACCACCTTTTGTACGTTCACCACCTGTAACTAGATCAAGACATTTAGCAAATATTACTGCCGTTGATTTTTCTTTAGAATCGTCATCCAGTCGACCAAGTGCTTCAGTTCAAATTTCCGATAATCCATTTTTTGAACCCGACCTCACAATTGAGAATCCGGAGAATATTCAGGAACGATTCGTAGATCCTGAACCACTAAACTTTCCTCCGGAACCACCAATCATTCAAACAGAGATTGTTGAGGAACGAACCATTAAATCAGAATCCTCTAGTGATTCAGATTCAACAAATTCAATTATGGAGAATCTGGAACCTTTAAGTATGGAAGACCGAATGAGAGCTAAACGCACTGGCCAAGGTCACGCAATTACGCATCCAGACATTAATGAGCCAGATTATGAAATCAAAGGACAAATTCTACACATGGTGACTAATTAATGCCAATTTAGTGGTGCGCCGAAGGAAGATCCAAATGAACATTTACATACTTTTAATAGGATCTGCACACTATTTAAAATAAGAGAAGTGGAGGATGAACAGATATATCTCATGTTATTTCCCTGGACTTTAAAGGGAGAAGCCAAAGATTGGTTGGAATCGTTACCTGAAGGGGCGATTGATACATGTGACGTTTTAGTTGAAAAATTTCTTAAACAATTCTTTCCTGCATCTAAAGCCATAAGACTTCAAGCAGAAATTGTTACGTTTACACAGAAACCGAATGAAACTCTATATGAGGCGTGGACAAGATATGGAAAGTTGTTAAGAGGATGTCCGCAACATGGTTTAGACACCTGTCAAATAGTATAAATATTCTACCAAGGATGCGACATCACTACAAGGAAAGACATAGATATAGCAGCTGGTGGTTCTATTATGAAGAAAACCGAAACTGATGCTTACAAAATTATTGATAACACTGCTTCCCACTCACATGAGTGGCACCAAGAAAAAGATATCGTTAGATCATCTAAAGCAGCTAGAGCCGATTCTATCCATGACTTAGATTCCATTTCCGCAAAGATAGATGCTGTCGAGAGACGAATGGAAAAGATGACTAAAGATATTCACTCAATACGAATTAGTTTTGAGCAGTGTGGAGGACCACATTTGACAAAAGATTGTCTCAGTATTGAATTAACAATGGAACAAAGAGAGAATATTTCATACATAAACCAAAGGCCTGGAAATAACTATCAGAATAATTATCAACCGCCAAGACCGATTTACAATCAAAACCAGAATTATAACCGAAATATTCCATACAACAACCAACAAGGTCCTAGCAATCAACAAGTATCCAATAATACTTACAATCAGCAAGGACCTAATTTTCAAAACAAACCACCACAACAAACCGATGATAAAAAGCCGAATTTAGAAGATATGATGACGAAGCTAGTTGAAACTCAAACGCAGTTTTTCACATCTCAGAAACAAACCAATGAACAAAATGCTCAAGCATTTAGAAATCAACAAGCTTCTATTCAAAATCTGGAACAAGAAGTAAGTAACCTAGCAAGGTTAATAGGTGAAAGAAAACCGGGAAGTCTACCTAGTGATACAAATGCTAACCCCCGGAATGAAACAGCTAAAGCTATTACCACAAGAAGTGGTACAACACTTAAACCACCTGAAATACCTGTAACTTCTGATGAAGCTATTCCTACTCCACAAGAACCACAACCTAATCAAGATAAGGAAAATGAACCGGTAGTTGAAAAGGTTAATGAAGATAACACAGTTAAGGCTAAACCTTATGTTAAACCATACCAACCACCACTTCCTTACCCGAGTAAAATGAAGAAAGAGAAACTTGAAGCCGAGCAATCCAAATTCTTGGATATGTTTAAACAGATAAATGTAAATCTTCCTTTCATTGATGTGATTTCAGGAATGCCTAGATATGCTAAATTCTTGAAAGATCTAATCTCAAATAGAAAGAAAATGGAAGAACTCTCGGCTGTTACTATGAATGCTAATTGTTCAGCAGTGCTGTTGAATAAGATACCAGAAAAACTATCTGATCCAGGAAGTTTCACAATTCCATATTTTCTGGGTAGTCTTAGTTCAATAGAAGCATTGGCAGACTTAGGTGCTAGTATAAATCTAATGCCGTATTCACTATACGCTAAACTAGACCTTGGAGAATTGAAACCAACCAGAATTAGCATACAACTAGCCGATAGATCAATAAAATATCCTAGAGGGATAATGGAGAACATGCTAGTTAAAGTTGGTACTTTAGTATTTCCAGTAGATTTTGTTGTTTTGGACATGGAAGAAGATTCTCAAGTTCCTCTCATATTAGGAAGACCATTCTTAAACACGGCTAAAGCAATGATAGACGTGTTCGGTAAGAAATTGACCCTAAGTATAGAGGATGAGAGTGTTACCTTTTCAGTTGATAGAGCAATGCAACAACCACAATCTGCAGATGATACATGTTATTATATTCAAACTATAGATGCACATGCAGAATTATTAGAAGAATTTCCAGAATTACAAGGAACAGGAGAATGTTCTTTAGGAGAAGGTAATGAACCAATTGATGAAGCTGAAATGTTAGCTACACTTATAGCTAATGGATATGAACCAACAACAGAAGAAATTCAAATGCTAAAAGAAGAAGACAGATATCGATACAAATCATCGATAGAAGAACCTCCGAAATTAGAGTTAAAGCCACTTCCAAACCATTTGGAATACGCTTATTTACATGGTGAATCTGAATTACCTGTAATAATATCGTCTTCTCTTACTGAAAATGAGAAATCACAACTCATTTCTGTGTTGAAAGCCCATAAACCAGCCATTGCATGGAAGATTCATGATATTAAAGGAATAAGTCCTTCGTATTGCACACATAAAATCCTTATGGAAGAAGGTCATAAAACGTATGTGCAATGCCAACGAAGACTAAATCCTAATATGCAAGATGTAGTTAAGAAAGAGATTATTAAACTGCTAGATGCAGGTCTAATTTATCCAATCTCTGATAGTCCATGGGTAAGCCCAGTTCAATGCGTGCCTAAGAAGGGTGGCATGACTGTCATTACAAATGATAAAAATGAGCTTATTCCTACTAGGACTGTAATAGGATGGCGTGTATGTATTGATTATAGAAAATTAAATGACGCCACCAGAAAAGATCACTTTCCCTTACCTTTCATAGATCAAATGTTGGAAAGATTAGCCGGAAATAGTTACTATTGTTTTCTAGATGGATTTTCCGGATATTTTCAAATTCCAATAGCACCCGAAGATCAAGATAAAACCACATTCACGTGCCCTTATGGTACTTTTGCTTACAAACGCATGCCATTTGGACTTTGTAACGCCCCTGCAACCTTTCAAAGGTGTATAATGGCGATTTTTCACGACATGATAGAAGAATGCATGGAAGTTTTCATGGATGACTTTTCAGTCTTCGGTGATACATTTGAATCATGTCTAGTTAATCTGGAACGAATGCTTATTAGATGCGAACAATCAAATCTAGTACTTAATTGGGAGAAATGCCATTTCATGGTTAAAGAAGGCATCATTCTTGGACATAAAATTTCAAAAGAAGGAATTGAAGTGGATAGAGCTAAAGTAGATGTAATTGCTAAACTTCCACATCCCACCAATGTTAGAGGAGTTAGGAGTTTTCTAGGGCATGCCGGTTTTTACCGACGTTTCATAAAAGATTTTTCTAAAATTGCCACTCCTATGAATAAACTCCTAGAAAAGGATGCTCCATTCATCTTTTCAGATGAGTGTATCAAATCTTTTAATATTCTTAAAGAGAAACTCACTAATGCGCCGATCATGATAACACCAAATTGGAATCTACCATTTGAACTAATGTGCGATGCAAGTGATTTTGCAATGGGAGCCGTTTTAGGACAAAGGATTGAAAAACGATTTCAACCTATATATTATGCTAGTAAGACGTTACAAGGAGCACAAACGAACTATACAACTACTGAAAAAGAACTCCTTGCTATTGTCTTTGCTTTTGACAAATTTCGATCATATCTCGTTCTAGCAAAAACGGTGGTCTATACCGACCATTCTGCTCTTAGATACCTATTTTCAAAACAAGATGCTAAACCAAGATTAATCCGTTGGATCTTACTCTTACAAGAGTTTGATATTGAAATCCGAGATAAAAGAGGAGCAGAAAATCTCGCCGCTGATCATCTTTCTCGTCTTGAAAATCCCGAATTAGAAGTTCTAAATGAATCGGCCATACAAGACAACTTTCCTGATGAATATCTATTGAAGATAGATTATAAAGAAATTCCATGGTTTGTAGACTATGCAAACTACTTAGTTTGTGGATTCCTTGAAAAAGGATTATCGTACCAAAGACGAAAGAAATTCTTCAGTGATATAAAACACTATTTTTGGGAAGATCCACATCTGTTTAAAAGTTGTCCCGATGGAATAATACGCCGATGTGTATTTGGAGATGAAGCTAGTAAAATATTAAACCATTGTCACACAGGACCAACAGGAGGGCATTATGGGCCTCAACTAACAGCAAGAAAAGTTTATGATGCTGGATTCTATTGGCCTACAATTTACAAAGACTCACACCTTCTTTGAAAATCCTGTGATGCTTGTCAAAGGGCCGGAAAAATAAGTCAACGTGATGAAATGCCACAAAATGTCATCCAAGTATGTGAAGTATTTGACATTTGGGGTATTGACTTTATGGGTCCATTTCCAAAATCTCATAATAATCTATATATACTCGTAGCCATTGATTATGTATCTAAATGGGCGGAAGCACAAGCTCTCCCAACTAACGATGCACGAGTTGTAGTCAACTTTTTAAAACGTCTTTTTGCAAGGTTTGGAACACCGAAAGCTTTAATAAGTGATCGGGGTACTCATTTCTGTAATAATCAACTTGAGAAAGTTCTTAAAAGATATGGAGTAACTCATAAAATCTCCACCGCATATCATCCACAAACAAGTGGACAAGTTGAAAATACCAACTGAGCTTTAAAACGTATTCTAGAGAAAACCGTAGGATCAAATCCGAAGGAATGGTCCATTAAATTGGAGGATGCACTCTGGGCTTTTAGAACAGCCTACAAAACTCCAATTGGAACCACACCTTTTAGACTTGTTTATGGAAAAGCATGTCATCTTCCAGTAGAAATTGAACACAAAGCATTTTGGGCTTTGAAGACATGTAATCTTGATTTACATGAAGCCGGACGTCTACGATTAAGTCAACTAAACGAATTAGAAGAATTAAGACATGAAGCATACGAAAATTCGTTAATTTATAAAGAAAGAACGAAGAAATGGCATGATAAAAGAATCAGAAGTTCAAAAGAATTTAAAGAAGGAGACAGAGTTCTTCTTTTCAATTCACGATTCAAGCTATTTCCTGGAAAATTGAAATCAAGATGGTCTGTACCATTCATAGTCAAAAGAGTTTTCCCATACGGAACGATAGAATTAATAAATTCAAATGGGATTGAATTTAAAGTTAATGGTCACAGAGTTAAACATTACATACATGGTCCGATGGAAGTTGACAATGAAGTTAATCACAATTTCGATACCACAGCTAACTAAGTGTGGGGAGAATCAAGTCTTTAAAGGATAATATGTATTTCTGTTAGAGTTAGATTGTCTGTTTTCGTGTAGTTCTCGAAAATGGAACCCGAATGGTCTTTCCCTAGCAGACCCTAAAGAACTAGTCTTCTCCCCCCATTCTGAATTTGTATTTTTTTAGGTTTTTACAAAATGAAGACTGCCTGTGAACTAAACCATGGTCTAATGCTACACGCTTTGATCACTAAACGTAATAATGACACACTTCTGAGTGAAATAGTATCAGTAATCAGAGAAAGAATGGACGGAGTTAGAAAAGAATCCAGATGCGAAGATAATAAGTTACAATTTGGTAAAGGAAAATCAAAATCCGCAGCAAAAAGAAGAGCACGACACCTAGAAAGATGTCACAAATGCGGAAAATGGTCACATGGAGGTAAATGTTCAACTAATCAAACCTATTCAAATACCGAATTTGTTACTTTATGCAGAGACGGACCGTTCATATGTTTAGAAGAAAAGACACTGAATGCTCGAGGTTACGCCTATGTAGCTATGGAAAACCAATTAAACCGACTATCTTATGAATGGGATAGATCATATAACTAAGAAATCTATTTCATAGGTATGTTTGTACAGTTTTTATTTTATTTTTTTATTTTTAACCTTTTGATAATAAACGCTAATTTTTTCGCTATAAAGTGTTAAATTGGTATTGAATAAAATTAGGTTTGGCGATCGAAATTATTGATATCATTCAAAAATTTATTACATCACTGCGAAATTTAACGTTTATTCTTAAGGTATAAATATCTTTAATTAATCAACCCAAAATATTTCAAAAATTCGTCATGAGTTAAATTAGGTCTTGGAACCGAAATTACTTTAGCGAAAAGAGGGGCGCATATTTTTGATAATATTTGATTGATTAAAGTGGGATAACAAGCCAAAAAGATTTTTAATTTTATTTTTACCATGTTTTTAAAATTAATATTTAAATCTTAAATTAATATTGTAAACTTTGTAAAAACAATATTTTTAAAATTGTAAATATTTGAAAAATTAATATAAGTTTGATGTGAATTTATAATATGAATTTTTAAATTAAGTTTGGTGTGAATTTATAATATGAATTTTTAAATTAAGTTTGGTGTGAATTTTTAATTTTTAAATATGAATTTTTAATTTTATGCATTTCAAATTTTAAGTTTGGTGTGAATTTTTAATATTAATTTTGAATTTTATATTTAAATTGTGTGAATTTAAAAACAAAAATTTACTTTATCTCATTAAGTTAAAAATATGATTTTTAAAATTCGTCGTAAGTTGAAGACTAGGTCTTTAAACCGAAATTGCTTTACCCGCGGGAGGAACGAGAACTTTTATTATCATTATTTTTAATCTTATTGAATTAAAGTATGCTAAAAACATTAAAAAAAAACCCAAAAATCTAAGCTTTTAAAACAATCGCTACAAAAAGACAAATTTTAAAATTTTGTCGAAGGACGGACTAGGACATCGATCCGAAACGACCTCGTCCTAAATAACAAGAGAAAGAAAATTTTAAAATTAATTACTCAATTGTTTTAATTAGTATAAGATATTAAAAAAAAAAATACAAACTCCGCGAGTCGCGGAGTTTGAAAGGGAAATCCACCGCGACTCGCGGAGGATGAAAAAACCAGAAAAAAATATAAGCTGAACGAACAGCTCAAACCATAAACACAGAAAAAAAAAACACTGCGAAATACTGCGCGAAAAAACCCTAAAAACACCTCCAAAATCACAATTTTTAACCGTTAATCATCAAATCTTTTACTAAAATCATGTTGAGAAGGATGCTATCAAGGAATTACTCAAGAAAAACGGTAAATTTCTACACCTAAACACCATTTAATCCGAAAATTAGTGTTCTTGAGCAATTTTTTCCCCAATTTGATTTTGATGCTTTTTAGTGTAATTATGCTTAAATTGTTTATGTATTATGCTTGTATAACCTAGATTGATGCTATTTAACATGATTAGAAGCCTTAAACTTCAAATTTAGAGTAATCTAGGGTTTGTGTTCTTGAGCAAATTTGGGGTTTTTTGATATAAACAGGTTATGGCCGATTTTTGTCATGAATTGTTGCTAAATTAAGTAGTGTAACATGTTTAGGTAGTTAAATGATCCAAACTTTGAGCCTAAACATGATTTTGAGAATTAAAGTAGACTTTTTCAAGTCTAAAATTCATGAACTTGATTTTTGAGAGATAATGCCATTTGAAACTTGTTTAGTTGCTAGTGATGATTATTTTGACATGTTATTTGAGTTAAATGCTTATGAACTTGGCGAACATTTTCGTATATGCTTATTTGAAAAAGTGTAGATTTGATAAAAATGTGAAAATGAGCTTAAGTTTGATATAAATTGATCATGTCATTGTAATTATTTTGATTGATGATTTTGCTGACACTAATGCATATTTAGATGCACAAAAATTGTGTTTGATGTGTTTTGCAGACTGAAAGGGGTGAATCTTCATCCCAAGCTCGTAATGCTCCTGCTGAGAATGCGGAACAACAGGAGGTGGATAACTACTACAAGCAAGATATACCTCATCCAGTCATGACCTTTTCTGATATGCACTTGGAAGATTTGCACCCGAACCTGAGATTTGACAGACTTTGGATAGATTATCCAAAATACCAAAGGAGTTTGCATACTCTTCATTCTAAGGTTGTTGAGGTACCTAGGGTCATAGAATGGGGACCATTAGAAGCTGTAGAATTGGCCGGGCCAATTAGGGAATTACTTGTACAGAGGTATGGTAATTCTACTTTTAATGACTGGGTACGTTTATTCACCATGCGTAGACCTGTATATGAAGTATGGTGTGAATAATTGTTGTGTAGTATAGAATTAAATGATCAGGTAGCTAGTTTAACCGATCGATCTTTTATTAGATTTTTGTTAGGAGGTTCGATGTGCCACATGTCTTTACTAGACATGGCTCAGGCTTTACGTATATATACGCCTGAGGAGTTAGCATCTGACGATTGTAGAGGGTTGATACTAAATGGTAGAAAAATAGATGAAAATTTTAATACACACGGTGTATGGAGTCAAATGACAAGCCATCACCGATTCAAAGGGGGAAATTACTCTTATTTGGATATAGATAGAGCTGAATTAAGAGTGATTCATAGGTTTTTAGCTAATTCGATTACACAAAGAGGTAAGAACAAGGAAAAGGTAAATGAACAGGATTTGTTTTACCATATGTGTATTCGAGACCCACAAAGCACTGTAAGTATACCTTATTATGTGGGTTATTATTTATCAGCTATGGTTAGGGGGATGAGACCGCATAGCATAATAGGAGGTGGTATTTTTGTTACTTTGATTGCTGAATATCTCAGTGTGGATATAAGTCGGGGGGGATTATTAGTCGAAGAACCAGAACCCCGCGATACTATAGGTTTAAATGTATACCATGGTGCGAAAGTTTTGAAGAGGCGAAATAACGCCGCAGTACAATACTATGGTAGACATCCACAGGTTGAGAGAAACTAACAGCAAGGTAATGTAGGAGGGGGAAATGAAATGCAAGAAATGCAAAGGTTTATAGCTTCACAGGAGTACGAAAATGCTAACAGAGAGCATTTGAAGATTGGCAAGTTCATCAAAACCAAATCATAGCTCATTGCCAACATATAGGTAGAAACTATATTCCTACTCCGAAACCCATATTCCCTCCCTGGTCTATAGAGATGCAGCCACCGTATCCTACGTATAACCCTGTCGAAGCATTCTATAGCACCTATGGTTATGCTTGGAACCCCTATTGGTATCAATATCATCCCTAGTCTGCTTAGTTTTATTTATTTTGTAATTTGTAATGTTGATACGTTTAATACTTATGTTAATATTGTAATAGTTTTTATAATTTTCTAACTTTTATTCTTAGATTTTAATAATTTTTGAATGTGGGGTAATATACCAAACTTCAAAAATATGTATATATGTTTGCAGTTTATCTTATGTACACAACAGGGTAAAACAACGCATTTTCAAAGACTGGCATTAAGTTCAGCAAAAGTAACTAATTTTGACGACAAGATGCAAAATATATGTGAAATAAGAACAAGACGGAATGAACAAATGATGTGCACCATTTATCATTCAGCAAACAAACGCCAATATATTTGGAAACTTTGGTAAAAATTTAATCATTTTCACATAAATCACCCTCAATAATTTAAATTGTTACTGATTTCTTGCAAATGAGGGCATTGCAAGATCTTAAGTGTGGGAAGGGGTTAAATTCTTTCGGATTTTAAAATTTTTATCTTAAACACTGGGTTACCATTAAAAATACTAGTAAAGCAGTAGTTGTATTAGAATCTAGTGCTCTCTGATAATAAAGAACAGCCCTAGGCTTATATACTGACTACCCAATTCTAGTAAAATTTTTCAAAATTTTCAATTAAATGAACTCAAATTCATGTTTATACATATTTATGAACGATAAAACTAGGTTTTAACACCGAAATTATTGTTACCTCAGAAAGGACATAAATTGAGAAACAAACCAAAATGTTAAAATTCATTTAAAATAGAATAGAGGACGATAAAAAGGAAAATAAAAGCCAAGTGTGGGAAAATTTACCAAGTTATCTTAAACATATGTCACATATATCTGTAACAAATAACTGAAAATACTTTTGCTTTGGACTAAACTAAACTGTTTTACCCGATGAAAGAAAAGAAGAGATGGATCTACACGATGAATCAATTCCATCATTAAAAGGAAGTAAAGTCTTCCGAAAAAGACACGCGCTTCTTGATTTAGGTCAAGAAGTTGTCGTCCAGACCAGCTGTAGGTTGACGAAAAATCTAGAAAAGTCATCACTAAAATCAGCAGGAAATCCACGAACCTCAGCATTAAACAGGGTCGCCAAGTGGTCAGATTTATCCTAACCATGAGAAGGATTTATCTCGTAAAATAGGGGGTACCATGCAAATTAGCTGGATAAGACTAATGAATCAGATCCCCAGAAAGGATAATCTCTTTAAAGATTAAAAATCAGCTTTTAAGCCTGATATTACTCAATCCTAGAGATTGACCTTAAAGATTGAGAATTCAAACTCATGGAATTCAATGATATCTAAACTCGAGCTTGAACGAGAAAATATTTTGATCAAACTTACAAACCGATTTGTTTTCTGAAAACCCTATTTTCAATGCGTTCATTACCATTGAACGTAAAATCCTAGGAATTCACCTGGAATTCATTAGGTCACCTGAACTAAATCGGGTGTCAACCGTAAGAACGGTGGTTGCATAGCATGGTCAAGGACAGGACCTTGTGCCAGACCGAAAAATTATAAGGGTGAGCTTTACTATTGCTCCTACCAAGGATAGTAATTGCGTCCGACACGTTATAGACCATAATTAAAAGCATGTCAGGGGACATTGCCTTAACAGTTGCTTGTTCAACGCTTTCCTTTACAACCGGACGGTAGTTTACCGAAAGGTAATATACGGGACAAGTAAACTGGACGTGTTGCTTTCCAAATACAAGGTTAGCAAGTGGGTGACACAAAACCATAAGTTTTGAGCTAAAATTTTCAAATCTGAAACCTACCGAACCCACAAAAATATTTTGCAAACACCGGTGAAGGGTTATTCCGGAAAACTTATCTAGAGCAAAAACTAGATTTAATTTTCAAAAGATCAAATGTTTTCATAAAGATCCAATTTCCTTAATGGATCTAAATTTTTATAGTCATGTGGGATTGTAAACCATATCGTTACTACCATTGTTTATACCGCCGTATAGAAATCACTTATGTACAAAGTGTGAAGAATAAAGAAGTGATTCTAGTATTTCAAGACGATATTGCTTGAGGACAAGCAAATCTCAAGTGTGGGAATATTTGATAATGCTAAAAATGAACTTATATTTCATAGCATTATTCCTCAAGAAAGACAAGCTTTTAGTTGCAATTGTTCTATTTACAAGTGATATTCGTTTAAATAATAAAAGGTGAAGACAAAAGACAGATTCGACGAATTGAAGACGCGAACGACCAAAAAGCTCAAAAGTACAAAAGACAATCAAAGAGGTTCCAATTATTGATAAGAAACGTCTAGAAATTACAAGAGTACAAGATTCAAAACGCAAAGTACAAGATATTAAATTGTACGCAAGGACGTTCGAAAATCCAGAACCGGGACCTGAGTCAACTCTCAACGCTCGACGCAACGGACTAAAAATTACAAGTCAACTATGCACATAAATATAATATAATATTTAAATAATTCTTATAATTATTTATATATTATATAAATATTTAAAACCGTCGGTAAACAAAGAGCCAAACTCGTGTGAGCTGTAAAAGCAAACTCCGCGACTCGCGGAGTTTAAAGGCAAAATGGGCCGCGAGTCGCGGAGCCCCAATTTCTGAAACTCCCTATAAAAGCAAATGAATTCTGATCGAAAAAATAATCAATATATCATTCTCTCTATCTATATCGTAAAAATATATATATAATTTTAATTTTAATTTTAATTTTAATTTTAAATCCTAATAATGAGGGTATGTTAGCGAATGTTGTAAGGGTGTAAGTCGAAATTCTGTCCGTGTAACGCTACGCTATTTTTAATCATTGTAAGTTATGTTCAACCTTTTTATATTAATGTCTCGTAGCTAAGTTATTATTATGCTTATTTAATCCGAAGTAATCATGATGTTGGGCTAATTACTAAAATTTGGTAATTGGGCTTTGTACCATAATTGGGGTTTGGATAAAAGAACGACACTTGTGGAAATTTGACTATGGGCTATTAATGGGTTTTATATTAACTAAAAAATACCTTGTTAATTTAATATACAAAATTATAATTCGACGTATTTATATATAACCACATACGCTTGACTGGATACGGTGGGCGGGATATCTATAAATACCAATAATTATTCATTTTACCGGACACGGAACTGGATTAATAGTTAATAGACTTGTTGAAACAGGGGTGAATTACATTCAAGGATAATTGGTGTAATTGTTAACAAAGTAGTAAAACCTTGGTTTACACGCAGTCGATAACCTGGTGTATTCATTAAACAAAGTATTAAAACCTTGTTACAATTCGAATCCCCAATTAGTTGGAATATTTGACTTCGGGAATAAGAATAATTTGACGAAGGCTTTCGCTCTTTATATTTATGACTGATGGACTATTATGGACAAATCCGTATGGACATATTAAATAATCCAGGACAAAGGACAATTAACCCATGGGCATAAAACAAAAATCAACACGTCAAACATCATGATTACGGAAGTTTAAATAAGCATAATTCTTTTATTTCATATTTGATTTCCTTTATGTTATATTTAATTGCACTTCTAATTATCGCATTTTTATTATTCGCAATTTCATTATTGTTATTTACTTTACGCTTTAATTTAAGTCTTGTATTTATATTTATTATTTTACATTTGGTTTTAACTGCGACTAAAGTTTTAAAATCGACAAACCGGTCATTAAACGGTAAAAACCCCCCTTTATAATAATAATAATATTACTTATATATATATATATTTGTATTTTTATAAAAGTAAACTAATATAGCGTTAAGCTTTGTTTAAAAAGATTCCCTGTGGAACGAACCGGACTTACTAAAAACTACACTACTGTACGATTAGGTACACTGCCTATAAGTGTTGTAGCAAGGTTTAAGTATATCCATTCTATAAATAAATAAATATCTTGTGTAAACTGTATCGTATTTAATAGTATTTCCTGTAAAAATATAAGCTATTTTATATACTACTCTGCTAAAACATCAGGCGCTCACACAATAAAGTCTAAGTCTAGGCACCTATCTCAAGTCGCCTAAATCCCTTAGACCATGCTCTAATACCACTTGTAACAACCCGACTTCATAAGCCAAAAAACGCGTACCAAAAAAAAAAAATTTAAGGCAGTGCATCTGGACGGCGTCCAGAATCCTGGACGGCGTCCAGCTCAGAAGGGTGGGACGGCGTCCAGAGTTTTGGGACGGCGTCCAGCTCAAACAACTGGGACGGCGTCCAAGCAATTGGGACGGCGTCCCAATAGTCTTCCAGCTACTGATCACGGGTCCAACTCACACGAGCGGAAAACCGCTTCCTGACACTTTCAAACGAAAACCTTTTTACCACAAGTCAATAATAATGAAACTAAGAGATTTTCATCATCAAATCAAGTTTTACATCAACGGGTCCACATCGCCCATTTTACGAGTTTCGTTCTAAAATAAAAGTTTCGACCAAATATAAGTTTAAGTTCCAAACGACACTAGAGCATGGTGTTTGGGGTTAAACTACCCAATCTCGATCGAACTCTAAAAGCTAACACTCAAAAGCATCCCCTAACAAAACAAGCGGGAGATCACTAATCCAATTGAACGCTCTTACCCTTGTCAACGCCCGAGCCTATAAAAAAAAAGGTAAACAACGAGAGGGTAAGCAAAGCTTAGTGAATGCAATAATTATACGAATACATATATAATTATACCTACTTGCATACACTTACACAACCGCAAACATGCTAGCAAACAACATTAGCTTATCGTCGCAATAACAAGCGATAATTCACCAATACCCCCAAGCTAGCATAACATCCGCATATAAATGTAACTCGAATAATATAATATGCTTACAACACAAATAACCATGGTTAACCAATAGTACAAGGGAACGGCGCTCGCAAAAACGCCATCGGTGTTCATAACATCCGTTAGGGCACTTAACACCTCGCACCACTAACCCCTAGGGTGGCACCTTAACACCTCGGCACATCACCCCGAGTGGCATCTTAACACCTCGATGCAACACTCATTATTTTACGGAGTGGTGTCTTAACACCTCGACACTACACTCCTAGGTGGCATCTTAACACCTCGATGCTACACTCGAGTGGCATCTTAACACCTCGATGCTACACTCTTCACGTGAAATGTGGTGTCTTAACACCTCGACACTACACCTTTCACGCTACAACAAATAGATACATTATATACATACGCATATAATTATTCCACTCACCTCAAAGTCTTCGTCTAAGATAACCGAACTTGCAACGTCAATGTAACGTACCTATTACATTTTAGCACATAATCAATTCACAGCTCAAGTCGGTCAAGCAACTCACTTAACAATCTAGAGTCTTTTGACCCTAAGTGCAATCCCGACCCATTTTGTACCTTTAACCCTAATAATGGGTTAACTTCACCAAAAACCCTAGTTCTAGCCATTTAAGGTCTTAACACGCATTTAAACACCAAGTTGACTCATTTTCACGCATGCAAGACAACCTAGGTCATCAAAGACCCATTTGACCCATTTCAAGGTCAACATACCCATTTAGGTCACCCACAACCCAAATGACTCCCACTAACACTAACTATAGGTGTACTAGTGATCTATTAGGCCTTTAAGACCCATTTACACATTTCAACATTTCCAAAACCCTAAGTTAGTCACCATTTGGGTCTTCATGACCCAAACTTACCCAAAAACCCCAAATTACTCACAAATGGGTTTTATGTGCAATATTAACCCAAACCCTAACCCTTAAACACATTAAACTAAGGTAATCAAGTTTAGGGCTTACCACAACAATCAAAACGAAGCTAACGAGGAGATGAACAACTTTAATGCTCGAGCTAAAACCCGAAACACACTTCTTCTTCTCCGATTTGAGCTTTCTCACACTTGGATCACACTCTCTCACTAGGATTTAAGTGGATGATGTTTGGTGGTTAGGAATGGAGTAATGAGGCTCAACCAAACTGATCTAGGGCCTTTAATTCGTCCACCAAGTGAAATTACCAATTTACCCATCTAAAATATCTAAAAACCCAAATCTGGCTCAACAGATCATCTGGACGGCGTCCAGGCCTTCATAATGGGACGGCGTCCCAGATCTTTGGACGGCGTCCAGGCCTTCATAATGGGACGGCGTCCCAGATTTTTGGACGGCGTCCAGGCCAAAAGAAAACAGGATCTTACATTGAAATATGAAATCTTGTGGTCTATTGTTACGATTTGATATATATAGGTTAAACCTATAACTCACCAACATTTTTGTTGATGTTTAAAGCATGTTTATTCTCAGGTGAATACTAAGAGCTTCTGCTGTTGCTTACTAAAATAAGGACAAGATTTGGAGTCCATGTTTGTATGATATTGTGTAAAAACTGCATTCAAGAAACTGATTTCGATGTAACATATTTGTATTATAAACCATTATGTAATGGTCGTGTGTAAACAGGATATTTTAGATTATCATTATTTGATAATCTACGTAAAGCTTTTTAAACCTTTGTTTATGAAATAAAGGTTATGGTTTGTTTTAAAAATGAATGCAGTCTTTGAAAGACGTCTCATATAGAGGTCAAAACCTCGCAACGAAATCAATTAATATGGAACGTTTTTAATCAATAAGAACGGGACATTTCAGTTGGTATCAGAGCTGGTAAAACGCCCTCCATGTGTGGCGGGTTAGTCGTAAAGGAGGTTCTCACAGTGTTACCTGTGACGAAGCATTGGCTCTTACTCCTTGCGATCCCTTACGAGGGTTGGCAGTAGCCGAGAGGCAGGCCCTAAAATCAGTATCTGAGGTACACTCAGTGGTCACCAGGCGGTTAGCTGGGAAGGCACTGGGTGGGACGGTGGTTGTCCCCAACTGTATTTCAGTTGGTATCCGAGCGTTGGTCTTAGAGAACCAGAATTTTGCATTAATGTGTCTTATCGAGTTTGTTAGGATGCATTAGTGAGTCTGGACTTCGACCATGTTTACTTGAAAAATGATTGCTTAACAAATTTTGTTCGAAACTATATATTTTTAACATGTGAATATTATGTGATATATTAATCTCTTAACGCGTTTGATATTATGTGATAGATGTCTACCTCTAGAACAAGTCCCATTGACTCACCTAATAATAATGAAGAGTCAAATGTAAATTAGAATGATTCGTGGACTGATTCACAAGTTTGCGAAGAGGAACCGGAAGAAGAGTCAGAACCGGAAGAAGAATCGGAACCGGAAGAAGAGTCGGAACCGGAAGAAGAAATAGAACCAGTGGGGGAAATAATAAAACGGTTAAGTAGAAGAAAATCCTCAATCAACCGACCAAAGTTAATTATGGTCAATGGTGTTTCCGCCAAGGAAGCAAAGTATTGGGAGGATTACCAATTCTCCGATGAATCGGATCCCGACAAGGACTCCGATGATGTTATAGAAATTACCCCAACACAATTTAATAAGGTAAAAGAGAACAATAAGGGAAAGGGCATAAAATAGAGAAATTTAATTCCAAACCCGATGAACTTTATATGTATCGTCAACACCCGTATTTCTTAAGTTGTGACACTAACCCGGGAACCTCTAAACCACCAGGTTTTTCTAAATTAATGTGGAAAACGATGGCTCGTATTAAGGCAACATCATATATCCCTAGAAACTTGGCAAAACGAACCAAAACCGGGGAAGAAGAAACGAGCGAGTCGGAATAAGATAGTTGTATTCGTGTGGTGTAATATAGTGTGCTTATGCTTTACGATATATGTAAAAATTTCTTGTATTAATAAGTATCTTTTATGAATCTAACTCTTGTCTATTTTACAGTATAAAAACACAAAATGGATAGACAACCCAATATTTTAGAAGACTTACCCGGAGACATGATTGATGAAATCTTGTCTAGAGTCGGTCAGAATTCCTCGGCACAACTATTTATGGCAAAATCAGTTTGTAAGACATTCGAAGAACGTTCCAAGAATGCCTTGGTTTATAAAAGGCTTTCGTTTGAAAGATGGGGGATATCACATTGGGAAACCCATAAGTTACGATGTGTTTACTTTGACGCATATATTGCGGGGAACCCAAATGCTATTTTACGCAACGGGTTAAGAAATTATTTTGACTCAATGTATCCGAATATAGGACTTCATGATTTAGAAAAAGCGGCTAACATGCAACATAAAGAAGCATGTTATGCTTACGGGTTAGTAATGTTCGCTTCTCACCAAAGTGAGAAAAAGAACATCGGGCTACAACTATTAAACAAAACGTTCCCACAAGTGACGGAGTCGGTAATTGGGGTAAGAAATGAGGTTTTTAGGTTATTACGAGACTGTTGGTCATTACGTAACATTCGCCCTTTTGACGATGTTACAACATGTTGTCATACTATCGGTCACAACGGTTACGTTCCACAAGACCAAGGATGGGAAGTGGTATTAGTAAAACCAGAATGCATGACTTGTTTCTGGACGTATGAATTACGTGTCTTTGTTGCCTTTGCTGAACGCCTTATTTATTAACTAGAATTATCTTGGCAACTACTTTGTATCAAAGTTTTATGTGCTATATTTCATGCTATATGTAAAATAGCGGTATTGTAAGTTTGCAAGTTATTGTATAAAGGTTTGAATATGATATTTTTTTTTTCATTATTAGTTTTTCATATAGAATTGTAGTAGTTGAAATGGTATGTTAGCTACTAAGTATGAACTTAACGGGTAGGTACTACCCGAATTAAAGAGTATAAAACGCTAATATGAAGAAAGAGCTTTTATAAATAAGTTCATATTAAGCTACGAAATACTATTGACTACTCTTGATATTCTATATGATTCACTTGTTTCATTTGACTATTTTGAAGGAAATGGCACCGACTACTCGACACACCTTGAATATGAGTGAAGAGAAATTTCGTGCCTTTCTTTCTTCAAACATAGCCACAGTACAGGCTGCGATACATACCAACAATAACCTTGGATCTAACAGTACAGGAAATCGTGTAGGATGCACCTACAAAGAATTCACTGCCTGCAAACCTTTGGAATTTGATGGAACCGAAGGACCGATCAGATTGAAACGGTGGACCGAGAAGGTCGAATTGGTGTTTGCCATAAGTAAGTGTACTGTAGAGGACAAAGTGAAGTACGCTACGTATACCTTCACAGGTACTGCGTTAACATGGTGGAATACCTATCTAGAGCAAGTGGGACAAGATGATGCTTACGCACTACCGTGGTCAGCATTCAAGCACTTGATGAACGAGAAGTACCTTCCCAGAACCGAGGTCAATAAGCTCAAGACAGAACTTAGAGGGTTACGAACCCAATGATTTGATATTACCACGTATGAAAGACGATTCACGGAATTGTGCCTATTGTGTCCGAGAGCGTTCGAAGACGAGGAAGAGAAGATCGACGCGTTTGTGAAAGGATTACCGGAAAGAATCCAAGAAGATATAAGTTCGCACGAGCCCACCTCCATACAACAGGCATGTAGAATGGCTCACAAACTAGTGAACCAGATTGAGGAAAGAATTAAAGAACAGTTGGCTGAAGAGGCCAATGTGAAGCAAGTCAAAAGAAAGTGGGAGGAAAACGGTGATAAGAATCACCAATACAACAACAACAACAATTACAACAATAATCGCAACAACTATCCCAACAATCGCAACATCAATCGCAACTACAACAAACGGCCCAACAACAACAACAACAACAACAACAACAACAGCAACTACAACAATCATCCCAATAACAATAACAATCGCAACAACAACAACAACAACAATCAGAAGCAGCTATGCCAAAGGTGTGAAAAGTATCACTCGGGGTTCTGCACCAAATTTTGCAATAAGTGTAAAAGAAATGGTCATAGCGCGGCGAAGTGTGAGGTCTACGGACCAGGGGTTAACAGAGTGAAAGGAACAAATGGTGTCGGAACGAGTAATGGCGAAGCAAGTAGTGTCGGAGCAAGTTATGCCAATGTAGTTTGTTATAAATGTGGAAAACCGGGCCACATTATTAGAAATTTCCCGAACCAGGAGAACTCAAATGGACAAGTCCGCGGAAGAGTTTTCAATATTAATGCGGCAGAGGTACAGGAAGACCCGGAGCTTGTTACGGGTACGTTTCTTATTGACAATAAATATGCTTACGTTTTATTTGATTCGGGTGCGGATAGAAGCTATATGAGTAGAGATTTTTGTGCTAAATTAAGTTGCCCATTGACGCCTTTGGATAGTAAATTTTTACTCGAATTTGCAAATGGTAAATTAATTTCAGCAGATAATATATGTCGGAATCGAGAAATTAAACTGGTTAGCGAAACATTTAAGATTGACTTGATACCAGTAGAGTTAGGGAGTTTTGATGTGATAATCGGTATGGACTGGTTGAAGAAGAGAAAGCAGAGATCGTTTGTTACAAAAATGAAATTCGCATTATACGAGAAAAAGGAAAACCCTTAATGGTGTACGGAGAAAAGGGCAACACGAAGCTACATCTTATTAGTAATTTGAAGGCACAAAAACTAATAAGAAAAGGTTGCTATGCTGTTCTAGCACACGTCGAGAAAGTACAAACTGAAGAAAAGAGCATCAATAATGTTCCCGTCGCAAAAGAATTTCCCGATGTATTTCCGAAAGAATTACCGGGATTACCCCCACATCGATCCGTTGAATTTCAAATAGATCTTGTACCAGGAGCTGCACCAATAGCTCGTGCTCCTTACAGACTCGCACTCAGCGAGATGAAAGAACTGCAAAGTCAATTACAAGAACTTTTAGAGCGTGGTTTCATTCGACCAAGCACATCACCGTAGGGAGCTCCTGTTTTGTTTGTCAAGAAGAAAGATGGTACATTCAGGTTCTGTATCAACTACCGAGAGTTGAACAAACTTACCATCAAGAACCGCTACCCACTACCGAGAATCGACGACTTATTTGATCAACTACAAGGCTCGTCTGTTTATTCGAAGATTGACTTACGTTCCGGGTATCATCAAATACGGCTGAAAGAAGATGATATTCCAAAGACTGCTTTTAGAACAAGTTACGGTCATTACGAGTTTATGGTCATGCCGTTTGGTTTAACTAATGTACCAGCTATGTTCATGGACCTTATAAACCGAGTGTGTGGACCATACCTTGACAAGTTTGTCATTGTTTTCATTGATGACATACTTATTTACTCAAAGAATGACCAAGAACACGGTGAACATTTGAGAAAGCTGTTAGAAGTATTGAGGAAGGAAGAATTGTACGCTAAGTTTTCAAAGTGTGCATTTTGGTTGGAAGAAGTTCAATTCCCCGGTCACATAGTGAACAAAGAAGGTATTAAGGTGGATCTGGCAAAGATAGAAACTGGTGAAAGGTGGGAAACCCCGAAAACTATGAAACACATACGCCAGTTTTTAGGACTAGCTGGTTACTACAGAAGGTTCATCCAAGACTTTTCCAGAATAGCAAAACCCTTGACTGCATTAACGCATAAAGGGAAGAAATTTGAATGGAAGGATGAACAAGAGAAAGCGTTTCAGTTATTGAAGAAAAAGCTAACTACGGCACCTATATTGTCATTGCCTGAAGGGAATGATGATTTTGTGATTTATTGTGACGCATCAAAGCAAGGTCTCGGTTGTGTATTAATGCAACGAACGAAGGTGATTGCTTATGCGTCTAGACAATTGAAGATTCACGAACAAAATTATACGACACATGATTTGGAATTAGGCGCGGTTGTTTTTGCATTAAACTTGGAGGCACTACTTATATGGGGTCAAAAGTATTATATATACCGACCACAAAAGTCTTCAACACATATTTAATCAGAAACAACTGAATATGAGGTAGTGTAGGTGGATTGAATTGTTGAATGATTACGACTTTGAGATTCGTTACCACCTGGGGAAGGCAAATGTGGTAGCCGATGCCTTGAGCAGGAAGGACAGAGAACCTATTCGAGTAAAATCTATGAATATAATGATTCACAATAACCTTACTACTCAAATAACGGAGGCGCAACAAGGAGTTTTAAAAGAGGAAAATTTAAAGGATGAAATACCCAAAGGATTGGAGAAGCATCTTAATATTCGGGAAGACAGAACCCGGTATAGGGCTGAAAGGATTTGGGTACCAAAATTTGGAGATATGTGAGAAATGGTACTTAGAGAAGCTCATAAAACCAGATACTCAATACATCCTGGAACGGGGAAGATGTACAAGGATCTCAAGAAACATTTTTGGTGGCCGGGTATAAAAGCCGATGTTACTAAATACGTAGGAGAATGTTTGACGTGTTCTAAGGTCAAAGCTGAGCATCAAAAACCATCTGGTCTACTTCAACAACCCGAAATCCCGGAATGGAAATGGGAAAACATTACCATGGATTTCATCACTAAATTGCCAAGGACTGTAAGTGGTTTTGATACTATTTGGGTAATAGTTGATCGTCTCACCAAATTAGCACACTTCCTGCCAATAAGAGAAGATGACAAGATGGAGAAGTTAGCACGACTGTATTTGAAGGAAGTCGTCTCCAGACATGGAATAGCAACGGGAACGTCATCGATTTTCTTTTCTTCTTTTTCAACCTTCTCGACGTGTGCTAGTACGGCATAGCAACCTTTTTCTTATTAGTTTGCATGCCTTCAAACTACTAATAAGATTTAATTTGGCATTACCCTTTTCTCCGTACACCATTAAGGGTAACCCGTTTTCTCTCGGAATGCGAATCGCCTTCTCATGACAAACAACTTCGGCTTTCACCTTGGACATCCAGTCCATTCCAATAATTACGTTGAAGCTTCCCAATTTCACCGGTATTAAATCAATTGCAAACGTTTCGCTAAGTAAACTAATTTTTCGATTTTGGAAAATTTTATCAACCTTAATTAGTTTACCGTTTGCTACTTCAACTATACACTTTTTATCTAAAGGCGTTAACGGGCAATTTAATTTGGCACAAAATTCTCTACTCATATAACTTCTATCGGCACCCGAATCAAATAAAACATAAGCAGGTGTATTGTTGATAAGAAACGTACCCGTAACAAGCTCCGGGTCTTCCTGTGCTTTCTCCCCATTAATGTTGAAGGCTCTCCCATGGCCTTGCCTATTTCCATTCCTGCACTGGTTTATGGTATGGCCCGGTTTTCCACATCCATAGCAAACAACGCCGTTATTATTTGTTCCCACATTATTCACTCCTTTGTTTCTATTTGGTCCGTAGACTTCACACTTTGCCGCAATATGGCCATTCCTATTACACTTGGTACATAATTCTCTACAAAACCATTCCGGATGAAACGTATCACACCTGGGGCATATAGTTCTTTGCCTTTTGTTGTTGTCGTTGTTGTTGTTGTTGTTGTTGTTGTTGTTGTTGTTGTTGTTGTTGTTTTTGTTGTTGTTAGGGTTATTGTTGTTGAGTCTTTTGTTGTTGTTATTGTTGTGATTGGGATTGTTGTTATTGTTATTATTATTGAGATGGTTGTTGCGGTTATTGTTGCGGTTGTTGTTGCGATTATTGTTGTTGTTGGGATGGTTGCGATTGTTGTTGTAGTTGTTGTTTTGATTGTTGTTGTACTGGTGACCCTGATCACTGCTTTCCTCCAACTTTCTTTTTCCCTGTTTCATTATGGCCTCCACGGCCGCTTCTTTCTTTATCCTTCCTGTAATTTAGCCTATCAATTTGTGGGCTATACGGCTCGCTTTCTGCATTGTTGCAGGGTCGTTAGCACCTACATGCTCTTGGATTCGTTCTGGCAACCCTTTTATGAATGCTTCAATTTTTTCTTCTTCTTCCTCACATGCTCCAGGACACATTAAAGCCAGTTCATTGAAAAACTATGGTAAGTTATTACGTTACTACGTAATAATAAGTTGTAATAATAATAATGTTCATACTTAGCAGCTAACACACAAATTAACTACTAAAATTCTAATATGAAAAACTATGGTAAGTTATTACGTTACTACCTAATAATAAGTTGTAATAATAATAATAAACCTCCCATGCTTATTCTTATTATTATACAATCATAAGGAAAATTACATTGCGGATTTTCTTACAAACTTAAACACACAATAAATACATATTTTACAATGCATGGAATACAGGATAGCTGCCGATGGTTCAAGAACGGCGAGATTTCTTAGATGTTGACGTTGTTTCTTTCTCGGCCAAACATTTGGATTTTCGTTTGGATAGTTCTTTTTCCAATTCCTCCCAATTGGTTCTTTCGGCTAATTGTTTGGGAGCAAAACCAACAGTCGTTATACGAGCGGTCATTTTATAAACTGGTCTCTTAGGTGGTTCAGGTGGATGATCACAAACATTTTGGGTCATAATAGGTTCATCGGGTTTGGGATCGGGTATAACAGCCAAAGATTTTCCCAAATCACGTTGTGGTTCGGTAATTTCCACAACTTCTTCAGGATCCTCTTCTTCGGGTTCCTCTTCAGGATCTTCCTCTGGATCCTCTTCTGGAACCTCTACTGGCAATTATGAATCTTCCTAATTTTCCTAACAATTTTCCCAACAATTTTCCACTTTAATGGTAGCACCAAAAGTTAACTTTTCCGTTGGTTCATAAGTTGTATGCTTTGACTCAGCCTCCGAATCACTTGATAAGTAAATGAAATCTGAATCACTAGAGATGCTTATATGATCGGATGAAGTCATTGTAGTGACCCGAACTTTTCCATGTTATATATATATATATATATATATATATATATATATATATATATATATATATATATATATATATATATTAAATTAAATTGTTATTTTACATGATTAAGTGTTTCCAACATGTTAAGCAATCAAACTTGTTAAGACTTGATTAATTGAAATAGGTTTCATATAGACAATTGACCCCCCAAGTTGACCGGTGATTCACGAACGTTAAAACTTGTAAAAACTATATGATGACATATATATGGTTATATATATATAGTTAACATGATATTATGATAAGTAAACATATCATTAAGTATATTAACAACGAACTACATATGTAAAAACAAGACTACTAACTTAATGATTTTGAAACGAGACATATATGTAACGATTATCGTTGTAACGACATTTAATGTATATATATATCATATTAAGAGATATTCGTACATCATAATATCATGATAAAATAATAATTTAAAATCTCTTTTGATATTATAAACATTGGGTTAACAACATTTAACAAGATCGTTAACCTAAAGGTTTCAAAACAACACTTACATGTAACGACTAACGATGACTTAACGACTCAGTTAAAATGTATATACATGTAGTGTTTTAATATGTATTCATACACTTTTGAAAGACTTCAAGACACTTATAAAAATACTTCTACTTAACAAAAATGCTTACAATTACATCCTCGTTCAGTTTCATCAACAATTATACTCGTATGCACCCGTATTTGTACTCGTACAATACACAGCTTTTAGATGTATGTACTATTGGTATATACACTCTAATGATCAGCTCTTAGAAGCTCATGTGAGTCACCTAATACATGTGGGAACCATCATTTGGCAACTAGCATGAAATATCTCATAAAATTACAAAAATATGAGTAATCATTCATGACTTATTTACATGAAAACAAAATTACATATCCTTTATATCTAATCCATACACCAACGACCAAAAACACCTACAAACACTTTCATTCTTCAATTTTCTTCATCTAATTGATCTCTCTCAAGTTCTATCTTCAAGTTCTAAGTGTTCTTCATAAATTTCAAAAGTTCTAGTTTCATAAAATCAAGAATACTTCCAAGATTGCAAGTTTACTTCCAAGTTTTCTAAATCCATTCCAAGTAATCATCCAAGATCAAGAAAACTTTGTTACTTATAGTAGGTTATCTTTCTAATACAAGTTAATAATCATATTCAAACTTTAATTCAATTTCTATAACTATAACAATCTTATTTCGAGTGGAAATCTTACTTGAAATTGTTTTCGTGTCATGATTCTGCTTCAAGAACTTTCAAGCCATCCAAGGATCCTTTGAAGCTAGATCTATTTTTCTCATTTCTAGTAGCTTTATCCAAGGAACTTGAGGTAGTAATGATGTTCATAACATCATTCGATTCATACATAAAAAGCTGTCTTATTCAACGTTTTAAACTTGTAATCACTAGAACATAGTTTAGTTAATTCTAAACTTGTTCGCAAATAAAGTTAATCCTTCTAAATAGACTTTTAAAATCAACTAAACACATGTTCTATATCTATATGATATGCTAACTTAATGATTTAAAACCCGGAAACAAGATAAACACCATAAAACTGGATATACGCCGTCGTAGTAAAACCGGGGGCTGTTTTGGTTGGGATAATTAAAAGCTAAGAAGAACTTTGATTTAAAAGCTATACTTCTAGAAAAATGATTTTTTTTTTATGAACATGAAACTATATCCAAAAATCATGATTAAACTCAAAGTGAAAATATGTTTTTCAAAATGGTCATCAAGATGTCGTTCTTTCGACGAAAATGACTACCTCTTTCAAAAACGACTTATAACTTGTATTTCTGACTATAAACTTATACTTTTTCTGTTTAGATTCATAAAGTTAAGTTCAATACGAAACCGTGGCCACTGGAATCACTCAAAACGGATTAGAAACGAAGAAATGGCGAGTAAAACAAGATTGATAAAAACTACTCATTTTACCTACGTGAAAGTTAGTAATAAATCTATTCCAACCATAACCTAATCAACTTATATTGTATATTATGTAATCTTGAGATACCATAGACACGTATACAATGTTTCGACCTATCATGTCGACCCATCTATATATATATATTGCGGAACAACCATAGACACTCTATATGTGAATGTTGGAGTTAGCTATACAGGGTTGAGGTTGATTCCAAAATATATATATAGTTTGAGTTGTGATCAATACTGAGATACGTATACACTGGGTCGTGGATTGATTCAAGATAATATTTATCGATTTATTTCTGTACATCTAACTGTGGACAACTAGTTGTAGGTTACTAACGAGGACAGCTGACTTAATAAACTTAAAACATCAAAATGTATTAAAAGTTTTGTAAATATATTTTGAACATACTTTGATATATATGTATATATTGTTATAGGTTTGTGAATCAACCAGTGGCCAAGTCTTACTTCCCGACGAAGTAAAAATCTGTGAATGTGAGTTATAGTCCCACTTTTAAAATCTAATATTTTTGGGATGAGAATACATGCAGGTTTTATAAATGATTTACAAAATAGACACAAATACGTGAAACTACATTCTATGGTTGAATTATCGAAATCGAATATGTCCCTTTTTATTAAGTCTGGTAATCTAAGAATTAGGGAACAGACACTCTAATTGACGTGAATCCTAAAGATAGATCTATTGGGCCCAACAAGCCCCATCCAAAGTACCGGATGCTTTAGTACTTCAAAATTTATATCATGTCCGAAGGAGGATCCCGGAATGATGGGGATATTCTTATATATGCATCTTCTTAATGTCGGTTACCAGGTGTTCACCATATGAATGATTTTTATCTCTATGTATGGGATGTGTATTGAAATATGAAATCTTGTGGTCTATTGTTACGATTTGATATATATAGGTTAAACCTATAACTCACCAACATTTTTGTTGACGTTTAAAGCATGTATATTCTCAGGTGAATACTAAGAGCTTCAGCTGTTTCATACTAAAATAAGGACAAGATTTGGAGTCCATGTTTGTATGATACTGTGTAAAAACTGCATTCAAGAAACTGATTTCGATGTAACATATTTGTATTGTAAACCATTATGTAATGGTCGTGTGTAAACAGGATATTTTAGATTATCATTATTTGATAATCTAAGTAAAGCTTTTTAAACCTTTGTTTATGAAATAAAGGTTATGGTTTGTTTTAAAAATGAATGCAGTCTTTGAAAAACGTCTCATATAGAGGTCAAAACCTCGCAACGAAATCAATTAATATGGAACGTTTTTAATCAATAAGAATGGGACATTTCAGTCATCTATCACATAATAGCAGGGACGTTAATAGAATGATATATCTTATAATATTTATATGTTAATAATCTTATGTTTCCAACAATTATATTAAGCAATCATTTTTAAAATAATTACGGTCGAAGTCCAGACTCACTAATGCATCAAAAATCAGTTAGACACACTAATGAAAAAATTTCTGATTCTCTAAGACCAACGCTCGGATACCAACTGAAATGCCCCGTTCATATTAATTATAAATGTTTCATATTAATTGGTTTCTTTGCGAGATTTTGACCTCTATATGAGACGTTTTTCAAATCTTGCATTCGTTTTTAAAAACAACCATAACCTTTATTATTGAATAAAGGTCTTAATGACATAATTTAGATTGTCTATCAAAGACAATCTCCTCAAATAAATAAGTTTTTACATAACCCATTACAATATGATCAAATATATTACAACAAATACTCCGAATGCAAGTTTAAACAATATAAACAATTATGCCAACTCCAAATCTTGACCTTAGGTTGGCATACGACAGAAGAAGCATTTTTAATATTTACCTGAGAATAAACATGCTAAAAATGTCAACAAAAATGTTGGTGAGTCATAGGTTTAATTTCTATATAATAATTATAACATTTAATAAGCCACAAGATTTCATTTAATTAAATGCGCATGATCATTACAACTGCAAAAATCATTCATACGATGAGTCACCTGGTAACCGAACTTAACATAGAGCGCTAAATATATCTGGGATCATACATTCTACTATTTAAATGTATGACAAGAACCCTTCGAAGTACTAAAGCATTTCCACTATTCGAAAATGGGGGTGGTTGGTGTTCGTAGATCTACCTTTAGGATTCACGTCAATTAGTGTTTTTCACTAATTCTTAGGTTACCAAGCATAATAATAATAATAAGTACAGATATCCGGTATAACAAAACAATCGTAGAATGTAGTTTCATGAACTTGTGCTTATTTTGTAAAACATTTATAAATTTGCATGTATTCTCATCCCAAAATAATTTAGATAGTAAAAATGGGACTATAACTCACTTGTGTTGATTTTCGAATAGATGGTGATAAGACTTGGCCTTTTGACAAATTCACGAACCTAATAATAATATTCTTGTGTCAAGATATATATATATAATTAATATTCCATACTTATGATACTTGTGATAATTTTAATTGTCCATTGTTAGTAGTCCAATGTTCGTAGTCCAATAGTTCAATAGTCCAATAGTCCAATAGTCCAACAGTATAAATATATATATAATATAAATGCATATATTGTGTTAGAATTCACTAACACTATAATATATTGTCTTAATATAATAAGACACATAATATGTATATTGTTTGAAGCAATCCGCGACCTATTGTATACATGTCTCAGGCTCGAACGCAACTCAAAGTATATAATATTTTGGAATCCACTTCGACCCACAGCTAACTCGAGATTACTGCCATTGGTGTCTAATAGTTCGTTCCAATAATATATATAGAAGAAGTGAAAATGATATGTCAAAACTTTGTATACAAATCCACGGTGATCAATTCATATATATATGGTGCCTTACGATCTTTATTAAGACTATAATATATTGTCGTAGAACTTAATCACGACTACTATAAATTGTATTTCCATAAGTTCAGGAACAAGACATGTATAAATACATGTAGGATACAAGTTAAGTTAGCTAGGATAAGGTTAGCATCCATTTTTATAAATCATGTCCGTAGCTAAAAATGAAGAAAAATATCCAATTTTGTTTTACCCATAATTTCTTCGTTACAAATCCGTTTTGAGTGATTCGAGTTGCCATGGTTTCGTATCGAACTTAAAATTATTAATCTTAACAGAAAAAGTATAGGTTTATAGTCGAAAATACAGCTTAGGTGTAAAATAAGAGAAGATAGTCATATCCGTCGTAAGAACGACATCTTGATGACCCTTTTTGAAAAACATATTTCCACTTTGAGTTTAACCATGTATTTTGGATATATTTCATATCCATATAAAATAAGATTTTTTACCAAAGGAAATCTTTTAATTCAAAGTTTAAGATAGGTTTTTAAAATTAAACCCAAAACAGCCCCCGTTCGACTAAGACGGCGTATATTCGATTTTAAGGTGTTCTTCGTGTTTACAAGTTTTATATCCTTATGTTAGCTTGAAATACTGTCATAATACATGTGTTGAAGTATTTTAAAAGTCAAGTTAGAAAGATTAAGTTTATTTGCAAACAAGTTTAGAAATAATCTAAACTATGTTCTTGTTGTTATTAGTTATAACTCAAAATAAGATAGCTATATGAATACGAATCGAATAAGATTATGAATAAGGTTACTACCTCAAATCAAATGAGTAAAGTTGCTGGAGAAATAAGGAGAATATCTTGAGTTCAAAGATACCCTTGATGGCTTGGAATTCTTGAAGTGTTCTTGATCAAGCTTTGTTATGATGATTATAACTTGGATTATGAGACCAATACTTGCTAAATTGAATGAAGGTTTGAGAGTGTTTGAGTATATGTGTAGAGGCTAAAATGATGTAGCTAATTGGAATGAAATGGATGGTTATTTATCCTACATGTTGGCATCAAAATGGGGACAACAACTTGGCTCCATGGTTTGTAATTTTATGCATTTAGTCATACTAGTTTCCAAGCCATGGTTCTCACAAGTCTACATCATATTTATACATGTCTCACAACTAATTGAGGGCTGCTAAGATCAATGATTTGGTATGTATATACTCATAGTAAATATGTATAGAAGCTGGGTATTATACGGGTATAAATACCGTATGAATACGAATAGGATTCTTGATAAAACTGAATGAGAAAATGTGTATAGATATCTTTATTGAGTATAAATATATTGATATATATTATTAAGTCTTTCAAAAGTGTATTAATACATATTAATACAATACATATACATACATTTTAATTTAGAAGTTATTACAACGTTAATCGTTATATATATGTATATAGTCTTGAAGTCTTTAAGTTAGTAATCTCATTTTATGTATATAACCAATTGTTATTATATATAATGAGATACTTAAATAAAATTTTAACAAATCATAAGTATATATATATATATCCATATATACATCATTATATAATTATTTCAAATTATGATGTTCGTGAATCGTCAGAGAGACTGGGTGGTCAAACATTTGCATAAAATCCATTCCAAATATATATATCTTGACAAGTTTGATTGCTTAACATGTTGGAAACATTTAATTATGTAAATATTAATCTTCAATATATTAGCGGAAAAATCCGGGTCGTTACACCATGCGATCGCATGCACAGGCTGTCCGGCTCCCAATGATTCTAAAACGTGGGCTGCTGCAATTTATTTAATATATAATATAATATATATAATTTTATATAATTATATATATATATATATATATATATATATATATATATATATATATATATATATATATATATATATATATATATATATATATATATATATATATATATTATATTCTTGTGCAATGTTGACTTGTAATTTTAGGTCCGTTGCATCGTGCGTTGATAGTTGGTTCATGTCCCGGTTCCGGATTTTCGAACGTCCTTTCGTACGCTTAAATATCTTGTACTTTGCGTTTCACGGCTTGTACTCTTGTAATTTTTAGACGTTCCTCATCAATAAATTGAACCACTTGAATTGTATCTTGTACATTTGAGCTTTTTGGGTCATTTCCGTCTTCAAATCGTCAAATCTGTCTTTTGTCTTCACCTTTTATTATTTAAACGAATATCACTTGTAAATAGAATAATTGCAACTAAAAGCTTGTCTTTCTTGAAGGATAATTCTATGAAATATATGTTCGTTTTTAGCATTATAAAATTTTCTCACACTTGAGCGTTGCTTGTCCTCAAGCAATATAGAACTTGAATATAACTTTACTAGAATCACTTCTTTATTCTTCACAGTTTGTACATCAGTGATTTTAATACGGCAGTATGAACAATGGTAGTAATGTGGTTTACAGTCCCACATGACTATAAAAATTTAGATCCTTTAGGAAATTGGATCTTTATGATAACATTTGATCATTTGAAAATTCAATCTAGCTTTTACCCTAGATAAGTTTTATAATTTGACCCACCATCGGTGTTGCATCAGCTCTTTGTAGATCAATATTTTGGCTAAAACTTTTAGGTTCGTGTAATCTACTGCTATCCCTGTATCGGAAAGCACACATTCAATTTACTTGTTCCGTATATTACCTTTCAGTAAACGACCGTCCGGTTGTAAAGGAAAGAGATGAACAAGAAACTTTAAAGGCAATGTCTAATGACATGCAAATATTCATGGTCCACATCGTGTCGGATGCAATACTATCCTTTCTAGGAGAAATAGTAAAGATCACCTATAATTTTTCGGTCTGGCACAAGTTCATGTCTTTGACCATGCTATGCAACCACCGTTCTTACGGTTGACACCCGATTTGGTTCAGATGACCTAATGAATTCCGGTAAATTCTTAGGATTTTACGTTCAATGGTAATGAATGCATTGAAAATAGGTTTTCAGAAAACAAATCGTTTTGTAATTTTGATCAAAATATTTTCTCATTCAAGCTCGAGTTTAGATATCATCGAATTCCATGAGTTTGTAATTCCCAATCTTTTAAGGTCAATCTCAAGGATTGAGTAATATCAGGCTTAAAAGCTGATTTTTAATCTTTAAGGAGATTATCCTTTTCTGGGGGTCTGATTCATTAGTCTTATCAAGCTAAATTGCACGACGCCCTCCCCATTTTACGAGATAAATTCTTCTCATGGTTAGGATAAATCTGACCACTTGGTGACCCTGTTTGATGCTGAGGTCCGTGAATTTCCTGCTGATTTTAGAGATGACTTTTCTAGATTTTTTGTCAACCTACAGCTGGTCTGGAAGACAACTTCCTGACCTAAATCAAGAAGCGCGTGTCTTTTTTGAAAGACTTTACTTCCTTTTAATGATGGAATTGATTCATTGTGTAGATCCATCTTTCTTTCAAATATATTACAATAAATTGGGTAAAACTGATTAGTTTAGTTCAAAACAAAAGTACCTACAATAATCTTGTACAAATATATATGATATATGTTTTGAAGAACTTGGTGCATTCTTCCCACACTTAGCTTTTATTTTATTTCTTTCTTTGCCTTTTTATTCTCCTTTATTCCATTTTAAATGAATTCAAGCGTTTTGAGTTGTTTCTCAAATTATGTCCTTTTCGAGGTAATAATAATTTCGGTATTAACACCTAGTTTTATTGTTCATAAATATGTATAAACATGATTTTGAATTCATTTAGCTGAATTTTTTTTCAAATTTTCACAAAATTTGGCTATTGAACCAAGTGTATAAATTAATGTTAAAATCGAAAGAATTTAATCCCTTCCCACACTTAAGATCTTGCAATGCCCTCATTTGCAAGAAATCAGTAAAAATTTAAATTCATGAGGGCTATTAGCGTAGAAAAATGATTAAATTTTACCAAAGTTCCAAACATGTTGTTGTTTATTTGAATGATAAATGGTGCACATCATTTGTTCATTCCCGCAGTTGTTATTTCACATATATTTTTCATCTTGTCGTCAAAATTAGTTGCTTTTGCTGAACTTAATGCCAGTCTTTGAAAATGCGCTGTTTTACCCTGTTGTGTACAATTGACAATACACATACAAGACAAATATAAACATGAATGGTAATTTGAAATGGGACTTAGTATCCCACTTTCAAATTATAAATATGAAATATTAGTAACAAAATAATAAAAATGTTAAAAATTACATAAAAGTATCAAAATATCAAATGTTTAAACATAATTAGATAAAAGTGATAAAAGATAAGAAATCACCAAATGGAACACTATCAATCTGGATATGGATTATAGTTCATGTTATCATCCGGGTTCCATGGCTGGTGATAGGTGTCCTGATAGGCTTGGTTGGGGTCGTACAGGTTAAAGGGTGGTCGTATGTCAGGCTGATGTGGTGGATAGTAAGCAGGTCGAGTCGGGATGTAGTTTTGTGGTACCGGATATGATAGCTGGCTCATGATTTGGTGCTGATGAACTTGCCAGCTATCGTGTTGGCGTACCTGGATTGCTCATACTCATCTGCGGCTCTCCATTGCTCATACTGACGATGCCTAGCCTGGTTATTCATTTCCACCTCATCTATATGCAGGAAGACATCAGTATAACTATCCCTAATGACATCCCTAATGTCATCTACTTCCTCCATCTCCTCATCCGAACCCCTCTCTACCTGTGGATGGGTACCACGATACAGTATTGGCCTATTGGATCTCCGAGATAGTACCTGTGCACCTTGATAAACCTGCACTCCTATTCTCTCGGCTTGTCCCCCAATCTCGACCATCAGACCCCCTTGCTCTTTATCTACACCTAAATACTCTCCAATGAGAGTAACAAAAATACCTCCCCATATAATACTTCCTGCTTGCATTCCCCCAACAACTTTAGAAAGATAATGGCCAACGCAATAAGGAATGTTAATAAAGCTCCTCGGGTCTCGAATACATTGAAGGTAAAATAAATCGTTTAAGGTCATTTTCTCCTTATTTCTACACCGTTGTGTAATCGAGTTTGCTAAAAATCTATGTATTACCCAGAGTTCGGCTCTATCAATATATAGGTAGGAGTGTCTTCCACCCCGCGTAAACTCCCTAAATCTTGACATACGCCTCCATATGGCGTCATTGTCAAAATTCCTATCTACTCTCTCACCTTCGGCAATTAAACTATTACAATCAGGTGTATTAATCTCAGTGGGGGTATAGATTAATAAAGCTCTAGCCATGTCCAACATGGACATCCTGTACATTCTACCGCCTAACAAAAATCTAATAAAACTTTTATCTCTTAACATAGTAACCTGATTATTTAACTCTATAGTGCTAAGCAATTCAACACACCATTCTCTATATATAGTTCTACACGTGGTAAATAGGCGGATCCAATTATTAAATGTAGAGTTACCATACCTCTGAACTAGTAAACCTCTAACCGAGTCGGTTAGGTCAACCGCTTCCAAAGGCATCCAATCGATTACCCGAGGCATTTCAATATTTTTGTGGTACAGGATGTGCATGTTCTTTTGAAATTTCGGGTACTCTGTCCAACAACGATCGAATCTTAGGTTGGGATGTAACTGTTGTACATTGATAAGTAGGTGCGTAATCCTCGGGTGGGGCTGGAATTGACGATAATGAGTATAAAATAGTGGTTCCGGCTCATGATATGGTAGATGTTGATCATAGTGGTGTTGTTCTTCTTGTTGTGGTTCCGGTTGCATCTCTGGTTGTGGTTCTTGCTATGGCTCTTGATCAGCTTGTCTAGTCGATGATGCACCGTCAGTATATGTATTTCTCTGCAAAACACATTAAACACAAAATTTTGTGCATCCAAATAACGCATTAGTGTTAGCAAAATAACAGATTAACATAATTACAATAACATGTTTAAACAAAATCAAACCTATACACATTTTCATGAATTTATCAATTCTACATTTTTTTTCAATAAGCATATATGAAAATGTATACAATGTTCATAAGCATTCAACTCAAATAACATGTCAAAATAATCATTACTAGCAATTAAACAAGTTTCAAATGGCATTTATATCAAATTAATCAAGTTTATGAATTTTAGACTTAAAAAGTCTACTTTGATGCTCAAAAATCATGTTTAGGATCAAAGTTTGGATCATTTAGCAACCTAAACATGTTACACTACTTAATTTAGCAATAATTCATAACAAAAATCGGCCATAACCTGTTTATATCAAAAAGCCCCAAATTGCTCAAGAACACAAACCCTAGATTTCTAAAAAATTTGAAGTTTAAGGCTTCAAATCATGACAAATAGCATCAATCTAGGTTATACAAGCATAATATACTAATAATTTAACTCTAATTAGGCTAGAAATCATCAAAATTAAATTAGGTAAAAAAATTGCTCAAGAACACTTTAAATCCAAATTAAAGAGTGTTTGGATGTAGAAATTACCGATCTCCTTGAAAAACTTCTTGGTAGGATTCTCCTCATCATTATTTTAGTGAAGATTTGGTGATTTTTTGTGAAAAATTGGTGATTTTTAGGGTATTTGTGTGTGTATGCTCGTGTATGTGTGTGTAAAAGTGGGAAGCAGAGAGCTCGCTGCTCTTTTTTAATTCTGTCCAGGTTTCTGTCTCCATGCGATCGCATGGCTTGGCAGTACAAACCCCATACGATCGCATGGGGTATAATTATTTTTTTTTATAAAACCTTTCATTTTTATAAAACAATTAATTAATTAATTTAAAATTTTGTTTCTTTTTAGATTGGGGTCGTTTCGGTATGTTTACCTATTTCGTCCCTCTACAAAATTTTAAAATTTTCCATTTCAAAGCGATCGTTTTAAAAGCAAAGATTTTTGAGTTTTTTTTAATGTTTTTGGTATACTTTAAATCAATAAGATTAAAAATAATGATAACAAAATTTGTTGCCCCGCCCTCGGGTAAAGCAATTTCGTTCAACGACCTAGTGTTTAACTCACGATGAATATTTAGAAATTAATTTTTAACTTAATGAAATAAAGTAAATTTTGTTTTTA
The DNA here is from genome assembly GCF_046630445.1 of Rutidosis leptorrhynchoides. Classification (NCBI taxonomy): domain Eukaryota; kingdom Viridiplantae; phylum Streptophyta; class Magnoliopsida; order Asterales; family Asteraceae; genus Rutidosis; species Rutidosis leptorrhynchoides. The sequence goes on along the minus strand of NC_092335.1, from coordinate 317,359,026 downwards.
AATTCACACCAAACTTAAATTTAAAATGCATAAAATTTCATATAAATATTAAAATTATTTATATACATTAAATTTATAATTTTACATTTAAAATAATATAGTTATATATTAATTTTAAAAACAAGGTAAAAATAAAAATAAAAATCTCTTTGGTCTTTTATCCCACTTTAATCAATCAAATATTTACAAAAATATACGTCCCTCTTTTGGGTAAAGTGATTTCGGCTGTATTACCTAATTTTACTCTTGACGAATTTCTGAAATATTTTGGATTGATTGATTAAAGATACTTATACCTTATGAATAAACGTTAAATTTCGCAGTGATGTAATAAATTTTTGTATGATATCAATAATTTCGGTTTATTATACCTAATTTTATTGAATATCAATTTAATACTTTATAGCGAACGATTCAGCGTTTATTATCAAAAGGTTAAAAGCAATAAAAATAAAAATAAAAACTTTACAAACTTACCTGCTAGATGGAATTCTTAATGACCTGCTTTGGTCGACTCGTAAGAGAGTCGTTCGATTTGGTTTTCCATTGCTACATAAGCGAAACCTCGAATATTTAACAACTTTTCCTCTAAACATATGAACGGTCCTTCTCTGCATAGATTAATGAATTCGGTATTGGAATATGTCTGATTGTTCAAACATTTCCCTTCGTGTGACCATTTTCCGCATTTATGACATCTTTCAAGGTGTCGTGCTCTTCTTTTTGTTGCAGATTTTGATTTTCTTTTACCAAAATGTATCTTATTATGATTGTTTCTGAGTTCTTTCCTCACTTTGTCCATTTTACCTCTTATGAATGATACCAGTTCACTCGGGAAAGTGTTATTATTTCGTTTAGTAATCATAGCGTGTAGTAGTAGATCATGGTTCAGATCAAAGGAATTCTTCATCTCGTAAAACCTAACAAAAATAAAAATTCATAATGGGGGGAGAAGACTAGTTCTTTAGGATCTGCTAGGGAAAGTCCATTCGGATTCCATTCTCGAGAACTACACGAAAACAGAAAATCTAACTCTAGACAGCATTATATCTTAGAACATTTAAATCTCCCCACACTTAGGTGGCTGTGGTGTTGAAATTGTGATTAACTTCATCGTTTACTTCCATCGGACCGTGTATGTAATGTTTAACTCTATGACCATTAACTTTAAATTCAATACCATTTGAATTTATTAACTCTATTGTTCCGTATGGGAAAACTCTTTTGACTATAAATGGTCCAGACCATATTGATTTCAATTTTCTAGGAAATAGCTTGAATCGTGAATTGAAAAAAGAAGAACTCTGTCTCCTTCCTTAAATTCTTTTGAACTTCTGATTCTTTTATCATGCCATTTCTTCGTTCTTTCCTTATAGATTAATGAATTTTCATATGCATCATGTCTTAATTCTTCTAATTCGTTTAGTTGACTTAATCGCAGACGTCCAGCTTCATGTAAATCAAGATTACATGCCTTCCAAGCCCAAAATGTTTTGTGCTCAATTTCTACTGGAAGGTGACATGCTTTTCCGTAAACAAGTCTAAAAGGTGTGGTTCCAATTGGAGTTTTGTAGGCTATTCTAAAAGCCCAAAGTGCATCCTCCAATTTCATGGACCATTGCTTCGGATTTGATCCTACGGTTTTCTCTAGAATACGTTTTAATGCCCGGTTGGTATTTTCAACTTGTCCACTTGTTTGTGGATGATAAGCGGTGGAGATTTTATGAGTTACTCCAAATCTTTTGAGAACTTTCTCAAGTTGGTTATTACAGAAATGAGTATCCCGATCACTTATTAAAGCTTTCGGTGTTCCGACCCTAGCAAAAAGACATTTTAAGAAGTTGACTACAACTCGTGCATCGTTAGTTAGAAGAGCTTGTGCTTCCGCCCATTTAGATACATAATCAATGGTAACGAGAATGTAGAGATTATTATGAGATTTTGGAAATGAACACATAAAGTCAATACCCCAAATGTCGAAAACTTCACATACTTGAATGACATTTTGTGGCATTTCATCACGTTGACTTATTTTTTCGGCCCTTTGACATGCATTACAGGATTTACAAAGAAGGTGTGCGTATTTGAAAATTGAAGGCCAATAGAATCCAGCGTCATAGACTTTCTTAGCTGTGATTTGAGGCCCATAATGCCTCATGTTGGTCTTGTGTGATAATGGTTTAAGATTTTACTAGCTTCATCTCCGAATATGCATCGGCGTTTTATTCCATCGGGACATCTCTTAAACAAATGTGGATCTTCCCAAAAATAGTGTTTTATATCACTAAATAATTTCTTTCGTTTTCGGTATGAAAACCCTTTTTCAAGGAATCCACATTCTAAGTAGTTTGCAAAGTCTGTAAACCATGGAATTTCACTATAATCAATTTGCAAGAGATATTCATCTGGAACGTTATCTTGTATGGTTGATTCATTTAGAACTTCTAATTCAGGATTTTCAAGGCGAGAAAGATGATCAGCTGCGAGATTTTCTGCTCCCTTTTTGTCTCTGATTTTAATATCGAACTCTTTTAAGAGTAAGATCCAATGTATTAATCGTGGTTTAGCATCTTGTTTCGAAAATAGATATCTAAGAGCAGAATGATCAGTATAGACCACCGTTTTAGCTAGAACGAGATATGAACGAAATTTGTCAAAGGCAAATACAATAGCAAGGAGTTCTTTTCCAGTAGTTGTGTAATTCGTTTGTGATCCTTGTAACGTTTTACTAAAGTAATAAATAGGTTGAAATCGTTTTTCAATCCTTTGACCTAAAACGGCTCCCATTGCAAAATCACTTGCATCGCACATGAGTTCAAATGGTAGATTCCAATTTGGATTTATCATGATCAGTGCATTAGTGAGTTTTTCTTTAAGAATATTAAAAGATTTGATGCATTCATCTGAAAAGATGAATGGAGCATCTTTTTCTAGGAGTTTATTCATAGGAGTGGCAATTTTAGAAAAATATTTTATGAAACGTCGGTAAAAACCGGCATGCTCTAGAAAACTCCTAACTCCTCTAACATTGGTAAGATGTGAAAGTTTAGCAATTACATCTACTTTAGCTCTATCCACTTCAATTCCTTCACTTGAAATTTTATGACCAAGAACGATGCCTTCTCTAACCTTGAAATGGCATCTCTCCCAATTAAGTACTAGATTTGATTTCTCACATCTAATAAGCATTAGTTCAAGATTAACTAAACATGTTTCAAAAGTATCACCGAAGAATGAAAAGTCATCCATGAAAACTTCCATGCATTCTTCTATAATGTCGTGAAAAATCGCCATCATGCACCTTTGAAAGGTTGCAGGGGCGTTACAAAGTCCAAATGGCATGCGTTTATAAGCAAAAGTACCATAAGGGCACGTGAAGGTGGTTTTCTCTTGGTCCTCGGGTGCGATTGAAATTTGAAAGTATCCGGAGAAACCGTCAAGAAAACAATAGTAATTGTTCCCAGCTAACCTTTCCAACATTTGATCAATGATAGGTAAGGGAAAGTGATCTTTTCTGGTGGCGTCATTTACTTTTCTATAATCAATACAAAAACACCATCCTGTTACAGTCCTAGTAAGAATAAGCTCATCTTTTTCATTTGTGATGACAATGATGCCATCCTTCTTAGGTACGCATTAAACCGAGCTTACCCATGGACTATCAGAGATTGGATAAATTAAACCTGCATCGAATAGTTTAATTATTCTTTCTTAACAACATCTTGCATATTAGGATTTAGTCTTCGTTGGCGTTGCACATATGTTTTATGACCTTCTTCCATAAGGATTTTGTGTGTGCAATACGATGGACTTATGCCTTTAATGTCATGAATCTTCCATGCAATAGCTGGTTTATGAGCTTTTAGCACAGAAATGAGTTGAGATTTTTCATTTTTCGTATGAGAAGACGAGATTATTACAGGTAATTCAGATTCACCATATAAATAAGCGTATTCCAAATGGTTTGGAAGTGGCTTTAACTCTAATATCGGTGGTTCTTCTATCAATGATTTGTATCGATATATGTCTTCCTCTTTCAGTACTTGAAGTTCTTCTCTTGATGGTTTGTATTCATTAGCCATGAGTGTGGCTAATATTTCAGCTTCATTAATTGGTTCAGTTCCTTCTCCTAAAGAACATTCTCCTGTTCCTTGTAATTCTGGAAATTCTTGTAACAATTCTTCTTGTGAATCTATGGTTTGAACATAATAACATGTATCATCTGCAGATTGTGGTTGTTGCATGGCTCTATCAACAGAGAAGGTAACACTCTCGTCCTCTATACTTAGGGTCAGTTTCTTATCGAACACGTCAATTATTGCTTTAGCCGTGTTTAAGAATGGTCTTCCTAATATAAGAGGAACTCGAGAATCTTCTTCCATGTCTAGAATAACAAAGTCTACTGGAAATACTAAAGTACCAACTTTAACTAGCATGTTCTCCATTATTCCTCTAGGATATTTTATTGATCGATCGGCTATTTGTATGCTTATTCGTGTTGGTTTCAATTCTCCAAGGTCTAGTTTAGCGTATAATGAATATGGCATTAAATTTATACTATCACCTAAGTCTGCCAATGCTTCTATTGAACTAAGACTATCCAGAAAACATGGAATTGTGAAACTTCCTGGATCTGATTATTTTTCTGGTATCTTATTCAACAGCACTGCAGAACAATTAGCATTCATTGTTACAGCCGAGAGTTCTTCCATTTTCTTTCTATTTGTGATTAGATCTTTCAGGAATTTAGCATATCTTTGCATTCCTGAAATCACATCAATGAAAGGAAGATTTACATTTATTTGTTTAAACATATCCAAGAATTTGGATTACTCAGCTTCAAGTCTTTCTTTTTTCATTTTACTTGGGTATGGGAGTGGTGGTTGGTATGGTTTAACATAAGGCTTCGACTTAACTGTGTTATCTTCATTAACCTTTTCAACTACCAGTTCTTTTTCCTTCTCTTGCTCAGGTTGTGGTGCCTGTGTATTAGGAATAGATTCATCAGAAATTACTGGTATTTCAGGTGGTTTAAGTGTAATACCACTTCTTGTGGTAATGGCTTTAGCTGTTTCATTTTAAGGGTTAGCATTTGTATCGCTCGGTAGACTCCCCGGTTTTCTTTCACCTATCAACCTTGCTAGGTTGCTCACTTCTTGTTCTAGATTTTGGATTGAAGCTTGTTGATTTCTAAATGCTTGAGCATTTTGTTCATTTGTTTGTTTCTGAGATGTAAATAACTAGTTTTGAGATTCTATTAACTTTGTCATCATTTCATCAAGGTTTGTCTTTTTCTCAACGGTTTGTGGTGATTTATTTGAAAAAATAGGTCTTTGCTGGTTGTAAGTGTTATTAGATACTTGTTGATTGCTAGGACCTTGTTGGTTGTTGTATGGAACATTTTGGTTATAATTCTGATTTTGATTGTAGTTTGGTCTTGGCAGTTGATAATTATTCTGATAATTGTTTCCTGGCCTTTGGTTCATGTATGAAACATTCTCTCTTTGTTCCATTGTTTGTTCAACACTGAGACAATATTTTGTCAAATGTGGTCCTCCACACTGCTCACAACTAATTCGTATTGCGTGAATAACTTTATTCATATTTTCCATTCGTCTCTCGAAAGCATCTAGCTTTGCGGAAATGGAATCAAAGTCATGGCTAGAATTGGCTCTAGCCGCTTTAGATGAACGAAAGATATCTTTTTTTTGGTGCCACTCATGTGAGTGGGATGCTGTGTTATCAATAATTTTGTGAGCTTCAGTTGCGGTTTTCTTCATAATGAAACCACCAGCTGCTGTGTCGATGTCTTTTCGTGTAGCTACGTCGACTCCCTTGTAAAATATTTGAACTATTTGATAAGTATCTAGACCATGTTTAGGACAACTTCTCAACATTTTTCCAAATCTTGTCTATGCCTCATATAGCGTTTCATTTGGCTTTTGTGCGAAAGTGACAATTTCTCCTTGAAGTCTTACGGCTTTAGATTCCGGAAAGAATCTTTTAAGAAATTTCTCAACTAAAACATCCCATGAATCAATCGCTCCTTCAGGTAATGATTCTAACCAATCTTTTGTTTCTCCCTTTAAAGTCCAGGGGAACAACATGAGATAAATAGTTTCATCCTCAACTTCTCGGATCTTAAATAGATTACAAATCCTACTAAAAGTTCGAAGATGTTCGTTTGGATCTTCTTTTGCTGTACCACCAAATTGGCATTGATTAGTGATCATGTGTAGGATTTGTCCTTTGATTTCAAAATCTGGTGCATTAACATCTGGTTAATTAATAGCATGACCTTGGCCTGTGCGTGTGGCTCTCATTCGGTCTTCCATACTTTGAGGTTCCATTTCTTCCATATCTGAATTTTTTGAATCTGAATCACTAGGAGATTCTGATTTAACAGTTTCTTCCACGATAATATCTGTATGAATAAATTGTGGATCAGAAGGAATTATTAGTGGTTCAGGATCTCTGAATTATCCTTGAATATCCTCCGGGTCAATCAATTGTGAAGTCGGTTTCAAAAATTGGATTATCGGAAATTTGAGTTGGAGTACTTGTTCGACTAGATGATGATTCTAACGAAAAATCAATGGCGACAATATTGGATAGATGTCTTGATCAAGTTACAGGTGGTGAACGTATGAACGGTGGTGAACGTTTTGCTCGGTGCATTCACTGAATATCGTATTAGTTATAAAGATAAAAATTATTAAAGTTATCAAATTAATAGACTTTTCTGATTTTGCCCACGTTTCGAATAGCCAATAGATGCAACAGGTAGTCAGGACCCTTTAATTTTGGATGTCTATTAATTTAACCGCTTAAAATAATTTTTCGTCGAGATTTAAAGAAGATAAAAATCTATGTCCTAAAAACTAGAGCGTAGAAATGAAAAAGAAAAATCGCGTCGAAAAATAAGAGTCGAAAAACAAAAAGTCAAAAAAGTAATAATTAGAAAGTAAAGCGTCGAAACTTAAAAGTCTAAAAACTAAATCTAAAAAGTTGCGTCTAAAGGTATTAAAGCTTAAAGGAATTCTATATCCAAAACGGCAATAACTTAAAAAGGCATTAAAATCTATTAAATACTAAAGCGTTAAGCGATGTCGTAAATTTCTAAAGCGCCTAAATCTTAATCTAAAGAAAAAGCACTTAAGGGATTAAACGGCAAAGCGTAAAAATCTAGAAATATAAAATAACTACGGCAAAAACTAAGTTAAAACTAATTACGAACGATAAATATACAAATTATGAATTAAACGATTAAAATATACAATTTATAAAAATAAAAAATGATAAAATTACTCATTTTTATAAAAATATTATTTTTATATTATTATTTTATAAAAGTAATAATTATAATAATACTAATTAAAACTTATAATTATTAATTAAAACTAAACTTAAACTAATTATATTAAATTTAACCCTAATTCTAATTAATTAATAATAATAATAATTAAACTGAACCCTAATTCGACAGTCAAAGGTTTCAGACCAGTCAAATCACCTCATGCGACCGCATGAGGTTTCTTTGTTCTGGACATGCGATCGCATGGCTTCGGGTTCCAGGCCAGATTGTTTGGGCTGCTACAGTACTAGGCCCGGTTACTTATCTATTTTTTTTTTTGAGTTCAAATTTTCTAATTTTAATCTTATAAAAAATTTTTAAATAAAACATATATTTAAAAAAATACTTATTAGTTTTTATAATTTTTAACAAAAGTAATAAAAAAATATAAACTTTTTAATTTAAACACTTAAAAATATAGATATATAAATTTTTTTTTATGTTTTTATATTTTTAAACTTATATATTTTTTTACAAAAATAGATTAAAAACTAATATTTTTTTTAGAATGTAGCGTTTCGCTTCGGAGTGATGTTCCCCGGTAGCGGCGCCAAAAATACTTGATGTGTGCTAGGGGTAGTACGAAATACTATTATTTTTGCTATGAAATATTATTAAATACGATACAATTTTACATAAGTTATTTATTTATTTATAGAATGAATATACCTAAACCTTGCTACAACACTTATAGGCAGTGTACCTAATCGTAGAGTAGTGTAGTTTTTAGTAAGTCCGGTTCGTTCAACAGGGAGTTGTCTAAGTTTAACGCTATATTTTTCAAAACTATATTTGTATAAATATAATTATATAAGTATTATTATTATTATTATTATAAAGGAGGGTTTTACCATTTAATGACCGGTTTGTCGATTTTAAAACTTAAGTCACAATTAAAACCTAATGCAAAATATTAAATATAAATACAACTTAATTTAAAGCGTAAAGTAAATGACGATAATTAAAGTACGATAATTAAAATGACAATAAATTAAAGTACGATGAAATATAAAATAGGAGAATTATGCTTATTTAAACTTCCGTAATCATAATGTTTGACGTGTTGATTTTAATTTATTACCATGGGTTAATTGTCCTTTATCCTGGTTTATTTGATATGTCCATCTGGTATTGTCCATAATAGTCCATCGTTGATAATTATAAAGTGCGAGGGTCTTTGCCAATTTAACGTTATACCCGAAGTCAAATATTCCAACTAATTGGGGATTTTAACCGTAATAAGGTCTTAATACTTTGTTTAATGATTACACCAGGTTATCGACTACGTGTAATCCAAGGTTTTGATACTTTATTAACAATTACACCAATTACCCTTGAATGTAATCCACCCCTGTTTCAATGAGTCCATTGACTATTAATCCATCCTCATGCCCGGTCAAATGAACAATTATTAGTATTTATCGATATCCCGCCCACCGTACCCAGTCAAGCGTCTGTGGTTATATATAAATACGTCAAGTTGTAATCTCTATATTAAATTAACAAGATATCATTTAGTTAATTAAATATAAAGCCCATTAATAGCCCATAGTCCAATTTTCACAAGTGTCGGTCTTTTGTCCAAACCCCAATTATGGTCCAAAGCCCAATAACCCAGTCTTAATATTTAGTCCAACATCACGATCACTTCGGCTTAAATAAACATAATAGTAACTTAGCTACGAGACATTAATTTAAAAAGGTTGAACATAACTTACAATGAGTATTAATCGCGTAGTGTTACACGGACAGAGTTTCGACTTACAAACTTAAAAGATTCGCTACTATAACCTTATTATTATTAACTTAATATTAAAATTATAATTATAAAATATAAATATATATATTTGAGAGAGTAAGAGAGATCAGTAAGTATGAAGTGTATAATTCGTCGACCAAACGTTGCAATTTATAGTACCTGACCTTACTGTTACAGCCATGCGATCGCATAGGCTATAAGCTTCCTAGCCATGCGATCGCATGGACAGGCTGTCCAACTCCTAATGATTCCAAAACGTGAGCTACTGCGATTTATTTAATATTTAATATAATATATATAATTATATATATATTATATTATATTCTTGTGCAATGTTGACTTGTAATTTTAGGTCCGTTGCGTCGCGCGTTGATAGTTGGTTCATGTCCTGGTTCCGTTTTTTCGAACGTCCTTTTGTACGCTTAGATATCTTGTACTTTGCATTTCACGGCTTGTACTCTTGTAATTTTTAGACGTTTCTCATCAATAAATTGAACCACTTGAATTGTATCTTGTACATTTGAGCTTTTTGGGTCATTTGCGTCTTCAAATCGTCGAATTTGTCTTTTGTCTTTTTTGAAGCTTGTCTTTTTTGAAGGATTGCAACTAAAAGCTAATAATAATAAGCTTGTCTTCAAATCGTCTTCAAATAGAACAATTGCAACTAAAAGCTTGTCTTTTTTGAAGGATAATGCTATGAAATATATGTTCCTTTTTAGCATTATCACGTATCGTTTGGAATTACCTGAAGAGCTTGCGAGGATACATAATACATTTCATGTTTCCCATCTTCGTAAGTGTCTTGCGGATGATTCATCATGGGTACCTTTAGACGAGATCGAGCTAAACAATAAGTTAGAGTATATTGAGGAGCCGATTACTATACTCAATGAGAAGGTCAAAAGGTTGGGAAATAAAGAGGTGAGAACTTTTAAGGTTCAATGGCGTCGATGCAAGGGTTCCGAGTTCACATGGGAATCCAAAGAGTTTGTGTTGGTTTATCTTCCCTCTTGTCATGCGGCTTGGATCGCGAGGAAGCGCTCCGATTCAAGTGGGGGAGAGTTGTAAGACCCGAATATTTTATTGTACAGACATGTAAATAGGGTACTTGAAGTGTGGGTTGCATCGTGTAATTAAACAGAGGTCAGATTCTGCCCACACCCTTGTACGCGCCGCGCAAGGGTATGGGTGGGCGCCGCGCACTGCTGCTGTTGGCAGATTCCTGCTTTTTAAAATAAAGTTTAATGAAGGGCTTTTTGGTAAATTCACTTGAGGACGAGTTGGGGCTTTAGTGGCCAGATATTTTAGTGGTTGAAACACACTAAACATTATCACCAACCACTTCATCTCTCCAATTAAAGATTCTAGAGTGAGAAACCCATTTGGGAGAGAGAAAGCTCAAATTGAGGAAGAAGAAGTTGATTTCGGGTCAAAGTGCGTGTGTTAAAGTTGTTCAACTAATCACTAGCTACATTGTGATTGTGGTGGTAAGCTCTAACTTTGATTTCCTTATTTTAATTTGTTTAAGGGTTAGGGTTTGGGTTAGTGATGAACATAAAACCCATATTTGGTGATTTTGGGTGTTCTTGGGTAAGATTGGGTCATGAGGACCCAAGGATGACTAACCTAGGGTTTTAGAAATGTTAAATGAACTTATGAGTCAAAATTGGTTAGTTAATTACTAGCACACCTAGTTATTAAGCAAATGGGTGTTAATGGGGTTAGTGGATGACCCGAAATGGGTGTGTGACTTTAAAATGGTCAAATGGGTAATAATTGGCCTCGTTAGGAAAGATGGGTATGAAATACCCTAATTATGTATTAGTTAGTGTTGTTGGACCTTAATCACTAGCTTTTAGTGATATGTGATGGTCTTGACCTTAAATGGACGGTTTTGGTGAAAATGGGGCATTTAATGCATTTAAGTCATTAAATGCACATGAGTGAATGGTTGGTGTTTAGTCCAACTAGTTTGTATATTGATTAAGTACTTATTGTATTAGGTACTTTGCTTTAAAGCTTGTGAAAGTATAAAATCGTCAACGAATCATTAAGGTGAGTGGAGTAATTATATGCGTAGGTATATAATGTATTTATTTTTGTAGCATGAGATGTGAAGTGTCAATGTGTTAAGACACCACGTTCACGTAGCGAGTGAAGTGTCAATGTGTTAAGACACCACTCGGGGTGAAGTATCGACGTGTTAAGATGCCACCCTAAGTAAGATGAAGAGTGAAGTGTCGACATGTTAAGACACCACTCGGAGTGAAGTATCGACGTGTTAAGATGCCACTCCAAGAACTATCACGGGTGAAGTTTCGATGTGTTAAGATGCCACTCGGGGTGAAGCATCGACGTCTTAAGATGCCACCCGTGGGATTAGTGTACGACGTGTTAAGTACTCTAATGGTTGTTATGAATGCCGATGGGAAATTTGAGTACCATTCCTTGTACGATTGGTTAACCATGGTTATGTGTAGTTGTATAGCATATTATATTGGTTCGTGTCATATGCTATTGTTTGTGCTAGCTCGTGATGTTGGGGATTTAGCGTTGTACTTTGGGATGGTATGCTAATTTAAAATGCTAGCGTGTATGAGGTATATGTGTAAGTGATTGCATGTAAGTAGGTTTACCCTCTCGTTGTTTACCTTTTTATAGGCTCCGGCGTGGACAAGGGTAAGGGCGTTCGTTTGGATTAGTGATCCCGCTTCGTTATGTTATGTAGTGACCCGAACTTTTCCATGTTTATATATATTAGATGAAATTGATATTTACATGATTAAGTGTTTCCAACATGTTAAGCAATCAAACTTGTTAAGACTTGATTAACTGAAATAGGTTTCATATAGACAATTGACCACCCAAGTTGACCGGCGATTCACGAACGTTAAAACTTGTAAAAATGACATGACGATATATATATGGATATACATATAGTTAACATGAGATTATGATAAGTAAGTATCTACATAAGTATATTAACAATGAGTTATATACATAAAAACAAGACTACTAACTTAAGGATTTCGAAACGAGACATATATAACGATTATCGTTGTAACAACATTTAAATGTATATATATCATATTAAGATATATTAATATATCATAATATCATGATAATATAATAATTTAACATCTCATTAGATATAATAAACAATGGGTTACCAACATTAAATGAGATCGTTAACTTAAAGGTTTCAAAACAACACTTACATGTAACGACTAACGATGACTTAACGACTCAGTTAAAATGTATATACATGTAGTGTATTTAGATGTATTAATATACTTTTGGAAGACTTCAAGACATATATCAAAACACTCATACTTAACGAAAATGGGTACAGTTACATTCCCATTCTTTTTCCATCAAGAATTCTAGTCGTATTCATACCCGTATTATACACAGCTTCTAGACGTACTTACTGTGGGTATATACCAATAGGAACTAGCATGGGATTCCACTCTTGATTATGTCATGTATGACTAATCAATTTTAACTTCTACCATGAACTAGTCAACTAACTAGAACTCCTTTTAACCCCACTCACCACTCACCACTTACCACTCATCATTCACTCCATTTCACTTCCAATTCTCTTTCTAATTCTCTCTCAACACACACACACACACACACAAACTTATGAATGAATTTTTCCAGTAGCTAATCATCATCTTCATCAAAAATTACTTCAAGAATCAAGCAATAATCATCTTAGGAAGAACACTTCAAGAACACTTCGAAAATCCTTTCAAGTTTACTAGTTTACATCCAAGCTTTCTAATCCATTCCAAGTAATCATCTAAGATCAAGAAACCTTTGTTATTTACAGTAGGTTATCTTTCTTATTCAAGGTAATATTCATATTCAAACTTTGATTCAATTTCTATAAATATAAACTATCTTAATTCGAGTAAAAATTTTACTTGAACTTGTTTTTGTGTCATGATCCTACTTCAAGAACTTTCAAGCCATCCAAGATCCTTTGAAGCTAGATCATTTCTTGTCACTTCCAGTAGGTTTACTTACTAAACTTGAGGTAGTAATGATGTTCATAACATCATTCGATTCATATATATAAAACTATCTTATTCAAAGGTTTAAACTCGTAATCACTAGAACATAGTTTAGTTAATTCTAAACTTGTTCGCAAACAAAAGTTAATCCTTCTAACTTGACTTTTAAAATTAACTAATCACATGTTCTATATCTATGTGATATGCTAACTTAATGATTTAAAACCTGGAAACACGAAAAATACCGTAAAACCGGATATACGCCGTCGTAGTAACATTGCGGGCTGTTTTGGGTTTGATAATTAAAAACTATGATAAACTTTGATTTAAAAGTTTTTCTTCTGGGAAAATTATTTTTCTTATGAACATGAAACTATATCCAAAAATCATGGTTAAACTCAAAGTGGAAGTATGTTTTTCAAAATGGTCATCAAGACGTCGTTCTTTCGACTGAAATGACTACCTCTTACAAAAATGACTTGTAACTTATATTTCCAACTACAAACCTATACTTTTTCTGTTTAGATTCATAAAATAGAGTTCAATATGAAACCATAGCAATTTGATTCACTCAAAACGGATTTAAAACGAAGAAGTTATGGGTAAAACAAGATTGGATATTTTTTATTATTGTAGCTACGGGAAATATTGTAACAATTCTATACAAATCATAACTTAACAAACTTATATTGTATTATTCATGTATTCTAATATATATTATGTAATCTTAGGATACCATAGACACGTATACAATATTTTGACATATCATATCGACCCATCTATATAATATATTTTGGAACAACCATAGACACTCTATATGCAGTAATGTTGGAGTTAGCTATACAGGGTTGAGGTTGATTCTAAAATAATATATATAGTTTGAGTTGTGATCTAGCCTGAGGCTTGTATATACTGGGTCGTGGATTGATCCAAGATAATTTATATTTATTTATTTCTGTACATCTAACTGTGGACAACTAGCTGTAGGTTACTAACGAGGACTGCTGACTTAACAAACTCAAATCATTAAAACGTAATAAAAAATATTGTAAATATATTTTGAACATACTTTGATATATATGTACATATTTGTTATAGGTTCGTGAATCGACCAGTGGCCAAGTCTTACTTCCCGACGAAGTAAAAATCTGTGAAAGTGAGTTATAGTCCCACTTTTAAAATCTAATATTTTGGGATGAGAATACATGCAATTTTATAAATGTTTTACGAAATAGACACAAGTAAATGAAACTACATTATATGGGTGAATGATCGAAGCCAAATATACCCCTTTTTAGCTTGGTAGCCTAAGTATTTGGAAACAGACCCCAAATTGACGCGAATCCTAAAGATAGATCTATCGGGCCCAACAAGCCCTATTCTGGAATTTGGAATGTTTTAGTACTTCGAAATTATCATGTCCGATGGGTGTTCCGAAATGATGGGGATATTCTATATGCATCTTGTTAATATCGGTTACCAGGTGTTCGCCATATGAATGAATTTTATCTCTATGTATGGGATGTATATTGAAATATGAAATCTTGTGGTCTATTATTATGATTTGATAATATATAGGTTAAACCTATAACTCACCAACATTTTTGTTGACGTTTTAAGCATGTTTATTCTCAGGTTATTATTAAGAGCTTCCTCCATGCTTGTATGATATTGTGTAAAAAATGCATTCAAGAAACTTATTTTTGATGTAATATATTCTTATTGTAAACCATTATGTAATGGTCGTGTGTAAACAGTATATTTTAGATTATTATTATTTGATAATCTACGTAATGCTTTTTAAACCTTTATTGATAAAATAAAGGTAATGCTTGTTTTAAAAATGAATGCAGTCTTTGAAAAACGTCTCATATAGAGGTCAAAACCTCGTGACGAAATCAATTAATATGGAACGTTTATAATCAATATAAATGGGACATTTCAGTTGGTATCCGAGCGTTGGTCTTAGAGAACCAGAAATTTGCATTAGTGTGTCTTATCGAGTTTGTTAGGATACATTAGTGAGTCTGTACTTCGATCGTGTTTTCTTTAAAAACGATTGCTTAACACTTTTGTTGGAAACTATATATTATTAACATGTAAATATTATGTGATATAATAACCTCTTGATGTGTTTGATATTGTGTGATAGATATCTACCACTAGTACAAATCCCATCGATTCACCTAATAATAATGAAGAGTCAAATATATTTTGGGAAGATTCACAAATTCCCGAAGAAGAACCGGAAGAGGAGGAATCGGAAGAGGAGGAACCGGAAGAAGAAGAACCAGAAGAGGAGGAACCGGAAGAGGAGGAACCGGAAGAAGAAGAAGAGGTTTTTGAGGAAGAAATATCGATACCTATAGTAATTCATTTAAATAAAAGAAAATCCTCAACCAACGGACCAAAGTTAAAAATGGTCAATGGTGTTTCCGCCGAGGAAGCAAAATATTGGGAAGATTACCAATTTTCTGATGAATCGGATCCTGATGAGGATTCCGATGATGTTATAGAAATTACCTCGACCCAATTTAATATAGCAAAAGAAAATAATAAGGGAAAAGGTATAAAAATAGAGAAACCTGATTCCAACCCTGATGAGCTTTATATGTATCGGCAACATCCGTATTTCCTAAAGTGTAACAATAACCCGAGAACCTCTAAACCACCAGGTTTTTCTAAACCATTGTGGAAAACGACGGCTCGTATTAGAGGAACACCATATTTTCTAGAAAATTAGGAAAACGAACCAAGTCCGAAGAAGATGAAACCAGTGATTCAGATTAGAGGGTTGTAATCATGTTGTGTATTATATTTATTGTAGTGTGCTTGTACTTTTATGTTCTATGTAAAAATTGCTTGTATTGTTTGTAAATTATCTTTTACGAATCTAATCCTTGTCTATTTTACAGTATAAAAACAAAATGGACATTAAGGGTAGACAACCGAATATTTTAGATGACCTACCAGAGGATATGATTGAGGAAATCTTGTCTAGAGTTGGTCAGAGTTCATCAGCACATTTAGTTATGGCGAAATTAACTTGTCAAACATTTCAAAGACTTTCCAGGAATGCCTTAGTTTATAAAAGGCTTTCATTTGATAGGTGGGGAATATCACATTGGGGAGACCGTAAGCTATGCCGTGTTTTCTTTAAAGCGTTAAATGCGGGGAACCCAAATGTAATTTTAAACTACAGGTTACGAACCTATTTTGACTCAACATATCCCAATATAGGATTTCGTGAGTTAGAAAGAGCTTCTAACATGCAACATAAAGAAGCATGTTATACTTACGGGTTAGTGATGTTCGCTTCTTATCAAAGTGAGAAAAAGAATATCGGGTTACAACTTTTAAATAAAACCTTCCCACAAGTGACGGACTCAGTAGTTGGGGTAAGAAACAAGGTTTTTAGATTGCTACGAGGCTGTTGGGTATTACGAAACCCTCGTCCTTTTGATGACATTACAACATGCTGCCTAGCCAATGGTCATAATGGTTACTTTCCACAAGACCAAGGATGGAAAGTCGTCTTAATAAAACCTGAATGCATGACTTGTTTCTGGACTTATGAATTACGTGTCTTTATTTCCTTTGCTGAACAACTTGCGTATTAACTAGTTTTATCTTCAAAACTGTTCTGTATCAAAGTGTACTATATTTCATGTTATATGCAATATAGCGAAGTTGTAAGTTTGAAGAATATTTGTATGTGATATATTATTAAAATCAGTTTTTCATATGGAATTGTAGTAGTTGAATTGTATATTAGCTACTAAGTATGAACTTAACGGGTAGGTAGTACCCGAATTTAAACTTATAAAACGCTAATATGAAGAAAAGCTTTTATAAATAAGTTCATATAATGCTACGAGATACTATTGACTACTCTTAAATTCTATATGATTAACTCAATTCTTTTAGCTATTTTTGAAGGAAATGGCACCGGCGACTCGTCAGAATTTGAACATGAGCGAGGAAGACTTCCGTGTTTTCCTTGCTGCGAACATAGCCGCAAGTACAGGCTGCAATGCAAAGTAACAATAACTCTGGATCTAGCAATGGAAATAATTCCACAAGAAATTGTGTAGGATGCACCTACAAAGAATTCACTGCCTGCAAACCTTTGGAATTTGATGGAACCGAAGGACCAATTGGATTGAAATGGTGGACCGAGAAAGTCGAATCGGTGTTTGCCATAAGTAAGTGTACTGAAGAGGATAAAGTTAAGTACGCTATGCATACCTTCACAGGTACTGCGTTAACGTGGTGGAACACCTATCTTGAACAGGTAGGACAAAATGCTGCTTACGCACTACCGTGGTCGGCATTCAAGCAATTGATGAACGAGCAGTACTGTCCTAGAAACGAAGTCAATAAGCTCAAGACAGAACTTAGAGAGTTACGAACACAAGGGTTCGACGTTACCACGTATGAACGACGATTCACAGAGTTGTGCCTATTGTGTCCGGGAGCGTTCGAAGATGAAGAAGAGAAGATCGACGCATTTGTAAAAGGGTTACCAATAAGGATTCAAGAAGATGTGAGTTCACATGAGCCCGCTTCCATACAAAAGGCAAGTAGAATGGCTCATAAACTCATAAATCAGATTGAAGGAAGAATTAAAGAGCAGGCGGCCGAAGAAGCCAACACGAAACAACTCAAGAGAAAGTGGGAAGAAACCAGTGACAAGGGTCACCAACACAACAACAACAACAACAACAACAACAACAATTACAACCACAACCGCAACAATAATCGCAACAATAACCGCAATCCTAACAATAACTACAACAAACGTCCCAACAATAACAACAACTACAACAACCGTTCCGACAACAATAACAATCCCAACAACAACCTCAATAATAACAACGGCAACAAAAACCAAAAATGTCAAAGGTGTGAAGAGTACCACCAGAATGGGTTATGCACGACATTTTACACCAAGTGTAAAAGAACTGGCCATGGTGCGAAAAAGTGTGAGGTCTACGAACCAAAGTTTAACAAAACTAAAGGAACAAATAGTGGCGAAACAAGTAATGCCGCCTTTGTTTGTTATGGATGTGGAAAACAGGGCCACATTAGAAGTAATTGCCCGAATCAGGGGAATACTAATGGGCAGGGCCGCGGAAGAGTTTTCAATATTAATACGGCAGATGCGCAGGAAGACCCGGAACTTGTTACGGGTACGTTTCTTATTGATAATAAATCTGCTTATGTTTTATTTGATTCGGGTGCAGATAGAAGCTATATGAGTAGAGATTTTTGTGCTAAGTTAAGTTGCCCATTGACGCCTTTGGATAGTAAATTTTTACTCGAATTAGCAAATGGTAAATTAATTTCAGCAGATAATATATGTCGGGATAGAGAAATTAAATTGGGTGATGAAACATTTAAGATTGATTTAATACCAGTCGAGTTAGGGAGTTTTGATGTAATAATTGGCATGGACTGGTTGAAGAAGATGAGAGCAGAGGTCGTTTGTTACAAAAATGCGATTCGTATTATGCGTGAAAAAGGAAAACCTTTAATGGTGTACGGAGAAAAGAACAATGCGAAATTAAATCTTATTAGTAGTTTGAAGGCATAAAAACTAATAAGAAAAGGTTGTTACGTCATTCTAGCACACATCGAGGAAGTTAAACCTGAAGAAAAGATCAGTGATGTTCCCGTCGCAAAAGAATTTCCCGATGTATTTCCGAAAGAATTACCGGGATTACTCCCACATCAATCCGTTGAATTTCAAATAGACCTTGTACCAGAAGCTGCACCAATAGCTCGTGCTCCATACAGACTCGCACCCAGCGAAATGAAAGAATTACAAAGTCAGTTACAGGAACTTTTAGAGCGTGGTTTCATTCAACCAAGCACATCACCATGGGGAGCTCCTGTTTTGTTTGTCAAGAAGACGGATGGTACATTTAGGTTATGTATCGACTACCGAGAGTTGAACAAACTTACCATCAAGAACAGCTACACACTACCGAGAATCGACGACTTATTTGATCAACTACAAGGCTCGTCGGTCTATTCGAAGATTGATTTATGTTCTGGGTATCATCAAATGCGGGTGTAGGAGGATGATATTCCAAAGACTGCTTTTAGGACACGTTACGATCATTACGAGTTTATGGTTATACCATTTGGGTTGACTAACGCACCAGCTATGTTCATGGACCTCATGAACTGAGTGTGTGGACCATACCTTGACAAGTTTGTCATTGTTTTCATCGATGACATACTTATTTACTCAAAGAATGACCAAGAGCACGAAGAACATTTGAGAAAAGTGCTAGAGTTGTTGAGGAAAGAAAAACTGTATGCTAAGTTTTCAAAGTGTGCATTTTGGTTGGAAGAAGTTCAATTCCTCGGTCACATAGTGAACAAAGAAGGTATTCAGGTGGATCCAACAAAAATTGAAACCGTTGAAAAGTGGGAAACCCCGAAAACTCCGAAGCACATACGCCAATTTTTAGGGCTGGCTGGTTATTACAGGAGATTCATCCAAAAAAATTTCAAAATAGCAAAACCCTTGACTGCATTAACGCATAAAGGGAAGAAATTTGAATGGAAGGATGAACAAGAAAAAGCGTTTCAATTATTGAAGAAAAAGTTAACTACAGCACCTATATTGTCATTACCTGAAGGGAATGATGATTTTGTGATATATTGTGATGCCTCAAAGCAAGGTCTCGATTGTGTATTAATGCAACGAACGAAGGTAATTCCTTATGCGTCTAGACAATTGAAGATTCACGAGCAGAATTATACGACGCATGATTTGGAATTAGGCGCGGTTGTTTTTGCATTAAAGACTTGGAGGCACTACTTATATGGGGTCAAAAGTATTATATATACCGACCACAAAAGTCTTCAACACATATTTAATCAGAAACAACTGAATATGAGGCAGCGTAGGTGGATTAAATTGTTGAATGATTACGACTTTGAGATTCGATACCACCCGGGAAAGGCAAATGTGTAGCCGACACCTTGAGCAGAAAGGACAGAAATCATCAAATAAAGGAGGCGCAACAAGGAGTTTTAAAAGAGGGAAACTTAAGGGATGAAATACCCAAAGGATCGGAGAAGCATCTTAATATTCGGGAAGACGGAACCCGGTATAGGTCTGAAAGGATTTGGGTACCAAAATTTGGAGATATGAGAGAAATGGTACTTAAAGAAGCTCATAAAACCAGATACTCAATACATCCTGGAACGGGGAAGATGTACATGGATCTTAAGAAACATTTTTGGTGGCTGGGTATGAAAGTCGATGTTGCTAAATACGTAACAGAATATTTGACGTGTTCTAAGGTTAAAGCAGAGCATCAGAAATCATCAGGTCTACTTCAACAACCCAAAATCTCGGAATGGAAATGGGAAAACATTACCATGGATTTCATCACTAAATTGCCAAGGACTGCAAGTGGTTTTGATACTATTTGGGTAATAGTTGATTGTCTCACCAAATCAGCACACTTCCTGCCAATAAGAGAAGATGACAAGATAGAGAAGTTAGCACGACTGTATTTGAAGGAAGTCGTCTCCGGACATGGAATACCAATCTCTATTATCTCTGATAGGGATGGCAGATTTATTTCAAGATTCTGGCAGACATTACAGCAAGCATTAGGAACTCATCTAGACATGAGTACTGCCTATCATCCACAAACTGTTGAGCAGAGTAAAAGGACGATACAAATGCTTGAAGACATGCTACGAGCATGTGTTATTGATTTCGGAAACAGTTGGGATAGACATCTACCGTTAGCAGAATTTTCCTACAACAAAAGCTACCATTCAAGCAATGAGATGGCACCGTTTGAAGCACTTTATGGTAGAAAGTGCAGGTCTCTAATTCCTTGGAGTGAAGTGGGGGATAGACAGATTACGGGTCCGGAGATAATACAAGAAACTACCGAGAAGATCATCCAAATTCAACAACGGTTGAAAACTGCCTAAAGTCGACAAAAGAGTTACGCTGACATTAAAAGAAAAGATATAGAATTTGAAATTGGAGAGATGGTCATGCTTAAAGTTGCACCTTGGAAATGAGTTGTTCGATTTGGTAAACGGGGGAAATTAAATTCAAGGTATATTGGACCATTCAAGATTATTGATCGTGTCGGACCAGTAGCTTACCGACTTGAGTTACCTCAACAACTCGCGGCTGTACATAACACATTCCAAGTCTCGAATTTGAAGAAATGTTTTGCTAAAGAAGATCTCACTATTCCGTTAGACGAAATTCAAATCAACGAAAAACTTCAATTCATTGAAGAACGCGTCGAAATAATGGATCGTGAGGTTAAAATACTTAAGCAAAACAAGATACCAATTGTTAAGGTTCGATGGAATGCTCATAGAGGACCCGAGTTCACCTGGGAACGAGAAGATCAGATGAAGAAGAAATACCCGCACTTATTTCCAGAAGATACGTCAACACCTCCAACTGCTTAAAATTTCGGGACAAAATTTATTTAACGGGTAGGTACTGTAGTGACCCGAAATTTTCCATGTTTATATATATTAGATGAAATTGTTATTTACATGATTAAGTGTTTCCAACATGTTAAGCAATCAAACTTTTTAAGACTTGATTAACTGAAATAGGTTCCATATAGACAATTGACCACCCAAGTTGACCGGCGATTCACGAACGTTAAAACTTCTAAAAATGACATGACGATATATATATGGATATACATATAGTTAACATGAGATTAGGATAAGTAAGTATCTCCATAAGTATATTAACAATGAGTTATATACATAAAAACAAGACTACTAACTTAAGGATTTCGAAACGAGACATATATAACGATTATCGTTGTAACGACATTTAAATGTATATATATCATATTAAGATATATTAATATATCATAATATCATGAAAATATAATAATTTAACATTTCATTACATATAATAAACAATGGGTTAACAACATTAAATGAGATCGTTAACTTAAAGGTTTCAAAACAACACTTACATGTAACGACTAACGATGACTTAACGACTCAGTTAAAATGTATATACATGTAGTGTATTTAGATGTATTAATATACTTTTGGAAGACTTCAAGACATATATCAAAACACTCATACTTAACGAAAATGGGTACAGTTACATTCCCATTCTTTTTCCATCAAGAATTCTAGTCGTATTCATACCCGTATTATACACAGCTTCTAGACGTACTTACTGTGGGTATATACCAATAGGAACTAGCATGGGATTCCACTCTTGATTATGTCATGTATGACTAATCAATTTTAACTTCTACCATGAACTAGTCAACTAACTAGAACTCCTTTTAACCCCACTCACCACTCACCACTTACCACTCATCATTCACTCCATTTCACTTCCAATTCTCTTTTTAATTCTCTCTTAACACACACACACACACACACTTATGAACGAATTTTTCCAGTAGCTAATCATCATCTTCATCAAAAATTACTTCAAGAATCAAGCTATAATCATCTTAGGAAGAACACTTCAAGAATACTTCGAAAATCCTTTCAAGTTTACTAGTTTACATTCAAGGTAATATTTGTGATGACCCGGGAATTTCCGACCAAATATCAAACTTAATCTATATTGATTTCGACACGATAAGCAAAGTCTGTAATGTTGTGTTTATATACTCAATTACCTTTTGACTGTTCCCGATGATTCACGAACCATTGCTTGTAAATATATGGATATATGTAAATATGTGTATATATAAATATATGTATATATGTATATATATATATATATATATATATATATATATATATATATATATATATATATATATATATATATATATATATATATATATTTAATAACATGAACATTAATAAACTATTAAATATATTTATTATTATAAATAAATATGTAAAATAAAATACATTGTAATAAAAACTATTATTTTATATTTAATATATGTATATTACCTGTATATATATATTGTTATATTAAGTCTAATTATTTAATATATATTTATTTGCGTAGTAAATATTGTTATTTAAAACTGTTTACATATATACATAGTGTATATTATATATAATTAATTTTGAACTTAAATTGTAAATGTCTGTAACTTTCGGTTGACGTTTAATTATTTTTAAAATAGGTCTAATATATATATAGGAAGTTTTAAAATAAAAATTGGTACATAATTTGATTAAAAAGATAATACTTTTGATAAATATTTTTTTTTACCTTTTCAACCTAAGTTTTTGTACTCCGTACATAATAATTGGAACAGAAAATAAATAATTATAGAACCTTTTTGATCAGGTTTCATACAGCTAATGAGTGAAAGAATTAAATTTATCTAATCTAAAAATTGGAGATTTTTAGGAGCACTTTTATACGGTAACTGTTTAGCAATGGACACAACCCGTGAAAACTGTCGGTAGAGTATATCCAAAATAGGGGCTGCTACACTGTTGTACAGGAATCCTAATTCAATCATGCTTATTACTATTTATTAATTATTAATTAAATAATAATTATAATTCTTACAATCTATATATATAAAGATACATATATACGCCACATGAAGTTGTTTGATCATCACATCCAACCACCACCGTGACCACCATCGCACGCCGCCTGATATCTTCCACCACTATGAACAACCGCAACATTTCACCACCAAAAATCATGAAACATCATCACCTTTCCCGTCATCTTCCTCGTGAAACCCGGTTCACCACCTCAAATTTAGAAACCGTGAACCACCCTTCCAACCCACCTCACCACCTTCGACTACCATCACCAAGAATCACCATCACTGTCAAGCTTCTGCACATCCATTTTGATTTTTTTTTTCTTTCCTTCGACTGTAGCTAGCGACGATCATGTATCATATATTTTTTTTCTTTTTCTTTTTTCATTCCATGTTTCGATTTTTTTTATTGTAAGCGTAGAAGACGATAAACGGTTGTTATCAAACGAGATAATTCGTGAAGTTATGATGATGATAACGTGATGTCATGATGATGAAAGGCAACTATGTTAACGATAAAAAAAACAAAAAAAAACAAAATTAGATAACATAATATTGAGAGGACGATGATGTTCTGATGATGATATTGTAAGGATATAAACGATGATGATTCATGATACATGATGCTGCAGAGATCATGGACGATGACTTGATTGTGGGAAATGATGAGCTCGTAATGATGATGATGTGAGGATCGACATGTTGAAACGATGATGATGATGATGGCGATTCATTGATAAAGATATTGCGTGTATGATGATGATCATTATGATATCGTTATGAAGATGATGATGATGATAGCGATTAGTGATGATGACGATGGGTATGAAGGAATGATGGTGATTATGGGCTTTGTTTGAAAGAAGAAGAGGAACAGAATAGACGGTTTATGTAAATTAGTTTAGGATATGAATTAAAAAAAATTGATATGGTGCAATGGTTTGGTGATTTGTTGGTTAAGCTTGAGGTCTT
Source organism: Rutidosis leptorrhynchoides (assembly GCF_046630445.1). Taxonomy (NCBI): domain Eukaryota; kingdom Viridiplantae; phylum Streptophyta; class Magnoliopsida; order Asterales; family Asteraceae; genus Rutidosis; species Rutidosis leptorrhynchoides. The sequence goes on along the minus strand of NC_092335.1, from coordinate 317,334,405 downwards.
GGGTTCGATCCCCACATATTGCAGTTTTCTTTTTTTAAACAGATGGTTTATTTAATTGATATTGAAGTTGGGCCGAATAGAACATGTTTCAGTTGGGCTGCGTTTATTTTACAAGTTGGGCCGAAACCTTTGGTTTATGTTGGGCAGAATAATGGATTATAAAGAATTCGGGTATCAATTAAATCAGAAATGAACTAGACAGAACATTGGTTAAGGGTGTAGAGTGGGAGCGAGAGGTCTCGGGTTCGACTCCTGGCTTGGGCGATTTATTCTCTTTTTGAGTTTTTAAGGTAGTTTCAATTGTATTATTATTATTATTATTATTATTATTATTATTATTATTATTATTATTATTATTATTATTATTATTATTATTATTATTATTATTATTATTGTTATTATTATTGTTATTATTATTATTATTATCATTGTTATTATTAATACACTAATATAAATATTATACTCACTATTAATATTATCATTAAAATAAACATTAGGATTATTATTACTATTATTATTATTAATATTATTATTGGTATTATTCTTAAAAGTATCATTTTTGATATTATTATTATTATTAACAAAAGTATTTTTTTATCATTTTCATTATCATTATAAGTATTATTATTGATATTATCATTATTATTATTAATATGATTATTAGTATTGTTAAACTTATTATCATTATTACCATTCGTAATAAGATTATTACTTTGTTATCACTAAACTGTCAATAATATTGAAAATAGATATTTTTATAAACAAATACATTATGCTACATTTATTATTAAAAAGATAATAATTAAACTATATATATAAGATATCAATTAATAGATAAAAATATATTTTTATTATATATAAATCCTAATATAAATTATTATTATTAATATGTCATAAAGAAAGATAAACAATAGTTAAATAAAATGTATAAACTAAATATATCTATATAACAAATAATTTAACAAGTACATTATTAAAAATAATAAATATATTTATTCGATTACGATTATGTGTGTTAATATATATATACAAATGATATAGGTTCGTGAATTTGAGGCCAACCCTGCATTGTTCAATATAGTCATATGTATTTTACTACAAAATACATTAGGTGAGTTTCATTAATCCCTTTTTAAATGCTTTTGCAATATATATTTTTGGGACTGAGAATACATGCGCTGTTTTTATAACTGTTTTACGAAATAGACACAAGTAATTGAAAATATATTATATGGTTGAACGATCGAAATCCAATATGCTCCTTTTTTATTAAGTCTGGTAATCTAAGAATTAGGGAACAGACACCCTAATTGACGCGAACTCTAAAGATAGATCTATCGGGCCCAACAAGCCCCATCCAAAGTACCGGATGATTTAGTACTTCGAAATTTATATCATGTCCAAAGGAGGATCCCGGAATAATGGGGATATTCTTATATACAAATTGTGAATGTCGATTACCAGGTGTTCAATCCATATGAATGATATTTTGTCTCTATGCATGGGACGTATATTTATGAGAACTGAATGTGGAAATCTTGTGGTCTATTAAAATGAGGATAAAGGTTATTTATGTTAAACTAATGAACTCACCAACCTTTTGGTTGACACTTTAAAGCATGTTTATTCTCAGGTACGAAAGAAATCTTTCGCTGTGCCTTTGCTCATTTTAGAGATATTACTTGGAGTCATTCATGACATATTTCAAAAGACGTTGCATTCGAGTCGTTGAGTTCATCAAGATTAATATCAAGTCAATTATAGTTAGATATATTATAAAATGGTATGCATGCCTGTCAATTTTCGATGTAAAGAAAGTTTGTCTTTTAAAAACGAATGCAATGTTTGTAAAATGTATCATATAGAGGTCAAATATCTCGCAACGTAATCAACTATTGTGAATCATTTATAATGTATATGAACGGGTCCTTTCAGTTGGTATCAGAGCGGTGGTCTTAGCGAACCATGTCTGCATTAGTGTGTCTAACTGATAAGTCGTTAGGATCCATTATTGAGTCTGGACTTCGACCGTGTCTGCATATCAAAAGTTTTGCTTATCATTTTGTGTCAAAAATTACCTGCTTATCATTCTTAGAGAATCACTTGCTTATCATTCTTAGTCTAGACACGTTTTACTGCATTAACTGCATGAATAGTGTATAGACAAAATTTATATCTTAGCGTATCTACTACTTCATATCTTAGCGTATCTGTTACTGTAACTTTGCCTGATAACTTCCGTAGATTCCTCCGTAACTTATGGGATTTTAGTATTATATATGCATATATAAATTATGTATTTCAGGGTACTAATCTACATCCTATAATCTATTTCTTATCGAAAATCCTTCATCTGATCGTACGAGATGAATCCTGCAACCAGTTCGAGTCCCTCAGATTCCGATAGCTATTTCGATAGTTATTCCGACAGCTATTCCGACATAGATGTTCACCTAAGCTCCGAAAACAATGTCATCGGCATGAATCAACCAATCAGCCATTATCAATTCATCTGATGGGTTCGTAGTTGACTTAATTAATGGAAACGCGCAGAAGGCAATTCCTTCCACCAACCGAATTCACCTCTTGACAATGAACCTGAAGCGTTTACCGGCGAACCTGTTCGAGACACCATTTTCAGTCTCATTTCCAGGGTAACTCAACAAGATCATATTCTATCCACAATTCTGAACCTTATTCATCCGCTCGTTCCGACCGACATTCATCCTGGAGTAATAAGTCAACGAACTTCGCGCTCGAATAATCAATTCGGAGAATATGGTGCAAAATGTACCAGCTTCAGCAACATCACTGGCACCAACAGTACAATCAATAACAGCACCAGTACCATCAACAATCCATGCTTCAATATCATCATATGTAATTTGAGTATGATCTTCGTTCTACGTATCGTTCTACCTCATTTATATTCGTTCGACATGGCGAATATGTAATCTCTAAAGTTTTAGAGATTATTTATTCTAGTTCCAACCGAAAAGCAAATGAGTTTAATATCATATTAACTCATTAAATCCATGAATACATCTGAAGAAAATATATATGTATATATGTTTTCATAAAGATTGTAATTAAAAATTCTCGTGTACAAATTGTTAATGGTGAAAATATTTTAACGGGTAGGTAATACCCGAGGACTATTTAAATTTCACATTAATAAGTTACATTGTACGTTCTTTGAATCTGTTTCAACAAGTCATATACTATCCTACTTACATCCACCGATATACAAATCCGTTCACCACAGAATAACCATATTCATCCAATTACATATTTGGATTTTGATCTATAAGAATCCAACAAGTGGCATAACGAAGAAATAATGGACACAATAAAAATTGATTAGAAACAGATTAATTAACAATATGAAATTCTATTAAGAATCCACGCTAACAAAATCCTAGCTAACTGTTCCTAGCTAACTGTTAATTCCGTATTACCATTTAATTATCGCAATTTATTTATCACAGTTTATTTATCGCAATTTATATTCTCGCAATTTTATTTATCGTCATTTAATTTCTGTTATTTAATTTACGCACTTTATTATTCATCATTTAAATTTCTGTTATTTATTTTTACGCACTTAAAATATCGGGACATGTATACAAGGTTTTGACATATCATATCGACGCATTTATATATACTATTTGGAATAACCATAGACACTCTATATGCAGTAATGAACGAGTTCTCTATACAGGGTTGAGGTTGATTCTACAACAATATATATAATTTGAGTTGTGATCGAGTCTGAGACATGTATACGGGTCACGATACGTATTAATTAATTCGAATATTATATATTAAATTATATATGAATTATTGAACTGTCAACTGTGGACTATCGACTGTGGACTAATAACATTGGACAATTAAAATGAATTAAAATATTGAATATAACATATGAAACTAAACATTTCTTCAAGTTGCCACTTGATTTCATCTTAAACCTCATTTGTATCTTGACGATTACAATCTGCGTTCAAACCTTTCATGATTCTTGAAAACACCTCAATCGATAGGATGAATCAACCGCACTTCATCTACGGAAGGAAAGATATATGCATATAGTTATGCACCTGAAAAACTCTCGGCAACTGAGTAATAGTTTAACACGTAGCCGCATCAGATCCTTTGGCATTTATTAGCAAAAATAACTTTGCGATCCCTTTTCAAGGTAGCCAATTTTGTCACAGCTCCAGCAAATCAACTTCGACTTTTCATTCGAAGTAGCCTTACTATAATCCTGATATATACGATCACCCTTTTGATACCGGATAATTCTTTTATATTCCACCATATTACCAGCAGACATACCAGTAACCTCGTTACTTCTTGGCTTAAATCTCTCTGACAAATCATTATATTTATTCATTGAAACCCTATCATATACTCATCCGCATCTGGTAACGAGAACTACCATACCAATTACCGGGAATCAGCAATCAGTACTTTAAAAACTCACAGCATATCTACATCAACAGTTATATGTATGACATTTATCTCTTAGAATTATGATCCCTCCTTCTGGAATTCTGAAAAGCACTCAGTCACAAATCATTGAAAGTTTGACAACCGTAAACGACCATAATCATCGAAAGTTTGACGATAAAGAATAGTATGTTGGAAAAGCTCAGAAAAGTTGGAACTGGAAAACGAATTGAGCTAACCACGAAGGAGACCGAGGACAAATACAAGGACCATACCATATATTCAAAGAATCCAGGTAATTCTGGATCCGATGAAACCTTCAAAGAATATCTTGCTCCGAAGTCATGTTAAAATCTTGCGAAAAATCTTTCTCCATCAACCATCGAACTTAGAAATTCCAAAATATCATCATCAATATCTTCGATATTTCTGAGGATATTTTCATAAATATTCCGGTCCGAAATTATATACCTCTTCGTGCTTCCTGTGTATCATTATATTGGAAACATTCAATAGAAAATTTAGTACCGAAAAGCAGATTATGCGAAACTATGAAGAAAGCCGTGGACAAATCATAAAGAATAAGTTTGACTTCAAAGAATCCAAATGATTCAATGTCTGCTAAAAAGTCTTTAGTGAATATCTTGCTCCTTACTCTAAATCCTTGCAGACAATAGTTTTTATCATCCTCTGATCTTAGATATTCCGAGATATTATCATATCTTTCATTATAAATATCCTCCATATTTCTGAAGATATTTTCATAACTATTCTTATCTGAATCATTAATTTATTAGTGCTATCAGTGTTACATCATATATAAACTATTAGTTTCTATATTCTGTAAACTTTTGAGCTTAAAATATGAATGTTATTGAAGTAATGTTGGGAACTGATGCATGAGTTAGTATAATATAATGACACTTGATCAACGTGATTATATTACAGTAAGTCATGCTGAGTTTCTAATGGGACATGATGATTCACAGATCAAAATGTCATCATGTGCCATGTTACATGACTCTTTCATTCTGCTTAACTTCTAAACATATCAAGAAAGTATATTCTTGATAGTTCTATTCTCAGTTATTCTGATAATTTGACAAATCAAATCGTGCCATTACGATTTCATTCTTAGAACATTAACAATGTTATTCCGAAGTTTATATCTGCGAATTCTGAACCATTACAAGCGGTGTTTAATCGCAAGAATAAGAAACGAAGGGACAAAACTCCAAAATATAAGAGAAAATATAAAACCCAATAACAACAAGGAGGTTACAAACCGTGGATATTAATACAAATAGCAATATATAGACACGGTATAATTAAGAATAGTATCACCCCAAGGTAATAATAGAAGTGAATAGATTCCTCAGGTGGTAAACGAAAAAGAAGATTGATAGAAACGATAGTCAGAAAATATCAAGGATTAGAACAGGATTAAGCATTTTTACAATCTTTTGGATGTACGAACTAAGAAAGAAAGTATAGGAATGGTGAGAATAATGGAACGGAAGAGCTTAATTTATAATGGAAATATCAGACAGAGTAATCGAGGCAGATCACCGTATTTAATTATAGAGATCTTAATTTCCTTACTCGCCGAAGAATCAAATCTTTTAGATTTCGAAGATTTTCTTTAAATCCCTTGAATTCCGGAATTCAACCCTGACTCTGTCAAAAGTTAAGATGAATCTTTACTTTCCTATTTCACTCTTTGGTGATAGCTTCATTCGTACTCTTCGAATAATCGAATTATTTTTATCCATATTACTCAATGATGATAAAACTCAAGTTATCAACTCATATTCATCATGAAAACATTTTTATTGTTAGCCATGATCACCTCACTCAAATTTCGGGACGAAATTTCTTTAACGGGTAGGTACTGTGATGACCCGGGAATTTCCGACCAAATTTTAAACTTAATCTTTATTGATTTCGACACGATAAGCAAAGTCTGTAATGTTGTGTTTATATACTCAATTACCTTTTGACTGTTCCCGATGATTCACGAACCATTGCTTGTAAATATATGAATATATGTAAATATATATATAAAATAAAATACATTGTAATAAAAACTATTATTTTATATTTAATATATGTATATTACTTGTATATATATATTGTTATATTAAATCTAATTATTTAATATATATTTATTTGCGTAGTAAATATTGTTATTTAAAACTGTTTACATATATACATAGTGTATATTATATATAATTAATTTTGAACTTAAATTGTAAATGTCTGTAACTTTCGGTTGACGTTTAATTATTTTTAAAATAGGTCTAATATATATATAGGAAGTTTTAAAATAAAAATTGGTACATAATTTGATTAAAAAGATAATAGTTTTGATAAATATTTTTTTTACCTTTTCAACCTAAGTTTTTGTACTCCGTACATAATAATTGGAACAGAAAATAAATAATTATAGAACCTTTTTGATCAGGTTTCATACAGCTAATGAGTAAAATAATTAAATTTATCTAATCTAAAAATTGGAGATTTTTAGGAGTACTTTTATACGGTAACTGTTTAGCAATGGACACACTCCGTGAAAACGTATATCCAAAATAGGGGCTGCTACACTGTTGTACAGGAATCCTAATTCAATCATGCTTATTACTATTTATTAATTATTAATTAAATAATAATTTTAATTCTTACAATCTATATATATATATAAAGATACATATATACGCCACATGAAGTTGTTTGATCATCACAGCCAACCACCACCGTGACCACAATCACACGCCGCCTGATATCTTCCTACACTATGAACAACCGCAACATTTCACCACCAAAAATCGTGAAACATCATCACCTTTCCCGTCATCTTCCTCGTGAAACCCGGTTCACCACCTCAAATTTCTCAACCGTGAACCACCCTTCCAACCCACCTCACCACCTTCGGCTACCATCACCAAGAATCACCATCACCGTCGAGCTTCTGCACATCCGTTTTGATTTTTTTTCTTTCCTTCGACTGCAGCTAGCGACGATCATGTATCATATATATTTTTTTTCTTTTTCTTTTTTCATTCCATGTTTCGATTTTTTTTATTGTAAGCGTAGAAGACAATAAACGGTTGTTATCAAACGAGATAATTCGTGAAGTTATGATGATGATAACGTGACATCATGATGATGAAAGGCAACTATGTTAACGATAAAAAAAACAAAACAAAATTAGATAAAATAATATTTTGAGGACGACGATGTTCTGATGATGATACTGTAAGGATATAAACGATGATGATTCATGATACATGATGCTACAATGATCATGGATGATGACTTGATTGTGGGAAATGATGAGCTCGTAATGATGATGATGTGATGATCGACATGTTGAAACGATGATGATGATGATGGCGATTCATTGATAAAGATATTGCGTGTATGATGATGATCATTATGATATGGTTATGAAGATGATATGAAGATGATGATGATGATAGCAATTAGTGATGATGACGATGGGTATGAAGGAATGATGGTGATTATGGGCTTTGTTTGAAAGAAGAAGAGGAATAGAATAGACGGTTTATGTAAATTAGTTTAGGATATGAATTAAAAAAAAAATTGATATGGTGCAATGGTTTGGTGATTTGTTGGTTAAGCTTGAGGTCCTGGGTTCGATCCCCACATATTGCAGTTTTCTTTTTTTAAACAGCTAGGTTATTTAATTGATATTGAAGTTGGGCCGAATAGAACATGTTTCAGTTGGGCTGCGTTTGTTTTACAAGTTGGGCCGAAACCTTTGGTTTATGTCGGGCAGAATAATGGATTATAAAGAATTCGGGTATCAATTAAATCATAAATGAAATAGACAGAACATTGGTTAAGGGTGTAGAGTGGGAGCGAGAGGTCTCGGGTTCGACTCCTGGCTTGGGCGATTTATTCTCTTTTTGAGTTTTTAAGGTAGTTTCAATTGTATTATTATTATTATTATTATTATTATTATTATTATTATTATTATTATTATTATTATTATTATTATTATTATTATTATTATTATTATTATTATTATTATTGTTATTATTATTGTTATTATTATTATTATCATTGTTATTATTAATACACTAATATAAATATTATACTCACTATTAGTATTATCATTAAAATAAACATTCGGATTATTATTACTATTATTATTATTAATATTATTATTGGTATTATTCTTAAAAGTATCATTTTTGATATTATTATTATTATTTTCAAAAGTATTTTTTTTATCATTTTCATTATCATTATAAGTATTATTATTGATATTATCATTATTATTATTAATATGATTATTAGTATTGCTAAACTTATTATCATTATTACCATTCGTAATAAGATTATTACTTTGTTATCACTAAACTGTCAATAATATTGAAAATAGATATTTTTATAAACAAATACATTATGCTACATTTATTATTAAAAAGATAATAATTAAACTATATATATAAGATATCAATTAATATATAAAAATATATTTTTATTATATATAAATCCTAAAATAAATTATTATTATTAATATGTCATAAAGAAAGATAAACACTAGTTAAATAAAATGTATAAACTAAATATATCTATATAACAAATAATTTAACAAGTACATTATTAAAAATAATAAATATATTTATTCGATTACGATTATGTGTGTTAATATATATATACAAATGATATAGGTTCGTGAATCCGAGGCCAACCCTGCATTGTTCAATATAGTCATATGTATTTTACTACAAAATACATTAGGTGAGTTTCATTAATCCCTTTTTAAATGGTTTTGCAATATATATTTTTGGGACTGAGAATACATGCGCTGTTTTTATAACTGTTTTATGAAATAGACACAAGTAATTGAAAATATATTATATGGTTGAATGATCGAAATCGAATATGCCCCTTTTTTATTAAGTCTGGTAATCTAAGAATTAGGGAACAGACACCCTAATTGACGCGAACTCTAAAGATAGATATATCGGGCCCAACAAGCCCCATCCAAAGTACCGGATGCTTTAGTACTTCGAAATTTATATCATGTCTGAAGGAGGATCCCGGAATGATGGTGATATTCTTATATACAAATTGTGAATGTCGATTACCAGGTGTTCAATCTATATGAATGATATTTTGTCTCTATGCATGGGACGTATATTTATGAGAACTGAATGTGGAAATCTTGTGGTCTATTAAAATGAGGATAAAGGTTATTTATGTTAAACTAATGAACTCACCAACCTTTTGGTTGACACTTTAAAGCATGTTTATTCTCAGGTACGAAAGAAATCTTCCGCTGTGCCTTTGCTCATTTTAGGGATATTACTTGGAGTCATTCATGACATATTTCAAAAGACGTTGCATTCGAGTCATTGAGTTCATCAAGATTAATATCAAGTCAAGTATAGTTAGATATATTATAAAATGGTATGCATGCCTGTCAATTTTCGATGTAAAGAAAGTTTGTCTTTTAAAAACGAATGCAATGTTTGTAAAATGTATCATATAGAGGTCAAATACCTCGCAACGTAATCAACTATTGTGAATCATTTATAATGTATATGAATGGGTCCTTTCAATATTCATATTCAAACTTTGATTCAATTTATATAACTATAAACTATCTTAATTCGAGTAAAAATCTTACTTGAACTTGTTTTTATGTTATGATCCTACTTCAAGAACTTTCAAGCCATCCAAGATCCTTTGAAGCTAGATCATTTCTTGTCACTTCCAGTAGGTTTACCTACTAAACTTGAGGTAGTAATGATGTTCATAACATCATTCGATTCATATATATAAAACTATCTTATTCGAAGGTTTAAACTCGTAATCACTATAACATAGTTTAGTTAATTCTAAACTTGTTCGCAAACAAAAGTTAATCGTTCTAACTTGACTTTTAAAATCAACTAAAAACATGTTCTATATCTATATGATATGCTAACTTAATGATTTAAAACCTGGAAACACGAAAAACACCGTAAAACCGGATATACGCCGTCATAGTAACATCGCGGGCTGTTTTGGGTTTGATAATTAAAAACTATGATAAACTTTGATTTAAAAGTTGTTCTTCTGGGAAAATGATTTTTCTTATGAACATGAAACTATATCTAAAAATCATGGTTAAACTCAAAGTGGAAGTATGTTTTTCAAAATGGTCATCAAGACGTCGTTCTTTCGACTGAAATGACTACCTCTTACAAAAAAGACTTGTAACTTATATTTCTAACTATAAACCTATACTTTTTATGTTTAGATTCATAAAATAGAGTTCAATATGAAACCATAGCAATTTGATTCACTCAAAACGGATTTAAAACGAAGAAGTTATGGGTAAAACAAGATTGAATTTTTTGATTGTTGTAGCTACGGAAAATATTGTAACAATTCTATACAAATCATAACTTAACAAACTTATATCCTATTATTCTTGTATTCTAATATATATTATGTAATCTTGGGATACCATAGACACGTATACAATGTTTTGACATATCATATCGACCCATCTATATAATATATTTTGGAACAACCATAGACACTTTATATGCAGTAATGTTGGAGTTAGCTATACAGGGTTGAGGTTGATTCCAAAATAATATATATAGTTTGAGTTGTGATCTAACCTGAGGCTTGTATACATTGGGTCGTGGATTGATCCAAGATAATTTATATTTATTTATTTCTGTACATCTAACTGTGGACAACTAGCTGTAGGTTACTAACGAGGACTGCTGACTTAACAAACTCAAATCATTAAACGTAATAAAAAATGTTGTAAATATATTTTGAACATACTTTGATATATATGTACATATTTATTATAGGTTCGTGAATCGACCAGTGGCCAAGTCTTACTTCCTGACGAAGTAAAAATCTGTAAAAGTGAGTTATAGTCCCACTTTTAAAATCTAATATTTTGGGATGAGAATACATGCAATTTTATAAATGTTTTACGAAATAGACACAAGTAAATGAAACTACATTATATGGGTGAATGATTGAAGCCAAATATGCCCCTTTTTAGCTTGGTAGCCTAAGAATTTGGGAACAGACCCCCAAATTGACGTGAATCCTAAAGATATATCTATCGGGCCCAACAAGCCCCATTCTGGAATTTGGAATGTTTTAGTACTTCAAAATTATCATGTCCGATGGGTGTCCCGGAATGATGGGGATATTCTATATGCATCTTGTTAATGTCGGTTACCAGGTGTTCGCCATATGAATGAATTTTATCTCTATGTATGGGATGTATATTGAAATATGAAATCTTGTGGTCTATTATTATGATTTGATAATATATAGGTTAAACCTATAACTCACCAACATTTTTGTTGACGTTTTAAGCATGTTTATTCTTAGGTGATTATTAAGAGCTTTCGCTATTGCATACTAAAATAAGGACAAGATTTGGAGTCCATGCTTGTATGATATTGTGTAAAGCCTGCATTCAAGAAACTTATTTTTGATGTAATATATTCTTATTGTAAACCATTATGTAATGGTCGTGTGTAAACAGTATATTTTAGATTATCATTATTTGATAATCGACGTAATGCTTTTTAAACCTTTATCGATAAAATAAAGGTTATGCTTGTTTTTAAAATGAATGCAGTCTTTGAAAAACGTCTCATATAGAGGTCAAAACCTCGCGACGAAATCAATTAATATGGAACGTTTATAATCAATATGAATGGGACATTTTATGTTAGGAGAAGCTTTTGGATGTATAGCTTTTTGAAGTTTGACCGAGATTTGGGTAGTTTAACCCCTAAACACCATGCTCATAGTGTCGTTTGGAATTTAAACTAATACGGTCGAAACTTACATTTTGTATGAAACTTGTAATTCGGGTCAATGTGGGGCCCGCTTCGTAAAACTTATTTTTTTATTGAATCGTGTGAGTTTTACCTATTATGATATGCTGTTAAAAACATTTCATCTAAAAGTGTCGGGAAGTGGGAGATCTTTAACGCAAAATTGAAAAATCCGGACAGCGGGCTACCAGGCCTTGTGCGCGCCGCGTACCTGTGACGACTCGAGAATTTCCGACTAAATTTAAACTTAATCTTTATATGATTTTGATACGATAAGCAAAGTCTGTTAGGTTGAGTCTCAAAAACTTTGAACTGTGTTCATGTATTCATTGACCTTCGGACATTTCCGACGATTCACGAACCATTATTTGTAAATAGATAGGTATATATATCAATAGGTAAATCTAAATAATTATATATAAGAAACTGTTATATGCAATTGTTGTTATTAATTATATGTAAATTAATATAAGATATAATAAATTTTATTATTAAGTGAATATATAAAGTATACTATATATATGTGATTTTGAATTTATTTATTGAACGACGGTGTCACTAATTTATTATTCGATCAATATTAAGCAAGTTAAATTCAAACTATTGTAATTTCGAAATAAACGATGATCCGAAAACAAGTTAAACGGATTATAACTTTGTTAAAAATATAATTAATTTAATTATATTTGGGTTGGGAGCTCATAATTATTTTAATTTTTATTTAAATAATTGTATATAATTAATGACCAATTTTACACCCTAGAAGACTGAAATAAATAAAGGAATTTAATTTAAAAATTTGGGAATTTTCTAAAAGACTTTATCCGCCACTAATTATCATCGAGATACGAAATAGTAGTCCGTGGAAACTGTCGGTAGGATGCATACAAATATAATTCACGAGAATTGAATTGTAAAAAGTGATGTATAGTTTTATTTGGTTGCTTCCTCTTAAAATATTATTATGGGTAATCATGGTTGGTACTATAAGACAAGTATACCGGCTGCTAAAATATATTTATATTTTTTTATTTGCACGTTATATTTCTGTTTCCTCAATGATTTATATCAATGAGTTATATGTGATATATATAACATATATATACATACTAATTAACTCACCTTCCCACACCATCATGACTCACCACTCCATCGCCACCATAACCTATCACCCACTTCACCACACCACCCTCTCCAACCCATGACCACCGGATAACCACTTTTGTTAACCGCCACCAAAGCTCATCACCATCGAGTGATTTTTGTTACAACAATCGGCCATCTCCTTCTCCTCTTTCTTATTCTTCTTCGGCGATCAAACCACCATCATCACCATTTTAGTTGCAAACTACTGCTATGTCTATTTCTGTATCGGACGTGGCCACCACAAATGTAGTGACCCGAACTTTTCCATGTTTATATATATTAATTGAGATTGATATTTACATGATTAAATGTTTCCAACATGTTAAGCAATCAAACTTGTTAAGACTTGATTAATTGAAATAGGTTTCATATAGACAATTGACTACCCAAGTTGACCGGTGATTCACGAACGTTAAAACTTGTAAAAACTATATGATGACATATATATGGATTTATATATAGTTAACATGATACTATGATAAGTAAACATATCATTAAGTATATTAACAATGAACTACATATGTAAAAACAAGACTACTAACTTAATGATTTTTAAACGAGACATATATGTAACGATTATCGTTGTAAAGACATTTAATGTATATATATCATATTAAGAGATATTCATACATGATAATATCATGATAATATAATAATTTAAAATCTCATTTGATATTATAAACATTGGGTTAACAACATTTAACAAGATCGTTAACCTAAAGGTTTCAAAACAACACTTACATGTAACGACTAACGATGACTTAACGACTCAGTTAAAATGTATATACATGTAGTGTTTTAATATGTATTTATACACTTTTGAAAGACTTCAATACACTTATCAAAATACTTCTACTTAACAAAAATGCTTACAATTACATCCTCGTTCAGTTTCATCAACAATTCTACTCGTATGCACCCGTATTCGTACTCGTACAATACACAGATTTTAGATGTATGTACTATTGGTATATACACTCCAATGATCAGCTCTTAGCAACCCATGTGAGTCACCTAACACATGTGGGAACCATCATTTGGCAACTAGCATGAAATATCTCATAAAATTACAAAAATATGAGTAATCATTCATGACTTATTTACATGAAAACAAAATTACATATCCTTTATATCTAATCCATACACCAACGACCAAAAACACCTACAAACACTTTCATTCTTCAATTTTTTTCATCTAATTGATCTCTCTCAAGTTCTATCTTCAAGTTCTAAGTGTTCTTTATAAATTCCAAAAGTTCTAGTTTCATAAAATCAAGAATACTTTCAAGTTTGCTAGCTCACTTCCAATCTTGTAAGGTGATCATCCAACCTCAAGAAATCTTTGTTTCTTACAGTAGGTTATCATTCTAATACAAGGTAATAATCATATTCAAACTTTGGTTCAATTTCTATAACTATAACAATCTTATTTCAAGTGATGATCTTACTTGAACTTGTTTTCGTGTCATGATTCTGCTTCAAGAACTTCGAGCCATTCAAGGATCCATTGAAGCTAGATCCATTTTTCTCTTTTCCAGTAGGTTTATCCAAGGAACTTAAGGTAGTAATGATGCTCATAACATCATTCGATTCATACATATAAAGATATCTTATTCGAAGGTTTAAACTTGTAATCACTAGAACATAGTTTAGTTAATTCTAAACTTGTTCGCAAACAAAAGTTAATCCTTCTAACTTGACTTTTAAAATCAACTAAACACATGTTCTATATCTATATGATATGCTAACTTAATGATTTAAAACCTGGAAACACGAAAAACACCGTAAAACCGGATTTACGCCGTCGTAGTAACACCGCGGGCTGTTTTGGGTTAGTTAATTAAAAACTATGATAAACTTTGATTTAAAAGTTGTTATTCTGAGAAAATGATTTTTATTATAAACATGAAAATATATCCAAAAATTATGGTTAAACTCAAAGTGGAAGTATGTTTTCTAAAATGGTCATCTAGACGTCGTTCTTTCGACTGAAATGACTACCTTTACAAAAATGACTTGTAACTTATTTTTCTGACTATAAACCAATACTTTTTCGGTTTAGATTCATAAAATAGAGTTCAATATGAAACCATAGCAATTTGATTCACTCAAAACGGATTTAAAATGAAGAAGTTATGGGTAAAACAAGATTGGATAATTTTTCTCATTTTAGCTACGTGAAAATTGGTAACAAATATATTCCAACCATAACTTAATCAACTTGTATTGTATATTATGTAATCTTGAGATACCATAGACACGTATACAATGTTTCGACCTATCATGTCGACACATCTATATATATTTCGGAACAACCATAGACACTCTATATGTGAATGTTGGAGTTAGCTATACAGGGTTGAGGTTGATTCCAAAATATATATAGTTTGAGTTGTGATCAATACTGAGATACGTATACACTGGGTCGTGGATTGATTCAAGATAATATTTATCGATTTATTTCTGTACATCTAACTGTGGACAACTAGTTGTAGGTTACTAACGAGGACAGCTGACTTAATAAACTTAAAACATCAAAATATATTAAAAGTGTTGTAAATATATTTTGAACATACTTTGATATATATGTATATATTGTTATAGGTTCGTGAATCAACCAGTGGCCAAGTCTTACTTCCCGACGAAGTAAAAATCTGTGAAAGTGAGTTATAGTCCCACTTTTAAAATCTAATATTTTTGGGATGAGAATACATGCAGGTTTTATAAATGATTTACAAAATAGACACAAGTACGTGAAACTACATTCTATGGTTGAATTATCAAAATCGAATATGCCCCTTTTTATTAAGTCTGGTAATCTAAGAATTAGGGAACAGACACCCTAATTGACGCGAATCCTAAAGATAGATCTATTGGGCTTAACAAACCCCATCCAAAGTACCGGATGCTTTAGTACTTCGAAATTTATATCATATCCGAAGGGTGTCCCGGAATGATGGGGATATTCTTATATATGCATCTTGTTAATGTCGGTTACCAGGTGTTCACCATATGAATGACTTTTATCTCTATGTATGGGATGTGTATTGAAATATGAAATCTTGTGGTCTATTATTATGATTTGATATATATAGGTTAAACCTATAACTCACCAACATTTTTGTTGACGTTTTAAGCATGTTTATTCTCAGGTGATTATTAAGAGCTTCCGCTGTCGCATACTTAAATAAGGACGAGATTTTGAGTCCATGTTTGTATGATATTGTGTAAAAACTGCATTCAAGAAACTTATTTTGTTGTAACATATTTGTATTGTAAACCATTATGTAATGGTCGTGTGTAAACAGGATATTTTAGATTATCATTATTTGATAATCTACGTAAAGCTTTTTAAACCTTTATTGATGAAATAAAGGTTATGGTTTGTTTTAAAATGAATGCAGTCTTTGAAAAACGTCTCATATAGAGGTCAAAACCTCGCAACGAAATCAATTAATATGGAACGTTTTTAATCAATAAGAACGGGACATTTCAGTTGGTATCAGAGCGTTGGTCTTAGAGAACCAGAATTTTGAATTAGTGTGTCTTATCGAGTTTGTTAGGATGCATTAGTGAGTCTGGACTTCGACCGTGTTTACTTGAAAAATGATTGCTTAACAAATTTTGTTGGAAACTATATATTTTTAACATGTGAATATTATGTGATATATTAATCTCTTAACGCGTTTGATATTATGTGATAGATGTCTACCTCTAGATCAAGTCCCATTGACTCACCTAATAATAATGAAGAGTCAAATGTAAATTGGAATGATTCGTGGACTGATTCACAAGTTCCCGAAGAGGAACCGGAAGAAGAGTCGGAACCGGAAGAAGAATCGGAACCGGAAGAAGAATCGGAACCGGATGAAGAAATAGAACCGGTGGGGGAAATAATAAAATGGTTAAGTAAAAGAAAATCCTCAACCAACCGACCAAGGTTAATTATGGTCAATGGTGTTTCCGCCAAGGAAGCAAAATATTGGGAGGATTACCAATTCTCCGATGAATCGGATTCCGACGAGAATTCCGATGATGTTATAGAAATTACCCCAACTGAATTTAAAAAGGCAAAAGAAAATAATAAGGGAAAGGGCATAAAAATAGAGAAATCTAATTCCAACCCCGATGAACTTTATATGTATCGTCAACCCCCGAAGTCCTTAAGTTGTAACAATGACCCGGGAACCTCTAAACCACCAGGTTTTTCTAAACCAATGTGGAAAATTACGGCTCGTATTAGGGGAACATCATATATCCCTAGAAACTTGGCAAAACGAACCAAAACCGAAGAAGAAGAAACGAGCGAGTCGGAATAAGATAGTTGTATTCGTGTGGTGTAATATATGTAATATAGTGTGCTTATGCTTTATGATATATGTAAAAATTGCTTGTATTAATAAGTATTTTTTTATGAATCTAACTCTTGTCTATTTTACAGTTTAAAAACATAAAATGGATAGACAACCCAATATTTTAAGAGACCTACCCGGAGACATGATTGATGAAATCTTGTCTAGAGTCGGTCAGAATTCCTCGGCACAACTATTTAGGGCGAGATCAGTTTGTAAGACATTCGAAGAACGTTCCAAGAATGTCTTGGTTTATAAGAGACTTTCGTTTGAAAGATGGGGGATATCACATTGGGAAACCCATAAGTTACGATGTGTTTACTTTGACGCATATATTGCGGGGAACCCAAATGCTATTTTACGCAACGGGTTAAGAAATTATTTTGACTCAATATATCCGAATATTGGACTTCGTGATTTAGAAAAAGCGGCTAACATGCAACATAAATAAGCATGTTATGCTTACGGATTAGTAATGTTCGCTTCTCACCAAAGCGAGAACAAGAACATCGGGCTACAACTATTAAACAAAACGTTTCCACAAGTGACGGAGTCGGTAATTGGGGTAAGAAATGGGGTTTTTAGATTGTTACGAGACTGTTGGACATTACGTAACCCTCGTCCCTTTGACGACGTTACAACATGCTGTCTTATCAACGGCCATAACGGTTATGTTCCACAAGACCAAGGATGGGAAGTAATCCTAGTAAAACCAGAATGCATGACTTGTTTCTGGACGTATGAATTACGTGTCTTTATTGCCTTTGCTGAACGACTTGTGTACTAGCTAGAATTATCTTCACAACCATCTTGTATCAAATTTATTGTGTGCTATATTTCATGCTATATGTAAAATAAGTGGTATTGTAAGTTTGTAAAATATTGTGTAAAAGTTTGAACGCGAAATATTATTATAATCAGTTTTTCATATAGAATTGTAGTAGTTGAATTGTATATTAGCTACTAAGTATGAACTTAACGGGTAGGTACTACCCGAATTTAAACATATAAAACGCTAATATGAAGAAAAAGCTTTTATAAATGAGTTCATATTATGCTACGAAATACTATTAACTACTCTTAATATTCTGTATGATTAACTTGTTCCATTTGACTATTTTGAAGGAAATGGCACCGACTACTCGACACACCGTGAATATGAATGAAGAGGAATTCCGTACTTTTCTAGCTTCAAACATAGCCGCAGTACAGGCTGCGCTACATACCAACAATAACCTTGGATCTAGCAGTACAGGAAATCGTGTAGGATGCACCTACAAAGAATTCACTGCCTGCAAACCTTTGGAATTTGATGGAACCGAAGGACCGATCGGATTGAAACGGTGGACCGAGAAGGTCGAATCGGTGTTTGCCATAATTAAGTGTACTGAAGAGGACAAAGTGAAGTACGCTACGCATACCTTCACAGGTTCTGCGTTAACATGGTGGAATACCTATCTAGAGCAAGTGGGACAAGACGATGCGTACGCACTACCGTGGTCAGCATTCAAGCACTTGATGAACGAGAAGTACCGTCCCAGAACCGAGGTCAATAAGCTCAAGACAGAACTTAGAGGGTTACGAACCCAAGGATTTAATATTACCACGTACGAAAGACGATTCACAAAATTGTGCCTATTGTGTCCGGGAGCATTCGAAGATGAGGAAGAGAAGATCGACGCGTTTGTGAAAGGATTACCGGAAAGAATCCAAGAAGATATAAGTTCACACGAGCCCGCCTCCATACAACAGGCATGTAGAATGGCTCACAAACTAGTGAACCAGATTGAAGAAAGAATTAAAGAACAGACTGCTGAAGAGGCCAATGTGAAGCAAGTTAAAAGAAAGTGGGAGGAAAACGGTGATAAGAATTACCAATACAACAACAACAGCAATTACAACAATAATCGCAACAATTATCCCAACAATCGCAACATCAATCGCAACTACAACAAACGGCCCAACAACAACAACAACAACAACAACAACAGCAACAGCAACTACAACAATCATCCCAACAACAATAATAACCGCAACAACAACAACAATCAGAAGCAGCTATGCCAAAGGTGTGAAAAGTATCACTCGGGGTTCTGCACCAAATTTTGCAACAAGTGTAAAAGAAATGGTCATAGCGCGGTGAAGTGTGAGGTCTACGGACCAGGGGTTAATAGAACGAAAGGAACAAATGGTGTTGGAACGAGTAATGGCGGAGCAAGTAGTGTCGGAGCAAGTTATGCCAATGTAGTTTGTTATAAATGTGGAAAACTGGGCCACATTATTAGAAATTGCCCGAACCAGGAGAACACGAATGGACAAGGCCGTGGAAGAGTTTTCAATATTAATGCGGCAGAGGCACAGGAAGACCCAGAGCTTGTTACGGGTACGTTTCTTATTGACAATAAATCTGCTTACGTTTTATTTGATTCGGGTGCGGATAGAAGCTATATGAGTAGAGATTTTTGTGCTAAATTAAGTTGTCCATTGACGCCTTTGGATAGTAAATTTTTACTCGAATTAGCAAATGGTAAATTAATTTCAGCAGATAATATATGTCGGAATCGAGAAATTAAACTGGTTAGCGAAACATTTAAGATTGATTTGATACCAGTAGAGTTAGGGAGTTTTGATGTGATAATCGGTATGGACTGGTTGAAAGAAGTGAAAGCAGAGATTGTCTATTACAAAAATACAATTCGCATTATACGAGAAAAAGGAAAACCCTTAATGGTGTACGGAGAAAAGGGCAACACGAAGCTACATCTTATTAGTAATTTGAAGGCACAAAAACTAATAAGAAAAGGTTGCTATGCTGTTCTAGCACACGTCGAGAAAGTACAAACTGAAGAAAAGAGCATCAATGATGTTCCCGTCGCAAAAGAATTTCCTGATGTATTTCCGAAAGAATTACCGGGATTACCCCCACATCGATCCGTTGAATTTCAAATAGATCTTGTACCAGGAGCTGCACCAATAGCTCGTGCTCCTTACAGACTCGCACCCAGTGAGATGAAAGAACTACAAAGCCAATTACAAGAACTTTTAGAGCGTGGTTTCATTCGACCAAGCACATCACCGTGGGGAGCTCCTATTTTGTTTGTCAAGAAGAAAGATGGTACATTTAGGTTGTGTATCGACTACCGAGAGTTGAACAAACTTACCATCAAGAACCGCTACCCACTACCGAGAATCGATGACTTATTTGATCAACTACAAGGCTCGTCTGTTTATTCAAAGATTGACTTACGTTCCGGGTATCATCAAATGCGGGTGAAAGAAGATGATATTCCAAAGACTGCTTTCAGAACACGTTACGGTCATTACGAGTTTATGGTCATGCCGTTTGGTTTAACTAATGCACCAGCTGTGTTCATGGACCTTATGAACCGAGTGTGTGGACCATACCTTGACAAGTTTGTCATTGTTTTCATTGATGACATACTTATTTACTCAAAGAATGACCAAGAACACGGTGAACATTTGAGAAAGGTGTTAGAAGTATTGAGGAAGGAAGAATTGTACGCTAAGTTTGCAAAGTGTGCATTTTGGTTGGAAGAAGTTCAATTCCTCGGTCACATATTGAACAAAGAAGGTATTAAGGTGGATCCGGCAAAGATAGAAACTGTTGAAAAGTGGGAAACCCCGAAAACTCCGAAACACATACGCCAGTTTTTAGGACTAGCTGGTTACTACAGAAGGTTCATCCAAGACTTTTCCAGAATAGCAAAACCCTTGACTGCATTAACGCATAAAGGGAAGAAATTTGAATGGAATGATGAACAAGAGAAAGCGTTTCAGTTATTGAAGAAAAAGCTAACTACGGCACCTATATTGTCATTGCCTGAAGGGAATGATGATTTTGTGATTTATTGTGATGCATCAAAGCAAGGTCTCGGTTGTGTATTAATGCAACGAACGAAGGTGATTGCTTATGCGTCTAGACAATTGAAGATTCACGAGCAAAATTATACGACGCATGATTTGGAATTAGGCGCGGTTGTTTTTGCATTAAAGACTTGGAGGCACTACTTATATGGGGTCAAAAGTATTATATATACCGACCACAAAAGTCTTCAACACATATTTAATCAGAAACAACTGAATATGAGGCAGCGTAGGTGGATTGAATTGTTAAATGATTACGACTTTGAGATTCGTTACCACCCGGGGAAGGCAAATGTGGTAGCCGACGCCTTGAGCAGGAAGGACAGAGAACCCATTCGAGTAAAATCTATGAATATAATGATTCACAATAACCTTACTACTCAAATAAAGGAGGCGCAACAAGGAGTTTTAAAAGAGGGAAATTTAAAGGATGAAATACCCAAAGGATCGGAGAAGCATCTTAATATTCGGGAAGACGGAACCCGGTATAGGGCTGAAAGGATTTGGGTACCAAAATTTGGAGATATGAGAGAAATGGTACTTAGAGAAGCTCATAAAACCAGATACTCAATACATCCTGGAACGGGGAAGATGTACAAGGATCTCAAGAAACATTTTTGGTGGCCGGGTATGAAAGCCGATGTTGCTAAATACGTAGGAGAATGTTTGACGTGTTCTAAGGTCAAAGCTGAGCATCAGAAACCATCAGGTCTACTTCAACAACCCGAAATCCCGAAATGGAAATGGGAAAACATTACCATGGATTTCATCACTAAATTGCCAAGGACTGCAAGTGGTTTTGATACTATTTGGGTAATAGTTGATCGTCTCACCAAATCAGCACACTTCCTGCCAATAAGAGAAGATGACAAGATGGAGAAGTTAGCACGACTGTATTTGAAGGAAGTCGTCTCCAGACATGGAATACCAATCTCTATTATCTCTGATAGGGATGGCAGATTTATTTCAAGATTCTGGCAGACATTACAGCAAGCATTAGGAACTCGTCTAGACATGAGTACTACCTATCATCCACAAACTGATGGGCAGAGCGAAAGGACGATACAAACGCTTGAAGACATGCTACGAGCATGTGTTATTGATTTCAGAAACAGTTGGGATCGACATCTACCGTTAGCAGAATTTTCCTACAACAACAGCTACCATTCAAGCATTGAGATGGCACAGTTTGAAGCACTTTATGGTAGAAAGTGCAGGTCTCCGATTTGTTGGAGTGAAGTGGGGGATAGATAGATTACGGGTCCGGAGATTATACAAGAAACTACCGAGAAGATCATCCAAATTCAACAACGGTTGAAAACCGCCCAAAGTCGACAAAAGAGCTACGCTGACATTAAAAGAAAAGATATAGAATTTGAAATTGGAGAGATGGTCATGCTTAAAGTTTCACCTTGGAAAGGCGTTGTTCGATTTGGTAAACGAGGGAAATTAAATCCAAGGTATATTGGACCATTCAAGATTATTGATCGTGTCGGACCAGTAGCTTACCGACTTGAGTTACCTCAACAACTCGCGGCTGTACATAACACTTTCCACGTCTCGAATTTGAAGAAATGTTTTGCTAAAGAAGATCTCACTATTCCGTTAGATGAAATCCAAATCAACCAAAAACTTCAATTCATCGAAGAACCCGTCGAAATAATGGATCGTGAGGTTCAAAGACTTAAGCAAAACAAGATACCAATTATTAATGTTCGATGGAATGCTCGTAGAGGACCCGAGTTCACCTGGGAGTGTGAAGATCAGATGAAGAAGAAATACCCGCATCTATTTCCAGAAGATTCGTCAACACCTTCAACAGCTTAAAATTTCGGGACGAAATTTATTTAACGGGTAGGTACTGTAGTGACCCGAACTTTTCCATGTTTATATATATTAATTGAGATTGATATTTACATGATTAAATGTTTCCAACATGTTAAGCAATCAAACTTGTTAAGACTTGATTAATTGAAATAGGTTTCATATAGACAATTGACTACCCAAGTTGACCGGTGATTCACGAACGTTAAAACTTGTAAAAACTATATGATGACATATATATGGATATATATATAGTTAACATGATACTATGATAAGTAAACATATCATTAAGTATATTAACAATGAACTACATATGTAAAAACAAGACTACTAACTTAATGATTTTTAAACGAGACATATATGTAACGATTATCGTTGTAAAGACATTTAATGTATATATATCATATTAAGAGATATTCATACATGATAATATCATGATAATATAATAATTTAAAATCTCATTTGATATTATAAACATTGGGTTAACAACATTTAACAAGATCGTTAACCTAAAGGTTTCAAAACAACACTTACATGTAACGACTAACGATGACTTAACGACTCAGTTAAAATGTATATACATGTAGTGTTTTAATATGTATTTATACACTTTTGAAAGACTTCAATACACTTATCAAAATACTTCTACTTAACAAAAATTCTTACAATTACATCCTCGTTCAGTTTCATCAACAATTCTACTCGTATGCACCCGTATTCGTACTCGTACAATACACAGCTTTTAGATGTATGTACTATTGGTATATACACTCCAATGATCAGCTCTTAGCAGCCCATGTGAGTCACCTAACACATGTGGGAACCATCATTTGGCAACTAGCATGAAATATCTCATAAAATTACAAAAATATGAGTAATCATTCATGACTTATTTACATGAAAACAAAATTACATATCCTTTATATCTAATCCATACACCAACAACCAAAAACACCTACAAACACTTTCATTCTTCAATTTTCTTCATCTAATTGATCTCTCTCAAGTTCTATCTTCAAGTTCTAAGTGTTCTTCATAAATTCCAAAAGTTCTAGTTTCATAAAATCAAGAATACTTTCAAGTTTGCTAGCTCACTTCCAATCTTGTAAGGTGATCATCCAACCTCAAGAAATCTTTGTTTCTTACAGTAGGTTATCATTCTAATACAAGGTAATAATCATATTCAAACTTTGGTTCAATTTCTATAACTATAACAATCTTATTTCAAGTGATGATCTTACTTGAACTTGTTTTCGTGTCATGATTCTGCTTCAAGAACTTCGAGCCATCCAAGGATCCATTGAAGCTAGATCCATTTTTCTCTTTTCCAGTAGGTTTATACAAGGAACTTAAGGTAGTAATGATGTTCATAACATCATTCGATTCATACATATAAAGCTATCTTATTCGAAGGTTTAAACTTGTAATCACTAGAACGTAGTTTAGTTAATTCTAAACTTGTTCGCAAATAAAAGTTAATCCTTCTAACTTGACTTTAAAAATCAACTAAACACATGTTCTATATCTATATGATATGCTAACTTAATGATTTAAAACCTGGAAACACGAAAAACACCGTAAAACCGGATTTACGCCGTCGTAGTAACACTGCGGGCTGTTTTGGGTTAGTTAATTAAAAACTATGATAAACATTGATTTAAAAGTTGTTATTCTGAGAAAATGATTTTTATTATGAACATGAAAATATATCCAAAAATTATGGTTAAACTCAAAGTGGAAGTATGTTTTCTAAAATGGTCATCTAGACGTCGTTCTTTCGACTGAAATGACTACCTTTACAAAAACGACTTGTAACTTATTTTTCCGACTATAAACCTATACTTTTTCTGTTTAGATTCATAAAATAGAGTTCAATATGAAACCATAGCAATTTGATTCACTCAAAACGGATTTAAAATGAAGAAGTTATGGGTAAAACAAGATTGGATAATTTTTCTCATTTTAGCTACGTGAAAATTGGTAACAAATCTATTCCAACCATAACTTAATCAACTTGTATTGTATATTATGTAATCTTGAGATACCATAGACACGTATACAATGTTTCAACCTATCATGTCGACACATCTATATATATTTCGGAACAACCATAGACACTCTATATGTGAATGTTGGAGTTAGCTATACAGGGTTGAGGTTGATTCCAAAATATATATAGTTTGAGTTGTGATCAATACTGAGATACGTATACACTGGGTCGTGGATTGATTCAAGATAATATTTATCGATTTATTTCTGTACATCTAACTGTGGATAACTAGTTGTAGGTTACTAACGAGGACAGCTGACTTAATAAACTTAAAACATCAAAATATATTAAAAGTGTTGTAAATATATTTTGAACATACTTTGATATATATGTATATATTGTTATAGGTTCGTGAATCAACCAGTGGCCAAGTCTTACTTCCCGACGAAGTAAAAATCTGTGAAAGTGAGTTATAGTCCCACTTTTAAAATCTAATATTTTTGGGATGAGAATACATGCAGGTTTTATAAATGATTTACAAAATAGACACAAGTACGTGAAACTACATTCTATGGTTGAATTATCAAAATCGAATATGCCCCTTTTTATTAAGTCTGGTAATCTAAGAATTAGGGAACAGACACCCTAATTGACGCGAATCCTAAAGATAGATCTATTGGGCTTAACAAACCCCATCCAAAGTACCGGATGCTTTAGTACTTCGAAATTTATATCATATCCGAAGGGTGTCCCGGAATGATGGGGATATTCTTATATATGCATCTTGTTAATGTCGGTTACCAGGTGTTCACCATATGAATGACTTTTATCTCTATGTATGGGATGCGTATTGAAATATGAAATCTTGTGGTCTATTATTATGATTTGATAAATATAGGTTAAACCTATAACTCACCAACATTTTTGTTGACGTTTTAAGCATGTTTATTCTCAGGTGATTATTAAGAGCTTCCGCTGTCGCATACTTAAATAAGGACGAGATTTGGAGTCCA
Organism: Rutidosis leptorrhynchoides; assembly: GCF_046630445.1. NCBI lineage: Eukaryota > Viridiplantae > Streptophyta > Magnoliopsida > Asterales > Asteraceae > Rutidosis > Rutidosis leptorrhynchoides. The sequence continues at coordinate 317,307,902 of NC_092335.1, read as the reverse complement.
TGTTTGTATGATATTGTGTAAAAACTGCATTCAAGAAACTTATTTTGTTGTAACATATTTGTATTGTAAACCATTATGTAATGGTCGTGTGTAAACAGGATATTTTAGATTATCATTATTTGATAATCTACGTAAAGCTTTTTAAACCTTTATTGATGAAATAAAGGTTATGGTTTGTTTTAAAATGAATGCAGTCTTTGAAAAACGTCTCATATAGAGGTCAAAACCTCGCAACGAAATCAATTAATATGGAACGTTTTTAATCAATAAGAACGGGACATTTCAACAAACCACTCACAACCTTCCTCTCTTTCATCTCTCTCTCACTCTCATAATTCTGTTTGAAACCGTTCTCCTGTCGCTGTTTGATACTACTGCTCATACTCGCTGTGTACTTTTGCTATCTGTTTACTGTTTTAGTCGTAAATAACAACCACCACCTATACCCTCAAATCATCAAACAAAATAAACCTGCAACCCACTTTTCTTCTACAGTAATAACCATACTATATTGTTATGCTACTACTATTTTGCATTATGTTTCATTTCAGTTAATCATCGATGATGAATAAACTGATAATGATGATGTATCGATGTGATGATGTTAGAGATGATGTTAATATTAATGGTGATGAAGATAATGATGATATGAAGAAGGCAAAGCTACAGTGTTATCTATTTACTGTTCGAGGAAGATCACCCAACAACGCAACTTATTTCTGCTATACTTTTTTTTTTCTTTTTTCATTCTTAATTGCCACTATTTAAACCATAAAAGCTGCACCTGCATAATTCGTTTTTCTGTTTCTGCTTCCTTGGTGAATTAAAATCAATAATGATAGTGAGTAGTTGGGCCTCCAGAAGCTAATCGGGCTTTCATCAGATTTGGGCCGTAATTGGGCTTAAACATATCGATAGGTTGGGCCATATAAAACCCAACCAAGTAACTGTTGTAACTCTCTATATTTTGAACCTCTTCGGCTGTTTAAGTCTTGGTACTCTTCAAACAATCACGACCCCACAGGTTGTTGATGATGAGGTTGATGACGAGGAGATGTTACGATGATAAAGGTGATTATAGGTTGATGATGATGAATAGTGATGGATTATGATCAAAATGATTGTATGATGTATATGATGATAATTTTAGATGATGATCATGAAAAATGATTATGATTGTGATTAGAATTAATAATATGATTATGATAATTATGGGTTAGTTTAGAGATGATGATGATATGAAAGAGGAAGAAGAGAAACATAAAAATGGTTTATAGCGGTTGGTTAGGCAATTAAAAATAGAAAGGAAAATTAGCTCGAATAGTTAGGAGTGTTGTTAGATTACCAGGAGGTCGTGGGTTCAATTCTGGTTTGGAGCATATATATTTTTTTTAGAGAAGAAGAAAAGGGATAAGAACAGGAAAGAGTTATGTATATAACGAACCTGCATATAAATAGATTAATTGATACGGAGTAATGGTTGGGTATTGTTGTGGTTGAGCGGGAGGTCACGGGTATAGAGAAATTAGCACGATCGTCTTACTAAGTCAGCACACTTTCTGCCAATAAAAGAAGAGGATGGTATAGAGAAATTAGCACGATTATATCTGAAAGAAGTTGTTTTTAGACATGGTATACCGATCTCTATTATCTCTGATCGTGATAGCAGATTTACTTCCAGATTATGGCAGGCATTACACGAAGCGTTGGGAACTCGTCTAGATTTAAGTACTTCTTATCATCCACAAACTGATGGGCCGAGTGAAAGGACGATTCAGACACTCGAAGACGTGCTACGAGCATGTGTTATTGATTTTGGAAGCAGTTGGGATCGACATCTACCGTTAGCTGAGTTTTCCTACAACAACAGCTATCATTCTAGCATTGAGGCGGCACCATTCGAGGCACTTTATGGGAGGAAGTGCAGGTCTCCGATTTGTTGGAGTGATGTGGGGGAAAAATAGATTACAGGTCCGGAAATTATCCAGGAAACTACCGACAAGGTCATTCGAATTCAGCAACGATTAAAAACAGCCCGGAGTCAGCAAAAGAGCTACGCGGATGTTAGAAAGAAACCTTTAGATTTTGAGGAGGGTGATATGGTTATGCTTAAGGTATCACCTTGGAAAGATGTTATTCATTTTGGAAAGTGAGGCAAATTGAGCCCAAGATACATTGGGCCATTCAAGATCGAAAAACGCATTGGGCCAGTGGCCTATCGACTTGAACTACCTCCACAATTAGAAAAGATTCACAACATCTTTCATGTTTCGAACCTGAAGAAATGCCTAGCTACCGAAGATCTCATTATCCCTTTAGATGAAATTAAGATTGACGAGAAACTAAATTTCGTCGAAGAACCCGTCGAAATTGTGGATCGTGAGGTCAAACGACTCAAACAAAGTAAGTTACCAATCATTAAGGTTCGGTGGAATGCTCGTAGAGGACCTGAATTCACTTGGGAACTAGAAGACCAAATGAAGCTGAAGTACCCACATTTGTTTTCCGATATCGCACGTTAACTAGGTACTATTCTAAATTTCAGGACGAAATTTAATTTAACGGGTGTGTAATGTAACGACCCGGATTTTTCCGTTAATATATAGAAGATTAGTATTTACATAATTAATGTTTCCAACATTTTAAGCAATCAAACTCATTAAGACTTGGTTATTTGAAATGAATTTTATACAAACATTTGGCCACCCCGTCTGACGATTCACGAACGTCATAATTCGTAAAAAAAAAAATTATTTAATGATGTATATATGAACATAAATATATACTCATGATTGTTAAATGATATTTAAGTATCTCATTACATATATTAACAATTGGTTATATACATAAAATGAGATTACTAACTTAAAGACTTCAGGACTATATACATATATATAACGATTAACGTTGTAATAACTTCTAAATTAAAATGTATGTATATGTATTGTATTAATATGTATTAATATACTTTTGAAGGACTTAAGCATATATACTAACATATTTATACTCAACAAAGATAGCTATACACATAATCTCATTCAATTCCATCAAGAATTCTATTCGTATTCATTCGGTATTTACACCCGTATCATACCCAGCTTCCATACTTAAATACTATGAGTATATACCAATATGAAATACCAATTATAGCCTCCTTAGCAGCCCTATAAGTCACAAGATAAGGATAAACATGATGGAGACTTGTGGGAACCAACATTTAACTTCTAGTTTGCATTATTATGCTATATTCCAAATTTTGATAAAGTCTCTTAACCATATGCATGAACCATGACTTTTAACACTCTTTTTACTCATTCATATCAGCTATTTAACTTACCTTCACTTTCATAATACTCACACACAAGAACTCCAAGTATTCTCTCCATTGCTTACTCTTTAAACACTCTTTAAACACACATACTTCAAGTACTAGAAAATCTTCATTCACTTTGATCATAAACTAGCTTCAAAAACACTTTGTTAACTCATCTACTCCTCTTTATGAAGGTAAGAATCATATATAAGCTTTGGTTCAATTCATATACTTATAACTATCTTAATTCAAGATAGAAATCTTATTCGAACTTTTGTTCATTCTATGATTCTACTCCAAGGATTACAAGCCATCAAGGATATCTTTGATCACAAGATTATCATCTTATTTTATCAGAAACTTTGTTAATTTAATTTGAGGTAATCACCTTATTCATAATCTTTTTTTATTCATATCCATATAGCTATCTTATTATGAGTTTATAACTTACAACAACAAGAACATAGTTTAGATTAATTCTAAACTTGTTCACAAACAAACTTAATCCTTCTAACTTGACTTTTAAAACACTTCAATACATGTATTATGACAGTATGTCAAGGTAACATAAGGATATAAAACTTGTAAACACGAAGAACACCTTAAAATCGAATATACGCCGTCTTAGTCGAACGGGGGCTGTTTTGGGTTTAATTTTAAAAACCAATCTTAAATTTTGAATTAAAAGATTTCCTTTGGTGAAAAATCTTATTTTATATGGATATGAAATATATCCAAAATACATGGTTAAACTCAAAGTGGAAGTATGTTTTTCAAAAAGGGTCATCATGATGTCGTTCTTACGACGGATATGACTATCTTCTCTTATTTGACACCTAAGCTATACTTTAGACTATAAACCTATAATTTTTCTATTAAGATTAATAATGTTGAGTTCGATATGAAACCATGGCAACTCGAATCACTCAAAACGGATTTGTAACGAAGAAATTATGGGTAAAACAAAATTGGATATTTTTCTTCATTTTTAGCTACGGACTTGATTTATAAAAATGGATGCTAACCTTATCCTAGCTAACTTACCTTGTATCCTACATGTTTTTATACATGTCTTGTTCCCGAACTTATGGAAATACAATTTATAATAGTCGTGATTAAGTTCTACGACAATATATTATAGTCTTAATAAAGATCGTAAGGCACCATATATATATGACTTGATCACCGTAGATTCGTATACAAAGTCTTGACATATCATTTTGACTTCTTCTATATATATTATTGGAACAAACTATTAGACACCAGTGGCAGTAATCTCAAGTTAGCTGTGGGTCTAAGTGGATTCCAAAATATTATATACTTTGAGTTGTGATCGAGCCTGAGACATGTATACAATGGGTCGCGGATTGCTTCAAACAATATACATATTATGTGTCTTATTATATTAAGACAATATATTATAGTGTTAGTGAATTCTAACACAATATACGCATTTATATTTATATATATATTTATACTGTTGGACTATTGGACTATTGGACTATTGGAGTACGAACGTTGGACTACTAACAATGGACAATTAAAATTATCACAAGTATCGTAAGTATGGAATATTAATTATATATATATCTTGACACAAGAATATTATTATTAGGTTCGTGAATTTGTCAAAAGGCCAAGTCTTATCACCATCTATTCGGAAATCATCACAAGTGAGTTATAGTCCCATTTTTACTATCTAAATTATTTTGGGATGAGAATACATGCAAATTTATAAATGTTTTACAAAATAAGCACAAGTTCATGAAACTACATTCTACGATTGTTTTGTTATACCGGATATCTGTACTTATTATTATTATGCTTGGTAACCTAAGAATTAGTGAAAAACACTAATTGACGCGAATCCTAAAGGTAGATCTACGAGCACCAACCACCCCCATTTTCGAATAGTGGAAATGGTTTAGTACTTCGAAGGGTTCTTGTCATACATTTGAATAGTGGAATGTATGATGCCAGATATCTTAAGCGCTATATGTTAAGGTCGGTTACCAGGCGACTCATCGTATGAATGATTTTTGCAGTTGTAATGATCCTGCGCATTTAATTAAATGAGATCTTGTGGCTTATTAAATGTTATGATTATTATATAGAAATTAAACCTATGACTCACCAACATTTTTGTTGACGTTTTAAGCATGTTTATTCTCAGGTAAATATTAAAAACACTTCCTCTATCGTATGCCAACCCAAGGTCAAGATTTGGAGTCGGCATAATTGTTTATATTGTTTAAACTTGCATTCGGAGTATTTGTTGTAATATATTTGATCATATTGTAATGGGTTGGGTAAAAACTTATTTATTTGAGGAGATTGTCTTTGATAGACAATCTAAATTATGTCATTAAGACCTTTATTCAATAATAAAGGTTATGGTTGTTTTTAAAAACGAATGCAAGATTTGAAAAACGTCTCATATAGAGGTCAAAACCTCGCAAAGAAACCAATTAATATGAAACATTTATAATTAATATGAACGGGGCATTTCAGTTGGTATCCGAGCGTTGGTCTTAGAGAATCAGAAAATTTTTCATTAGTGTGTCTAACTGATTTTTGATGCATTAGTGAGTCTGGACTTCGACCGTAATTATTTTAAAAATGATTGCTTAATATAATTGTTGGAAACATAAGATTATTAACATATAAATATTATAAGATATATCATTCTCTTAACGTGCTTGCTATTATGTGATAGATGACTTCATCCGATCATATAAGCATCTCTAGTGATTCAGATTTCATTTACTTATCAAGTGATTCGGAGGCTGAGTCAAAGCATACGACTTATGAACCAACGGAAAAGTTAACTTTTGGTACTACCATTAAAGTGAAAAATTGTTGGGAAAATATGGAAGATTCACAATTGCCAGTAGAGTTTCCAGAAGAGGATCCAGAAGAAGATCCCGAAGAGGAACCTGAATAAGAGGATCCTGAAGAAGTTGTGGGAATTACCGAACCACAACGTGATTTGGGAAAATATTTGGCTGTTATACCCGATCCCAAACCCGATGAACCTATTATGACCCAAAATGTTTGTGATCATCCACCTGAACCACCTAAGAGACCAGTTTATAAAATGACCGCACGTATAACGACTGTTGGTTTTGCTCCCAAACAATTAGCTGAAAGAACTAATTGGGAGGAATTGGAAAAAGAACTATCCAAATGAAAATCCAAACGTTTGGCCGAGAAAGAAATAACGTCAACATCTAAGAAATCTCGCCGTTCTTGAACCATCGGCAGCTATCATGTATTCCATGCATTGTATAATATGTATTATATTGTGTGTTTAAGTTTGTAAGAAAATCCGCAATGTAATTTTCCTTATGATTGTATAATAATAAGAATAAGCATGGAAGGTTTATTATTATTATTACAACTTATTATTACGTAGCAACGTAATAACTTACCATAGTTTTTCATATTAGAATTTTAGTAGTTAATTTGTGTGTTAGCTGCTAAGTATGAACATTATTATAATTATAAAATGCTAATATGAAGAAAAGGCTTTTATAATAATAAGTTCATATTAAGCTACAAAATACTTTTTGGCTACTTCTAAAATTCTATATGATTAACTCAGTCGGCTATTTTTGAAGGAAATGGCTCCTCCAGCTACTAGACAACAACAATTGAACACAGAAGAACTTCAAGCTTTCGCTGCAAATATGGCTGCAGTGGTGAATGCAATGAACAACAATAACCAATCGGGTTCCAGCAGTGGAGGAAACAATGGCAACCGGGTAGGATGTTCCTACAAAGCTTTTATGGCCTGCAAACCCAATGAGTTTGAAGGAACTGAAGGACCTGTTGGACTAAAGCGGTGGACAGAGAAGGTTGAAGCCGTGTTCACAATCAGCAACTGCGCAGAAGAGGATAAAGTTAAGTATGCCACACATACTTTCAGGGGTACTGCTTTGACATGGTGGAATACCTACATGGATTACGTAGGACAGAATACTGCCTACGCACTTCCATGGTCCGCTTTCAAGCACATGATGACGGAAGAGTACCGTCCCAGAACCGAAATCAACAAGCTCAAGGCAGAGCTTAAAGCACTGACAACCCAAGGGTTAGATGTCACTACCTACGAGCGACGTTTCAATGAACTGGCTTTAATGTGTCCTGGAGCATTTGAGGACGAAGAAGCAAAAATTGAAGCATTCATAAAAGGTTTGCCGGAACGAATTCAAGAGCATGTAGGTGCTAACGACCCTGCAACAATGTGGAAAGCGAGCCGTATAGCCCACAAATTGATAGGCCAAATTACAGGAAGGATAAAGAAAGAAGCGGCCGAGGAGGCCATAATGAAACAGGGAAAAAGAAAGTGGGAGGAACGCAGTGATCAGGGTCACCAGTACAACAATAACAATCAAAACAACAACTACAACAACAATCGCAACCACCCCAACAACAACAATAATCGTAACAACAATCACAACAATAATCGCAACAACCATCCCAATAATAATAACAACAACACAATCCCAATCACACCAATAACAACAACAAATGACTCAACAATAATAACCCTAACAACAATAATAACCCTAACAACAACAACAACAACAACAACAACAACAACAACAACAACAACAACAACAACAACAACAACAACAACAACAACAACAACAACAACAACAACAACAACAACAACAACAACAACAACAACAACAACAACAACAACAACAACAACAACAACAACAACAACAACAACAACAACAACAACAACAACAACAACAACAACAACAACAACAACAACAACAACAACAACAACAACAACAACAACAACAACAACAACAACAACAACAACAACAACAACAACAACAACAACAACAACAACAACAACAACAACAACAACAACAACAACAACAACAACAACAACAACAACAACAACAACAACAACAACAACAACAACAACAACAACAACAACAACAACAACAACAACAACAACAACAACAGGCAAAGAACTATATGCCCCAGGTGTGATACGTTTCATCCTGAATGGTTTTATAGAGAATTATGTACCAAGTGTAATAGGAATGGCCATATTGCGGCAAAGTGTGAAGTCTACGGACCAAATAAAAACAAAGGAGTATATAATGCCGGAACAAATAATAACGGCGTTGTTTGCTATGGATGTGGAAAATCGGGCCATACCATAAACCAGTGCAGGAATGGAAATAGGCAAGGCCGTGGGAGAGCCTTCAACATTAATGGGGAGAAAGCACAGGAAGACCCTGAGCTTGTTACGGGTACGTTTCTTATCAGCAATACACCTGCTTATGTTTTATTTGATTCGGGTGCCGATAGAAGTTATATGAGTAGAGAATTTTGTGCCAAATTAAATTGCCCGTTAACGCCTTTGGATAAAAAGTGTATAGTTGAGGTAGCAAACGGTAAACTAATTAAGGTTGATAAAATTTGCCGAAATCGAAAAATTAGTTTAGTTAACGAAACATTTGTAATTGATTTAATATCGGTGGAATTGGGAAGCTCGACGTAATTATTGGAATGGACTGGATGTCCAAGGTGAAAGCCGAAGTTGTTTGTCATGAGAAGGTGATTTGCATTACGAGAGAAAACGGGTTACCCTTAATGGTGTACAGAGAAAAGGGTAATGCCAAATTAAATCTTATTAGTAGTTTGAAGGCGCGCAAACTAATAAGAAAAGGTTGCTATGCCATACTAGTACATGTCGAGAAGGTTGAAAAAGAAGAAAAGAAAATCGATGACGTTCCTGTTGCAAGAGAATTTCCTGAGGTGTTTTCGGACGAATTACCGGGACTACCTCCACACCGATCCGTTGAATTCCAAATAGATCTTGTACCAGGAGCCGCACCAATAGCTCGTGCTCCATATAGACTTGCGCCCACCGAAATGAAAGAATTACAAAGTCAGCTACAAGAATTATTAGAACGTGTTTTCATCCGACCGAGTACGTCACCATGGGGAGCTCCAATTTTGTTCGTTAAAAAGAAAGATGGGTCTTTTCGCATGTTTATCGATTACCGTGAGCTGAACAAAGTCACCATTAAAAATCGATACCCTTTACCCCGAATCGATGACAAATTCGATCAACTCCAAGGTTCGAGCGTATACTCCAAAATTGACCTAAGGTCGGGTTATCATCAACTAAGGGTTAAAGAAGCCGATATACCAAAAACAACCTTCAGAACTCGTTATGGCCACTACGAATTCATGGTTATGCCATTCGGTTTAACCAATGCACCCGCAGTTTTCATGGACCTCATGCATCGAGTATGTAGTCCATATTTAGATAAGTTTATTATTGTCTTAATTGATGACATCCTTATCTATTCGAAGAATAACCAAGAACACGAACAACACTTGAGACTTGTGTTAGAGTTGTTAAGAAAAGAACAACTTTATGCTAAATTCTCTAAATGTGCTTTTTGGTTAAATGAAGTACAATTTCTTGGCCACGTAGTCAGTAGTAATGGAATCAAAGTTGATCCCGCCAAGATTGAAGCCATCAAAAATTGGAAGACCCCAAAAAACTCCAACGCAAATACGTTAATTTTTGGGTTTAGCCAGTTATTATAGGAGATTTATTCAGGATTTCTCCCAAGTAGCCAAACCTTTAACTGCCTTGACACACAAGGGGAAAAAGTATGAATGGACTTCCGAACAAGAGGGTGCCTTCCAATTGTTGAAAAAGAAGTTGACTACGGCACCTATTTTATCGTTACCTGACGGAATGGAAGATTTTGTTATCCACTGCGACGCATCAAGAATGGGTTTTGGGTGTGTTCTTATGCAACGGAAGAAGGTGATTGCATATGCTTCTCGACAACTCAAAATTCATGAACAAAACTACACCACACATGATCTGGAATTGGGCGCCGTTGTTTTTGCATTAAAGATGTGGAGACATTATCTATATGGGGTCAAGTTCATCATATACACTGACCACAAAAGTCTCTAACATATTTTAAATAAAAAGCAACTAAATATGAGGCAGCGTAGGTGGGTTGAGCTGCTAAATGATTATGATTGTGAAATCCGTTACCACTCAAGGAAAGCAAATGTGGTAGCCGATGCCCTGAGTCGAAAGGTATGATGACCCGGGAATTTCAGACTAAATTTAAACTTAATCTTTATATGATTTCGATACGATAAGCAAAGTCGAGTCTCAAAATCTTTGAACTGTTTACATGAACCCGTGACTGTTTCCAACGATTCACGAATAATCATTTATAAATAGATATATGTATATGAAAATATGTATATATAAATATAAGTATATGTGTATAAATAATAATGTTAAATAAATTAAATACAAATTAAACAGTAGAATTAAATATGAAAAATAATATAATATAATAAGGTTATTATTAAGAAGAATCTATATATAAGCATATACGATTTCTATACATAATTAATATATATTTATATATATATATATATATATATATATATGTATGTATGTATATATATATATATATATATATATATATATATATATATATATATATATATATATATATATATATATATATATATATATATATATATATATATATATATATATATGAGATATAAATGATATGTGTTAAAATCTATAATACTTACTTTTATTACGAAATAATATAATATAGTAACTAGATATATAATAATTATATATATAGAACATTATTAATGTATTCATATTTACATAATATAACTAATAAGCAAACACTGTTATATACTAATAGATATATATAGAATGTGTAAATATTAAATATTTAGTATATGTGTTATACAATATATCAGATTACATAATTAAGATATTAGATTGAATTATATATTTAAAATATAGATACTAAGGTAATATTATTACCACTTTCAATATTAGTATCATCAATTGTATTTTTTTTATATATGAAATTTAATATATATATATATATATATATATATATATATATATATATATATATATATATATATATATATATATATATATATATATATATATATATATATATATATATTATTAATACCATTAGCATTATTATAATTAATATTAAAATTATTAACAATCTTATTATGTTAAATTTTATAATTATTATTATCAATTTTATTAATATTGTTATTATTATATTAAGAGTATTATTATTATTATAGTTAAAATTTCTAATTAATAAGTTTAATTAATATACAGATAAATAAATATATACAAGTACATAAAATCTGCTTTATATATATAAAACAAGATTTATACATCGACATATACAGATTTCAGATATACAAATATAGAAAATAGATATACAAATTATATAAATAAATACAGTATATATATAATTACGTTTTATAAAAAAACAAAAATATAAATAAATAAATGAATACGTACTCCATTAATATCATTGTCATTCTGTAGGTAAATTTGGATTTTGTCTTTAGAATCTGTAATAGAACGATTTCCAAATCATATATATCCAAAAGCAGTTAACAATCTATTTCACCTTTTATTTTTTTTATTTTTTTAGAATTATTCTGTTGTCGTTGATTTTGATATAAAATCAGATGTAATCCAATTATAAAGGAACCTAAAAACGATTCCCTTTATCAGTTTACAATTACAATTGCCACTTACAGCTCCAAATTGAACGAATTAAATCAAAATAGTCAAAGAACACAATCAATTTCCCTGTTCTTGCTTCAATTTCGTCAAGATTCGATTTTGTAAAAATTTTAAAAATCTAAAAATGTAGTTTTGTTAGCAATTATTTAAGAAAACTTTCTGCAAAGTTTGAGGTTCCAACTCATCTTATTGATTTAGAATTTTGGAGTCAAAATTATCCTGAAAAAGTCAACAATCGAGTTCTTCAGCAAAATTCGAGTTCGTATTTGCGTTTCAAGTTAAATTGATAATTGGGAAAGTTTATAGAAGCGATTTGGAAAACATTTCATGAAGGAACCATGATCTAAAAACGTTTAAAAATCAAAAATTGAATTTGAGTTTATTTGTTCATCTCGTCGTTGTTGCTACTGCTTGATTTATTTTTTTATTTTTCTGTTGGCTTAACTCAATTAGAAGGTAGTTTTTGTATAATTTATAAATCCCAAAACCAACCAAAGCTTGCTGTAACAAATCGTTTTAATCCCTGGTCGATTTAATAAGGAAGAAAGAGAAAGAAATAAACTGTAGTATATACGGGATATATTTATTTGAGTGGGTTTAATTCCAAGAAAGCAAAAACGGTCTGAGGGTTTGAGGAGTTTGTGGGTAACGAGAGGTCGGGGGTTCGAGTCCGGCCGATGGCAGTTTTCCTTTTTTCTGTGCTATTTCTTCAAGGTAGCAAATTTATTATTATTATTATTATTATTATTATTATTATTATTATTATTATTATTATTATTATTATTATTATTATTATTATTATTATTATTATTATTATTATTATTATTATTATTATTATTATTGTTATTGTTATTGTTATTATTATTGTTATTGTTATTTGTGTTATTATTATTCATATTAGTATTAATATTATTAAGATCAACATTGTTATAATTATCTATATTGTTATTATTTATATTATAATTATTATCATTATTACAAAAATAATATAAGTTATCATTTCATTAATATCATTAGTATTAGTAACACTTTTGTAACTATTAGTGTTATTATTAACAATATCAATATTATTATTATCATTAATATTATCATTTTTAATAAAGTTATTATTATTATTATTGGTAAATCATTAACAGCAACACTATTATTTTAAGCAGATAAATATTAAGTACATAATAATATACTTATTATATGTACTATACTTATATTAGAATTTCACATAACTATATATATTAAACCTACTAAGATAATTTATATAAATACTTATAAATAACAAACTATCGATTTTTAAATATAACATTAAACAAGTATGTATATGAATATATTAATATAACTATAAAAATATTAACCATTTGAATGTACATACAAATTAAAAATATATGTTATTAATATAAAAATAATGTAATTAATAAATTTATATATATATTCATTCGAATACGATTATATGTATTAATAAATATACAAATGATATAGGTTCGTGAATCCGAGGCCAACCCTGCATTGTTCAGTTGTTAAATATCGTTATATGTATTTTTACTACAAAATACATTAGGTGAGTTTCATTTGCCTTTTTACCCTTATATTTTTGGGCTGAGAATACAGGCGCAATATTTATAAATGTTTTACAAAATAGACACAAGTACGTGAAATTACATTCTATGGTTGAATTATCGAAATCAAATATGCCCCTTTTTATTAAGTCTGGTAATCTAAGAATTAGGGAACAAACACCCTAATTGACGCGAATCCTAAAGATAGATCTATTGGGCCTAACAAACCCCATCCAAAGTATCGGATGCTTTAGTACTTCGAAATTTATATCATATCCGAAGGGAGTCCCGGAATGATGGGGATATTCTTATATATGCATCTTGTTAATGTCGGTTACCAGGTGTTCAATCCATATGAATGATTATTTTTGTCTCTATGCATGGGACATATATTTATGAGAAATGCATATCTTGTGGTCTATTAAAATGATGGAAATGATTATTTATGTTAAACTAATGAACTCACCAACCTTTTGGTTGACACTTTAAAGCTTGTTTATTCTCAGGTACGAAAGAAATCTTCCGCTGTGCATTTGATCATTCTAGAAATATTACTTGGAGTCATTTATGGCATCTTTCAAAAGACGTTGCATTCATCAAGATTATTATTAAGTCAATTATAGTGGATATATTATAAAATGGTATGCATGCTGTCAACCTTCGATGTAATGAAAGATTGTCTTTTCAAAAACGAATGCAATGTTTGTAAAATGTATCATACGGAGGTCAAGTACCTCGCGATGTAATCAACTGTTGTGAATCGTTTATAATCGATATGGACTTCGTCCGGATGGATTAGGACGGGTCATGAAAGTTGGTATCAGAGCGGTGGTCTTAGTGAACCAGGTCTTGCATTAGTGTATCTAATTGATAGTTGTTAGGATGCATTAGTAAGTCTGGACTTCGACAGTGTCTGCATGTCAAAAGTTTTGTTTATCATTTAGTGTCGAAAATTATTTGCTTATCATCCATAAAGTCTAGACACGTCTTACTGCCTCTATTGCATAGACAGTGTATAGATAAATTCATATCTTAGCGTATCTGTTATTGTTACCTTTGCCTGACAGTTTCCGTAGATTCCTCCGTAACTTATGGGATTTTAGTATTATATATGCATATGTAAATTATGTATTGCAGGATATTAATCTACATCCTAAAATCTATTTCTTATTGAAAATACTTCATCTGATCGTACGATATGAATCCCTCAACCAGTTCGAGTCCCTCAGATTTTGATAGCTATTTCGATAGTTATTCCGACAGCTATTCCGATATTGATTTCCACTCGAGCTCCGAAAGCAGTGTAACCGAAATGAATCAACCAATTAGCCATCATCTATTCTGGATGAATTAGAGATGGGTTCGTAGTCAACTTAATCAATGGAGACGCGAAGAAGGTGATCCTCTCCACCAACCAAATTACCCTCTTGACGATGAACCTGAAGCACTTACCGGCGAACCTATTCTAAACACCATTTTCTCTCTCATTTCTAGAGTATCTCGCCACGACTATACCACAAGTCAGATTCAAAACCTTATTCGTTCGCTTGTTCCAAACCGACAATCATCCCGGAGTAATAGCAGAAGTCAAAGAGCTTCGCGCTCAAGTTATAGCTTTGGAAAATATGGTGCAAAATGTACCAGCTTCAACAACATCAACGGCATCAACTGTACCACCAGCAACAACACAAACCACAACAACACACGCTTCAACATCTCATTCTGTACCTCGAGTATAATCATCGTTCTACGTATCGTTCTACATCGATTATCTTCATTCTTCATGGTGATTATGTAATCTCTAAAGTTTTAGAGATTATTCATTCTAATTCCAACCGAAAACCAAATGAGTTTAATATCATATTGACTCATCAAATCCATGGTTACATCTGAAGAAAATATATATGAATATATGTTTTCATAAAGATTGTAATTAAAAATTATTTTGGTACAGACTGTTAATGGTGAAAATATTTTAACGGGTAGGTAATACCCTAGAAATATTTAAATTCCACATTAATAAATTACACTGTACATTCTTCCAGTTTGATTCAATAGTCATTTACTATCCTACTTACATCCACAGATATATGTATCCGTTCACCGCAGAATAACCATTTCCATTAAATTTCATATTTGGATTTTGATCTATCAGAATTCAACAAGTGGCATAATGAAGAAAACATTTGACAAAATAAAATTTGTTAGAAACAAACAAATTAACTATGAGAAATTTTGTTAAGAATCCACGCTAACTGTTCCTAGCTAACTGATTACATTTTATTTATCGCAATTTAATTATCGCAATTTACATTCTTGCAATTTTATTTATCGTCATTTAATTTCTGTTATTTACTTTACACACTTTATTTATCGTCATTTAATTTCTGTATTTATTTTACGCACTTTAAATATCGGGACACGTATACAAGGTTTGACATATCATATCGGCGCATACACACACACACACATATATATATATATATATATATATATATATATATATATATATATATATATATATATATATATATATATATATATATATATATATATATATATATATATATATATATATATATATTATTTGGAATAACCATAGACACTCTATATGCAGTAATGATCGAGTTCTCTATACAGGGTTGAGGTTGATTCTATAATAATATATATACTTTGAGTTGTGATCGAGTCTGAGACATGTACACGGGTCACAATACGTATTAATTAATTCAAATATTATAAACTATATATGAATTATTGAGTTAGTGACTGTGGACTGCAAACTGTGGACTACCAAGATTGGACAATTAAAATGAATTAAAATCTTGATTATAACATATGAAACTAAACAATTCTTCAACTTGCCACTTGATTTCATCTCAAACCTCATTTGTATCTTGACAATTACAATCTGCGTTCAAACCTTTCGTAATTCTTGAAAACACCTTAATTGAGAGGATGAACCAACCGCACTTCATCTACGTAAGAAGAGATTGATGCATATAGTTATGCACCTGAAAACACTCAGAACCTGAGTAAACGTTTAACACGTATCTGTGCTAGCTCCTTTGGCGTTGTTACTACTGAAAATAACTTTACAATTCCTTTCCCAATTAGCCAATTTTGTCATAGCTCCAGCAAATCAACTTTGACTTTCGTTCGGATTAAACCTATTATAACTTGATTTATAAGCCTGCCTTTCATCATCGTTACCAGGAAACTGTTTATATTTCACCACATTAACAGAAACTTATCAACAACTTCATTAATCATCAACTTAAGTTCTCCGAAGAATCATTATATTTGTTCGTTAAAACCCTATCATGTACTTAACCGTATTGTAACAAGAATTGCCATACCAATTACCGGGAATCAGCAAATCTGTATTGTGAGTCTCGCAATGTTTCCACATCAACAGTTATATGTATCCATATAACACTTATCTCTTAGAACTGTGATCTTCCATTCTGAAATTTTGAAAAGCACCCAGTCTGCGAATTAATACTCTGAAGTTTGAAATGTTAAATTAAGCAACAAAAACTGTAAACGACCTCAACAGCCAAAAGTTGATGATAAAGAATTGTATGTTGGCAAAGCTCAGGAAAAGTTTGAAACTGAAAAACAGATTGAGCAAACCATGAAGGAGACTCTGAGTAAATCACAAGGACTAAACTTGTACATAAAGAACCCTGATGATTCTGTTTCTGATGAAATCTTTAGCGAATATCTTATTCCTTATTTATTCTAAATCCTTGTAAAAGGATTTTCTTCATCAACCTTCGATCTTAGAAATTCTGGAAATATCATCATAAATATCTTCAATATTTCCGAAGATATTTTCATAACTATTCTTATCTGAAATCATTAATCTCTTCGTGCTATCAGTGTTACATCATATAGAAACTGTTAGTTTCTATATTCTGTAAACTTTCGAGCTTAAAATATGAATGTTATTGAAGTAATGTTGGGAACTGAAGCATGAGTTAGTATAATATAATGACACTTGATCAACGTGATTATATTACAGTAAGTCATGCTGAGTTTCTAAATGGAATGTGATGATTCACAGATCATAACGTCATCATGTTCCATGTTACACGACTCTTACGTTCTGTCTAATCTATAAACATATCAAGAACATATTTTTCTTGATAGTCCTATCTTTTCTTGAATTCTGGTAATTTGACAAGTCAAATTGTGTTATTACCGTTTCTTTCTTAGGACATTAACAATGTTCATTCTGAAACTTATACCTACGAATTCTGGACCATTATTCGCTTGATTTAAAGTCAGGAAGAGAAAATAAGAGCATGAAGCTCCGATATATAAGGGAAAATATAAAGCCCAACAACAACACCGAAATTACAAACTGTGGATATCAGTGCATATAGCAATATAAAGACACGTGAGGATTATAAATACAATAATCCCTAGAGCATAGTAGAAGTAAGCAGATTCTTCTGGTGAAAGATTGAAAAGAAGGAGGACAGATATGATAATTAGAAAAATATCAAGGATTAGAACTGGATTAAGCATTTTCACAATCTTTTGAATGTTTGAACTAAGGAAGAAAGTATAGGAATGGTGAGAATAAAGGAACGGAAGAGTTTAATTTATAATTGAAATATCAGACAGAGTAATTAAGACAGATCATCGTATTTAATTATAGAGATCTTAATTTCCTTATTCGCCTAAGAATCAAATCTTTTAGATTTCGAAGATTTTCTTTAAATCCTTTGAATTCCATAATTCAACCCCCTACATCAAAAGTTAAGACGCACCTTATTTTCTAAATTCAACCCTGCTTACGTCAAAAGCTAAGGAAAGATCTTATTTTCTTCAATTCACGCTGTTGCGATAGCTTCACTCGTATTCTTAGAATAATCGAATTATTTTATCATTATTATTCAATGATGATAAACCTCTAATTATCAACTCATATTGGTCATGAAAACATTTTTATTGTAAGCCATGACCATCTCACTCAAATTTCGGGACGAAATTTCTTTAATGGGTAGGTACTGTGATGACCTGGGAATTTTCGACTAAATTTAAACTTAATCTTTATATGATTTCGATATGATAAGCAAAGTCTATAATGTTGAGTCTCAAAATCTTTGAACTGTTTACATGAACCCGTGACTGTTTCCAACGATTCACGAACAATCATTTATAAATAGATATATGTATATGAAAATATGTATATATAAATATAAGTATATGTGTATAAATAATAATGTTAAATAAATTAAATACAAATTAAACAGTAGAATTAAATATGAAAAATAATATAATATAATAAGGTTATTATTAAGAAGAATCTACATATATAAGCATATACGATTTCTATACATAATTAATATATATATATATATATATATATATATATATATATATATATATATATATATATATATATATATATATATATATATATATATATATATATATATATATATATATATATATATATATATAAGAGATATAAATGATATGTGTTAAAATCTATAATACTTACTTTTATTACGAAATAATATAATATAGTAACTAGATATATAATAATTATATATATATAGAACATTATTAATGTATTCATATTTACATAATATAACTAATAAGCAAACACTGTTATATACTAATATACGTATAGAATGTGTAAATATTAAATATTCAGTATATATGTTGTACAATATATCAGATTACATAATTAAGATATTAGATTGAATTATAAATTTAAAATATAAATACTAAGGTAATATTATTACCACTTTCAATATTAGTATCATCAATTGTATTTTTTATATATATGAAATTTAATATATATATATATATATATATATATATATATATATATATATATATATATATATATATATATATATATATATATATATATATATATATATATATATTATTATTATTAATACCATTAGCATTATTATAATTAATATTAAAATTATTAATAATCTTATTATGATAAATTTTATAATTATTATTATCAATTTTATTAATATTGTTATTATTATATTAAGTATTATTATTATTATAGTTAAAATTTCTAATTAATAAGATTAATTAATATACAGATAAATAAATATATACAAGTACATAAAATCTGCTTTATATATATAAAACAAGATTTATACATCGAATTTATATATATTTCAGATATACAAATATAGAAAACAGATATACAAATTATATAAATAAATACAGTATATATATAATTACGTTTTATAAAAAAACAAAAATATAAATAAATAAATGAATACGTACTCCATTAATATCATTGTCATTCTGTAGGTAAATTTGGATTTTGTCTTTAGAATCTATAAGAGAACGATTTCCAAATCATATATATCCAAAAGCAGTTAACGATCTATTTCACCTTTTATTTTTTTTATTTTTTTTTGAATTATTCTGCTGTCGTTGATTAAGATATAAAATCAGATGTAATCCAATTATAAAGGAAACCAAAAACATGTCCCTTTATCAGTTTACAATTACAATTGCCACTTACAGCTCCAAATTGAACGAATTAAATCAAAATAGTCGAAGAACACAGTCAATTTCCCTGTTCTTGCTTCAATTTCGTCAAGATTCGATTTTGTAAAAATTTTAAAAATCTAAAAATGTAGTTTTGTTAGCAATTATTTAAGAAAACTTTCTGCAAAGTTTGAGGTTCCAACTCATCTTATTGATTTAGAATTTTGGAGTCAAAATTATCTTGAAAAAGTCAACAGTCGAGTTCTTCAGCAAAATTCGAGTTCGTATTTGCGTTTCAAGTTAAATTGATAATTGGGAAAGTTTATAGAAGCAATTTGGAAAACATTTCATGAAGGAACCATGATCTAAAAACGTTTAAAAAATCAAAAATCGAATTTGAGTTAATTTGTTCATCTCGCCGCTGTTGCTACTGCTTGATTTATTTTTTTATTTTTCTGTTGGCTTAACTCAATTAGAAGGTAGTTTTTGTATAATTTATAAATCCCAAAACCAACCAAAGCTTGCTGTCACAAATCGTTTTAATCCCTGGTCGATTTAATAAGGAAGAAGGAGAAAGAAATAAACTGTAGTATATACAGGATATATTTATTTGAGTGGGTTTAATTCCAAGAAAGCAGAAACGGTCTGAGGGTTTGAGGTGTTTGCGGGTAACGAGAGGTCGGGGGTTTGAGTCCGGCCGATGGCAGTTTTCCTTTTTTTTGTGCTATTTCTTCAAGGTAGCAAATTTATTATTATTATTATTATTATTATTATTATTATTATTATTATTATTATTATTATTATTATTATTATTATTATTATTATTATTATTATTATTATTATTATTATTGTTATTATTATTATTGTTATTGTTATTTGTGTTATTATTATTAATATTAGTATTAATATTATTAAGATCAACATTGTTATAATTATCTATATTGTTATTATTAATATTATAATTATTATCATTATTACAAAAATAATATAAGTTATCATTTCATTAATATCATTAGTATTAGTAACACTTTTGTAACTATTAGTATTATTATTAACAATATCAATATTATTATTATCATTAATATTATCATTTTTAATAAAGTTATTATTATTATTATTATTGGTAAATCATTAACAGCAACACTATTATTTTAAGCAGATAAATATTAAGTACATAATAATATACTTATTATATGTACTATACTTATATTAGAATTTCACATAACTATATATATTAAACCTACTAAGATAATTTATATAAATACTTATAAATAACAAACTATTGATTTTTAAATATAACATTAAACAAGTATGTATATGAATATATTAATATAACTATAAAAATATTAAACATTTGAATGTACGTACAAATTAAAAATATATGTTATTAATATAAAAATAATGTAATTAATAAATTTATATATATTCATTCGAATACGATTATATGTATTAATAAATATACAAATGATATAGGTTCGTGAATCCGAGGCCAACCCTGCATTGTTCAGTTGTTAAATATCGTTATATGTATTTTTACTACAAAATACATTAGGTGAGTTTCATTTGCCTTTTTACCCTTTATATTTTTGGGCTGAGAATACAGGCGCAATATTTATAAATGTTTTACAAAATAGACACAAGTACGAGAAATTACATTCTATGGTTGAATTATCGAAATCGAATATGCCCCTTTTTATGAAGTCTGGTAATCTAAGAATTAGGGAACAGACACCCTAATTGACGCGAATCCTAAAGATAGATCTATTGGACCTAACAAACCCCATCCAAAGTATCGGATGCTTTAGTACTTCGAAATTTATATCATATCCGAAGGGAGTCCCGAAATGATGAGGATATTCTTATATATGCATCTTGTTAATGTCGGTTATCAGGTGTTCAATCCATATGAATAATTATTTTTGTCTCTATGCATGGGACGTATATTTATGAGAAATGCAAATCTTATGGTCTATTAAAATGATGGAAATGATTATTTATGTTAAACTAATGAACTCACCAACCTTTTGGTTGACACTTTAAAGCATGTTTATTCTCAGGTACGAAAGAAATCTTCCGCTGTGCATTTGCTCATTCTAGAAATATTACTTGGAGTCATTTATGGCATCTTTCAAAAGACGTTGCATTCGAGTCGTTGAGTTCATCAAGATTATTATTAAGTCAATATATTATAAAATGGTATGCATGCTGTCAACCTTCGATGTAATGAAAGATTGTCTTTTCAAAAACGAATGCAATGTTTGTAAAATGTATCATATAGAGATCAAGTACCTCGCGATGTAATCAACTGTTGTGAATCGTTTATAATCGATATGGACTTCGTCTGGATGGATTAGGACGGGTCATGAAAAAAGGAAAGAGAACCTATTCGAGTAAAAGCTATGAACATGATTATTCATACTAATCTTACTACTCGAATAAAAGAGGCACAACAGGAGGTTTTGAAGGAAGGAATTTTTGGAAGGGAAATACCCAAAGGATTAGAAAAATAGCTTAATATTCGAGAATACGGAACCAGGTATTTAGCTGAAAGAATTTGGGTACCAAGGAATGGGGATTTGAGGAAAGTGGTACTAGATGAAGCACATAAAACCAGATATTCGGAGCAGGGAAAATGTACCAAGACCTCAAAAGAAACTTTTGGTGGCCAGGAATGAAGGCCGATATAGCCATATATGTAGGAGCATGTTTGACTTGTTCTAAAGTCAAAACTGAGCATCAGAAACCATTGGGTCTACTCCAACAACCTGAAATCCCAGAATGGAAATGGAAAAACATTACCATGGATTTCATTGCTAAGTTACCGAGAACCGCAGGTGGTTATGATATGATTTGGGTAATAGTCGATCGTCTTACTAAGTCAGCACACTTTCTGCCAATAAAAGAAGAGGATGGTATAGAGAAATTAGCACGATTATATCTGAAAGAAGTTGTTTCTAGACATGGTATACCAATCTCTATTATCTCTGATCGTGATAGCAGATTTATTTTCAGATTCTGGCAGGCATTACACGAAGCGTTGGGAACTCGTCTAGATTTAAGTACTGCCTATCTTCCATAAACTGATGGGCAGAGTGAAAGGACGATTTAGACACTCGAACACATGCTACGAGCATGTGTTATTGATTTTGGAAGCAGTTGGGATCGACATCTACCGTTAGCTGAGTTTTCCTACAACAACAGCTATCATTCTAGCATTGAGGCGGCACCATTCGAGGAACTTTATGGGAGGAAGTGCAGGTCTCCGATTTGTTGGAGTGATGTGGGGGAAAAACAGATTACAGGTCCGAAAATTATCCAGGAAACTACCGACAAGGTCATTCAGATTCAGCAACGATTGAAAACAGCCCGGAGTCGGCAAAAGAGCTACGCGGATGTTAGAAGGAAACCTTTAGAGTTTGAGGAGGGTGATATGGTTATGCTTAAGGTATCACCTTGGAAAGGTGTTATTCATTTTGGAAAGAGAGGGAAATTGAGCCCAAGATACATTTGGCCATTCAAGATCGAAAAACGCATTGGGCCAGTGGCCTATCGACTTGAACTACCTCCACAATTAGAAAAGATTCACAACACCTTTCATGTTACGAACCTGAAGAAATGCCTAGCTACCGAAGATCTCATTATCCCTTTAGACGAAATTAAGATTGACGAGAAACTAAATTTCATCGAAGAACCCGTCGAAATTATGGATCGTGAGGTCAAACGACTCAAACAAAGTAAGATACCAATCGTTAAGGTTCGGTGGAATGCTCGTAGAGGACCTGAATTTACTTGGGAACTAGAAGACCAAATGAAGCTGAAGTACCCACATTTGTTTTCCGATATCGCACGTTAACTAGGTACTATTCTAAATTTCGGGACGAAATTTAATTTAACGGGTGTGTAATGTAACGACCCGGATTTTTCCGTTAATATATAGAAGATTAATATTTACATAATTAATGTTTCAACATGTTAAGCAATCAAACTCATTAAGATTTGGTTATTTGAAATTAATTTTATACAAACATTTGACCACCCCGTCTGTCTGACGATTCACGAACGACATAATTCGTAAAAAAAATTATTTAATGACGTATATATGAATATAAATATATACTCATGATTGTTAAATGATATTTAAGTATCTCATTACATATATTAACAATTGATTATATACATAAAATGAGATTACTAACTTAAAGACTTCAAGACTATATACATATATATAACGATTAACGTTGTAATAACTTCTAAATTAAAATGTATGTATATTTATTGTATTAATATGTATTAATACACTTTTGAAGGACTTAAACATATATACTAACATACTATACTCAACAAAGATAGCTATACTCATAATCTCATTCAATTCCATCAAGAATTCTATTCGTATTCATTCGGTATTTACACCCGTATCATACCCAGCTTCCATACTTAAATACTATGAGTATATACCAATATTAAATACCAATTATAGCCTCCTTAGCAGCCCTATGAGTCACAATACAAGGATAAACATGATGGAGACTTGTGAGAACCAACATTTAACTTCTAGTTTGCATTATTATGCTATATTCCAAATTTTGATAAAGTCTCTTAACCATATGCATGAACCACAACTTTTAACACTCTTTTTACTCATTCATATCAGCTATTTAACTTACCTTCACTCTCATAATACTCACACACAAGAACTCCAAGTATTCTCTCCATTTCTTACTCTTTAAACACTCTTTAAACACGCATACTTCAAGTACTAGAAAATCTTCATTCACTTTGATCATAAACTAGCTTCAAGAACACTTTGTTAACTCATCTACTCCTCTTTATCAAGGTAAGAATCATATATAATCTTTGGTTCAATTCATATACTTATAACTATCTTAATTCAAGATAGAAATCTTATTCGAACTTTTGTTCATTCTATGATTCTACTCCAAGGATTACAAGCCATTAAGGATATCTTTGATCACAAGATTATCATCTTATTTTATCAGCAACTTTGTTCAATTAATTTGAGGTAGTCACCTTATTCATAATCTTTTTCGATTCATATCCATATAGCTATCTTATTATGAGTTTATAACTTACAACAACAAGAACATAGTTTAGATTAATTCTAAACTTGTTCACAAACAAACTTAATCCTTCTAACTTGACTTTTAAAATACTTCGACACATGTATTATGACAGTATGTCAAGCTAACATAAGGATATAAAACTTGTAAACACGAAGAACACCTTAAAACTGAACATATGCCGTCATAGATCATCGGGGGCTGTTTTGGGTTTGATTTTAAAAACCTATCTCAAACTTTGAATTAAAAGATGTTCTTTGGTGAAAAATATTATTTTATATGGATATGAAATATATCCAAAATCCATGGTTAAACTCTAATTGGAAGTATGTTTTTCAAAAGAGTCATCAAGATGTCGTTCTTACGACGGATATGACTATCTTCTCTTATTTGACACCTAAGCTGTATTTTCGACTATAAACCTATACTTTTTCTGTTAAGATTAATAATGTTGAGTTTGATACGAAACCATGGCAACTTGAATCACTCAAAACGGATTTGTAACGAAGAAATTATGGGTAAAACAAAATTGGATATTTTTCTTAATTTTTAGCTACGGACATGATTTATAAAAATGGATGCTAACCTTATCCTAGCTAACTTACCTTGTATCCTACATGTATATATACATGTCTTGTTTCTGAACTTATGGAAATACAATTTATAATAGTCGTGATTAAGTTCTACGACAATATATTATTATCTTAATAAAGATAGTAAGGCACCATATATATATATGACTTGATCACCGTGGATTCGTATACAAAGTTTTGACATATCATTTTGACTTCTTCTATATATATTATTGGAACGAACTATTAGACACCACTGGCAGTAATCTCGAGTTAGCTGTGGGTCGAAGTGGATCCAAAATATTATATACTTTGAGTTGTGATCGAGCCTGAGACATGTATACAATGGGTCGCGGATTGCTTTAAACAATATACATATTATGTGTCTTATTATATTAAAGCAATATATTATAGTGTTAGTGAATTCTAACACAATATATGCATTTATATTTATATTTATATTTATACTGTTGGACTATTGGACTACGAACGTTGGACTACTAACAATGGACAATTAAAATTATCACAAGTATCATAAGTATGGAATATTAATTATATATATATATATCTTCACACAAGAATATTATTATTAGGTTCGTGAATTTGTCAAAAGGCCAAGTCTTATCACCATCTATTCGGAAATCATCACAAGTGAGTTATAGTCCCATTTTTACTATCTAAATTATTTTGGGATGAGAATACATGCAAATTTATAAATGTTTTACAAAATAAGCACAAGTTCATGAAACTACATTCTACGATTGTTTTGTTATACCGGATATATGTACTTATTATTATTATTATGCTTGGTAACCTAAGAATTAGTGAAAAACGCTAATTGACGCGAATCCTAAAGGTAGATCTACGGGCACCAACCACCCCCATTTTCGAATAGTGGAAATGCTTTAGTACTTCGATGGGTTCTTGTCATACATTTGAATAGTGGAATGTATGATGCCAGATATCTTAAGCGCTCTATGTTAAGGTCGGTTACCAGGAGACTCATCGTATGAATGATTTTTGCAGTTGTAATGATCCCGCGTATTTAATTAAATGAAATCTTGTGGCTTATTAAATGTTATGATTATTATATAGAAATTAAACCTATGACTCACCAACATTTTTGTTGACGTTTTAAGAATGTTTATTCTCAGGTGAATATTAAAAACGCTTCCGCTGTCGTATGCCAACCCAAGGTCAAGATTTGGAGTCGGCATAATTGTTTGTATTATTTAAACTTGCATTCAGAGTATTTGTTGTAATATATTTGATCATATTGTATTGGGTTGTGTAAAAACTTATTTATTTGAGGAGATTGTCTTTGATAGACAATCTAAATTATGTCATTAAGACCTTTATTCAATAATAAAGGTTATGGTTGTTTTTAAAAACGAATGCAAGATTTGAAAAACGTCTCATATAGAGGTCAGAACCTCGCAAATAAACCAATTAATATGAAACGTTTATAATTAATATAAAAGGGGCATTTCATTAGTAAATCATTATTATTAACAAAACTATCTTTTAAAAACAATAATTGAATATTCTGTGCTTAAAATATACTTATTACATATATATTATAATTATATTAATGTTTTACATAACTATATATATATATATATATATATATATATATATATATATATATATATATATATATATATATATAGATATATATATATAACAAACCTACTAATATTATTTATATAAATATTTGCATATAACAAACTATTGATTTGTAAATATAACACTAAATAATTATATATAAATATGGATATATTAATATAACTATATAAATATTAATCATTTTGAATATATAAACAAATTAAATATATATAACATATAAATTAAGATATAATATAAGTATATGTTTTAAATGGAATTCTATAAAACTACAAAAATATATATACCATATGTGTTAATAAACGAAATTATGAGATTTCTATTATATGTTTAATATATATATACGAATGATATAGGTTCGTGAATCCAAGGCCAACCTTACACATTGTTCAATGTCGTCATATGTATTTTTAATACAAAATACATTATTGTGAATTCATTTGATTCCCTTTTACTCTTTACATTTTTGGGACTGAGAATACATGCGCTACTTTTACAACTGCTTTATTAAATGCTTTTGAAATACATTTTGAACTGCGAATACATGAAATGCTTTTATAAATGTTTGACGAGATAGACACAAGCAAAACATTCCTTGAATGAATTATGTGGACGTGATAATTGCCACCATTGAATTATGTGGACGTGATAATTACCATAATTGATATGAATATTTTTCCCCTGATTATTATTGCTTGGAAACCTAAGAATTAGGGAACATCACTAATTTTGAGAATTAGTTCAAGCCTAATTGATGTGAATCCTAAAGGTAGCTACCAGGTTTAACACCCCCACCCAGAATGTTCACTAGACGGAAGGGCTAGTGAGCGTGGTGTTTAGTACTTCGAAGTTTATATGATTATTATACAGACGAGATGTTCTATTTTGGGGATATTATTATGCGCATTATATGTTAAGGTCGGTTACCAAGCCTAGCTATGAAAGAAATGAAAAGTGAATGTTATGTATTGAGAGAATGATTTTATACACAGGTTATGTGTATGTTATTTTTGTGCACGAGATATGTGTACGGTTACTAAGATTTATGAAAAATGATTTCGTACAAGAGAAAGGTGTACTGTATTTAAAAGATATCGCATGTACATTACAGGTGGGTATAGGATTCGGGCCAATTTGTACCATGCATGATTTAAATCTTGTGGTCTTTCAAAATGATGAATTTTATTGTTTTATGATAAACATATGAACTCACCAACCTTTTGGTTGACACTTGAAAGCATGTTTATTCTCAGGTATGAAAGAAATCTTCCGCTGTGCATTTGTTCATTTTAAAGACATTACTTGGAGTCGATCATCGCAATGGGACCAAATGTTGGTGACTTCATCCAGATGGATTAGGACGGGGTACGACAACACCTATACTGATAAAAAAAATTTATTGCGCGTATTTGATTGTATAATGGGTTGGGTTGTTACACTTGGCGAAGAACCTGAAGCACTTATCGGCGAACCTGTTTGTAATACCATTTTCTTTCTCATTTCCAGAGTATCTCGTCACAATTATATATTATCTAAAATTCTAGATCTTATTCATCCGCTCATTCCAATCGCCAATCATCCCGGAGTAATAGAAGAAGTCAATGAGCTTCGCGCTCGAGTATTGGCTTTGGAGAATATGATACAGAACTTACAAGCATCACAAGCCCCACAACCACCAACCGCACCACCAGCATCAACACTAACAGTACCATTACCACCACTAATAACATCCGCACCGCAAGCCTCAACATCACAATCTGTCCCACGAGCATCAACATCATACACCCTGCAGATACCAAGGAATACCAACAATAATAACTGATGAAGTATTGATTCATAACTTCATTGGAGAAACATTCTGCGGCGATTATGTAATCTCTAAAGTCTTAGAGATTATATATTCCAGCCTTAACCATAAATCAAATGAGTGGACCGAAATGATAGAAGGAAGAGTATAAACCCTGACAAGAATGGTACGTGATTTACAAGTTAGACTTGTTACACAAGAACCACTGGTAGTACCACCAGTATCACCATCAGTATCACCAACACCAGCAACACTTGTAGCACCACAAGCTACACCAGCTCCATAACCATCAACGATATCGACACCACAATCATCAACAGATACATTGTATCAACGAGTTATGAAGTATTAACTCATTTCCTCTGAAGAATTTTCATGTGTATTTTATACATATATGAGTTTTGAAACCACAATAGATCTTTTCGTACTAAGCTATTACGTGTGAATTTTAACTGGTAGGTACTACTTGATTAATTCATATCACTAATATGCTATGATGTACATCTTTCGTTAATGACTTAACAATCGTTAACCATAATCTGTGTTTCAACTCAATAAGTTCCATTCCATAATAAACCAAGTGTATTATTCAAATACATGTTTAATTATAAACTTTCATTTTTTATGTACTCGAAACTTTCTAGAAATCATCATTCGTACCTTGTGAAGTTCACAAGAATTCCACGAGTATCAACATCCTTCACCAAGGAATATCAATAAGAATAAAATGAAGTATTGATTACATTAGTGAAATACTCCACGAAGATTATGTAATCTCTAAATGTTTTAGTGATTATTCATTTCTAGTTCCAGCCGAAAATCAAGTGAGTTTAATAGTATATTAACTCATTAAATCTGTATTACATCTGAAGAAAATATACATACATATATTTTCATAAAGACTGTAATAAAATTCTCTAGTACAAAATATTACTTGTGAAACTTTTAACGGGTAGGTAATACCCAAAAGATATATAAATTCACAAATAATATGTTACATTCTTCGATTCTGATTCAGCAAATCATCAACTATACTCACTACTTTCACAACGATATACATTCTTTCCTAGAAATCAAAACAACCATTCGCATTCAAATTTGATTACATAATCTGATTTTGAAAAATCAGAATCCAAGCTAAGATTTAACAGAAAACATCACTCTTAGATTCTTACATCTTTCAAAGCTATACTTTGACTTCAAAATTGTGCTAGAACATCACTTCCATTCATAAAACCCTGAAAAATATTTGTATCATTCAAAATTCTAGAACATCATATGTATCTTGACAATTACAATCTTCATGCAAATCCTTCAAACCTTTGAAAACACCTCAGATTGATAACCGACGATTCGGTTATGATAACTTTGAATGCTGATGAAGCAGCAAAAACTGTAAACGACCTTAACAGTCAAAAGTTTGATGATAAAGAATAGTGTGTTGGCAAAGCTCGGAAAAAGAGAAGGTTTGGAACTGGAAAATGGATTGAGCAAACCATGAAGGAGGCTGTGGACAAATCACAAAGACTAAACCTGCCTTCAAAGAATCCAAATGATTCAGTATCTGCTGAAGTCCTTAACGAATACCTAGCTCCTGACTCTACACCTTTACGGACAAACCTTCATCATCATCCATCAATATTAGAAATTCTAAGATATCATCGTATCTTTCATTATAAATATCCTCAATATTTCTGAAGATATGTTCATAACTATTCTTATCTGAAATCATTTATCTCTTCGCGATATCAGTGTTACATCAGAAAGGAAACTGTTTTAGTTTCTAAATTCTGAAAAGTTAGAACTTTAATTATGAATGTTATTAAAATAGTGTTGGGAACTGAAGCATGAGTTAGTATATTATAATGACACTTGATCAACGTTATTATATTACAGTAAGTCATGCTGAGTTTCTAATGAAACGTGATGATTCACAGATCATAACGTCATCATGTGCCATGTTACACGACTCTTACACTCTATTTAGTATATAAACATATCAAGAACATAATTTCTTGATAGTTCTATCTTTTCTCTTGAATTCTGGTAGTTTAATCAATCAAGATCGTGCTATTACAATTTCTCTCTTAAAACATTAGCCATGTTCATTCGAAACTCCATACCTACGAAATCTGGACCATTACTTGCGAATAGAAAACAAAATAATGAAGCTCTGAAATAGAAATGGGAGTATAAATCGTAGCAAATAAGAGAGAGCATTAACTGTGGATGTCAATGATTATAGAAAGACAGAAGCAAAAACATCAAAATATAAGGGAATATATAAAACCCAACAACAACCCAGAAATTTACAAACTGTATATATCGATGCATATAGCAATATAAAGACAGGGGAGAGCTAAAAACACTATAAAACCAAGAGTATAGTAGAAGTAAATAGATTCTTTCGGCGGGAGATGAAAAAGAAGAATGACAGATATGAAAGTTAGGAGTATATCAAGAAGCAAAACTGGATGGAGCATATTGACGAATGCTTTAAAATATGAATTGAGGGAGAAAGAATAGAAGGTATGAGCTGTGGAAAATAAGGAAATGAAGAGGGTGGATTTATAGTGAAATATCCGACAGAGCAATCAAAACAAATTATCGCATTTAACCAAAGAAGATCCTATCTCCTTAACTACTGAAGACTCAAATCTTATTACGAAGATTTTCCTCTAAATCCCTTGAAATTCGGAAATCCACCGTGACTACGTCAAAAGTTAAATTTCTATCTTTTGTGACAGCTTCACTCGTACGCTTCACATAATCGAATCGTTTTATTTATATTAGTCAATAATGATAAAACTCTATTTATCCACTCATATTTGTCATAAAAACATTTTTATTGTTAGCCATGACGACCTTACTCAAATTTCGGGACGAAATTTATTTAACGGGTAGGTACTGTGATGACCCAGAAATTTCTGACCAAATTTAAAACTTAATCTTTATATGATTTCGACAAGATAAGCAAAGTCTGTAATATTGATTCTCAAAATTTTTGAACTAATGTTATATATTCAGTTAACCTTTGAATATTGACTGACGATTCATGAATATTTATGTGCATATTGATATGTATATACAATATACAGTTATAGTAATTGAAAACGTTAACAAAGTATTAGATGTATAATACTTTACATGAATGTATTTGTTTCAATATATGTTTAACTTATTTATCGAAGGAATTAAAAGATAATATCAAATGATTGAGTTATCGGATACATTATGATACTGTTATGGGTCTCTATTACGAGGTCCACACTGATTTGAGAAATCGTTCTTTTTTTACGGTATTCGGAATAATTAGTAAAGCAATCTACCATTGAGAACAAAGTGACAAATAACGAAAATTAGACAAAAGTTAGTGGAGAATTGAATTTCATAATATTCAATTGATCTATTTTCAAACGTGCAGAAACATTTTTCGATTCAATTGAATTTGATTATTAAAATGTTTTGTTTAAATAACATGATTTGAATATATACAAAATGATATTAATTATTATAATTAAATATATAAATAACTCGTAAAAATTACTCGCAACGTGTATTTTTAAAATGTGTCTATGAATATTGAATATATACGTATTAATAACGAGACGATAATTTAATGAAGCAAATGATCAAAACACTCAAATGTATAAGTTACATTCTTTGTAATATAAATTATTGGCGAATAAGTTTAATTATTAATAAAGATACGTGTCACGAGACGTAAAGTACAAGTTTTCTTAGCATACGAAAGGACGTTCGAAAAACCGGAATCGGGACATAAGTCGAGTGTCAACGTACAAGTTATCGAAACTAAAATTACAAGTTACCTATACACGAGAATATAATATAATATATATAATTAATATAAATTATATATATTATATATATAATTAAATAATATGTCGACGAACTAGCAAACAAAGGATTGTGTGCTGGATCTTCAGGCCATGCGATCGCATGGACGTTGTTCCTCAGACCCATGCAATCGCTTGGGATGGCTGGTGGCAAGAGATCTATAAATGGAACTCGTTTTCTGATTTGTTTCATTCATTTTTCACTATCTATTATTACCATCATTTATATTATTATTATTATTATTATTATTATTATTATTATTATTATTATTATTATTATTATTATTATTATTATTATTATTATTATTATTATTATTATTATTATTATTAAGATTAATATTATTATTAATCTTATGGTTAGGAGTATTATTATTAGTAGTATTATACATAAAATACTACGACGATGTCATGAGCGAGTTATTTCAAAACGGGTTTTGCGAGCGGGATAGAGCTAAGAAAATTATGGGTTATAGCTATGAAAGTTATGGGTATGGTTAGAGGGTATTGCTCGTGAGTCAAACTAGTGTTTATTATCTCCGTTAAATCTACATACTTTCCTGCAATATTGAATCACAATATTGATACGTAAGCATATATATATTATCTTTTATATATTAATAGTGTATCCATAACTAATGCTCGAGTATATATGTTTATGCATGCTTCTATGCTTTAAGTTTGTCGTTAGATAGTTTATGATGAATCACAAATTTGATACATATATTATTGATATAAGGTATATGATATGCATGTCGTTGGAAAGCTGTCGAAAAATTAATATCTTTTCATTTAGAAATCGTGTGTTTTTGAGGAACGGATTAAAAGTTATGGTCAACTGAATTATGATTAACATTAATTGAAATTGCTTTTGAATCTGTAATTGATAT
This sequence comes from Rutidosis leptorrhynchoides, assembly GCF_046630445.1. NCBI lineage: Eukaryota > Viridiplantae > Streptophyta > Magnoliopsida > Asterales > Asteraceae > Rutidosis > Rutidosis leptorrhynchoides. The sequence continues at coordinate 317,274,121 of NC_092335.1, read as the reverse complement.
TTAAACAACTTGTTTATAAGATTGATAATTTGGATTTTCAAATATTACTAATCTTGTTGAACAATTGTCAAAGTTGAACAATTGTCAAAGTTGACTGTCTTATCATGTTTTAAAGCTTTTTAAACACTATAATCAGATTCTATAAATATTGGAAAACTATGTGAAATAATAAAATATTTTCGATTGCCATGATAATTCAAATATAATATAGCTCCTGAAATAAATAATATTTTGAGTTTGATAAACTATAAATTCGTTCAATTATCAAGACTTATACTATGTTAATAAACATGTACAGATTTAAAGATTTTATTGGGTCAGGTTTACTTTTGAGATGACTTTTGTTAACTTTTGCATATCGGTCTCGAGCATTAGGATTGTGATACACTATGACCCGACCTAGCTTGTTAGACATGTATTGACCAACATATGTTCTCTAGGTTGAGATCTACGGTTATTTTGCATTCTGAGTTTTTGTCACGTTTCGATGAATGAATTTATGTGCTGCTAAGGTGAGTTTCATTTGCTCCCTTTTTAATTGCTTTTGAAATCTATATTTTTGGGCTGAGAATACATGCACTTTATTTTAAACACAATGGATAAAAGTACATACTAAATTCTACACTGAGTTTGAACCAAAAATCCCTTAGCTTTGGTAACTAGTAACTGCCAGTTATAAGAACTGGTGGGTGTGAGTAGTTGTGTATGGATCCATAGGGCATGACATCCCCGTTTGTTCCAGGTATAGAAACCCTAGCCTGAACTATAAAACAGACGTATGCTATTTAAGTTTAGTACACGTTGGATTGCATGTATTGTACATGTTGGTTGCATGTTTGTTAAAACAGGGGTACTTATTATAACGTTCAAGTTTAGGTAACAGGGTGCTCAATTTCGTAGAATATTTTGATAAACGTTTCTGGATGAAACAACTGAAATCTTGTGATCCACCTTTATATACAGAATATGTGCAACATTAAAACTATGAACTCACCAACCTTTCTGTTGACACTTTTAAGCATGTTTATTCTCAGGTTCCTAGAAGTCTTCTGCTGTTTGCTTATACGTTATACAAGCTATGTGCATGGAGTCATACATGCTTTATTCAAGAAAACTTTGCATTTACAAAATCATCACCATGTATCTTATTTGACTGTATTGCCAACGAATGTATTGTTAAAAACAATTATATACGGTGATTGTATATACGTAGAAATCATCAGACGTCGAAAACCTTGGATTTATATATTCATTTATGGTGTTCCTTTTCAAAAGAATGCAATGTTTACAAAACATACCATATAGAGGTCAAAACCTCACTATGAAATCGATGAATGATGTATTCGTCTAAGTGGATTCGGACGGGTCATCACACGCTGCAACTAAAAGCCAATCATCTCTGAAATTATCCCCATTACCCCTTTTATTTTGGACATAAGTGTGGAAGTTGACATGTCCATAAAAGAAGAAAGTCTTCAAGCTTTGACCATTTGTCATTGATTACTTAAAGAGGTAATTGTAGAATTTTGTCTCTTGACAAACCATTTTCTTCCAAAAGCTTCATCAACCTTTCTTAATTACTTGTCATTTTGCTTATGGGAGTATATTGTCCTTTGGAACATTGTTACATCTCAAATGAACTAGTTTTAGTCTAGTTTGAACTGAATGATCCTTGTAACAACCTTGACTAGCTTGAACTAATCACATTTACATACATGCAATGGTACATAGAACTAATGGGAAAGAAAATCTTTAATTGGGACTTCAATGATCATTATTAGTATGTTTAAATGACATTATGTACTAGGACGAAAAGACATAACACTTGTGTGTTTAATCTAAATTTGACTTAAAATGTCATTAAGATGTCATTAGGTGTGATTAGTAAAACTTAACATTTTTTTGGCTCAAAACTCTTTTGAGATCAAAAAGGATAACTATTATAAGTATGTTTAAAAAGGTTTTGTAAATTATAGATATCTCAAAGTGGTCTAACTTAAAGTGGATGATTTTGGTTAAAGAGAAAACTACAGTCGAGCTGCGGTCATCCGTGATGTTAGCCGTAGACAGATAGTTTTAGAAAAAATTGAATTCGTTGGTACAGAACATGCACGGTCAGTTTCACGGTCGACCGTGGTGCATCCGCATACCATTTTTACCAAGATGATTACTTATGCATTGGTCTTTTGCTAGAGATAATTTAGGCTTATGAACTCATGTCGTCTTGCATATGATTAACCACTTATCTCTTGTGTCATCATCAAAACAAAGTGATTAACCTTTGAATATTATTATTGGAATCTTAACCAACAAATCTTTTATTAGAGAATTAATGATCATACATGGAGTATTTTAGACTCTTCAGTAGGAAGAGTGTTCTCATTCAAATTGCCAAATAAAGCGTATCAGCTATTGTTAGAGGATATGTCCCAACACACTTATGAATGGACATCATCATCTAAAGGTGCTCAAATAAAGAAGACAGTGTCTAGTGGTTATGATTAGGAGGATGTCCATAGTAGTATGACTTTACCATCGTTATCATATCAAATGAAGACTTTTGGTAGAGAGTTTGAGAAACTGAATAAGACTGTGGTAGCGATGCAGGTTGGTTGTGAGAAGTGTGAGGGGCGTCATTTGACTAAGGATTGTGATAATAATGATAGACTAATGATTTCTCGGTTAATTATGAAGGTAATCAGTTTTTAGGAGGTAGTTTGGGTTTTCAGATAGATGGACCACCGGGGTTCTATAATAGAAATCGGCAACAAAACTATCAACAACCATTTTAACAGAATCAGTACCAATAGAATAACCAGCTGCAGTGTGAGAAGTCTAGTCTAGAGGATTTGATAAGAGGGTATATGGTTAAGAATGAAGAGAATGAGGAGCTCATGAAACAACAACTGCGTAATCACCATGCTTCGATTCATACTTTTGAGAGGGAGATGGGTAAGATTTCACAGTTGTTATCAGAGAGACCACTTGGTACTCTTCCATCTAATACCCAAATCAACCCTAATCATAATTCTACTCGAAGCTAGAATGTTAGTTCTTTATAGGTTCTCAAAAGAACAAGAAAACTCAGGTCTCTCATTATTCGTAGGTTAATGTTATATCTAATTTTGAGGGTTACAATTCAGGTGAATTTGATCCAATTTTTACTTTGGGGTGTGAAGATGATGAGGAAGAGTTTGATGATGAGATTGGAGCTTGTACCATTTATACTGAGTATGGTGATTTGTGTTCTTGGATTATTCCGATATGACGGATTATAGTCTGTACGAAGTGTTGATGGGGTATGAGTTGAGAATGTAAAGAGTGTTACATCTTGTGAAGATGAAGGGATTAAGGTTAGGGATATAACACCTAAATATGGTAATATTTTGATGTCATTAATGTCGTGTAATACTTCAGATGTGCACAAGTTGGAAGTGAAAAAGTTGGAGATTACCAAGTCTACCGAGTTTAAATTTTATGATAATGTAAAGTTGATTGAGAAGAAAGTGGCAGCTAAACTGAAACTGTTACCTATATTAAAGGAATACAAGCCAGTTGTTCCATATCCACAAGCTATCCGATCTGAAAATCCACAGGACGATGTTTGTAAGTCTTTAAATTTTGATAATATATGTGTCGATGTTCCTTTAGTTGATGTTCTTAAAGGTATGCACAACTATGGACAATTTTTGAAAGAGTTTATGCATAATAAGGGTGAGCATGAGTTGGCATCATCCGCGTTTCTTGAAGCAAAATGTGCTGTTATAGTAAACAAAAGTTAGATGACACTAAAGTTTGGTGATCCAGGGCCGTTATTGTGCCTTGTAGGGTGGAAGGTTCTGAGTTGTTTAGAGCTTTAACGGATTCAGGTGCAAGTATTAATCTTATGCCTTATTCTGTTTACTAGCTTTTGAATCTAGGGGAACTTAAATCGACCAATACAGGTGTTAGATTAATTGACCAGTCAGTTAGTAGACACATAAGGATTGCAAGAAATTTGGTAGTTAAGGTTGGAGAATTAGAATTCTATGAGGACTTTGTAGTTGTTGATATGATTGAGGATAAGGTTGTACCGATTATTTTGGGTAGGCCATTTTTAGTAATTGTGGGTACATTAAGTGATTGGAAAATTAGGAAATTAATTGTAAGAGATAGAGGTAGAAGTTTGAGTTTTAAGACTAAGTTTTCAGTTAATCCACCACCCACACCTGTAGGCTCTATGAGTGTGGTAATTTGGTGTTGAAATCATTAAGGATAAAATTGGAACTAGTATAACCAACTAAGTGTGGGGGAAAGGTAGATGAGAAACCCGTAGGTAAACTGGTTGATGATGTTGTTGAAAAGTCAATTCGGAAGTTATATGGGCGGGTTAGTAATTCTATGTCTGAAAAGGATGAGCATGTAAGGAAAAGTTTGGATTCTAATTTTTCTAGGAAAGAGAAAGCGAAATTAAGAGATTTGTGTGAGGAGTCAAAAGTTACGGATGATTGGTTATTGACTATGATTGGTGATGGTAATGCTAGTGGTGGTTCTCATGGTTTGAAGGAGGATGGAACCCACTACTACCATCCTGGTATTAGCTGAGAAGGAGACCGAGTCAAATGCATGACTCTATAATAAACTTGCACATGTATCCTTGTAAAGTATCTACATTTTTTTTTAAATTGAAAAATTCGAAAGATTTGAATACATTTTAAAAACCCAAAAATATTTTCTTTTTTTGTGTGTTTTTGTTTCTTGTGTATTCATTGCAGGTACTATTTAAGGTGAACATTATGTGATGACAATCGAAGAATGGTCGTCAGTGCAGAGCCGTCTGTCGCTCCGTTTCCCGATATGATGCTCTACATATGGTTTAACTTTACTTACATTACTCTATTTTTCTCTCAATTTTATATTGTTTTTTATCTAATTTCATGTAATGAGGACATTATATGATCTTAAATGTGAGTAGAGAGATATAAATTCTCATGGATGTATTACACTTCGCTTGATGCCTTATGTCTTACTTTTGAGTCATTGTTTGGAGATTTTGAGAGATTTTAAATTTTTTTTTTTTTTTTTGAAGATTTCAAAAGCCAAGTTGTAAATCATCAATTGAGCAGATATTATCACTATCATGAGTTAAATTATTCAGGTACTTGGTCAATGAAATTTGGTGTTTTGTAGTGTTTTTGTGTTTTTACGTGTGTGTGTGTATGTTAAAAGAAGTAAAGTCTTCCAGTTGTTCCATCTTAAAACATGGAAGTAAAGTCTTTCAAGTTCCGTTTCACTTGGTATAGCATTTTCCTAAACTATATTATTGAAGATATTTCGTATGCCCGAGCGACATATTAAATTAATGTGGCTAGTATGTTATGATCCAAGTCGGGTCATACCCAATAACAAGCTTACCGACACCTTAAACGTATTTGATCTTAATGAATGGATCATTAAATAAATACGCGACACTTGGATTTTAGAAAATCAGTTTTTCAAAATGTTATCACTTGAGATAAATTATTTGGATAATTTATATATAATTGTTTATAAGTTTAAATGATTATATTGTGTTATATTTTATAAAAGGGTTTATAAAATATAAAAGTAACATAAAATATATACATGTTTTATATATATATCTAGTTTATATATATGTATAAAGACATTGTTATATAATATATATGTAATGCAGAATTTGTGACTCCAAGACTCACAAGCATGCCTTGTTTATGTTTACTTTTAATAACACACAAGTGCCAAGGTGCATGCTTATGTATTAACCAAGGCCTTGACTCAAGAGTGAGAGGATAACACACATAAAAGAGCCTTCAAAATTCTGGTTCTGCAGTCATTTTTGGCCGAACTGTTTTGGAGCAAAAGGAGGTCTCTTTGCTTGTTATTTTATCACATTCAAGTGTCCTAAAATCCTAACTTCACAAAGGGTGGTGTTGGTATTCAAAGCTTGGGGTATACTACACTTGAGGCTTCAAGTTAGAAGCTTTTTCAAGTCATCATCTTCATAAACTTCCTGCTCATTTTGGACAGCTGCTGTTCGGTTTTTGGAAGCCTAATAAGGTGGTCTTAAAGCTTGGTTAATTAGCTTATTAAAGTTCTAAGGTGTAGCCAAGTGAAAGGGTAGTGTTGGTGCATTATTTCTTCTTCATTGCTCATCAAATTCAGCCCTTAAACTTAGTTTAAGGAGGTATAATAAACTCTTTCCTTCTCTTTAATTTGTAAGTATATTTAGCAACTTGATCCATGTGGGACTTAACTTTAAATTGGTTTAAAGATAACAAGTAAAATTTGAAAGTTTCACGCTTCCGTTCATAATGATTCTTAAAAGGTTTTAAGTATTATCAAACTTGTTAATTCCCAACAATGGTATCTAGAGCCGAAGTTGTTGAAATATGCTTCGAATTGTTGTCTTTAAACCCACTATATTTGCATTCCAAGTACATGCATGAAAATGGAATACAAAAATTGTCGGGTTTGGGTGGGTTTGATATGATGGCCGAAATTTTGATGTTCCAAAAGGGGTTTGGAACTTGTCATTTTGGTCATTTTGGTTGCATGTTAAAGTTCACAATCCTAGCCTTGACCTTGTGTTGATTGCATGCTATATTTGGTTGATTTGTTATATTCATTTGGTATGTAATATTATTCATTCAATTGGCATGTAATAATTATTATTTTGGCTATGTAATTTGTTTTACATTTGGTATGTAAAATAGAATAGGTTGTATTTCATTTTCTAGATAAAAATGTATTAGGATACATATTTTGTAAAAATGAAGAACAAGATCATGAAGACTTCAAGAACACAAGGAGCATATGGATGCAAGGTTAAGTGGGAGATTGTAATCTCCTACTTTGTATGATTAACCCTTACCCGGTGACATTTATTTTTCGGCTAAACAAATGTCCACCAAATTGGCTAGATTGTGAACATACTTATTTTACATGTGTGGTTGTTTGTATGATTATTGTTTTGTATGTTTGGTTGATACAATTAATCACAAGATAACTACTAACAAAATGACATTTTAATTGGTTAAGTTAGACGTGCTAAGTACATGCAAAACGGCAATTTAAATGGTTAAATTTAAAAGGCAACCGAGAACCTTAATAAATGGTTATTAAAAACATGATAAGGATCATACATATAAAATGGTTTATATCAAGTAATTGGTTTAATTACATAACATGAAAATGGATTTTCAATTAAACCATACACTAAATGCATGTTGGTGTATGGTGCAAAAGTTTTCTCAAACTAGAATTAATGAAAACTTAAAATCCCTTATTAACAAGGCAAACAAGTTAAACGCCATCCTTTCATGGAAACACTTAGACGTATAAGGAAACTCTTGATGGGATAAAGGTCACCTAACCGTCATGAGCGAACTAATATGAATAAGGTACACTTCGCATACATGTGGGATAAAGGTCACCTAACCACTTGTATGTTAAGTCTACATGTTTACACAAGTAGGACGACTTGATTTGGGAATCATGAACTTAGGGTCACCGAAGCATGATGAACAAATAGGCGTTGATGGGATAAATATGCCATGCAAAAGGATTGCATGATCCCATAACTTAGAAGTTGCAAAAGGATTGCAATTGTCATATAATGACTACCTAGCTAAATCAAATAACGGGATAAAGGTCACCTAACCGAAATTTGATTTACCGTTGGATTCTAATATTTAATAAGTCAATTAAAATTTAAAAGGGTATTGAATGTTAAATTAAAATCGATACTTAAACGAACTTTGTTAAATTTTGTAGATGGCCGCAAATAACAACAACAACATGAACAATGCACCACTTAACTTTAACAACCTATCGTTACGGTCTCTCCTCGAGAAAGACAAACTCAACCATACAAATTTTATGGATTGGTTCCGCAATCTTCGGATTGTCCTCAAACAAGAGGATAAAATGTATGTGCTTGAGGACCCCATTCCCGATCAACCGGATGAGAGTGATGTGGAGGCAATGGCCTCTTACGATAAGTATTGCCACGACTCCCTTCAAGTCTCATGCTTAATGCTTGGGACTATGATACCCGAACTCCAAAAGGATTTCGAGCATCATAGCGCATACGACATGATAACACAATTGAAGGAGATGTTTCTCCAACAAGCACGTGTTGAGCGTTTCGAAACGGTTCGGGCGCTTCATGCTTGTCGTATGGACGATACCCAATCGGTTTCATCTTATGTACTTAAGATGAAGAGCCTTATCGATCGTGCTAACCGTCTTAACCTTAACATATCTAATGAGTTAGCCACCGATCTTATCCTTAACTCCCTATCAAAGAGGTTTGATCAATTTGTAATTAATTACAACATGAATGGGATGGATAAGAGCATAGGTGAGCTTCATGGTATGCTTAGGACGGCGGAAACTAGCATGGGTAAAAGGACTTTACCCGTGTTAGCAATCGATCAAGGTGGGTCTAAAGGTAACACCTCTAAGCCAAAGGTGACTAAGAGAAAAGGACCCGCCCATCAAGGCAAAGGGAAGGGGAAGATGGTTACCCCAACCATCAACAAAGCAAAGAAGCAAAAGGTAGCCGAGAAGGCAAACCCCAAGGAAGACCCATGTTTCGGTTGCGGTGAGATGGGTCATTGGAAACGAAACTGTCCGGTCTATCTTAAAGAGTTGAAGGACAAGAGGGATGCAGGGCAAACCTCAGGTAATATATACATGGTATATATAGAGCTTAGTATTACTTCTTCTAATACATGGGTATTAGACACGGGATGTGGAACTCATATTTGCAATACTTTGCAGGGGTTCAAAAGAAGTGATCATAAAGCGGGAACATCAAGTCTCTATATGGGCAATGGTGCAAAGGTGCATGTTAAAGCTCAAGGAGAATTTGTTTTGAAGCTTCCAAGTGGATTGAAGCTTATTTTAGAAAATGTTTTGTATGCACCGGATTTATGTCGAAACATTATTTCTATTTCTCGCTTAAGACAATGTGGTTTCAATGTTAATTTTATTGATGATGATATCCATTTTTCTAAAGATAATGTATTCTATTTCAAGGCTTCGCCTTCAAATGGAATTTATGAATTGGTTCATGATGACGCATCATCGAGCTCTATATACCATACTAGCACCAAGAAACTCAAAAGGGATTTGAGTGATTCCTATTTATGGCATTGTCGCCTTGGACATATAAACAAGAACCGAATGCATACACTTCAAAAGAATGGACTTTTGAAATCAAATGAAATGGATTCGTTTGATGTATGTGAATCTTGTTTACAAGGCAAGATGACTAAAGCGCCTTTCAAAGGGACTTATGAAAGGGCTAAAGATTTATTGGGATTAATACATTCGGATGTATGTGGACCCTTTAAACCCATGACTAGGAATGGTGAAAGATACTTTGTTACTTTCATTGATGACTTTAGTCGTTTCGGATATGTCTACTTATTAAGACACAAGGACGAAACGTTTGAAGCATTCAAAGAATATCAAAACGAAGTACAAAATCAACTCAATAAGACAATTAAGGTACTACGTACCGATAGAGGAGGTGAATACCTAAGCGATGCTTTCCAAGATCATCTTAGGAGTTGTGGGATTATCTCGCAACTTACTCCACCCGGAACACCCCAACTTAATGGAGTTTCCGAAAGGAGGAACCGAACCCTAATGGATATGGTTCGATCTATGATGGCTAGAAGCTCGTTACCTCTATCATTTTGGGGTTATTGTCTAAGCTCCGCGGCTCGTATTTTAAATATGGCCCCAACCAAGAAAGTGGAACGAACACCTCATGAGATGTGGTTTGGAAAACCTCCATCTCTATCATACTTAAAGGTATGGGGATGTGAAGCTTATCCTAAGCGTTACGTCCCTAATAAGTTGAATGCTCGATCCACGAAGTGTATCTTCATAGGATATCCCAAGGATAATATGGGATATTATTTCTATGATCCATCCGAGCAGAATGTATTTGTTGCTCGGAAGGCGGAATTCCTTGAAACTAAGTTCCTAATGGAAGGAAGTAGTGAAAGGAAGATAGATCTTGAAGAGGTTCAAGATCAAATAGATGATACGCAATTGGTTGACACTAGCACTCAACATGAAAATGTTGATGGTGATCAAATGGATGATCAAGGTACACAAGACGTTCGAAGATCTAGTAGGATTAGTAATCCTCCCGAGAGATATGGGTTTCTCGTGGATGGTTGCTATACGGTTGATTTGGATGAACCGACAAACTACGAAGATGCTTTATCAAGGATTGATAAAGATAAATGGCAGGAAGCCATGAACGCCGAGATGCAATCCATGTATGAAAATCAAGTTTGGGAACTTGTTTTGCAACCTCCTAGCTCCAAGCTAGTTGATTGCAAATGGCTTTTCAAAATGAAAACCGACATACATGGAAACTTGGATACATACAAAGCTAGACTTGTAGCAAAAGGTTTCACTCAAACTCAAGGGGTTGATTATGATGAAACTTTCTCGCCTGTGGCAATGCTAAAGTCTATTAGGATATTATTTGCCATTGCTGCTCACTATGACTATGAAATATGGCAAATGGATGTCAAAACCGCTTTCCTGAATGGATATCTTGAGGAAGATGTTTATATGGTACAGCCCGAAGGTTTTGTTGATCCGGAAAATCCTAAAAAGGTATGCAAGTTAAAGAAATCAATCTACGGATTGAAACAAGCATCTAGAATGTGGAATCATCGTTTTAATGAAGAGGCAAAGAAATTTGGCTTCATTAAAAATGGTGATGAAGCTTGTGTATACAAGAAGGCTAGTGGGAGCTCTATAATGTTCCTTGTGCTATATGTGGATGATATATTATTGTTTGGGAATGATATAACCACAATGCAAGAGGTCAAAACTTGGCTAAAAGGTTGCTTCTCCATTAAGGATCTTGGAGAAGCACAATACATATTGGGGATTGGGATCTATAGGAATAGATCCAAGAGATTGATAGGTTTGAGTCAAAGTACATACATTGATAAAATCTTGAAAAGGTTCAAGATGGAAAACTCTAAGAAAGGTTTGGTACCTATTCAAAGAGGAACCGTTCTCAGTTCATCTCAGTGTCCTACCACGAAAGATGAACAAGAGAGAATGAAGAAAGTCCCATACGCATCTGCTGTTGGGTCTATCATGTATGCAATGATATGTACTAGACCGGATGTGTCATGCGCTCTAAGCTTGACAAGTAGATACCAGAATAACCCAGGAAACAGTCATTGGATTGCTGTTAAAAGTATATTGAAATACCTTAGGAGGACTAAGGATATGTTTCTAATATATGGGTCTGGTGAGGAGGAACTCGCTGTAAAAGGTTACGTGGACGCGAGTTTCCAAACTGATCGAGATGACTCTCGATCACAATCCGGTTATGTCTTCATGTTAAATGGTGGTGCAGTCTCTTGGAAGAGCTCAAAACAGGAAGTTGTTGCGTTATCCACTACAGAGTCGGAGTACATTGCCGCCTCATTGGCAGCTCAGGAAGCTGCATGGATGAAGAAATTCATCGACGACTTAGGAGTGGTCCCTTCCATTCAGGACCCTCTTGAGATCTTTTGTGACAACGAGGGTGCCATTGCTCAAATCAAGGAACCTCGTGCTCATCAAAAGACTCGTCACATTGAGCGGAGATTCAACTACATCAGGGATGAGGTTGAAAAGGGAAAGATATGTATTCACAAAGTTCACACAGATCAAAATGTTGCGGATCCACTCACGAAGCTTTTACATGGGCCAAAACATGAGGGACATGTTTGTGCATTAGGGCTTCGATATTCTAGTGATTGGAATTGATCTATTTTATGTATTGTAACGGAATGAATTAGTTCAAACTCATTAATATAATTATGGTATTAATTTAATTATGAGTCATGTTCCAAATTTTGCATATTTTATCCATGAATAAACTATTATTCTAAATTCCGTAGTTGATCACATTTGTGGGAACAAATTTGAGGTTTAGACTATTATGAACTTGGATTGGTATACATTCACGGACTGAATGTAGGGCAGGGTTGCTACCAAGGTTCATAGATATTTGTGAGATACAAATATTGGAAGACCCGCTCTCAAGATTTACTGCATGGAGCCTTTGTGGTTGATCACATGTAATCTTGAGTAAAGGCGAATATCATCATATCCTCTGACCTGAGATACATATTGGGTCCTGATATTCACCGAGTATTATGCCTTGATTCTTTCCTTCGCTATTCTGAAATATGGTAGTACATAAGGAAGAGCTCAGGTATAATGCAAAGTATGTATCTAGGACGTATGTAGTCAAGATGGAATTTGTCCCTCTTATTCGTTGAGAGTCAGATGTCTAAGGCCTGATAAAGTTAAATCTATAAGAGAGTGGTCACTCTGTATCTCTTGGATTTGACATGACATCTAGGATGAAAGGATATAATGAAAGATTCACCTATTCATATTCGAGATGGGAACTCGAAAAGGATGATGTTATTGAATGGCACAAAGTCATAACATATTGGGGGTGATGGACGGTCGTTAGGTGGTATCCATCACTTGCATTAATTTCTTATGTTTCTCGTGCAAGTGGGAGATTGAAGATATTTCGTATGCCCGAGCGACATATTAAATTAATGTGGCTAGTATGTTATGATCCAAGTCGGGTCATACCCAATAACAAGCTTACCGACACCTTAAACGTATTTGATCTTAATGAATGGATCATTAAATAAATACGCGACACTTGGATTTTAGAAAATCAGTTTTTCAAAATGTTATCACTTGAGATAAATTATTTGGATAATTTATATATAATTGTTTATAAGTTTAAATGATTATATTGTGTTATATTTTATAAAAGGGTTTATAAAATATAAAAGTAACATAAAATATATACATGTTTTATATATATATCTAGTTTATATATATGTATAAAGACATTGTTATATAATATATATGTAATGCAGAATTTGTGACTCCAAGACTCACAAGCATGCCTTGTTTATGTTTACTTTTAATAACACACAAGTGCCAAGGTGCATGCTTATGTATTAACCAAGGCCTTGACTCAAGAGTGAGAGGATAACACACATAAAAGAGCCTTCAAAATTCTGGTTCTGCAGTCATTTTTGGCCGAACTGTTTTGGAGCAAAAGGAGGTCTCTTTGCTTGTTATTTTATCACATTCAAGTGTCCTAAAATCCTAACTTCACAAAGGGTGGTGTTGGTATTCAAAGCTTGGGGTATACTACACTTGAGGCTTCAAGTTAGAAGCTTTTTCAAGTCATCATCTTCATAAACTTCCTGCTCATTTTGGACAGCTGCTGTTCGGTTTTTGGAAGCCTAATAAGGTGGTCTTAAAGCTTGGTTAATTAGCTTATTAAAGTTCTAAGGTGTAGCCAAGTGAAAGGGTAGTGTTGGTGCATTATTTCTTCTTCATTGCTCATCAAATTCAGCCCTTAAACTTAGTTTAAGGAGGTATAATAAACTCTTTCCTTCTCTTTAATTTGTAAGTATATTTAGCAACTTGATCCATGTGGGACTTAACTTTAAATTGGTTTAAAGATAACAAGTAAAATTTGAAAGTTTCACGCTTCCGTTCATAATGATTCTTAAAAGGTTTTAAGTATTATCAAACTTGTTAATTCCCAACAATTATTTCATACTAACATCTTTTTAAGATGTAAAGGTACTGTGGGAAGAGAAAGTCTCGAACTTTCAAACCAAATTTGTTTACCGGTAAACGCCTCTTTTTCAAAAGCTAGAGCGTATTATGTAATTTGTACCTGGTTCTCTTTTCATGTGTTACATTTGGTGATTTTTTTGAGCTTATGATGACATATACACTTTGAAGAACTTGAAGATTTGAACCTCGCCTATTTAGATGATTATTGAAGATTAGTCTTGCTTGAGGACAAGCAAGGTTCAAGTGTGGGGGAATTTGATAACGCATCACTTATACATCTTCTCATTAGCGTTATTGGTTCTCATCGATTTTAATCTTAGCACTTTTTGAAGACTTTCCGCCACATTTTCAAGAATAAGAAATATGTATTGTTTAAGAAGTGTTGATGAAGATTATTCATGGTTTTAACGTAAAGACATCAAATTGAAGACAAATGTTTAAGCAGAGCAAGAAGACATAGATGCTGCAAGAAATCTCGAATTTCAGTCAAATCCTCGAGTTCTATTAACCTCGAGTTTCAGTCAGCTCCTCGACTTCTTGTCACTTCGCGAAATACGACAATATATACCAGAACGCGAAATTCCAAATTTTCCAAAATCAATCCATGCCACTATTTTCATGCTTGAGTAATGTTTTCGAGTTTTGCTAACCTTCCGAAACGTGAGGAGATGTCGCGAAACGTGACCGTGGGTTAGACTAAATTTACGAATTCTATAGCCTCAATTACAAATTTTTAAGGGTTTCAAGGGTGTTTAGAGTATTGATGTGATAGCGGAGGTGTACGAAATACTATTATTACGAAATACAATGAAATAGTACACAAGTTTTATATAATTTATTTACAAATGGGATATACCTAAACTCTGCTACAACACTATAGGCAGTGTACCTAATCGTAGAGTATTATAGTTTTTAGTAAGTCCGGTTCTTTCCACAGGGAGACGGCTTATTTTACACTATATTTTTGTATAATTATATTTGTACAAAATATATATATTATAATTATTATTATTATAAAAAGGGGGTTTTTACCGTTTAATGACTGGTTTGTCAATTTTATAATTTAAGCGACGCGTAAAGTAAATGATGATATTTAACTAACGATAAAATAAATAACAATAATTAAAATAATAATAAATAAAAGTACGAGGAAATATGAAATAAAATATATTATGCTTATTTAAACTTCCGTACTCATGATGTTTGACGTTTTGATTTTAATTTATTACCCTGGGTTAATTGTTCTTTGTCCTAGATTATTTGATAAGTCCATCTGGTTTTGTCCATAATAGTCCATCGGTCATAATTATAATGTGCGAGGGTCTTCGCCAAATTAACCTTATACCCGAAGTCAAATATTCCAACTAATTGGTGACTTAAACTGTAATAACATTTTAATACATTGTTAATGATTACACCAAGTTATCGACTGCTTGTAACCTAAGGTTTTAATACTTTATTAACAATTATACCAATTTTCCTTGAATGTAATCCACCCCTTTTTTAATGAGTCCATTGACTATTAATCCATCCCCGTGTCCGGTCAAATGAATAATTATTAGTATTTATAAATATTCCGCTCACAGTACCCAGTCAAGCGTATGTGGTTATATATAGATACGTCAAATTATAAATCTCTATATTAAATTAACAAGATATCATTTAGTTAATCAAATATAAATCCCATTAATAGCCCATAGTCCAATTTCCACAAGTTTTGGTCTTTTGTTCAAACCCCAATTATGGTCCAAAGCCCAATAACCCCGTCTTAATATTTAGCCCAACATCATGATTACTTCGGCTCAAATAAGCATAATAATAACTTAAGTACGATACATAATTAAAAAGGGGGAAATTAGCTTACAGTGATTATTAATCGCTTAGTGTTACAGGGACAGAGTTCCGACTTTAAAACCGATAAAATAACCTTTACATTACCCAAACTAACTAATATAAAACTAAACTATATTATATATATATATTATATATATATATATATATATATATATATATATATATATATATATATATATATATATATATATATATATATATTAATTATACAGAGGGAGAGATGATTGATATATATATAATTCGTCGAGCAGAAGCCGCCTTTTATAGGAATGTTACGAGCTACAGTACACCATGCGATCGCATGGTGATATAGCATGGAAGCCATGCGATCGCATGGCCGCCTTGGCCAGCTCACAATCTTTTGTTTTCTTCTTTGTCGACGTATTTTATTTAATATATATATAATATATATAATTTATATTAATTATATATATATTATATTATATTATATTCTTGTGAAAAGTTGACTCGTAATTTTAGGTCCGTTGTCTCGCGCGTTGATGCTCGGTTTATGTCTCCGTTATGGATTTTTGAATGTTCTTTCGTACGCGTAGATATCTTGTACTTTGCGTTTCACAATTTGTAATTTGCACAAAAAATTATTTCCCTTAACTCCCAAAATCCGCGCAAGTCTTTAACTCACTTTTAGTGGCTCTTTTGAGTGCACTATGGCTTTAGTGGCACTTTTTCTTCAATTCTTTAATCTTCGTGCTTCGTCTTCACATTTATTTTTTAAACGATTACAACTTAAAAATAGAATAATTACAACTAAAAACTTTACATATTGGGATGATATTGTGACTAAATATATGTTCCTTTTTAGCATTATCAAATATCCCCACACTTGAGCGTTGCTTGTCCTCAAGCAATACGGAACTTGAAATAAAATCACACTTCACTCGAATCACTTTTTTATTCTCACACTTTATACATCAGTGATTTTGATACAGCGGTATACACAATGATAGTAACGATGTGGTTTACAGTCCTACATGACTATGAAAATGTAGATCCTTTAAGGAAATTGGATCTTTATGAAAACATTTGATCTTTTAAAAATTCATTCTAGCTTTTGCCCTAGATAAGTTTTCTGGAATAACCCTTCACCGGTATCTGTAAAATATTTTTGTGGGTTTTGTGGGTTTCATATTTTCAAATTTTAGCTCAAAACTTATGGTTTTGTGTCACCCACTTGCTAATCCTTGTATTAGGAAAACACACTACCAGTATACTTGCTCCGTATATTACCTTTCGGTAAACTACCGTCCGGTTGTAAAGGAAAGCATTGAACAAGCAACTGTTAAGGCAATGTCTAATGACATGCTTTTGTTCATGGTCCACAACGTGTCGGATGCAATTAATATCCTTTGTAGGAGAAATAGTAAAGATCACCCTATAATTTTTTGGTTTGGCACAAGGTCCCGTCTTCGACCATGCTATGCAACCACCGGTCTTACGGTTGACACCCGATTTGGTTCAAGTGACCTAATGAATTCCGATGAATTCTCAGGATTTTACGTTCAATGGTAATGAACGCATTGAAAATAGGTTTTCAGAAAATAAATCGGTTTTAATTTGATCAAAATATTTTCTCGTTCAAGCTCGAGTTTAGATATCATCGAATTCCATGAGTTTATAATTCTCAATCTTTAAGGTCAATCTCAAGGATCGAGTAATATCAGGCTTAAATGCTAATTTTTAATCTTTTAAGGAGATTATCCTTTCAGGGGGTCTGATTCATTTATCTTATCAAGCTAATTTGCACGGCGCCCTCCCCATTTAACGAGACAGATCCTCTTATGGATAGGATAAGTCTGACCACTTGACGACCCTATTTGATGCTGAGGTCCGTGGATTTCCAGCTGATTTTCGAGAAAACTTTTCAAGGTTTTTCGTAGACTCTACAACTGGTCTGGATGACAACTTCCTGACCTAAATCAAGAAGCGCATTTCTTTTTCGGAAGACTTTACTTCCTTTTAATGATGGAATTGATTCATCGTGTAGATCCATCTTTTCTTTCATCTTTATTACAATATACCGGGTAAAACTGATTAATATAGTTCAAAACAAAAGCACCTGCAATAACTTTACAGAAACATGTGATAGATAGTTTTTAATTGAATAACTTGGTACATTCTCCCCATGCTTGGCTTTTTTCATGCGTCTTTTTATTTCTAATAAATAAATTCAAGCGTTTTAGGTTGTTTCTCAATTTATGCCCTTTCCAAGGTAACTATAATTTCGGCATTAACACCTAGTTTTATCGTTCATAAATATGTATAAACATGATTTTGAATTCATTTAGTTGAAATTTTTTCAAATTTTGATAAAATTTAGAAAATAAACCAAATATAAACCCGAGAGAATTTATAACCCTTCCCCACACTTGAGATCATGCAATGTCCTCATTTGCATGAAATCAGACTATAATTATAAATTCATGAGGTTGATTAGTGTAGAAAATGATTAAAAATACCCAGTTTAAAATTGCAAAGCTCGTCAAATGATAGATGGCGCGCCTCATCATTCATTATTTTTGTTATTTTATCACACATGTTTTTCTTCAAAAACTGTTGCTTTTCTGAACTGTTTGCTAATCTTTGAAAATGCGTATTTTACCCTAACTTATCATGCATTTTTATTAATGAGTTATGCACTAACCCGAACCCCTAATTTAACGGTAAGTGGGGTTAGACTTCCCCACACTTAGCTGACGACATGTGAAGTCGGTAAAATAAGTTTCACGAATTAAAATAGTGAGCCAGTTATTTATATCTCGGGTGGTGTATAATATATCAATGGGTTTAAAGTTTAGACACACTCGATTGTCACTACTTAATTCCTTTTTAAGTGTAGCTTTTAGTAAATGGATATGTCTCTTTTCTGATTCTTGGTCAAATGGATCGTTATACACCGAAATACATATTTCTATAGGGTGGACAATTCCTAACATTTCCTTCTGTTTATTCTCGAGATCAAAGGTTTCACCTCTATTACCCAATTGGGTGAAATCCAAGGTGTCATTATCTATTACAGCTCGTAGTTCATCTTCAGTAGATGACTCGTCTATTGAGAATATTGGGTTGGAAGGTTGTGGAATGGTGAATTTCGGGATCGAAGCAAATTCTTCTTCATTAACGGTCCTTATCGGTCCCACTATTTTGGTCTCGGGGGTAAAATTTTCAACGTTATCATTTTCCCAAGAGTACCAATTGGTCACCCATACTTCTTCTTCATCCATTGATGGATCGATGATTTCTTCGGTAGAGGCTAATGTGTCGATATGTTGTGAAATTGGTAAAATTGAATAAAATGTATCATCGGGATAATTGGTGATTTCGGAGCTCTCGAATTCATCAAAATTCGATGATATGAGATTTTCTTGCACATAACTCCTCATATCAACAGGTGTGTAGTCTGATAGAGTTTCAGCTTGCCTATTTGCAAACACTCTTCATTTTAAGCGTCAAATTCTTCGAGTTTAATTTTCATATAATCTAATAAATTTTCAGACACATAATTTTCCTCGTCCTCTGGTTGTTGAGTTTGGATATATTCTTGGGAATAATCCCAA
Source organism: Rutidosis leptorrhynchoides (assembly GCF_046630445.1). Classification (NCBI taxonomy): domain Eukaryota; kingdom Viridiplantae; phylum Streptophyta; class Magnoliopsida; order Asterales; family Asteraceae; genus Rutidosis; species Rutidosis leptorrhynchoides. Next base: position 317,255,030 of record NC_092335.1, on the reverse strand, counting down.
TTTGAATTGTATTCCTCATAATCATTCCATTCAGGCTCTAAGGGTGCATAATTTTTCATAGGAACGTAATAATAACATTCCCATGTTGACTGATAATCTCCACAGATTTCACAACCAGTTATTGTTTCGTCATTCGTGATCCAAGATTGACCGAACAAATTGTCATCAACACCCGTTTGAGAGTATTGATGAAATTGATTTCGTATGTCAGAGAATGTTTCCAAAATATTTTCGAAAATTTCCATAATGCGCTTATTACCAAATTTTAGCTACAATGTGGTGCATTTACTAATTATTCTTATTAGTTTCAAAACAAAAAATTATATAAGTTATCAAATCAATAGACTTTTCTGCTATTGCCCACGTTTTGAATAGCCAATAGATGCAGCAGGTAGCCAGGACCCTTTAAATCGGAAGCCCACAACTCGCCACTAACAAATCCAACTATTACTACGAACCAGAAAATTTGGATGTCTATCAATTTAATCGCTTAAAATAAGTTTTCGTCAAAATTTAAAGATTTTAAAAAATTCTATGTCCTATGAACTAGCGCGTAGAAACGAAAAAGAAAAAGAGCGTCGAAAAATAAAAAGTCGAAAAATAATAATAAGAAAGTAAAGCGTCGAAAGTTAAAAGTTTAAAAACTAAAAATTAAAAATTGCGTCTAAAGGTATTAAAGTTTAAAAGGAATTCTAAATCCCAAAACGGCAATAACTTAAAAGGCACTAAAATCTAAAAACTGCATCGCAAAATTTTAAAGCGCCTGAATCTTAATCTAAAGAAAAAGCACTTAAGAGATTTTACGGCAAAGCTTAAAAAGCTAAAAATCTACGGCAAATTTATAACTACAAAACTAATATTACAAATGACAAATATTAAAAACTACGAATAAACGATTAAAAAGGTACAAAATATAAAAATAAAAATAGAGTTATAAAAATACAATTTTTATTAAAATATTATTTTTATATTATTTATATAAAAGTATTAATATAAATATGTAAATAATAATAACTAAAATTTAAAATACAAATTATATTAAAACTATATAAAAATTAAACCGTAATAATAATAATAATAATTAAATATTTTAACCTAATTTCGTAATTAATGATGGGATCAGAGCTGTCAGGTTAGCCCATGCGATCGCATGGGTTTCCAGCCTAGCAGTCCAGTTCACAATTGGGCTTTTATCAGGCTTCGGCCCAGATTTCTTTTTTTCTGATTTTTATAAAATATTTATATAATAAAAAAACTTATATTTTAAAAACTAAAATAGAAATACAAATACTTTATAATTTTATACATTTTAAACAAACTTTTTTTAAAATATGTATATATATATATATATATATATATATATATATATATATATATATATATATATATATATATATATATATATATATATATATATATATTAATGTTTTATATATTTTTTAATGTGTTATATTTTTTTCTTTTTTTATTATATTTTTACAAAAATAAATTAAAAATATAGCGTTTCGCCGAGTCCCCGGCGGCGGCGTCAAAAACTTGATGTGATAGCGGAGGTGTACGAAATACTATTATTTTTACTACGAAATACGATGAAATATTACACAAGTTTTATATAATTTATTTACAAATGGGATATACCTAAACTCTGCTACAACACTATAGGCAGTGTACCTAATCGTAGAGTAGTATAGTTTTTAGTAAGTCCGGTTCGTTCCACAGGGAGACGGCTTATTTTACACTATATTTTTATATAATTATATTTGTACAAAATATATATATTATAATTATTATTATTATAAAAAGGGGGTTGTTTACCGTTTAATGACTGGTTTGTCGATTTTATATTTTAAGCGAAGCGTAAAATAAATGATGATATTTAACTAACGATAAAATAAATAACAATAATTAAAATAACAATAAATAAAAGTACGAGGAAATATGAAATAAAATATATTATGCTTATTTAAACTTCCGTACTCATGATGTTTGATGTTTTGATTTTAATTTATTACCCTGGGTTAATTGTTCTTTGTCCTGGATTATTTGATAAGTCCATCTAGTTTTGTCCATAATAGTCCATCGGTCATAATTATAAAGTGCGAGGGTCTTCGCCAAATTAACCTTATACCCGAAGTCAAATATTCCAACTAATTGGGGACTTAAACTGTAATAAGGTTTTAATACAATGTTAATGATTACACCAGGTTATCGACTGCATGTAACCCAAGGTTTTAATACTTTATTAACAATTACACCAATTTCCCTTGAATGTAATCCACCCCTGTTTTAATGAGTCCATTGACTATTAATTCATCCCCGTGTCTGGTCAAATGAATAATTATTAGTATTTATAAATATCCCGCACACCGTACCCAGTCAAGCATATGTGGTTATATATAGATACGTCAAATTATAAATCTCTATATTAAATTAACAAGATATCATTTAGTTAATCAAATATAAAGCCCATTAATAGCCCATAGTCCAATTTCCACAAGTGTCGGTCTTTTGTTCAAACCCCAATTATGGTTCAAAGCCCAATAACCTCGTCTTAATATTTAGCCCAACATCATGATTAATTCGGCTCAAATAAGCATAATAATAACTTAAGTACGATACATAATTAAAAAGGGAGAATTTAGCTTACAGTGTTTATTAATCGTGTAGTGTTACAGGGACAGAGTTTCGACTTTAAAACCAATAAAAGAACCTTTGCATTACTCAAAGTAACTAGTATAAATAAACTATATTATATATATATATATATATATATATATATATATATATATATATATATATATATATATATATATATATATATATATATATATATATGTATATTAATTATATAGAGGGAGAGATGATTGATATATATATATATATTTATATATATATAATTCGTCGAGCAGAAGCCGCCTTTTATAGGAATCTTACGAGCTACAGTACACTATGCGATCGCATGGTGATATAGCATGGAAGCCATGCGATCGCATGGCTGCCTTGGCCTGCTCACAATCTTTTGTTTTCTTCTTTGTCGACGTATTTTATTTAATATATATAATTTATATTAATTATATATATATTATATTATATTCTTGTACATAGTTGACTCGTAATTTTAGGTTCGTTGTCTCGCGCGTTGATGCTCGATTTATGTCTCGGTTCCGGATTTTCGAACGTTCTTTCGAACGCGTAGATATCTTGTAGTTTGCGTTTCGCAATTTGTAATTTGCACAAAAAAATATTTTCCTTAACTCCCAAAATCCGCGCAAGTCTTTAACTCACTTTTAGTGGCTCTTTTGAGTGCACTATGGCTTTAGTGGCACTTTTTCTTCAATTCTTTAATCTTCGTGCTTCGTCTTCACATTTATTTTTTTAAACGATTACAACTTAAAAATAGAATAATTACAACTAAAAACTTTACATATTGGGATGATATTGCGAATAAATATATGTTCCTTTTTAGCATTATCAAGTATCTTAACACTTGGATATCAATTGTTAATCATTGGTACATTCTTTACTTTAATTTTAATTGTTACAATGGTTGATTATTGTTTATCTATGTGTTTGATTGTTTCTATTCATACTATGTTTAGCTAAATCTCTTATATTCACTTAGAAGATTGAACATATGTGAAAGATTTCTAATCTTATGAATTTATATAATTGATAAATTGCTCTTGTTTATGTTTAATTGAAGAACCACCGTTACTTATGCATGCTATTGATTTTATCACAAGTTTGTTGGCTAGATTAACGATAGTTAAATTAAATGATGAACTTTACTACGTTATTGACTAATGAATTAGGGTTTGTTGAATTATATGAGGGAAACCAGTATAATTGACGAAGGTGATAAAAATCATTAACTAGCTAAAGTAATTGTGAGGTTAAAGAGGGATACCTAATTAACCTGAAATTGATTTGTAGTCTTGAGTAATTGATTGATAGTGTTATTCCTTTGTGTGTGGGAAACCAACGTTACTTGATTACACTTTCATGATAAAATTGGCAGTTTAGATGTGGAACCAGACTGGATTATTAATACGTGGATTGATTAGTGAACTAGGATAACGATAGTCACTTTGAAATCTAATTAAGAAATTGTTAGAATCGATAGATAATTGCAATGTTACCACATATCAGTTTTTATAACGATTTTAATTAAAGCAATTTATATCCTAAGGAATTGATTGTAAGTGGATACCCTTATCTCATCTGAATTCTTGTTATTTACTTTGCGTTCCTTGGTTTAATTAGTTAAAAATTAAAATCCCCCAATTTTCTTAGAATAATTATTAGTTTAAAATTCCTAATTCAACTATGCTCAATTTACTTAGTAGATGATGCACGGTCAGGTTTTAGTTGCCTTTATTGTGTGAAGATTTTGAGTCAATTTGTCTAGTATTTTATAAGTTAGATTTTACACCAATGATCAATACACTCACAATACTTGACAAACAAAGTCGTTCTAACACGCATCAAAACTTACTCTGACAATATTTCCTAATATGATTAATATGTATATCGATGAGGTGGCTTATAATCGTCATACGCTATATACTATATTGATAAAACACTCACAGTTACGACGCACAATTCATTTACGCTAACAAGGACAAACAGTTACAATTCGATTTAATTTTAACAAAGTGTAATGCTACTACGGCACATGCGAATACGCAAAAAGTAAAATGAATAAAGATCATATTACCTTGATTTATGGTAGAATTACACATATAAGAAGAAGAAAAAAACTACAAAAACGCAATCATAATTTCCTGTTTATTAAATCGCGTGCAGTCATCCTTGGATCACGTGAATATCTTTCCAAATGAGGGATCGTAATACACTCCAAATATTTGATCGATAACCTAGCAATCGCCTTAGCATAGAGAACAATGCAGGCCTCAATAGCGTCCTGGTCCAACTCAGGGACTTGCATACTTTTCTTGATAAAAAATCCAAAAGCGAGCGTGCTCGGAATCTCGAATAGCTTTAACTAAAGTGCTGAAATTTGTACCTTGGTTCTCTTATCATGATGTTACTTTTGGTGATCTTATGAGACTAGAGACTATAGTTACATTTTGAAGATTAGATCTTGTTGATTTATATTGTTAGAGTTGAAGCTTTGTTTGAGGACAAACAAAGATAAGTGTGGGGGATTTGATCGGTTCATATATTACACAATATTTTGTGGCTAAGTGATGTTTATTATGAGAGATTTGAGAAGAAAACGACAATGTTGAAGAGATTTTGTTAATATGGAAGTTTGAAGATGAATGCACGAAAAAGAGTTAAAACGAAGAAAAATGGGAAAAAAACTGTACAGGTCGTAAATTACTGCCATACAACCGTAATATACAGCCATAAAGGAAAAAATCATAGTCGTGCATTTTTGGCAGTAGCATAACAGCTTGTTTTTACGGTGGGCTGTAATACGGTGCCATGGCCGTAAATTACGGCCTTGTCCGGGAAGATGAAATTTGAAAGGTCGAATTTTAAGGATTTTTGACTTAGGGGCCAACATACATTGTTACCTATATAAAGGAAACCCCTAATCACGAATAAGATCATCTTCTACCTCAGTTTTGGAGCTACAAGCCCTAACCGTAACACATCAATTCACATCTTTTCAAGGATTTAAGGCTTGTTCTTCATGCATCATCAACAAATCATCGTGTTCATCATCACCAACATGCAAGGCTAATTCTTTTTTCTTTATTCTTTCCAATAAAGTTTTAATGTATTGTTGATTCATTCAAATTATGTGTGGGGTTTGTAATATTACAATGATAAGGCCATTTGAATTATAAATTTTTTAACTCATTCAAGTGATTGTTTAATGCAAGTTTGTTGATTTTGATTATTGCAAGAACTATTATAGTGATCTAACATTTGTGCTTGATCCAATTTAGAGTTAATTTAGATTAAGGATAAAGACAAGTGTTTAGGTTACATAATTGTTCCCAAGATAATTTCTTCAACAAATTTAAGAATTCATGTCTATGTGATTTAAATAATAACTTGAGAGCAGACATGTTAGTTTGAATGAATGATGCTTAATTGGGATTTGGAAAGGATAAAGGTCTTTAATTCATTGATTACAACTTTGCATTTTTAGCTATTTGTTTATGCTCTTTACTTCAAACCATTAAAGTTGAAGTCTTACTTAGTTTAATCATTTTAATTAGCTCAAATTAGTAATCGTACTTTAGATAATCACAACCATTTTCTAAAAATTACTTGCTTTTGACCACAATCTCTCGTGGAACGAATTCTACTTACCTCAGCTAATCTAGAGTATTTAGTTAATTTTTTACAGTATTTTGACGCCCATCATTATTCACAGTCTCGTAATTAAGGGTATGTTTCAAAATCATGGGAAGCCCAGCCTTAAGGCAACTGAACTCACACTCAGACTTTTGTGCATTTTGCTCTATCCCTGCATGAGATCCATGAAGTTATTGATAAACTTCTCCAATTCAGTCTTCTCAGAAAGGGCGGGCGACCCCTATTTTGACTTGGAGATCGTTTCTTTCAGAGGACATCTTTTCGAGAGCAAAGCGAAGAGGTTGATTCTCTTCTCGAAGCATCTGCGTCTCATTCGAAAGATCGTTAACTGTACAGTCGCTTGTGGAACCGCTATTTTTGGGATGCTCCGATAGGCCGTTCAGCAGATCCGATGGGATTCTCATCATCATCATATATTAGAAAATGAGTAAGGCAAGAGAACGAAGTGTGACGACCCAAAAAATTTTGACTAATTTTAAACCAAACTCTCGATACGATTTCATAACTCTGACACGATAAGCAAAGTCTGTAATGTTGAGTCTCAAAAATTTTGAACTGTTTTCATATATGCAATTAACCTTCGACCATTCTCGACGATTCACGAACAATTGTTGTAAATAAATATGTATATATCCAATTATATATATTATATATTATTATTAAACTTTACATAAATAATAAATGGTAATATTAACATATTAAAGGAAACTCCAAGTTAAGATATAGTTATTATATTAATTAATATTATCATTATTTCAATAAATACTAATACTAATATTAATATCAATATTATTAATAATATTAAAATTATAATATGAAATTTAATACATTATGATTTGTTGAATTATTATTATTACAAATATTATTGATTATCATTATTAAGTAGTAATAAAATTTTTGATCTTATTATTTTGATCATTAATATTATTATTATTTCTATTATTAATATTATTATTAGTATTTTATAATTATTAATAATAATATTACTATTATTATTATTGTCATTTTTATTTATTTATTATTATTAGTATCTTATCAACAATAATATTATTATTATTATTATTATTATTATTATTATTATTATTATTACTAATATATTTATTAATTATTAATATTAACTATATAATTTATAAAAATCAGAAAAATGAACGGAATTAGTTTCATGTAACTATCAATATGTAGCTAAGTTTTGTTTATGTCTCCTAATTATTACATATTACAATCGAATCTGCAGATACAACCAAAATTTGTTGAACATAGTTATCTGATTCATTTCTTCTCATTGAAAATTCTGTCCTTCGTATCTGATTCTTGTTACATGTCGATCTCATTATCTCAACAATACAAACCCCATTAAATCAAGTTGTGAAATATCAAAAGCAATCGTATAAATCCGTTACACTTCCCTTTCTACTTTATAAATTTTTGTTTGTTACTTCCTGGCTCGAATACTTCTGTCGACAATCATCACCACCTTTCTTCTTATATATGATATACATACATGATACATTACGGAGAGATGCATTACGGAGAGATACATTACGGAGAGAAGTGAGATTGATAGATTAATGATAACAAATAACACCACCACTACCTTACGTATAATTTTTTTTCCTCTCTTCTTCTTTCTTTCGACAAGCTAGATCATCGGTTACACCACCCTTATAACCCATCAAACAAACACCATTAAAAACCGCTGCTACAACCATTTTGATTCTTGTTTATTTTTCGTTGATGAAACACACCCCAACCTTCAACAACACCAAACCATCACCGCGTGTTATTTTTCTGTTTCTTCAGTTTCTTGTCAAACTCCATGATCTCCTCCACTTCACCACCCTTTCAATCGAGAACCATCACTACACCACCTCTAACCAAAAACCCATCGTCCCCGCCACATTACTTGTTTCTATTTCTTTTGTTTCATGCTAAACAAACCTAAACTCATCCTCCTTCGTGAACCCCATTGAAACAACCTTCAAAAATGACCACCATATTCATCATTTTTTTCTTGTTTTGTCGCAACTGCAATTCCTTTTTCCTGCTGTTACTTTGATTTTCACGAAGTATATATGCTTTATAAAATGGAAAGCTTTGATGGAAAGCTTTGATAAGGTGCTAGTGGAAAGCTTTGATAAGGTGCTAGTGGAATTTTTTATATAAACCGAATAAACCCCACATGTTATTCCTTTCGCAAATATCCAAATTTGCAACGTACACATATTATTAAATTGAAGTGTGACCGACAAATTGGTTAATCAAATAGGGACGTGCCATTTTTTTCCTTATAACCTTGTAATGTGGAATTCCACTGAGGTATTACATTAAAATATCTGTTTTTCTTCTATGGCCGACACTTATCCATCACTATAAAGCAACCATTGTTGGACCTACTGCTACTCAGCTTCCTTTTCAAAATTATATTCGCCATTTTACCATTGTATCTGTTTCCGTGATAAATCAATCACCACAAATACCGCACAAGTTGTTTACTTTTGGTGTTGGAATTGAAAACACATTATATTAATTAGAGATAAGTTGTGGTGCATGTGGACCGGACTAGTTACAAGGAATTTGCCGACAAAAAGGGATTCAATACAAGGTGACAACCACTTGGTGATTTAATATTCATTGGGATAAGCTGTAAAGAAAAGTGTAGGTATATATGAATATTAAGTGTCTGCTAGGAAATCGATTTGCTTTGGCTATGTTATGATTTCATGGGCCGGCCAACATGAAACACACCCATCGACTAGGAAATGCAACTTGTGCTAAAATCTTTTAATTACTCAAGTGGGCCGTGATCCAAGACTAGTTTAACTATTGGGCCGTTGAGTTTAGTGTACTAGTTGGGGCCAAAATCTGAATTAAAATGATGATCATTAGATCGTGAAGATACCGTGATATTAATAAGGATCGGTACAAGATGATATTCTATGATGATGTTGTACTAGGAAAAAGATGATGAAGGTATACATGAAATGATGTAATGATTATGAACATGGTTATGAGGTAACATGTATAATGATAGATGATAATTAGGATTAGGATGAAGATGATGTAATGATGTATGATGTCGATAATGATGTTATGATCATGATAGTTGATGATGATATTAATGATGATGAGGTTAAAGAATGAACAAAAAATATAAAGATTATGATTCATGATTAAGATTGTGATTCATGATTACAGAATTAGTTTAATGACAGAAATGAAATCGCAGAAGGATGGTTAAGAGTGTTTGTGGATAAGCGAGAGGTCTTGGGTTCGAGCCCGGTCTGGGACATTTTTTTTTTAGAAAAAGAAGAAGAAAATAGAAACAAGTTAATACGGGTTAAATAAATTTAAAGTGGGAATTAAATCCGAAAAAAAGCCGAGACAGAGGAATGGTTTAGTTGTTATCGGGTTAGCGGGACGTCGCGGGTTCAAACCTGGACTTGGGCATTTATTTTTAAGGGCTACTTCTTTGAGGTAGTTTACTTACTACTCATTATTATTATTATTATTATTATTATTATTATTATTATTATTATTATTATTATTATTATTATTATTATTATTATTATTATTATTATTATTATTATTATTATTATTATTATTATTATTATTATATTATTATTATTATTATTATTATTTTTATTATATTATTATTATTATTATTATTATTATTATTATTATTATTATTATTATTATTATTATTATTATTATTAATATTAACATTATTTTATCAAATATATATTAGATACATAAAAATATATATTTGATACATAATATAATTATATTAGTATTACATAAGATTATAGAATGAAAATAATGATATTAATTATATAAATATTACCTATAACAAATTACTAATTTTTAATATAATACTAACTACTTGTATACATATATTAATATAGCTATATGTATAAATATTAATTATTTTACAAAATAAATATATGTAAAACATAACTGAAGATATAATATATATCTTAAATAGAATGGAGTATGATTATTATATAATTAAAATACTTAAATATATAGCACATAATTAATAAATGGAATTATGTGATTATATATTTTAATATACATTACTGATATAGGTTCGTAAATCCGAGGCCAACCCTGCATTGTTCAGTATCGTCGTATGCATATTTTTACTACAAAATATCGTATTGTGAGTTCATTTGCTCCCTTTTTACTCATTACATTTTTGGACTGTGAATTCATGCATAGTTTTAATAACTGTTTTACAATATTTATATGCATGAGTTCATTTGATTCCCTTTTACTCTTTATATTTTTGGGACTGAGAATACATGCGCTGTTTTTACAACTGTTTTATTAAATGCCTTTGAAATCTATATTTTTGGACTGAGAATACATGAGATGCTTTTATAAATGTTTGACGAGATAGACACAAGCAAAACATTCCTCGAATGAATTATTATACAGACAGAAGTTCTGTTGATTATTATTGAATTAGTTGGACGTTATAATTGCCACTAGTTGATGTGAATATTTCCCCTTGATTATTATAGCTTGGTAACCTAAGAATTGGGAAACGGGTATGGCCCCTAATTCACGCGAATCCTAAAGGTAGCTACTGTAGTGACCCGAAATTTTCCATGTTTATATATATATTAAATGAAATTATTATTTACATGATTAAGTGTTTCCAACATGTTAAGCAATCAAACTTGTTAAGACTTGATTAATTGAAATAGGTTTCATATAGACAATTGACCACCCAAGTTGACCGGTGATTCACGAACGTTAAAACTTGTAAAAACTATATGATGACATATATATGGTTATATATATAGTTAACATGATATTATGATAAGTAAACATATCATTAAGTATATTAATAATGAACTACATATGTAAAAACAAGACTACTAACTTAATGATTTTGAAACGAGACATATATGTAACGATTATTGTTGTAACGACATTTAATGTATATATATCATATTAAGAGATATTCGTACATCATAATATCATGATAATATAATAATTTAAAATCTCATTTGATATTATAAACATTGGGTTAACAACATTTAACAAGATCGTTAACCTAAAGGTTTCAAAACAACACTTACATGTAACGACTAACGATGACTTAACGACTCAGTTAAAATGTATATACATGTAGTATTTTAATATGTATTCATACACTTTTGAAATACTTCAAGACACTTATCAAAATACTTCTACTTAACAAAAATGCTTACAATTACATCCTCGTTCAGTTTCATCAACAATTCTACTCGTATGCACCCGTATTCGTACTCGTACAATACACAGCATTTAGATGTATGTATTATTGGTATATACACTCCAATTATCAGCTCTTAGTAGCCCATGTGAGTCACCTAACACATGTGGTAACCATCATTTGGCAACTAGTATGAAATATCTCATAAAATTACAAAAATATGAGTAATCATTCATGACTTATTTACATGAAAACAAAATTACATATCCTTTATATCTAATCCATACACCAACGACCAAAAACACCTACAAACACTTTCATTCTTCAATTTTATTCATCTAATTGATCTCTCTCAAGTTCTATCTTTAAGTTCTAAGTGTTCTTCATAAATTCTACAAGTTCTAGTTTTATAAAATCAAGAATACTTCCAAGTTTGCTAGCTTACTTCCAATCTTGTAGAGTGATCATCCAACCTCAAGAAATCTTTCTTATTTAGAGTAATATATCTTTCTAATACAAGGTAATACTCATATTCAAACTTTGATTCAATTTCTATAACTATAACAATCTTATTTCGAATGAAAATCTTACTTGAACTGTTTTCGTGTCATGATTCTGCTTCAAGAACTTTCAAGCCATCCAAGGATCCTTTGAAGCTAGATCCATTTTTCTTATTTCCAGTAGCTTTATCCAGAAAACTTGAGGCAGTAATGATGTTCATAACATCATTCGATTCATACATATAAAGCTATCTTATTCGAAGGTTTAAACTTGTAATCACTAGAACATAGTGTAGTTAATTCTAAACTTGTTCGCAAAAAAAAGTTAATCCTTCTAACTTGACTTTTAAAATCAACTAAACACATGTTCTATATCTATATGATATGCTGACTTAATAATTTAAAACCTGGAAACATGAAAAACACCGTAAAACCGGATTTACGCCGTCGTAGTAACACCGCGGGCTGTTTTGGGTTAGTTAATTAAAAACTATCATAAACTTTGATTTAAAAGTTGTTCTTTGGGAAAATGATTTTTCTTATGAACATGAAACTATATCCAAAAATCATGGTTAAACTCAAAATGGAAGTATGTTTTCTAAAATGGTCATCTAGACGTCGTTCTTTCGACTAAAATGACTACCTTTACAAAAATGACTTTTAACTTATATTTACGACTGTGATGACCCGAAAATTTCTGACCAAATTTAAACTTAATCTTTGTATGACTAACATTTTCGACACGATAAACAAAGTCTGTAAAACTGAATCTCAAAATTTTTGAACTTTTTTCATATATTCAAATACCTTTCGGTTGTTCTCGACGATTCGCGAACAATTATATGTATATAGATACATATATATATACTATAACTTGAAAACGTAACAATGTATTAATTTTTTTGATACCGTATATTAAACTTATTGGTTTAAATATTTATTTGAATATATATGATAAGTTGGAATATTAATTGTATGAATAACTTACGACGTATATTTAAAACGTGTTTATGAATGTTGAAAATATATATTAACTTGGTCATAAAACGATTTGTTATAATATATATATATATTAACAAATAGTGAGACAATGATTTAAAGAAGTAAATGACCAAAACACTCGAAATTTTAAGATACACTTTGAATGATATAGTTTATTGATAATTTAAGACTATATTTTGACAAAAGTACGAGTCACAAAACGTAAATTGCGAGTTTTCTAAGCGTACGAAAGTGCGTTCGAGAAACCGGAACCGGGACATAAGTCGAGTGACAACGTACGAGTCATCGGAACGAAAATTACAAGTCAACTATGCACATGAATTTAATATAATATATAATTAATTATTTAAATTATATATATTATATATATTATATTTAATTATGTCGACAAACAAGAAAATAAAAAAATATGTGAGCTGGATCTGACGGCCATGCGATCGCATGAGAAATAGGCATAAAACCCATGCGATCGCATGGGCATCAGAATCAGGAATTCTGGCTATAAATACCAGGTTTCTTGCGCATGTTTTTTCACACCTATTACTATGTAAGTATTTATTTATTATTATTATTATTATTATTATTATTATTATTATTATTATTATTATTATTATTATTATTATTATTATTATTATATTATTAAGATTATTAATATAATATAATAATAATAATAATAATAATAATAATAATAATAATAATAATAATAATAATAATAATAATAATAAATAAATACTTACATAGTAATAGGTGTAAAAAAACATGCGCAAGAAACCTGGTATTTATAGCCATAATTCCTTATTCTGATGCCCATGCGATCGCATGGGTTTTATGCCTATTTCTCATGCGATCGCATGGCCGTCAGATCCAGCTCACATATTTTTTTATTTTCTTGTTTGTCGACATAATTAAATATAATATATATAATATATATAATTTAAATAATTAATTATATATTATATTAAATTCATGTGCATAGTTGACTTGTAATTTTCGTTCCGATGACTCGTACGTTGTCACTCGACTTATGTCCCGGTTCCGGTTTCTCGAACGCACTTTCGTACGCTTAGAAAACTCGCAATTTACGTTTTGTGACTCGTACTTTTGTCAAAATATTGTCTTAAATTATCAATAAACTATATCATTCAAAGTGTATCTTAAACTTTCGAGTGTTTTGGTCATTTACTTCTATAAATCATTGTCTCGCTATTTGTTAATATATATATATTATAACAAATCGTTTTATGACCAAGTTAATATATATTTTCGACATTCATAAACACGTTTTAAATATACGTCGTAAGTTATTCATACAATTAATATTCCAACTTATCATATATATTCAAATAAATATTTAAACCAATAAGTTTAATATACGGTATCAAAAAAATTAATACATTGTTACGTTTTCAAGTTATAGTATATATATATGTATCTATATACATATAATTGTTCGCGAATCGTCGAGAACAACCGAAAGGTATTTGAATATATGAAAAAAGTTCAAAAATTTTGAGATTCAGTTTTACAGACTTTGTTTATCGTGTCGAAAATGTTAGTCATACAAAGATTAAGTTTAAATTTGGTCAGAAATTTCCGGGTCATCACAGTACCTACCCGTTAAAGAAATTTCGTCCCGAAATTTGAGTGAGGTCGTCATGACTAACAATAAAAATGTTTTCATGCCGTATATATGTTGATAAATAGAGTTTTATCACCGTTGAATAATATGGATAAAACAATCCGATTATTCGAAACGTATGAGAGAAGTTATCGTAAAAAAGTGAAATGGAGAATAGAGATTCGTCTTAACTCTTGACGTATTAACGATTGATTTCCGTAATTTAAGGAATAGAAAATCTTCATAATCTAAATAAGATTTGATTCTTCGGAATTTAAGGAAATTAAGATTTCTTTTGATTAAATGCGTAATTTTCCTCGATTGTTATGTTTGATATTTCGCTATAAATTGACCTCTTCCGTTTCATTATTTTCATCACTCTTACATCTTCTTCCTCATTTTCTATTTTCAAAAGATTGTAAAAATGCTTCATCCAGTTCTGATTCTTGATATACTCCTAACTTTCATATCTTTCATTCTTCTTTTTCATCTACCACCGGAGGAAGTTATTTTCTTCTACCATTACCTTGGGGTTATAGTGTTTTTCATTCTCCCGTGTCTTTATATTGCTATACGCATTGATATACACGGTTTGTAATATCTAGGTGGTTGTTGGGTTTTATATCATCCCTTATATTTCGATGTCTCTGCTTCTGTCTTTCCATAATCATTGACATCCACAGTTAATACTCTCTCCAATTTACTGTGATTTATATATACTCCCATTGATATTTTGAAGCTTCACGCTTTTGTTTTATCTTCCCGACTTTAAATCAAGAGAATAATGGTCCAGAATTCGTAGGTATGAATTTCAGAATGAACATAATTAATGTTCTAAAAAAAACGGTAATAGCACAATCTGACTTGTCAAATTACCAGAATACCTCGAAAAAGACCGAATCATTAAGAAAATATTTTCTTGATAGTTTAGAGGTTAAATAGAATGAAAGAGTTATGTAACATGGTTTATAATGAGGGTATGATCTGTGAACCTTTATCACGTTCCATTAGAAACTCAGCATGACTTACTATAATATAATCACGTTGATCAAGTGTCATTATATTATAATAACTCATGCTTCAGTTCCCAACACCACTTCAAAAATATTCATATTTTAAACTCGAAGGTTTCAGAATTTAGAAACTAAAATAGTTTCTTTTATGATGTTACACAGATATCGCAAGGAGAAAATTGATTTCCGATGAGAATGATTATGGAATTATCTCCAGAAATATGGAGGATATTTATAATGAAAGATACGATGATATCTTAAAATTTCTAATATCAGAGGATGATGAAGAATATTGTCCGCAAGGGTTTAGATTCGGAAGCAAGGTATTCGTTAATGGCTTCAGCAGATACTGAATAATTTGGATTCTTTGAAGGCAGGTTTAGTCTTTGTGATTTATCCACAGCCTCCTTCATACTTTGCTCAATCCGTTTTCCAGTTCCAAACCTTCTCTTTTTCTGAGCTTTGCCAACACACTATTCTTTATCATCAAACTTTTGGCTATTAAGGTCGTTTACAGTTTTTGCTGCTTCATCAGCATTCAAAGTTATCATAACCGAATCGTTGGTTATCAATCTGAGGTGTTTTCAAAAGTTTGAAGGGTTTGCATGAAGATGGTAATTGTCAAGATACATATGATGTTCTAGAATTTTGAACGATACATTTTTTTTTCTTTTTTTTGGGTTTATGAATAGAAGTGATGTTCTAGCACAGTTTTGAAGTCAAAGTATAGCATTTGAAAGATGTAAGAATCTAAGAGTGATGTTTTCTGTTAAATCTTGGCTTGGATTCTGATTTTTCAAAATCAGAATATTTAATTGAATTTGTATGGAAACGATTGTATATCGCTGTGAGCATAGTTAATAATTTTTGAATCAAAGTTGAAGAAGGTACAGTATAACATATTAATTGTAAACTTATATATTTCCCGAGTATTACCTACCCGTTAAAGATTTCACAATTAATACTTTGTACAAAAGAATTTTTTTATTACCGTCTTTATGAAAATATATGTATGTATATTTTCTTCAGATGTAATACAGATTTGATGAGTTAATATCATATTAAGCTCATTTGATTTTTGAATTGAATGAATAATCTCTAAAACATTAAGGATTACATAATCTTCGTGGAGTATTTCACTAATGAAATCAATACTTCATTATTTATTCTTATTCCTCGGTGAAGGATGTTGATGCTCGAGGAATTCTTATGAACTTCATAAGATATAAATGATGTTTTCTAGAAAGTTTCGAGTACATCGAAGATAAAAGTGTAAAATAAAACATGTAATTGATTAATACACTAAGTTCATTATGAAATGGAATTCATTGAGTTGAAACAGATATTTGTAGTTAACGATGGTTAAGTTGTTAACGAAGGATGTACATCATAGCATATTAGTAATATGAATTAACCGAGTAGTATCTACCCCTTAAAATTCACACGTAATAGCTTAGTACGAAAAGATTCATGATGGTTTTAAAATTTATATATATAAGATATACATATAAATTCTTTAGATGAATTGAGTTATTACTTCATAACTCATTGATACAATATACTTGTTGTTGACTCATAATGATGTCCACGGTGCTTTCTTGAACTGACGGAGCTTGTGATGTTAGAGGTGCTGCTGATTCTGAAGATGTTGACAGCACTGACTGTGCTGGTGAGGCTAAGGATACTGTTGATGCTGTTGGTAAAACAAGTCTAGCTTGTATCTTACACCATTCGGATAAGGGTTTCTACTCTATCTGATTTAGGGTTAAGGCTAGAATAGATAATCTCTAAACTTTAGAAATTACATAATCGCCGTAGAATGTTTCTCCGATGAAGTTATGAATCTATACTTCATCGTTTGTCGTTGCTGGTACTTCTTGGTACCTATGGTGCGTATGATGTTGATATCCGAGGTACAAATCGTGATGTTGAGGCGT
This sequence comes from Rutidosis leptorrhynchoides, assembly GCF_046630445.1. Classification (NCBI taxonomy): domain Eukaryota; kingdom Viridiplantae; phylum Streptophyta; class Magnoliopsida; order Asterales; family Asteraceae; genus Rutidosis; species Rutidosis leptorrhynchoides. The sequence continues at coordinate 317,237,460 of NC_092335.1, read as the reverse complement.
GTGATGCGGATGTGGTTGTTGGTGGTGGTAATGATCCTATTGGTGTGGATGATGGTGGTACCGGTTATGCTGTGGGTGCTGCTGCTGGTGTTCGTAACCCTTGCACCATATTCTCCAAAGCCACTACCCGAGCACGAAGCTCGTTGACTTCTTCTATTATACCGGGATGATCGGTGGTTCGGACGATCGGATAAATAAGATTTATAATATGGGATAGTATATAATCATGATGAGATACTCTGGAAATGAGAGAGAAAATAGTATTACGAATAGGTTCACCGGTAAGTGCTTCAGGTTCTTCGCCAAGAGGTGAATGTGGTAGATGGAAGGGATCACCTTCTTCTTGTCTCTAATGATTAAGTAGGCTACGAACCCATCCCCAATTCATCCAGAATAGGTGATGGCTGATTGGTTGATCCATTCCGGTTACACTTTCTTCAGAGTTCAGGTGAATATCCATATCGGAATAGCTATCGGAGTTTAACGAATTTGAACTAGATACGGGATCCATCTTGTATAATTAGATAGATGATTTTTGATATGAAATAGATTATAGAATTTAGATTGGTACTCTTCAATACATAATTTACATATGTATGTATAATACCAAAATCCCGTAAATTACGGAGAAATTTTCGAAAGATGGCAGTCAAAGTTTACTGTAACAGATATGCTAAGATATGAATTTTGTCTATACACTATCTATGCAATCAATGCAATAAGACGCGTTTAGACTTAAGATGATAAACATGTAATTTCCGACAAGAAATGATAAGCAAAACTTTTAACAAGCAGACACGGTCGAAGTCCAGACTTACTAATGCATCCTAACAACTATCAGTTAGATACACTCATGCAAGACCTGGTTCGCTAGGACCAACGCTCTGATACCAACTGTGACGATCGCTCCAAATCCATATGGACGAACACGTCATTCATCGATTTCATTGCGAGGTATTTGACCTCTATATGATACGTTTTGTAAACATTGCATTCTTTTGAAAAGGCACACCATAAATGAATATTTAAATCAAAGGTTTTCGACATCTGATGATTTCTACATATAGACAATCACCGTAAATAATAGTTTACAATAGTAATTCCGTTGACAATGCAGTCAAAATAAGATACATGGTGATGATTTGGTGAATGCAACATTTCCTTGATAAATATGCCATGTAAGACTCCATGCACATAGCTTGTCTAACATATAAGCAAACAGCGAAAGACTTCTAGGGAACCTGAGAATAAACATGCTAACAAATGTCAACACAAAGGTTGGTGAGTTCATAGTTTTAGTATTTCGCATAATCTGTATATATAAAGGTGGATCACAAGATTTCAGTTGTTTCATCCGAAACGTTTATCAAAATATTCTACGAAATTGAGCACCCTGGTAACTAAACTTAACGTATATATAATTTATACCCTTTGTATAATCATCTTAATAATACACGCAAACCAACGTGTACGCTTCTCAAATAGCATACGTCCGTTAAAAGGCTAGTGCTCTAGCTCAGACGGGGATATCAAGCCCTATGGATCCATATACTACTACTCGCGCCCACCAGTTCTTATAACCGGCAGTTACTAGTTACCAAAGCTAAGGGATTTTCGGTTCAAACTCAGTGTAGAATTTAGTATGTACTTGTATCCATTGTGTTTAAAATAAAGTGCATGTATTCTCAGCCCAAAAATATATATTGCAAAAGCAATTAAAAAGGGAGCAATGAAACTCACCTTAGCAGCACATAAAGTTGTTCATCGTAATGTGACCGAAACTCGGAATATCAAATAATCCTAGATCTCAACCTAGAGAACATATGTTGGTCAATAAATGTCTATCAAGCTAGGTCAGGTCATAGTGTATCACTATCCTAATGCTCGAGATCGACATACAAAAGTTATCCAAAGTCGTTTCAAAAAGTCAATTTTGACAATAGTTCAACAAACGAGACGTACCTTATATAAGGATTTATTTACTCGGTTGGTAATAGTTAAAAGTTCACTTTATCAATCTCGTAAATAAGTTGTTTAAATCTTAATTGCAGATTCAAAAGCAATTCCAATTAACGTCAATTATAATTCAGTTGACCATATCTTTTGATTCGTTCATCGAAATTACGCGATTTCTAAATGAAAAGTTATTGATTTTTCGCCAGGTTTCCGAAAACATGTATATCATATACCTTTTACCGGTAATATATGTATTTAATTCGTGATTCATTATAAACTTTTTAACGATGAAATTTAGCATACAAGCATGTATAAATATATACTCGAGCACTAGACATGTATACACTATTAATATATAAAAGATAAGATATGAATGCTCACCTATCAATATTGAGATTCAATATTGCCGGAAAGTACGTAGACGCAACAGAGATGATAAATACTAGGTTTGACTTGCGAACAATACACATGAACATTACCCATAACCTCCATAGCTATAACCCATAATTTCCTTAGTTCTATCCCGTTTGAAGCTTGTTTTGAAAGTGACACGCTCATGACCTCGTCGTAATATTTTATGTATAATATTATTATTATATTATTAAGATTATTATTATTATTAATCTTAATATTTTTAGTAATATTATACATAAAATATTACGACGAGGTCATGAGCGTGTCACTTTCAAAACAAGCTTCAAACGGGATAGAACTAAGGAAATTATGGGTTATAGCTATGGAGGTTATGGGTAATGTTCATGGGTATTGTTCGCAATTCAAACCTAGTATTTATCATCTCTGTTGCGTCTACGTACTTTCCTGCAATATTGAATCTCAATATTGATAGGTGAGCATTCATATCTTATCTTTTATATATTAATAGTGTATACATGTCTAGTGCTCGAGTATATATTTATACATGCTTGTATGCTAAATTTCATCGTTAAACAGTTTATAATGAATCACGAATTAAATACATATATTACCGGTAAAAGGTATATGATATACATGTTTTCGGAAAGCTGGCGAAAAATCAATAACTTTTCATTTAGAAATCGCGTAATTTCGATGAACGAATCAAAAGATATGGTCAACTGAAGTATAATTGACGTTAATTGGAATTGCTTTTGAATCTGCAATTAAGATTTAAACAACTTATTTACGAGATTGATAAAGTGAACTTTTAACTATTACCAACCGAGTAAATAAATCCTTATATAAGGTACGTCTCGTTTGTTGAACTATTGTCAAAATTGACTTTTTGAAACGACTTTGGATAACTTTTGTATGTCGATCTCGAGCATTAGGATTGTGATACACTATGACCTGACCTAGCTTGATAGACATTTATTGACCAACATATGTTCTCTAGGTTGAGATCTAGGATTATTTGATATTCCGAGTTTCGGTCACATTACGATGAACAACTTTATGTGCTGCTAAGGTGAGTTTCATTGCTCCCTTTTTAATTGCTTTTGCAATATATATTTTTGGGCTGAGAATACATGCACTTTATTTTAAACGCAATGGATACAAGTACATACTAAATTCTACACTGAGTTTGAACCGAAAATCCCTTAGCTTTGGTAACTAGTAACTGCCGGTTATAAGAACTGGTGGGCGTGAGTAGTAGTATATGGATCCATAGGGCTTGATATCCCCGTCTGAGCTAGAGCACTAGCCTTTTAACGGACGTATGCTATTTGAGAAGCGTACACGTTGGTTTGCGTATATTATTAAGATGATTATACAAAGGGTATAATTTATATATACGTTAAGTTTAGTTACCAGGGTGCTCAATTTCGTAGAATATTTTGATAAACGTTTCGGATGAAACAACTGAAATCTTGTGATCCACCTTTATATACAGATTATGCGAAATACTAAAACTATGAACTCACCAACCTTTGTGTTGACATTTGTTAGCATGTTTATTCTCAGGTTCCCTAGAAGTCTTTCGCGGTTTGCTTATATGTTAGACAAGCTATGTGCATGGAGTCTTACATGGCATATTTATCAAGGAAATGTTGCATTCACCAAATCATCACCATGTATCTTATTTTGACTGCATTGTCAACGGAATTACTATTGTAAACTATTATTTACGGTGATTGTCTATATGTAGAAATCATCAGATGTTGAAAACCTTTGATTTAAATATTCATTTATGGTGTGCCTTATCAAAAGAATGCAATGTTTACAAAACGTATCATATAGAGGTCAAATACCTCGCAATGAAATCGATGAATGACGTGTTCGTCCATATGGATTTGGAGCGATCGTCACAACGACTATAAACCTATACTTTTTATGTTTAGATTCATAAAATAGAGTTCAATTTGAAACCATAGCAAATTGATTCACTCAAAACGGATTTAAAATGAAGAAGTTATGGGTAAAACAAGATTGGATAATTTTTCTCGTTGTAGCAACGTGAAAATTGGTAACAAATCTATATTAATCATATCTTAGCTAACTTATATTGTATTATACATGTATTCTAATATATTATGTAATCTTGGGATACTATAGACACGTATGCAAATGTTTTGACATATCATATCGACCCATGTTTATAAATTATTTGGAACAACCATAGATACTCTATATGCAGTAATGTGGGAGTTAGCTATACAGGGTTGAGGTTGATTCCAAAAATATATATACTTTGAGTTGTGATCTAGCCTGAGACGTGTATACGTTGGGTCGTGGATTGATTCAAGATAATATATATCAATTTTTTTCTGTACATCTAACGTTGGACAACTAGTTGTAGGTTACTAACGAGGACAGCTGACTTAATAAACTTAAAACATCAAAATGTATTAAAAGTGTTGTAAATATATTTTGAATATACTTTGATATATATGTACATATTTGTTATAGGTTCGTGAATCGACCAGTGGCCTAGTCTTACTTCCCGACGAAGTAAAAATCTGTGAAAGTGAGTTATAGTCCCACTTTTAAAATCTAATATTTTTGGGATGAGAATACATGCAGGTTTTATAAATGATTTACAAAATAGACATAAGTACGTGAAACTACATTCTATGGTTGAATTATCGAAATCGAATATGCCCCTTTTTATTAAGTCTGGTAATCTAAGAATTAGGGAACAGACACCCTAATTGACGCGAATCCTAAAGATAGATCTATTGGGCCTAACAAACCCCATCCAAAGTACCGGATGCTTTAGTACTTCAAAATTTATATCATATCCGAAGGGTGTCCCGGAATGATGGGGATATTCTTATATATGCATTTTGTTAATGTCGGTTACCAGGTGTTCACCATATGAATGATTTTTATCTCTATGTATGGGAGGTATATTGAAATGTGAAATCTTGTGATTTATTGTTACGATTTGATATATATAGGTTAAACCTATAACTCACCAATATTTTTTGTTGATATTTAAAGCATGTTTATTCTCAGGTAAATATTAAGAGCTTCCGCTGTTGCATACTAAAATAAGGACAAGATTTGGAGTCCATGTTTGTATGATATTATGTAAAAACTGCATTCAAGAAACATATGTCGATGTAATATATTTCTATTGTAAACCATTATGTAATGGTCGTGTGTAAACAGTATATTTTAGATTATCATTATTTGATAATCTACGTAATGCTTTTGAAACCTTTATTGATAAAATAAAGGTTATGGTTGTTTTAAAAAATGAATGCAGTCTTTGAAAAATGTCTCATATAGAGGTCAAAACCTCGCAACGAAATCAATTAATATGAAACGTTTATAATCAATATGAACGGGACATTTCAGTTGGTATCCGAGCGTTGGTCTTAGAGAACCAGAAAATTTGCATTAGTGTGTCTTATCGAGTTTGTTAGGATGCATTAGTAAGTCTGGACTTCGACCGTGTTTTCTTTAAAAATGATTGCTTAACATTTTTGTTGGAAACTATATATTTTTAACATGTGAATATTATGTGATATATTAATCTCTTAACGTGTTTGATATTATGTGATAGATGTCTACCTCTAGAACAAGTCCCATTGACTCACCTAATAATAATGAAGAGTCAAATGTAAATTGGAATGATTCGTGGACTGATTCACAAGTTCCCGAAGAGGAACCAGAAGAAGAGTCGGAACCGGAAGAAGAATCGGAACCGGAAGAAGAATCGGAACCGGAAGAAGAAATAGAACCAGTGGGGGAAATAATAAAACGGTTAAGTAGAAGAAAATCCTCAACCAACCGACCAAAGTTAATTATGGTCAATGGTGTTTCCGCCAAGGAAGCAAAGTATTGGGAGGATTACCAATTCTCCGATGAATCGGATCCCGACAAGGATTCCGATGATGTTATAGAAATTACCCCAACACAATTTAATAAGGCAAAAGAGAACAATAAGGGAAAGGGCATGAAAATAGAGAAATTTGATTCCAAACACGATGAACTTTATATGTATCGTCAACACCCGTATTTCTTAAGTTGTGACAATAACCCGGGAACCTCTAAACCACCAGGTTTTTCTAAACCAATGTGGAAAACGACGGCTCGTATTAGGGGAACATCATATATCCCTAGAAACTTGGCAAAACGAACCAAAACTGAAGAAGAAGAAACGAGCGAGTCGGAATAAGATAGTTGTATTCGTGTGGTGTAATATATGTAATATAGTGTGCTTATGATATATGTAAAAATTGCTTGTATTAATAAGTATTTTTTTTATGAATCTAACTCTTGTCTATTTTACAGTATAAAATCACAAAATGGATAGACAACCCAATATTTTAAGAGACCTACCCGGAGACATGATTGATGAAATCTTGTCTAGAGTCAGTCAGAATTCCTCGGCACAACTATTTAAGGCGAGATCAGTTTGTAAGACATTCGAAGAACGTTCCAAAAATGCCTTGATTTATAATAGGCTTTCGTTCGAAAAATGGGGGATATCACATTGGGAAATTCATAAGTTACGATGTGTTTACTTTGACGCATATATTGCGGGGAACCCAAATGCTATTTTACGCAATGGGTTAAGAAATTATTTTGACTCAATATATCCGAATATAGGACTTCGTGATTTAGAAAAAGAGGCTAACATGCAACATAAAGAAGCATGTTATGCTTACGGGTTAGTAATGTTAGCTTCTCACCAAAGTGAGAACAAGAACATCGGGCTACAACTATTAAACAAAACGTTCCCACAAGTGACGGAGTCGGTAATTGGGGTAAGAAATGAGGTTTTTAGGTTATTACGAGACTGTTGGTCATTACGTAACCTTCATCCTTTTGACGATGTTACAACACATTGTCTTACTATCGGTCACAATGGTTGTGTTCCACAAAACCAAGGATGGGAAGTGGTATTAGTAAAACCAGAATGCATGACTTGTTTCTGAACGTATGAATTACGTGTCTTTATTGCCTTTGCTGAACGCCTTATTTATTAACTAGAATTATCTTCGCAACTAATTTGTATCAAAGTTTTATGTGCTATATTTCATGCTATATGTAAAAAAAAGCGGTATTGTAAGTTTGCAAGTTATTGTATAAAGGTTTGAATATGATATATTTTTTTTTTTTTGTGATTAGTTTTTCATATAGAATTGTAGTAGTTGAAATGGTATGTTAGCTACTAAGTATGAACTTAACGGGTAGGTACTACCCGAACTAAAGAGTATAAAACGCTAATATGAAGAAAGAGCTTTTATAAATAAGTTCATATTACGCTACGAAATACTATTGACTACTCTTGATATTCTATATGATTAACTCGTTTCATTTGACTATTTTGAAGGAAATGGCACCGACTACTCGACACACCTTGAATATGAGCGAAGAGGAATTTCGTGCCTTTCTTGCTTCAAACATAGCCGCAGTACAGGTTGCGCTACATACCAACAATAACCTTGGATCTAGCAGTACAGGAAATCGTGTAGGATGCACCTACAAAGAATTCACTGCCTGCAAACCTTTGGAATTTGATGGAACCGAAGGACCGATTGGATTGAAACGGTGGACCGAGAAGGTCGAATCGGTGTTTGCCATAAGTAAGTGTACTGAAGAGGACAAAGTAAAGTACGCTACGCATACCTTCACAGGTTCTGCGTTAACATGGTGGAATACCTATCTAGAGCAAGTGGGACAAGGTGATGCTTACGCACTACCGTGGTCAGCATTCAAGCACTTGATGAACGAGAAGTACCATCCCAGAACCGAGGTCAATAAGCTCAAGACAGAACTTAGAGGGTTACGAACCCAAGGATTTGATATTACCACGTACGAAAGATGATTCACAGAATTATGCCTATTGTGTCCGGGAGCGTTCAAAGATGAGGAAGAGAAGATCGACGCGTTTGTAAAAGGATTACCGGAAAGAATCCAAGAAGATATAAGTTCACACGAGCCCGCCTCCATACAACAGGCATGTAGAATGGCTCACAAACTAGTAAACCAAATTGAAGAAAGAATTAAAGAACAGACTGCTGAAGAGGCCAATGTGAAGCAAGTCAAAAGAAAGTGGGAGGAAAACGATGATAAGAATCACCAATACAACAACAACAACAACAACAACAACAGCAATTACAACAATAATCGCAACAACTATCCCAACAATCGCAACATCAATCGCAACTACAACAAACGGCCCAACAACAACAACAACAACAACAACAACAACAACAACAACAACATCAACTACAACAATCATCCCAATAACAATAACAACCGCAACAACAACAACAATAAGAAGCAGCTATGCCAAAGGTGTAAAAAGTATCACTCGGGGTTCTGCACCAAATTTTACAACAAGTGTAAAAGAAATGGTCATAGCGCGGCAAAGTGTGAGGTCTACGGACCAGGGGTTAACAGAACGAAAGGAACAAATGGTGTCGGAATGAGTAATGGCGGAGCAAGTAGTGTCGGAGCAAGTTATGCCAATGTAGTTTGTTATAAATGTGGAAAACCGAGCCACATTATTAGAAATTGCCTGAACTAGGAGAACACGAATGGACAAGGCCGTGGAAGAGTTTTCAATATTAATGCGGCAGAGGCACAGGAAGACCCGGAGCTTGTTACGGGTACGTATCTTATTAACAATAAATCTGCTTACGTTTTATTTGATTCAGGTGCGGATAGAAGCTATATGAGTAGAGATTTTTGTGCTAAATTAAGTTGTCCATTGACGCCGTTGGATAGTAAATTTTTACTCGAATTAGCAAACGGTAAATTAAGTTCAGCAGATTATATATGCCGGAATCGAGAAATTAAACTGGATAGCGAAATATTTAAGATTAATTTGATACCCGTAGAGTTAGGGAGTTTTGATGTAATAGTTGGCATGGACTGGCTGAAGAAAGTGAAAGCAGAGATCGTATGTTATAAAAATGCAATTCGTATTGTACGAGAAAAAGGAGAACCCTTAATGGTGTACGGAGAAAAGGGAAACACGAAGCTACATCTTATTAGTAATTTGAAGGCACAAAAACTAATAAGAAAATGTTGCTATGCTGTTCTAGCACACGTCGAGAAAGTACAAACTGAAGAAAAGAGCATCAATGATGTTCCCGTCGCAAAAGAATTTCCCGATGTATTTTCGAAAGAATTACCGGGACTACCTCCACATCGATCTGTTGATTTTCAAATAGATCTTGTACCTGGAGCTGCACCAATAACTTGTGCTCCTTATAGACTCGCACCCAGCGAGATGAAAGAACTGCAAAGCCAACTGCAAGAACTATTAGAACGTGGTTTCATTCGACCAAGCACATCACCATGGGGAGCTCTTGTTTTGTTTGTCAAGAAGAAAGATGGTACATTCAGGTTGTATATCGACTACCGAGAGTTGAACAAACTTACCATCAAGAACCGCTACCCACTACCGAGAATCGATGACTTATTTGATCAACTACAAGGCTCGTCTGTTTATTCAAAGATTGACTTACGTTCCGGGTATCATCAAATGCGGGTGAAAGAAGATGATATTCCAAAGACTGCTTTCAGAACACGTTACGGTCATTACAAGTTTATGGTCATGCCGTTTGGTTTAACTAATGCACCAGCTATGTTCATGGACCTTATGAACTGAGTGTGTGGACCATACCTTGACAAGTTTGTCATTGTTTTCATTGATGACCTACTTATTTACTCAAAGAATGACCAAGAACACGGTGAACATTTGAGAAAGGTGTTAGAAGTATTGAGGAAGGAAGAATTGTACGCTAAGTTTTCAAAGTGTGTATTTTGGTTGGAAGAAGTTCAATTCCTCGGTCACATAGTGAACAAAGCAGGTATTAAGGTGGATTCGGCAAAGATAGAAATTGTTGAAAAGTGGGAAACCCCGAAAACTCCGAAACACATATGCCAGTTTTTAGGACTAGCTGGTTACTACAGAAGGTTCATCCAAGACTTTTCCAGAATAGCAAAACCCTTGACTACATTAACGCATAAAGGGAAGAAATTTGAATGAAAGGATGAACAAGAGAAAGCGTTTCAGTTATTGAAGAAAAAGCTAACTACGGCACATATATTGTCATTGCCTGAAGGGAATGATGATTTTGTGATTTATTGTGACGCATCAAAGCAAGGTCTCGGTTGTGTATTAATGCAACGAACGAAGGTGATTGCTTATGCTTCTAGACAATTGAAGATTCACGAACAAAATTATACGACGCATGATTTGGAATTAAGCGCGGTAGTTTTTGCATTAAAGACTTGGAGGCACTACTTATATGGGGTCAAAAGTATTATATATACCGACCACAAAAGTCTTCAACACATATTTAATCAGAAAAAACTGAATATGAGGTAGCGTAGGTGGATTGAATTGTTGAATGATTACGACTTTGAGATTCGTTACCACCCGGGGAAGGCAAATGTGGTAGCCGACGCCTTGAGCAGGAAGGACAGAGAACCCATTCGAGTAAAATCTATGAATATAATGATTCACAATAACCTTACTACTCAAATAAAGGAGGCGCAACAAGGAGTTTTAAAAGAGGGAAATTTAAAGGATGAAATACCCAAAGGATCGGAGAAGCATCTTAATATTTGGGATGACGGAACCCGGTATAGGGCTGAAAGAATTTGGGTACCAAAATTTGGAGATATGAGAGAAATGGTACTTAGAGAAGCTCATAAAACCAGATACTCAATACATCCTGGAATAGGGAAGATGTACAAGGATCTTAAGAAACATTTTTGGTGGCCAGGTATGAAAGCCGATATTGCTAAATATGTAGGAGAATGTTTGGTGTGTTCTAAGGTCAAAGCTGAACATCAGAAACCATCAGGTCTACTACAACAACCTGAAATCCCGGAATGGAAATGGGAAAACATTACCATGGATTTCATTACTAAATTGCCAAGGACTGCAAGTGGTTATGATACTATTTGGGTAATAGTTGATCGTCTCACCAAGTCAGCACACTTTCTGCCAATAAGAGAAGATGACAAGATGGAGAAGTTAGCACGACTGTATTTGAAGGAAGTCATCTCCAGACATGGAATACCAATCTCTATTATATCTGATAGGGATGGCAGATTTATTTCAAGATTCTGGCAGACATTACAGCAAGCATTAGGAACTCGTCTAGACATGAGTACTGCCTATCATCCACAAACTGATGGGCAGAGCGAAAGGACGATACAAACGCTTGAAGACATGCTATGAGCATGTGTTATTGATTTCGGAAACAGTTGGGATCGACATCTACCGTTAGCAGAATTTTCCTACAACAACAGCTATCATTCAAGCATTGAGATGGCACCGTTTGAAGCACTTTATGGTAGAAAGTGCAGGTCTCCGATTTGTTGGAGTGAAGTGGGGGATAGACAGATTACAGGTCCAGAGATAATACAAGAAACTACCGAGAAGATCATCCAAATTCACCAACGGTTGAAAACCGCCCAAAGTCGACAAAAGAGCTACGCTGACATTAAAAGAAAAGACATAGAATTTGAAATTGGAGAAATGGTCATGCTTAAAGTTGCACCTTGGAAAGGTGTTATTCGATTTGGTAAACGAGGGAAATTAAATCCAAGGTATATCGGACCATTCAAGATTATTGATCGTGTCGGACCGGTAGCTTACCGACTTGAGTTACCTCAACAACTCGCGGCTGTACATAACACTTTCCACGTCTCGAATTTGAAGAAATGTTTTGTTAAAGAAGATCTCACTATTCCGTTAGATGAAATCCAAATCAACGAAAAACTTCAATTCATCGAAGAACCCGTCGAAATAATAGATCGTGAGGTTAAAAGACTTAAGCAAAACAAGATACCAATTGTTAAGGTTCGATGGAATGCTCGTAGAGGACCCAAGTTCACCTGGAAACAAGAAGATCAGATGAAAAAGAAATACCCGCATTTATTTCCAGAAGATACGTCAACACCTCCAACTGCTTAAAATTTCGGGTAGAAATTTATTTAACTGGTAGGTACTGTAGTGACCCGAACTTTTCCATGTTTATATATATATTAAATGAAATTGTTATTTACATGATTAAGTGTTTCCAACATGTTAAGAAATCAAACTTGTTAAGACTTGATTAATTGAAATAGGTTTCATATAGACAATTGACCACCCAAGTTGACCGGTGATTCACGAACGTTAAAACTTGTAAAAACTATATGTTGACATATATATGGTTATATATATAGTTAACATGATATTATGATAAGTAAACATATCATTAAGTATATTAATAATGAACTACATATGTAAAAACAAGACTACTAACTTAATGATTTTGAAACGAGACATATATGTAACGATTATCGTTGTAACGACATTTAATGTATATATATCATATTAAGAGATATTCGTACATCATAATATCATGATAATATAATAATTTAAAATCTCATTTGATATTATAAACATTGGGTTAACAACATTTAACAAGATCGTTAACCTAAAGGTTTCAAAACAACACTTACATGTAACGACTAACGATGACTTAACGACTCAGTTAAAATGTATATACATGTAGTGTTTTAATATGTATTCATACACTTTAGAAAGACTTCAAGACACTTATCAAAATACTTCTACTTAACAAAAATGCTTACAATTACATCCTCGTTCAGTTTCATCAATAATTCTACTCGTATGCACCCGTATTCGTACTCGTACAATACACAGTTTTTAGATGTATGTATTATTGGTATATACACTCCAATGATCAGCTCTTAGCAGCCCATGTGAGTCACCTAACACATGTGGGAACCATCATTTGGCAACTAGCATGAAATATCTCATAAAAGTACAAAAATATGAGTAATCATTCATGACTTATTTACTTGAAAACAAAATTACATATCCTTTATATCTAATCCATACACCAACGACCAAAAACACCTACAAACACTTTCATTCTTCAATTTTCTTCATCTAATTGATCTCTCTCAAGTTCTATCTTCAATTTCTAAGTGTTCTTCATAAATTCTACAAGTTCTAGTTTCATAAAATCAAGAATACTTCCAAGTTTGCTAGCTTACTTCCAATCTTGTAGAGTGATCATCCAACCTCAATAAATCTTTCTTATTTATAGTAAGATATCTTTCTAATACAAGGTAATACTCATATTCAAACTTTGATTCAATTTCTATAACTATAACAATCTTATTTCGAGTGAAAATCTTACTTGAACTGTTTTCGTGTCATGATTCTGCTTCAAGAACTTTCAAGCCATCCAAGGATCCTTTGAAGCTAGATCCATTTTTATTATTTCCAGTAGCTTTACCCAGAAAACTTGAGGCAGTAATGATGTTCATAACATCATTCGATTCATACATATAAAGCTATCTTATTCGAAGGTTTAAACTTGTAATCACTAGAACATAGTTTAGTTAATTCTAAACTTGTTGGCAAACAAAAGTTAATCCTTCTAACTTGACTTTTAAAATCAACTAAACACATGTTCTATATCTATATGATATGCTAACTTAATAATTTAAAACCTGGAAACTCGAAAAACACCGTAAAACCGGATTTACGCCGTCGTAGTAACACCGCGGGCTGTTTTGGGTTAGTTAATTAAAAACTATGATAAACTTTGATTTAAAAGTTGTTCTTCTGGGAAAATGATTTTTCTTATGAACATGAATCTATATCCAAAAATCATGGTTAAACTCAAAATGGAAGTATGTTTTCTAAAATGGTCATCTAGACGTCGTTCTTTCGATTGAAATGACTACCTTTACAAAAACGATCTGTAACTTATATTTCTGACAATAAACCTATACTTTTTCTGTTTAGATTCATAAAATAGAGTTCAATATGAAACCATAGCAAATTGATTCACTCAAAACGGATTTAAAATGAAAAAGTTATGGGTAAAACAAGATTGGATAATTTTTCTTGTTGTAGCAACGTGAAAATTGGTAACAAATCTATATTAATCATATCCTAGCTAACTTATATTGTATTATAAATGTATTCTAATATATTATGTAATCTTGGGATACCATAGACATGTATGCAAATGTTTTGACATATCATATCGACCCATGTGTATATATTATTTGGAACAACCATAGACACTCTATATGCAGTAATGTGGGAGTTAGCTATACAGGGTTGAGGTTGATTCCAAAAATATATATACTTTGAGTTGTGATCTAGCCTGATACGTGTATACACTGGGTCGTGGATTGATTCAAGATAATATATATCAATTTTTTTTTGTACATTTAACGTTGGACAACTAGTTGTAGGTTACTAACAAGGACAGCTGACTTAATAAACTTAAAACATCAAAATGTATTAAAAGTGTTGTAAATATATTTTGAATATACTTTGATATATATGTACATATTTGTTATAGGTTTGTGAATCGACCAGTGGCCTAGTCTTACTTCCCGACGAAGTAAAAATCTGTGAAAGTGAGTTATAGTCCCACTTTTAAAATCTAATATTTTTGGGATGAGAATACATGCAGGTTTTATAAATGATTTACAAAATAGACACAAGTACGTGAAACTACATTCTATGGTTGAATTATCGAAATCGAATATGCCCCTTTTTATTAAGTCTGGTAATCTAAGAATTAGGGAACAGACACCCTAATTGACGCGAATACTAAAGATAGATCTATTGAGCCTAACAAACCCCATCCAAAGTACCGGATGCTTTAGTACTTCGAATTTTATATCATATCCGAAGGGTGTCTCGGAATGATGGAGATATTCTTATATATGCATCTTGTTAATGTCGGTTACCAGGTGTTCACCATATGAATGATTTTTATCTCTATGTATGGGATGTATATTGAAATGTGAAATCTTGTGGTCTATTGTTACGATTTGATATATATAGGTTAAACCTATAACTCACCAACATTTTTTGTTGACGTTTAAAGCATGTTTATTCTCAGGTGAATATTAAGAGCTTCCGCTGTTGCATACTAAAATAAGGACAAGATTTGGAGTCCATGTTTGTATGATATTATGTAAAAACTGCATTCAAGAAACATATGTCGATGTAATATATTTCTATTGTAAACCATTATGTAATGATCGTGTGTAAACAGTATATTTTAGATTATCATTATTTGATAATCTACGTAATGCTTTTGAGACTTTATTGATAAAATAAAGGTTATGGTTGTTTCAAAAAATGAATGCAGTCTTTGAAAAATGTCTCATATAGAGGTCAAAACCTCGCAACGAAATCAATTAATATGGAACGTTGATGTTATGTGAAGTGTATATGAAATAGCTTTATTTTTACAACTAAATACTATTAAATACGATACAATTTTACACAAGATATTTATTTATTTATAGAATGGATATACTTAAACCTTGCTACAACACTTATAGGCAGTGTACTTAATCGTACAGTAGTGTAGTTTTTAGTAAGTCCGGTTCGTTCCAAAGGGAATCTTTTAAACAAAGCTTAACGCTATATTAGTTTTAATTTATAAAAATACAAATATATATATAAGTAATATTATTATTATAAAGGGGGGTTTTTACCGTTTAATGACCGGTTTGTCGATTTTAAAAATTTTAGTAGCAGTTAAAACCTAATGTAAAATATTAAATAAATAAAAGACTTAGCGTAAAATAAATAACGATAATGAAATTGCGATAAATAAAAGTACGATAAAATAAAATTACGATAATTAAAGAGTACGAAAATTAAAAGTGCAATTAAATACAATAACAATAAATAAAAGTGCAATAATTAGAAGTGCAATTAAATATGAAAATAAAGAAATTATGCTTATTTAAAATTCCGTAATCATGATGTTTGACGTGTTGGTTTTAGTTTATTCCTGATAATGCTAAAACGAACATATATTTCATAGCATTATTCCTCAAGAAAGACAAGCTTTTAGTTGCAATTGTTCTATTTACAAGTGATATTCGTTTAAATATTAAAAGGTGAAGACAAAAGACAGATTCGACGAATTGAAGACGCAAACGACCAAAAAGCTCAAAAGTACAAAATACAATCAAAGAGGTTCCAATTATTGATAAGAAACGTCTCGAAATTACAAGAGTACAAGATTCAAAATGCAAAGTACAAGATATTAAATTGTACGCAAGGACGTTCGAAAATCCGGAACCGGGACCAGAGTCAACTCTCAACGCTCGACGCAACGGACTAAAAATTACGAGTCAACTATGCACATAAATATAATATAATATTTAAATAATTCTAATAATTATTTAAATATTATAATATATTAAAAATTCGTCGGCAAAGAAAGACTCCAAAGTTTTGAGAGCTGGAATATCAAACTCCGCGACTCGCGGAGTTTGAAGGCAAAAATTGCCGCGAGTCGCGGAGCCCTAAATGTTGAAACTGCCTATAAAGCTCGCGCATTCTGATCGTAAAAAAATATCCAATATATCAGTCTCTCTATATCTATATACGTAATATTTATATTTATAATTTATATTTTAATTTTAATTTTAATTTTAATCCTAATAATAAGGGTATGTTAGCGAATGTTGTAAGGGTGTAAGTCGAAATTCTGTCCGTGTAACGCTACGCTATTTTTAATCATTGTAAGTTATGTTCAACCTTTTTAATTTAATGTCTCGTAGCTAAGTTATTATTATGCTTATTTAAAACGAAGTAATCATGATGTTGGGCTAATTACTAAAATTGGATAATTGGGCTTTGTACCATAATTGGGGTTTGGACAAAAGAACGACACTTGTGGAAATTAGACTATGGGCTATTAATGGGCTTTATATTTGTTTAACTAAATGATAGTTTGTTAATGTTAATATAAAGATTTACAATTGGACGTCCCTATAAATAACCATATATACTCAATCGGACATGATGGGCGGGATATTTATATGTACGAATAATCGTTTATTTAACCGGACACGAGAATGGATTAATAGCCACTAGAATTATTAAAACAGGGGTGAAATTATGTACAAGGACACTTGGCATAATTGTTAACAAAGTATTAAAACCTTGGGTTACACTCAGTCGACATCCTGTTGTAATTATTAAACAAAGTAATAAAATCTTGTTACAGTTTAAGTCCTCAATTAGTTGGAATATTTGACTTCGGGTATAAGGATAATTTGATGAGGACACTCGCACTTTATATTTATGACTGATGGACTGTTATGGACAAAAACCAGACGGACATATTAAATAATCCAGGACAAAGGACAATTAACCCATGGGAAAAAAACTAAAATCAACACGTCAAACATCATGATTACGGAAGTTTAAATAAGCATAATTCTTTTATTTCATATTTAATTTCCTTTATTTTATATTTAATTGCACTTCTAATTATCGCATTTTTATTTATTGTTATTGTATTTAATTGCACTTTTAATTATCGTACTTTTTAATTATCGCAAGTTTATTTTATCACACTTTTATTTATCGCAATTTCATTATCGTTATTTACTTTACGCTTTAAATTAAGTCTTTTATTTATTTAATATTTTACATTTAGTTTTAACTGGGACTAAAGTTTTAAAATCGACAAACCGGTCATTAAACGGTAATAACCCCCCTTTAAAATAATAATATTACTTATATATATATTCGTATTTTTATAAATTAAACTAATATAGCATTAAGCTTTGATTAAAAGATTTTCCCTATGGAACGAACCGGACTTACTAAAAACTACACTACTGTACGATTAGGTACACTGCCTATAAGTGTTGTAGCAAGGTTTAAGTATATCCATTCTATAAATAAATAAATATCTTGTGTCAAATTATATCGTATTTAATAGTATTTCCTTGTAAAATATAAAGCTATTTTATATACACCTCGCATAACATCAAGTATATTTTTGGCGCCGCTGCCGGGGACAATCTAGCTTAAAAGCCGGAAGCGTAAACGCTCAATTTTAAAAAAAAAAAAATTTTTATTTTTAGTTTACTTTTATTAAAATTCACTTTTGTAAAAATACGTTTTTAATTATTCAAAAATATAAAAAGAAAACAAAATTTTATATATTTTTTTAAGATTTTGTTAAATATTTAAGTTTTATAAAGTTTCTTTATTTTTATTTTATAAAAATATAAGTTTTATTTAAATATTTTTATTTAAAACATAAAAAAAAACCGAAAAAAAATTAATATATATATAAATCTATTTTTAAGATATTTTTAAAATTATAAAGTAGTTCTATTTTTATTTTAGTTTTTAAATATAAGTTTTCATTATATAAATATTTTTATTTAAACATAAAATATAAAACAGAATATAAAAAAAAAACACGTCGAATTTTAATCAACCTGTCATCTGAAAATTGGAACCCCACGATTCGCGGAGTTTGCAGCTTCGAATACCGTGACTCGTGGAGACACTCTGACACGCCGACAGAAACCCTAATCAGGCATTAAATACGGGGTAATTATTAATTATTATTATTATTAACCCTAATTACTTATTATTATTATAATTAGTTTTAAGTTTCTTTTTATTTAATTTATATATTTAGTTAAATTAGTTTAATTAATGTAAAATTACTAGTTTTAATAAATAAATAATATAAAAATAATATTTTTATAAAAGTTGTACTTTTTACAACTTTTTGTATATTTTTATATTTTCTCCCTCTTTAATTGTTTTAGCGTAATATTTGTATTTTTCGTTAATTTTTAGTTTTAAACTAAGTTATTGCCATAATTATTTTTTTATTTCTAGATTTTTAGACTTTGCCGTAAAATTCCTTAAGTGCTTTTTCTTTAGACTAAGATTTAGGTACTTTAGAATTTTGCGACGCCTTTTTAAGTTTTAGTTTCTTTTTAAGTTATTACCATTTGGGATATAGTTTTTCTTGTAAGCTTTAATATTTTTAGACACCTTTTACATATGTATCAATTATCATTCCAATTAGTAATCTCAATTTGCGATTATAATTTTAAGTTATTGATAGTAATAAGGTTGGGTTAGTCGAGTGTTTTTAAGTTCTATAAGTCACTCTTTTTCTTTCTTATTTTTATTTTTCGATCTTTTTCCGACACGCTCTTTTTCTTTCTTATTTCTCGCTATTCTAGTTTTTAGTACATAGATTTTTTATTCTACTTCTTATCTAAATTTCTTAAAATTATGAAAATTTATTTTAAGTGGTTAAATTGATAGACATCAAAATTTTCTGGTTCGTAGTAATAGTTGGATTTGTACGTGGACCGGGTTATTGGAGCCAAACAGTCCTCAATTATATTGAGACCAAACGAATCATGCCCCTCTGCTGCATCTTTTGGCTATTCGAAACATGGGCAAAATCAGAAAAGTCTATTAATTGGATAACTTATATAATTTTTCTTTCTTTTTAAAAACTAATAGGATATTCAGTGAATGCACCGAGCAAGACGTTCACCACCTTTTGTACGTTCACCACCTGTAACTAGATCAAGACATTTAGCAAATATTACCGCCGTTGATTTTTCTTTAGAATCGTCATCCAGTCGACCAAGTACTCCAGTTCAAATTTTCGATAATCTTTTTTTTGAACCCGACCTCACAATTGAGAATCCAGAGAATATTCAGGGACGATTCATAGATCCTGAACCATTAAATTTTTCTCCGGAACCACCAATCATTCAAACAGAGATTGTTGAGAAACGAATCATTAAATCAGAATCCTCTAGTGACTCGGATTCAACAAATTCAATTATGGAGAATCTGGAACCTTTAAGTATGGAAGACCGAATGAGAGCTAAACGCACTGGCCAAGGTCACGCAATTACTCATCCAGACATTAATGCGCCAGATTATGAAATCAAAGGACAAATTCTACACATGGTGACTAATCAATGCCAATTTAGTGGTGCACCGAAGGAAGATCCAAATGAACATCTTCGTACCTTTAATATGATCTGCACACTATTTAAAATAAGAGAAGTTGAGGATGAACAGATATATCTCATGTTATTTCCCTGGACTTTAAAGGGAGAAGACAAAGATTGGTTGGAATCGTTACCTGAAGGGGCGATTGATACATGGGACGTTTTAGTTGAAAAATTTCTTAAACAATTCTTTCCGGCATCTAAAGCAGTAAGACTTCAAGGTGAAATTGTTACGTTCACACAGAAGCCAAATGAAACTCTA
Organism: Rutidosis leptorrhynchoides; assembly: GCF_046630445.1. Taxonomy (NCBI): domain Eukaryota; kingdom Viridiplantae; phylum Streptophyta; class Magnoliopsida; order Asterales; family Asteraceae; genus Rutidosis; species Rutidosis leptorrhynchoides. The sequence goes on along the minus strand of NC_092335.1, from coordinate 317,216,975 downwards.
TATGAGGCGCGGACAAGATTTGGAAAGTTATTAAGAGGATGTCTGCAACATGGTTTAGACACCTGTCAAATAGTACAAATTTTCTACCAAGGATGCGACATCACCACAAGAAAAGACATCGATATAGCAGCTGGTGGTTCCATTATGAAGAAAATCGAAACTGATGCTTACAAAATTATTGATAACACTGCTTCCCAATCACATGAGTGGCACCAAGAAAAAGATATCGTTAGATATCTAAAGCAGCTAGAGCCGATTCTAGCCATGACTTAGATTCCCTTTCCGCAAAGATAGATGCTGTCGAGAGACGAATGAAAAAGATGACTAAGGATATTCACTCAATACGGATTAGTTGTGAGCAGTGTGGTGGACCACATTTGACAAAAGATTGTCTCAGTATTGAATTAACAATGGAACAAAGAGAGAATATTTCATACATAAACCAAAGGCCTGGAAATAATTATCAGAATAATTATCAACCGCCAAGACCTATTTACAATCAAAACCAGAAATATAACCTAAATATTCCATACAACAACCAACAAGGTCATAGCAACCAACAAGTATCCAACAATACTTACAATCAGCAAAGACCTAATTTTCAAAACAAACCACCACAACAAACCGATGATAAAAAGCCGAATTTAGAAGATGTGATGACAAAGCTAGTTGAAACTCAAACGCAGTTTTTCACATCTCAAAAACAAACTAATGAACAAAATGCTCAAGCATTTAGAAATCAACAAGCTTCTATTCAAAATCTGGAACAAGAAGTAAGTAACCTAGCAAGGTTAATAGGTGAAAGAAAACCGGGAAGTCTACCTAGTGATACAAATGCTAACCCCCGGAATGAAACAGCTAAAGCTATTACCACAAGAAGTGGTACAACACTTAAACCACCTGAAATACATGTAACTTCTGATGAAGCTATTCCTACTCCACAAGAACCACAACCTGATCAAGATAAGGAAAAAGAACCGGTAGTTGAAAAGGTTAATGAAGATAACACAGCTAAGGATAAACCTTATGTTAAACCATACCAACCACCACTTCCTTACCCGAGTAAAATGAAGAAAGAGAAACTTGAAGCCGAGCAATCCAAATTCTTGGATATGTTTAAACAGATAAATGTAAATCTTCCTTTCATTGATGTAATTTCAGGAATGCCTAGATATGCTAAATTTCTAAAAGATCTAATCTCAAATAGAAAGAAAATGAAAGAACTCTCGGCTGTTACTATAAATGCTAATTGTTCAGCAGTGCTGTTGAATAAGATACCAGAAAAACTATCTGATCCAGGAAGTTTCACAATTCCATGTTTTCTGGGTAGTCTTAGTTCAATAGAAGCATTGGCAGACTTAGGTGCTAGTATAAATCTAATGTCGTATTCACTATACGCTAAACTAGACCTTGGAGAATTGAAACCAACCAGAATAAGCATACAGCTAGCCGATCGATCAATAAAATATCTTAGAGGGATAATGGAGAACATGCTAGTTAAAGTTGGTACTTTAGTATTTCCAGTAGATTTTGTTGTTCTGGACATGGAAGATGATTCTCAAGTTCCCCTCATATTAGGAAGACCATTCTTAAACACGGCTAAAGCAATGATAGACGTGTTCGGTAAGAAATTGACCCTAAGTATAGAGGACGAGAGTGTTACCTTTTCAGTTGATAGAGCAATGCAACAACCACAATCTGCAGATGATACATATTATTATATTCAAACTATAGATGCACATGCAGAATTATTAGAAGAATTTCCAGAATTACAAGGAACAGGAGAATGTTCTTTAGGAGAAGGAACTGAACAAATTGATGAAACTGAAATGTTAGCTACACTAATAGCTAATGGATATAAACCAACAACAGAAGAAATTCAAATGTTAAAAGAAGAAGACAGATATCGATATAAATCATAGATAGAAGAACCACCGAAATTAGAGTTAAAGCCACTTCCAAACCATTTGGAATACGCTTATTTACATGGTGAATCTGAATTACCTATAATAATATCGTCTTCTCTTACTGAAAATGAGAAATCACAACTCATTTCTGTGTTGAAAGCTCATAAACCAGCTATTGCATGGAAGATTCATGATATTAAAGGAATAAGTCCTTCGTATTGCACACATAAAATCCTTATGGAAGAAGGTCATAAAACGTATGTGCAACGCCAACGAAGACTAAATCCTAATATGCAAGATGTAGTTAAGAAAGAGATTATTAAACTGCTAGATGCAGGTTTGATATATCCAATTTCTGATAGTCCATGGGTAAGCCCAGTTCAATGCGTGCCTAAGAAGGGTGGCATGACTGTCATTACAAATGAAAAAAATGAGCTTATTCCTACTAGGACTGTAACAGGATGGCGTGTATGTATTGATTATAGAAAATTAAATGACGCCACCAGAAAAGATCACTTTCCCTTACCTTTCATTGATCAAATGTTGGAAAGATTAGCCGGAAATAGTTACTATTATTTTCTAGATGGATTTTCCGGATACTTTCAAATTCCAATAGCACCCGAAGATCAAGAGAAAACCACGTTCACGTGCCCTTATGGTACTTTTGCTTACAAACGTATGCCATTTGGACTTTGCAACGCCCCTGCAACCTTTCAAAGGTGCATGATGGCGATTTTTCACGACATGATAGAAGAATGCATGGAAGTTTTCATGGATGACTTTTCAGTCTTCGGTGATACATTTGAAACATGTCTAGCTAATCTTGAACGAATGCTTATTAGATGCGAACAATCAAATCTAGTTCTTAATTGGGAGAAATGCCATTTTATGGTTAAAGAAGGCATCGTTCTTGGTCATAAAATTTCAAAAGAAGGAATTGAAGTGGATAGAGCTAAAGTAGATGTAATTGCTAAACTTCCACATCCCACCAATGTTAGAGGAATTAGGAGTTTTCTAGGGCATGCCGATTTTTACCGACGTTTCATAAAATATTTTTCTAAAATTGCCACTCCTATGAAAAACTCCTAGAAAAGGATGCTCCATTCATCTTTTCAGATGAATGTATCAAATCTTTTAATATTCTTAAAGAGAAACTCACTAATGCGTCGATCATGATAACACCAAATTGGAATCTACCATTTGAACTAATGTGCGATGCAAGTGATTTTGCAATGGGATCCGTTTTAGGACAAAGGATTGAAAAACGATTTCAACCTATTTATTACGCTAGTAAGACGTTACAAGGAGCACAAATGAACTATACAACTACTGAAAAAGAACTCCTTGCTATTGTCTTTGCTTTTGACAAATTTCGATCATATCTCGTTCTAGCTAAAAGGGTGGTCTATACCGACCATTCTGCTCTTAGATACCTATTTTCGAAACAAGATGCTAAACCAAGATTAATCCGCTGGATCTTACTCTTACAAGAATTCGATATTGAAATCCGAGATAAAAGAGGAGCAGAAAATCTCGCCGCTGATCATCTTTCTCGTCTTGAAAATCCTGAGTTAGAAGTTCTAAATGAATCGGCCATACAAGACAACTTTTCTGATGAATATCTATTGAAGATAGATTATAATGAAATACCATGGTTTGCAGACTATGCAAACTACTTAGTATGTGGATTCCTTGAAAAAGGATTACCGTACCAAAAACGAAAGAAATTCTTCAGTGATATAAAACACTATTTCTGGGAAGATCCACATCTGTTTAAAAGTTGTCCCGATGGAATAATACGCCGATGTGTATTTGGAGATGAAGCTAGTAAAATTTTAAACCATTGTCACACAGGACCAACAGGAGGGCATTATGGGCCTCAACTAACAGCAAGAAAAGTTTACGATGCTGGATTCTATTGGCCTACAATTTACAAAGACGCACACCTTCTTTACAAATCCTGTGATGCTTGTCAAAGGGCCGGAAAAATAAGTCAACGTGATGAAATGCCACAAAATGTCATTCAAGTATGCGAAGTATTTGACATTTGGGGTATTGACTTTATGGGTCCATTTCCAAAATCTCATAATAATCTCTATATTCTCGTAGCCATTGATTATGTATCTAAATGGGCGGAAGCACAAGCTCTCCCAACTAATGATGCACGAGTTGTAGTCAACTTTTTAAAACGCCTTTTTGCAAGGTTTGGAACACCGAAAGCTTTAATAAGTGATCGGGGTACTCATTTCTGTAATAATCAACTTGAGAAAGTTCTTAAAAGATATGGAGTAACTCATAAAATCTCCACCGCATATCATCCGCAAACAAGTGGACAAGTTGAAAATACCAACCGAGCTTTAAAACGTATTCTAGAGAAAACCGTAGGATCAAATCCGAAGGAATGGTCCATTAAATTGGAGGATGCACTCTGGGCTTTTAGAATAGCCTACAAAACTCCAATTGGAACCACACCTTTTAGACTCGTTTATGGAAAAGCATGTCATCTTCTAGTAGAAATTGAACACAAAGCATTTTGGGCTTTGAAGACATGTAATCTTGATTTACATGAAGCTGGACGTCTACGATTAAGTCAACTAAACGAATTAGAAGAATTAAGACATGAAGCATACGAAAATTCGTTAATCTATAAAGAAAGAACGAAGAAATGGCATGATAAAAGAATCAGAAGTTTAAAAGAATTTAAAGAAGGAGACAGAGTTCTTCTTTTCAATTCACGATTCAAGCTATTTCCTGGAAAATTGAAATCAGGATGGTCTGGACCATTCATAGTCAAAAGAGTTTTCCCATACGGAACAGTAGAATTAATAAATTCAAATGGAATTGAATTTAAAGTTAATGGTCACAGAGTTAAACATTACATAGATAGTCCAATGGAAATCGACAACGAAGCTAATCACAATTTTGATACCACAGCTAACTAAGTGTGGGGAGAATCGAGTCTTTAAAGGATTTTATGTATTTCTATTAGAGTTAGATTGTCTGTTTTCGTGTAGTTCTCGAAAATGGAACCCGAATGGTCTTTCCCTAGCAGACCTTAAAGAACTAGTCTTCTCCCCCCATTCTGAATTTTTATTTTTTTAGGAAATGAAGACTACCTGTGAACTAAACCATGGTCTAATGCTACACGCTTTGATCACTAAACGTAATAATGACACACTTCCGAGTGAAATAGTATCAGTAATCAGAGAAAGATTGGACGGAGTAAGAAAAGAATCCAGATGCGAAGATAATAAGTTACAATTTGGTAAAGGAAAATCAAAATCCGCAGCGAAAAGAAGAGCACGACACCTTGAAAGATGTCACAAATGCGGAAAATGGTCACATGGAGGTAAATGTTCAAATAATCAAACCTATTCAAATACCGAATTTGTTACTTTATGCAGAGACGGACCGTTCATATGTTTAGAAGAAAAAACACTGAATGCTCGAGGTTACGCCTATGTAGCCATGGAAAACCAATTAAACCGACTATCTTATGAATGGGATAGATCGTATAACTAAGAATACTATCTCACAGGTAAGTCTGTATAGTTTTTTATTTTTATTTTTATTTTTAACCTTTTGATAATAAACGCTAATTTGTTCGCTATAAAGTATTAAATTGATATTAAATAAAATTAGGTTTGGCGACCGAAATTATTGATATAATACAAAAATTTATTACATCACTGCGAAATTTAACGTTTATTCTTAAGGTATAATTATCTTTAATCAATCAACCCAAAATATTTCAAAAATTCGTCATGAGTTAAATTAGGTCATGGAACCGAAATTACTTTACCGAAAAGAGGGGCGCATATTTTTGATAATATTTGATTGATTAAAGTGGGATAAAAAGCCAAAAAGATTTTTAATTTTATTTTTAACATGTTTTTAAAATTAATATATAAATCTTAAATTAATATTATAAACTTTGTAAAAACAATATATTTAAAATTGTAAATATTTGAAAAATATAATACAAGTTTGGTGTGATTTTATAATATGAATTTTTAAATTAAGTTTGGTGTGAATTTTTAATTTTTAAAATAAGAATTTTTAATTTTATGCATTTCAAATATTAAGTTTGGTGTGAATTTTTAATATTAATTTTGAATTTTATGTATTTTTATTTTAAGTTTGGTGTGAATTTAAAAACAAAAATTTACTTTATCTCATTAAGTTAAAAATATGATTTTTAAAATTCGTCGTAAGTTGAAGACTAGGTCATTGAACCGAAATTGCTTTACCCGAGGGAGGGACGAGAACTTTTATTATCATTATTTTTAATCTTATTGATTTAAAGTATGCCAAAAACATTTAAAAAAAATCCAAAAATCTTAGCTTTTAAAACAATCGCTACAAAAAGACAAATTTTAAAATTTTGTGGAAGGACGGACTAGGACATCGATCCGAAACGACCTCGTCCTAAATAACAAGGGAAACAAAATTTTAAAATTAATTACTTAATTGTTTTAATTAGTATAAGATATATATATAAAATAAAAAATACAAACTCCGCGACTCGCGGAGTTTGAAGGGTCAAACACCGCGACTCGCGGAGGGACCAAAACCCAGAAAAAATAAAAACGTAATCAGCTCAGTCCACACACCACAAAAACAAAAATACTGCAAAATAACACCCGAAAAAACCCGAGAAAACACTCCAAAATTCGCAATTTTTGACCGTTAATCATCAAATCTTTTACTAAAATCATGTTGAGAAGGATGCTATCAAGGAATTACTCAAGAAAAACGGTAAATTTCTACACCTAAACACCATTTAATCCGAAAATTTGTGTTCTTGAGCAATTTTATACCCAATTCGATTTTGATGCTTTTTAGTGTAATTATGTTTAAATTACTTATGTATTATGATTGTATAACCTAGATTGATGCTATTTAATATGATTAGAAGCCTTAAACTTCAAATTTTGAGTAATCTAGGGTTTGTGTTCTTGAGCAAATTTGGGGCTTTTTGATATAAACAGGTTATGGCCGATTTTTGTCATGAATTGTTGCTAAATTAAGTAGTGTAACATGTTTAGGTAGTTAAATGATCCAAACTTTGAGCCTAAACATGATTTTGAGAATTAAAGTGGACTTTTTCAAGTCTAAAATTCATGAACTTGATTTTTGAGAGATAATGCCATTTGAAACTTGTTTAATTGCTAGTTATGATTATTTTGACATGTTATTTGAGTTGAATGATTATGAACTTGGCGAACATTTTCGTATATGCTTATTTGAAAAAGTGTAGATTTGATGAAAATATAAAAATGAGCTTAAGTTTGATATAAATTGATCATGTCATTGTAATTATTTTGATTGATGATTTTGCTGACACTAATGCATATTTGGATGCACAAAAATTGTGTTTGATGTGTTTTGCAGACTGAAAGGGGTGAATCTTCATCCCAAGCTCGCAATGTTCCTGCTGAGAATACGGAACAACAGGAGGTGGATAACTACTACAAACAAGATATACCTCATCCAGTCATGACATTTTCTGATATGCACTTGGAAGATTTGCACCCAAACCTGAGATTTGACAGACTTTGGATAGATTATCCAAAATACCAAAGGGGTTTGCATACTCTTTATTCTAAAGCTGTTGAAGTACCTAGGGTCATAGAATGGGGACCATTAGAAGCTGTAGAATTGGCCGGGCCAATTAGGGAATTACTTGCACAGAGGTATGGTAATTCTACTTTTAACGATTGGGTACGATTATTCAACATACGTAGACCTGTATATAAAGTATGGTGTGAAGAATTGTTGTGTAGTATAGAATTAAATGATCGGGTAGCTAGTTTAACCGATCGATCTTTTATTAGATTTTTGTTAGGAGGTTCGATGCGCCACATGTCTTTACTAGACATGGCTCAGGCTTTATGTATATATACGCCTGAGGAGTTAGCATCTGCCGATTGTAGAGGGTTGATACTAAATGGTAGAAAGATAGACGAAAATTTTGATACGCATGGTGTATGGAGTCAAATGACTAGCCATCACCGATTTAAAGGGGGAAATTACTCTTATTTGGATATAGATAGAGCAGAGTTAAGAGTAATTCATAGATTTTTAGCCAATTCGATTACACAACGAGGTAAGAACAAGGAAAAGGTAAATGAACAGGATTTGTTTTACCACATGTGTATTCGAGACCCACAAAGCGCTGTAAGTATACCTTATTGTGTGGGTTATTATTTATCAGCTATGGTTAGGGGGATGAGACCGCATAGCATAATAGGAGGTGGTATATTTATTACTTTGATTGCTGAATATCTCGGTGTGGATATAAGTCGGGGGGATTACTAATCGAAGAACCAGAACCCTGAGATACAATAGGTTTAAATGTATACCATGGTGCGAAAGTTTTGAAGAGGCGAAATAACGCCGCAGTACGATATAATGGTAGACATCCACAGGTTGAGAGAAACCAACAGCAAGGTAATGTAGGAGGGGGAAATGAAATGGCAGAAATGCAAAGGTTTATAGCTTCACAAGAGTATGAAAATGCTAGACATAGAGCATTTGAAGATTGTCAAGTTCATCAAAACCAAATCATAGCTTATTGCCAACATATAGGTAGAAACTATATTCCTACTCCATCGCCCATATTTCCTCCCTGGTCTATAGAGATTCAACCACCGTATCCTACGTATAACCCAGCCGAAGCATTTTATAACACATATGGTTATGCATGGAACTCCTACTGGTATCAGTATCATCCCTAGTCTACTTAGTTTTATTCATTTTATAATTTGTAATGTTGATACATTTAATACTTATGTTAATATTGTAATAGTTTTTATAATTTTCTAACTTTTATTATTAGATTTTAATAATGTTTGAATGTGGGGTAATATACCAAACTTCAAAAATATGTATATACGTTTGCAGTTTATCTTATGTACACAACAGGGTAAAACAACGCATTTTCAAAGACTGGCATTAAGTTCAGCAAAAGCAACTAATTTTGACGACAAGATGCAAAATAAATGTGATATAACAACAAGACGGAATGAACAAATGATGTGCACCATTTATTATTCAACACAAACACAAATATGCTAGGAAAATTTGGTAAAATTTAATCATTTTCACACAAATCACCCTCAATAATTTAAATTGTTACTGATTTCTTGCAAATGAGGGCATTGCAAGATCTTAAGTGTGGGAAGGGGTTAAATTCTTTCGGATTTTTAAAATTTTTATCTTAAACACTTGGTTACCATTAAAAATACTAGTAAAGCAGTAGTTGTATTAGAATCTAGTGCTCTCTGATAATAAAGAACAGCCCTAGTCTTATATACTGACTACCCAATTCTAGTAAAAATTTTCAAAATTTTCAATTAAATGAACTCAAAATCATGTTTATACATATTTATGAATGATAAAACTAAGTTTTAACACCGAAATTATTGTTACCTCGGAAAGGACATAAATTGAGAAACAAACCAAAATGTTAAAATTCATTTAAAATGGAATAGAGAACAATAAAAAGGAAAATAAAAGCCAAGTGTGGGAAAATTTACCAAGATATTTTAAACATATGTCACATATTTCTGTAACAAATAACTGAAAATACTTTTGCTTTGGACTAAACTAAACTGTTTTACCCGATGAAAGAAAAGAAGAGATGGATCTACACAATGAATCAATTCCATCGTTAAAAGGAAGTAAAGTCTTTCGAAAAAGAAATGCGCTTCTTGATTTAGGTCATGAAGTTGTCGTCCAGACCAGCTGTAGGTTGATGAAAAATCTAGAAAAGTCATCACTAAAATCAGCAGGAAATCCACGGACCTCAGCATTAAACAGGGTCGCCATGTGGTCAGACTTATCCTAACCATGAGAGGATCTGTCTCGTAAAATGGGGAGGGCGCCATGCAAATTAGCTTGATAAGACTAATGAATCAGATCCCCAGAAAGGATAATCTCCTTAAAAGATCAAAAATCAGCTTTTAAGCCTGATATTACTCAATCCTTGAGATTGACCTTAAAGATTGAGAATTTAAACTCATGGAATTCGATGATATCTAAACTCGAGCTTGAACGAGAAAATATTTTGATCAAAATTACAAACCGATTTGTTTTCTAAAAGCCCATTTTCAATGCGTTCATTACCATTGATCGTAAAATCCTAGGAATTCACCTGGAATTCATTAGGTCACCTGAACCAAATCGGGTGTCAACCGTAAGAACGGTGGTTGCATAGCATGGTCAAAGACAGGACCTTGTGCCAGACCGGAAAATTATAAGGGTAAGCTTTACTATTTCTCCTACAAAGGATAGTAATTGCGTCCGACACATTATAGACCAAAATTAAAAGCATGTCAGGGGACATTGCCTTAACAGTTGCTTGTTCAACGCTTTCCTTTACAACCGGACGGTCGTTTACCGAAAGGTAATATACGGGACAAGTAAATTGGACGTGTTGCTTTCCTAATACAAGGTTAGCAAGTGGGTGACACAAAACCATAAGTTTTGAGCTAAAATTTTCAAATATGAAACCCACCAAACCCACAAAAATATTTTGCAAACACCGGTGAAGGGTTATTCCGGAAAACTTATCGAGGGTAAAAACTAGATTTAATTTTCAAAAGATCAAATGTTTTCATAAAGAACCAATTTCCTTAATGGATCTAAATTTTTATAGTCATGTGGGACTGTAAACCATATCGTTACTACCATTGTTTATACCGCCGTATAGAAATCACTGATGTACAAAGTGTGAAGAATAAAGAAGTGATTCTAGTATTTCAAGACTATATTGCTTGAGGACAAGAAACGCTCAAGTGTGGGAATATTTGATAATGCTAAAAACGAACATATATTTCATAGCATTATTCCTCAAGAAAGACAAGCTTTTAGTTGCAATTGTTCTATTTACAAGTGATATTCGTTTAAATATTAAAAGGTGAAGACAAAAGACAGATTCGACGAATTGAAGACGCAAACGACCAAAAAGCTCAAAAGTACAAAATACAATCAAAGAGGTTCCAATTATTGATAAGAAACGTCTCGAAATTACAAGAGTACAAGATTCAAAACGTAAAGTACAAGATATTAAATTGTACGCAAGGACGTTCGAAAATCCGGAACCGGGACCAGAGTCAACTCTCAACGCTCGACGCAACGGACTAAAAATTACGAGTCAACTATGCACATAAATATAATATAATATTTAAATAATTCTTATAATTATTTAAATATTATAATATATTAAAAATTCGTCGGCAAAGAAAGACTCCAAAGTTTTGTGAGCTGGAAAATCAAACTCCGTGACTCGCGGAGTTTGAAGGCAAAAATTGCCGCGAGTCGCGGAGCCCCAAATGTTGAAACTGCCTATAAAGCTCGCGCATTCTGATCGTAAAAAAATATCCAATATATCAATCTCTCTATATCTATATACGTAATATTTATATTTATAATTTATATTTTAATTTTAATTTTAATTTTAATCCTAATAATAAGGGTATGTTAGCGAATGTTGTAAGGGTGTAAGTCAAAATTCTGTCCGTGTAACGCTACGCTATTTTTAATCATTGTAAGTTATGTTCAACCTTTTTAATTTAATGTCTCGTAGCTAAGTTATTATTATGCTTATTTAAAACGAAGTAATCATGATGTTGGGCTAATTACTAAAATTGGGTAATTGGGCTTTGTACCATAATTGGGGTTTGGACAAAAGAACGACACTTGTGGAAATTAGACTATGGGCTATTAATGGGCTTTATATTTGTTTAACTAAATGATAGTTTATTAATGTTAATATAAATATTTACAATTGGACGTCCCTATAAATAACCATATACACTCAATCGGACACGATGGGCGGGATATTTATATGTATGAATAATCGTTCATTTAACCGAACACGGGAATGGATTAATAGCCACTAGAATTATTAAAACAGGGGTGAAATTATGTACAAGGAAACTTGGCATAATTGTTAACAGGGTATTAAAACCTTTGGTTACACTCAGTCGACATCCTGGTGTAATTATTAAACAAAGTAATAAAATCTTGTTACAGTTTAAGTCCCCAATTAGTTGGAATATTTGACTTCGGGTATAAGGATAATTTGACGAGGACACTCGCACTTTATATTTATGACTGATGGACTGTTATGGACAAAAACCAGACGGACATATTAAATAATCCAGGACAAAGGACAATTAACCCATGGGCAAAAAACTAAAATCAACACGTCAAACATCATGATTACGGAAGTTTAAATAAGCATAATTCTTTTATTTCATATTTAATTTCCTTTATTTTATATTTAATTGCACTTCTAATTATTGCATTTTTATTTATTGTTATTGTATTTAATTACACTTTTAATTATCGTACTTTTTAATTATCGCAAGTTTATTTTATCACACTTTTATTTATCGCAATTTCATTATCGTTATTTACTTTACGCTTTAAATTAAGTCTTTTATTTATTTAATATTTTACATTTGGTTTTAACTGCGACTAAAGTTTTAAAATCGACAAACTGGTCATTAAACGGTAAAAACCCCCCTTTAAAATAATAATATTACTTATATATATATTCGTATTTTTATAAATTAAACAAATATAGCGTTAAGCTTTGATTAAAAGATTTTCCCAGTGGAACGAACCGGACTTACTAAAAACTACACTACTGTACGATTAGGTACACTGCCTATAAGTATTGTAGCAAGGTTTAAGTATATCCATTCTATAAATAAATAAATATCTTGTGTAAAATTGTATCGTATTTAATAGTATTTCCTTGTAAAATATAAAGCTATTTTATATACACCTCGTATAACATCAACTCCCATGGGTTAATTGTCCTTTGTCCTGGATTATTTAATATGTCCGTCTGGTTTTTGTCCATAACAGTCCATCAGTCATAAATATAAAGTGCGAGTGTCCTCGTCAAATTATCCTTATACCCGAAGTCAAATATTCCAACTAATTGGGGACTTAAACTGTAACACGGTTTTAATACTTTGTTTAATAATTACACCAGGATATCGACTGCGTGTAACCCAAGGTTTTAATACTTTGTTATCAATTATGCCAAGTGTCCTTGTACATAATTTCACCCCTGTTTTAATAATTCCATAGACTATTAATCCATTCCCGTGTCCAGTTAAATGAACGATTATTCGTACATATAAATACCTCGCCCATCGTGTCCGATCGAGTGTATATGGTTATTTATAGGTATGTCCAATTGTAAATCTTTATATTAAAATTAATAAACTATCATTTAGTTAAACAAATATAAAGCTCATTAATAGCCCATAGTCTAATTTCCACAAGTGTCGTTCTTTTGTCTAAACCCCAATTATGGTACAAAGCCCAATTACCTAATTTTAATATTTTTAGCCCAACATCATGATTACTTCGTTTTAAATAAGCATAATAATAACTTAGCTACGAGACATTAATGTAAAAAGGTTGAACATAACTTACAATGATTAAAAATAGCGTAGCGTTACACGGACAGAATTTTGACTTACACACTTACAACATTCGCTAACATACCCTTATTATTAGAATTAAAATTAAAATTAAAATTAAAATTAAAATTATAATATATATATATATATATATATATATATATATATATATATATATATATATACTTTACGTATGATGAATGAGAAAAAGATGTAAAAAATTCGGCCGAATGCTCGGCCTTTTATAGGTGGATTTCTGACTTTCAGGGCTCAGCGAGTGCGGTGGATTTTACTCTTCAGAGCTCCGCGAGTGCGGAGCTGTGGATTTCAGCTCACACAAGTTTGGCTCCTAGCTTGTCGACGGATTATATAATATAATATAATATATATATATTAATTTTAAGAATTAATTATATATTATATTATATTCATGTGCATAGTTGACTTGTAATTTTTAGTCCGTTGCGTCGAGCGTTGAGAGTTGACTCTGGTCCCGGTTCCGGATTTTCGAACGTCCTTGCGTACAATTTAATATCTTGTACTTTGTGTTTCGCGTCTTGTAATCTTGTAATTTTGAGACGTTTCTTATCAATAATTGGAACCTCTTTGATTGTACTTTGTACTTTTGAGCTTTTTGGTCGTTTGCGTCTCCAATTCGTCGAATCTGTCTTTTGTCTTCACCTTTTATTATTTAAACGAATATCACTTGTAAATAGAACAATTGCAACTAAAAGCTTGTCTTTCTTGAGGAATAATGCTATGAAATATATGTTCGTTTTTAGCATTATCAAATATTCCCACACTTGAGCGTTGCTTGTCCTCAAGCAATATAGTCTTGAAATATACTAGAATCACTTCTTTATTCTTCACACTTTGTACATCAGTGATTTCTATACGGGGTTATGAACAATGGTAGTAACGTTATGGTTTACAGTCTCACATGACTTTAAAATTTAGATCCTTTAAGGAAATTGGATCTTTATGAAAACATTTGATCTTTTTGAAAATTAAATCTAGTTTTTTACCCTAGATAAGTTTTCCGGAATAACCCTTCACCGGTGTTTGCAAATTCTTCTTGTGGGTTTGGTGGGTTTCATATTTGAAATTTTTAGCTCAAAACTTGCGGTTTTGTGTCACCCACTTGCTAACCTTGTATTGGGAAAGCAACACGTCCAGTATACTTGCTCCGTATATTACCTTTCGATAAACTACCGTCCGGTTGTAAAGGAAAGCGTTGAACAAGCAACTGTTAAGGCAATATCCCCTGACATGCTTTTAATTATGGTTTATAACGTGTAAGATGCAATTACTATCCTTGGTAGGAGCAATAGTAAAGCTCACCCTTATGATATTTCGGTTTAGCACAAGGTCCTATCTTTGACCATATTATGCAACCACCGTTCTTACGGTTGACACCCGATTTGGTTCAGGTGACCTAATGAATTTCAGATGAATTCCTAGGATTTTACGTTCAATGGTAATGAACGCATTGAAAATGGGTTTTCAGAAAACAAATCGGTTTGTAATTTTGATCAAAATATTTTCTCGTTCAAGCTCGAGTTTAGATATCATCGAATTCCATGAATTTGTAATTCTCAATCTTTAAGGTCAATCTCAAGGATTGAGTAATATCAGGCTTAAAAGCTGATTTTAAATCTTTAAGGAGATTATCCTTTCTGGGGGTCTGATTCATTAGTCTTATCAAGCTAATTTGCACGGCACCCTCCCCATTTTACGAGACAGATCCTCTCATGGTTAGGATAAGTCTGATCACATGGCGACCCTGTTTGATGCTGAGGTCCGTGGATTTCCTGCTGATTTTAGAGATGACTTTTCTAGATTTTTCGTCAACCTACAGCTGGTCTGGACGACAACTTCTTGACCTAAATCAAGAAGCGCGTGTCTTTTTCGGAAGACTTTACTTCCTTTTAATGATGGAATTGATTCATCGTGTAGATCCATCTATTCTTTCAAAAGTATTACAATAAATCGGGTAAAACAGTTAATTTAGTCCAAAACAAAAGCACCTGCAATAACTTTACAGAAACATATGATAGATAGTTTTTAATTGAATAACTTGGTACATTCTCCCCACACTTGGCTTTTATCATGCGTCTTTTTATATTTAATAAATAAATTCAAGCGTTTTAGTTGTTTCTCAATTTATGTCCTTTCCGAGGTAACAATAATTTCGGTGTTAACACCTAGTTTTATCGTTCATAAATATGTATAAACATGATTTTGAATTCATTTAATTGAAAATTTTGAAAAATTTTACTAGAATTGGGTAGTCAGTATATAAGACTAGGGCTGTTCTTTATTATCAGAGAGCACTAGATTCTAATACAACTACTGCGTTACTAGTATTTTTAATGGTAACCAAGTGTTTAAGATAAAAATTTTAAAAATCCGAAAGAATTTAACCCCTTCCCACACTTAAGATCTTGCAATGCCCTCATTTGCAAGAAATTAGAAACAATTTAAATTATTGAGGGTGATTAGCATAGAAAAATAATTAAATTTTACCAAAGTTTCCAAACATATTGGCGTTTGTTTGCTGAATGATAAATGGTGCACATCATTTGTTCATTCCGTCTTGTTGTTACATCACATTTGTTTTTTCATTTTTTTTTATAAAACCTTACACTTTTAGAACAAATAATTAATTAAATTTAAAATTTTGTTTCTTTTTAGGATGAGGGTGTTTCGGAACAATGTCCTAGTCCGTCCCTCGACAAAAATTTTAAAATTTATCATTTTTAAGTGTGGTTTTAAAAGCAAGGATTTTTGGGTTTTTTTAATGTTTTTGGCATACTTTAATTCAATAAGATTAAAAATAATGATAATAAAAGTTCTCGTCCCTCCCTTGGGTAAAGAAATTTCGGTTCAAAGACCTAGTCTTCAACTCACGACGAATTTAAAAATCATATTTTTAACTTAGCAAAATAAAGTAAATTTTTGTTTTTAAATTCACACCAAACTTAAATTTAAAATGCATAAAATTAAAAATTCATATTAAAAATTCATACCAAACTTATATTATATTTTTGTTTTTATACATACAAACTTATATTAAAAATATTAATTTTTCAAATATTTACAATATATTGATTTAAAAAGTTTACAATATTTTAATATTAATTTTAAAAACAAAGTAAAAATAAAATTAAAAATCTTTTTGGCTTTTATCCCACTTTAATCAATCAAATATTATCAAAAATATACGCTCCACTTTTCGGTAAAGTAATTTCGGTTCCATGACCTAATTTAACTCATGACGAATTTTTGAAATATTTTGGTTGTTTGATTAAAGATATTTATACCTTAAGAATAAACGGTAAATTTCGCAAAGATGTAATAAATTTTTGTATGATATCAATAATTTCGGTCGCAAGACCTAATTTTATCGAATAACAATTTAATACTTTATAGCGAACAAATTAGCGTTTATTATCAAAAGATTAAAAATAAAAATAAATATAAAAATTAAAAACTGTACATACTTCCCTGTGAAAGAGATTTCTTAGTGATATGCTCTAGCCCACTCATAAGATAGTCGGACTAATTGGTTTTCCATAGCTACATAGGCGTAACCTCGAGCATTCAACGTTTTTTCTTCTAAACATATGAACGGTCCGTCTCTGCATAAAGTAACAAATTCGGTATTGGAATATGTCTGATTCGTCGAACATTTTCCTTCGTGTGACCATTTTCTGCATTTGTGACATCTTTCAAGGTGTCGTGCTCTTCTTTTCGCTGCGAATTTTGATTTTCCTTTACCAAATTGTAACTTATTATTTTCGCATCTGGATTCTTTTCTTACTCCGTCCAATTTACTTCTGATTAATGATACTATTTCACTTGGAAGGGTGTCATTATTACGTTTAGTGATCAAAGCGTGTAGCATTAGACCATGGTTTAGTTCACAGGAAGTCTTCATCTCGTAAAACCTAAAAAAATAAAAATTCAGAATGGGGGGAGAAGACTAGTTCTTTAGGGTCTGCTAGGGAAAGACCATTCGGGTTCCATTTTCGAGAATTACATGAAAACAGAAAATCTAACTCTAATAGAAATACATATTATCCTTTAAAAGACTTGATTCTCCCCACACTTAGTTAGCTGTGGTGTCAAAATTGTGATTAACTTCATTGTCAACTTCCATCGGACTATCTATGTAATGTTTAACTCTGTGACCATTAACCTTAAATTCAATCCCATTTGAATTTATTAATTCTACTATTCCGTATGGGAAAACTCTTTTGACTATGAATGGTCCAGACCATCTTGATTTCAATTTTTCAGGAAATAGCTTGAATCGTGAATTAAAAAGAAGAACTCTGTCGCCTTCTATAAATTCTTTTGAACTTCTGATTCTTTTATCATGCCATTTCTTCGTTCTTTCTTTATAGATTAACGAATTTTCGTATGCTTCATGTCTTAATTCTTCTAATTCGTTTAATTGACTTAACCGTAGACGTCCAGCTTCATGTAAATCAATATTACATGTCTTCAAAGCCCAAAATGCTTTGTGTTCAATTTCTACTGGAAGATGACATGCTTTTTCGTAAACGAGTTTAAAAGGTGTGGTTACAATTGGAGTTTTGTAGGCTGTTCTAAAAGCCCAGAGTGCATCCTCCAATTTAATTTATCATTCCTTCGGATTTGATCCTACGGTTTTCTCTAGAATACGTTTTAAAGCTCGGTTGGTATTTTCAACTTGTCCACTTGTTTGTGGATGATATGCAGTAGAGATTTTATGAGTTACTCCATATCTTTTAAGAACTTTCTCAAGTTGATTATTACAGAAATGAGTACCCCGATCACTTATTAAAGCTTTCGGTGTTCCAAACCTAGCAAAAAGACGTTTTAAAAAGTTGACTACAACTCGTGCATCGTTAGTTGGGAGAGCTTGTGCTTCCACCTATTTAGATACGTAATCAATGGCAACGAGAATATATAGATGATTATGAGATTTTGGAAATGGACCCATAAAGTCAATACCCCAAATGTCAAATACTTGAATGAAATTTTGTGGCATTTCATCACGTTGACTTATTTTTCTGGCCCTTTGACATGCATCACAGGATTTGCAAAGAAGGTGTGTGTCTTTGTAAATTGTAGGCCAATAGAATCCAGCATCATAAACTTTTCTTGCTGTTAGTTGAGGCCCATAATGCCCTCTTGTTGGTCCTGTGTGACAATGGTTTAATATTTTACTAGCTTCATCTCTGAATACACATCGACGTATTATTCCATCGGGACAACTTTTAAACAAATGTGGATGTTTCCAGAAATAGTATTTTATATCACTAAAGAATTTCTTTCGTTTTTGGTACGACAATCCTTTTTCAAGGAATCCACATACTAAATAGTTTGCATAGTCTGCAAACCATGGAATTTTATTATAATCTATCTTCAATAGATATTCATCAGAAAAGTTGTCTTGTATGGCCGATTCATTTAGAACTTCTAATTCGGGATTTTCAAGACGAGAAAGATGATCAGCGGCGAGATTTTCTGCTCCCTTTTTATCTCGGATTTCAATATCAAACTCTTGTAAGAGTAAGATCCAACGGATTAATTGTGGTTTAGCATCTTGTTTCAAAAATAGGTATCTAAGAGCAGAATGATCGGTATAGACCACCGTTTTAGCTAGAACGAGATATGAACGAAATTTGTCAAAAGCAAAGACAATAGCAAGGAGTTCTTTTTCAGTAGTTGTGTAATTTTTTTGTGCTCCTTGTAACATCTTACTAGCATAATATATAGGTTGAAATCGTTTTTCAATCCTTTGTCCTAAAACGGCTCCCATTGCAAAATCACTTGCATCGCACATAAGTTCAAACGGTAAATTCCAATTTGGAGTTATCATGATCGGTGCATTAGTGAGTTTCTCTGTAAGAATATTAAAAGATTTGATGCATTCATCTGAAAAGATGAATGGAGCATCCTTTTCTAGGAGTTTATTCATAGGAGTGGCAATTTTAGAAAAATCTTTTATGAAACGTCGGTAAAAATCGGCATGCCCTAGAAAACTCCTAACTCCTCTAACATTGGTGGGATGTGGAAGTTTAATAATTACATCTACTTTAGCTCTATCCACTTCAATTCCTTCCTTTGAGATTTTATGACCAAGAACGATGCCTTCTTTAACCATAAAATGGCGTTTCTCCTAATTAAGAACTAGATTTGATTGTTCGCATCTAATAAGCATTCGTTCAAGATTAGCTAGACATGTTTCAAATGTATCACCGAAGACTGAAAAGTCATCCAAGAAAACTTCCATGCATTCTTCTATCATGTCGTGAAAAATCGCCATCATGCACCTTTGAAAGGTTGCAGGGGCGTTGCAAAGTCCAAATGGCATGCGTTTGTAAGCAAAAGTACCATAAGGGCACATGAATGTGGTTTTCTCTTGGTCTTCGGGTGCTATTAGAATTTGAAAATATCCAGAAAAACCATCAAGAAAACAATAGTAACTATTTCCGGCTAATCTTTCCAACATTTGATCAATGAAAGGTAAGGGAAAGTGATCTTTTCTGGTGCCGTCATTTAATTTTCTATAATCAATACAAATACGCCATCCTGTTACAGTCCTAGTAGCAATAAGCTCATTTTTCTCATTTGTGATGACAGTCATGCCACCCTTCTTAGGCACGCATTGAACTGGTCTTACCCATGGACTATCAGAGATTGGATAAATTAAACCTGCATCAAGCAGTTTAATAATTTCTTTCTTAACAACATCTTGCATATTAGGATTTAGTCTTCTTTGACATTGCACATACGTTTTATGACCTTCTTCCATAAGGATTTTATGTGTGCAATACGAAGGACTTATGCCTTTAATATCATGAATCTTCCATGCAATAGCTGGTTTATGAGCTTTTAACACAGAAATGAGTTGAGATTTTTCATATTCAGTAAGAGAAGACGATATTATTACAGGTAATTCAGATTCACCATGTAAATAAGCGTATTCCAAATGGTTTGGAAGTAGCTCTAATGTCGGTGGTTCTTCTATCGATGATTTGTATCGATATCTGTCTTCTTCTTTTAGCATTTGAATTTCTTCTATTGTTGGTTCATATCCATTAGCCATTAGTGTATCTAACATTTCAGTTTCATCAATTGGTTCAGTTCCTTCTCCTAAAGAATATTCTCCTGTTCCTTGTAATTCTGGATATTCTTCTAACAATTCTGCATGTGATTCTATAGTTTGAATATAGTAACATGTATCATCTGCAGATTGCAGTTGTTGTATTGCTCTATCAACTGAAAAGGTAACACTCTCTTCCTCTATACTTAGGGTCAATTTTTACCGAACACGTCTATCATTGCTTTAGCCGTGTTTAAGAATGGTCTTCCTAATATGAGAGGAAATTGAGAATCTTCTTCCATGTCCAGAACAACAAAATCTACTAGAAATACTAAAGTACCAACTTTAACTAGCATGTTCTCCATTATCTCTCTAGGATATTTTACTGATCTATCGGCTAGTTGTATACTTATTCTTGTTGGTTTTAATTCTCCAAGGTCTAGTTTAGTGTATAGTGAATACGGCATTAAATTTATACTAGCACCTAAGTCTGCCAATGCTTCTATTGAACTAAGACTACCCAGAAAACATGGAATTGTGAAACTTCCTGGATCAGATAATTTTTCTGGTATCTTATTCAACAGCACTGCTGAACAATTAGCATTCATAGTAACGGTCGAGAGTTCTTCCATTTTCTTTCTATTTGAGATTAGATCTTTCAGAAATTTAGCATATCTAGGCATTCCTGAAATCACATCAATGAAAGGAAGATTTACATTTATCTGTTTAAACATATCCAAGAAATTGGATTGCTCGGCTTCAAGTTTCTCTTTTCTTATTTTACTCGGGTAAGGAAGTGGTGGTTGGTATGGTTTAACATAAGGTTTTTCCTTAACTGTGTTATCTTCATTAACCTTTTCAACTTCCAGTTCTTTTTCCTTATCTTGTTCAGGTTGTGGTTCTTGTGGAGCAGGAATAGCGATTACAGGTATTTCAGGTGGTTTAAGTGTTGTACCACTTCTTGTGGTAATAGCTTTAGCTGTTTCATTTCGGAGGTTTGCATTTGTATCACTAGGTAGACTTCCCAGTTTTCTTTCACCTATTAACCTTGCTAGGTTGCTCACTTCTTGTTCCAGATTTTGAATAGAAGCTTGTTGATTTCTAAATGCTTGAGCATTTTGTTCATTGGTTTGTTTCTGAGATGTGAAAAACTGTGTTTGAGATTTAACTAGCTTTGTCATCATATCTTCTAAATTTGGCTTTTTATCATCGGTTTGTGGTGGTTTGTTTTGAAAATTAGGTCTTTGCTGATTGTAAGTATTATTGGATACTTGTTGATTGCTAGGACTTTGTTAGTTGTTGTATGGAACATTTCGATTATAATTCTGGTTTTGATTGTAAATTGGTCTTGGCGGTTGATAATTATTCTGATAATTATTTCCAGGCCTTTGGTTTATGTATGAAACATTCTCTCTTTGTTCCACTGTTAGCTCAATACTGAGACAATCTTTTGTCAAATGTGGTCCCCCACACTGCTCACAACTAATTCGTATTGAGTGAATATCTTTTGTCATCTTTTCCATTCGTCTCTCGACAGCATCTATCTTTGCTGAAATGGAATCTAAGTCATGGCTAGAATCGGCTCTAGCTGCTTCAGATGATCTAACGATATCTTTTTCTTGGTGCCACTCATGTGAGTGAGAAACAGTGTTATCAATAATTTTATAAGCATCAGTTTCTGTTTTCTTCATAATAGAACCACCAGCTGCTATGTCAATGTCTTTCCTTGTAGTGATGTCGCATCCTTGGTAGAATATTTGTACTATTTGACAGGTGTCTAAACCATGTTGCGGACATCCTCTCAATAACTTTCCAAATCTTGTCCATGCCTCATATAGAGTTTCATTTGGCTTCTGTGTGAACGTAACAATTTCTCCTTGAAGTCTTACGGCTTTAGATTCTGGAAAGAATTGTTTAAGAAATTTTTCAACTAAAACGTCCCATGTATCAATCGCCCCTTCAGGTAACGATTCTAACCAATCTTTGGCTTCTCCCTTTAAAGTCCAGGGAAATAACATGAGATATATCTGTTCATCCTCAACTTCTCGGATTTTAAATAGTGTGCAGATCCTATTAAAGGTACGAAGATGTTCATTTGGATCTTCCTTCGGCGCACCACTAAATTGGCATTGATTAGTTACCATATGTAGAATTTGTCCTTTGATTTCATAATCTGGCGCATTAATGTCTGGATGAGTAATTGCGTGACCTTGGCCAGTGCGTTTAGCTCTCATTCGGTCTTCCATACTTAGAGGTTCCAGATTCTCCATGATTGAATTTGTTGAATCTGAATCACTAGAGGATTGTGATTTAATGGTTCGTTCCTCAACAATCTCTGTTTCAATGATTGGTGGTTCCGGAGGAAAGATTAGTGGTTCAGGATCTATGAATTGTCCCTGAATATTCCCCGGATTCTCAATTGTGAGGTCGGGTTCAAAAAATGGATTATCAGAAATTTGAATTGGAGTACTTGGTCGACTGGATGACGATTCTAAAGAAAAATCAACGGCGACAATATTTGCTAAATGTCTTGATCGAGTTACAGTTGGTGAACGTACAAAAGGTGGTGAACGTTTTGCTCGGTGCATTCACTGAATATCCTATTAGTTTTTAAAAAGAAAGTAAAATTATATAAGTTATCCAATTAATAGACTTTTCTGATTTTGCCCACGTTTCGAATAGCCAAAAGATGCAGCAGAGGGGCAGGATTCGTTTGGTCTCAATATAATTGAGTACTGTTTGGCTCTAATAACCCGGTCCACGTACAAATCCAACTATTACTATGAACCAGAAAATTTTGATGTCTATCAATTTAACCGCTTAAAATAATTTTTCGTTTGAAATTTAAAGAAATATTAGATAAGAAATAGAGAAAATTCTAAGTCCTAAAAACTAGAATGGCGAGAAATAAGAGAGAAGAATAGCGCTTCGGTATTAAAATTGGAGAAATAAGAAAGAAAAAGAGTGACTTATAAAACTTTAAAACACTCGACTAACCCAACCTTATAATTATCACTAACTTAAAATTAAAATTGCAAATTGAGATTACTAATTGGAGTGATAATTGATACATAGGTAAAAGGCGTCGAAAAATAAAAATAAGAAAGTAGCGCGTTGAAACTTAAAAAGGAACTAAAAACTAAGAATTAAAAGTTGCATCTAAAAATATTAAAGCTTAATAGAAAAAACTATATCCCAAATGGCAATAACTTAAAAAGGAACTAAAAATTAAAGAGGCGTCGCAAAATTCTAAAGCACTTAAATCTTAGTCTAAAGAAAAAGCACTTAAGGGATTTTATGGCAAAGCCTAAAAATCTAGAAATAAAAATAACTATGGCTAAAACTATGACTTAAAACTAAAAACGAGCGAAAAATACAAAAATTATGCTAAAAACAAATAAAAAGGGACAAAATATAAAAATAAACTAAAAGTTGTAAAAATAACAATTTTTATAAAAATATTATTTTTATATTATTTATTTTATAAAACTATTAATTTTATAAATTATTTAAACTATTTAAACTAAATAATACAAAATAATAATAAAAACTAAATTATATAATAATAATAATACCCTAATTAGGGTTTAATTAATAATAATAATATATACTCCGTAATTAATGCTGTTTTAGGGTTGACTATTGCCTGTCAGAAGACCTCCGCGAGTGCGGATATTCCTATTTCAAAAGCTCCGCGAGTCGCGGAGGGTCAAATTTAAGCTGAGAAAGGGTTCGTTTTTGCACTGGTTCAGTTTTTTTATTTATTTTTTATTTTTTTATGTTTTTCTGTTTTATCAAACATATATATATATATAAATAAATATTTCAATAAAACAATAAAATACTTATATTTAAACTCAAAAATAAAAATACTTTTTAAATTTATATATTTTTTTAACAAACTCTTTTTATATTTTTATATTTTTAAAAACTTATATTTTTATACAAAGAACTTAATAAAAACTTTTACAAAATTATATTTTTTTTATATCATTAGCGTTGCGCTTTCGGCGTTTAAGTTCTTCGGCAGCGGCGCCAAAAATACTTGATGTTATGCAAGGTGTATATGAAATAGCTTTATTTTTACAACTAAATACTATTAAATACGATACAATTTTACACAAGATATTTATTTATTTATAGAATGGATATACTTAAACCTTGCTACAACACTTATAGGCAGTGTACCTAATCGTACAGCAGTGTAGTTTTTAGTAAGTCCGGTTCGTTCCACAGGAAATCTTTTAAACAAAGCTTAACGCTATATTAGTTTTAATTTATAAAAATACAAATATATATATAAGTAATATTATTATTATAAAGGGGGGTTTTTATCGTTTAATGACCGGTTTGTCGATTTTAAAAACTTTAGTCGCAGTTAAAACCTAATGTAAAATATTAAATAAATAAATGACTTAGCGTAAAATAAATAACGATAATGAAATTGCAATAAATAAAAGTGCGATAAAATAAAATTATGATAATTAAAGAGTACGAAAATTAAAAGTGCAATTAAATACAATAACAATAAATAAAAGTGCAATAATTAGAAGTGCAATTAAATATGAAAATAAAGAAATTATGCTTATTTAAACTTCCGTAATCATGATGTTTGACGTGTTGGTTTTAGTTTATTCCCATGGGTTAATTGTCCTTTGTCCTGGATTATTTAATATGTCCGTCTGGTTTTTGTCCATAACAGTCCATCAGTCATAAATATAAAGTGCGAGTGTCCTCGTCAAATTATCCTTATACCCGAAGTCAAATATTCCAACTAATTGGGGACTTAAACGGTAACAAGGTTTTAATACTTTGTTTAATAATTACACCAGGATATCGACTGCGTGTAACCCAAGGTTTTAATACTTTGTTATCAATTATGCCAAGTGTCCTTGTACATAATTTCACCCCTGTTTTAATAATTCCATAGACTATTAATCCATTCCCATGTCCAGTTAAATGAACGATTATTCGTACATATAAATACCCCGCCCATCGTGTCCGATCGAGTGTATATGGTTATTTATAGGTATGTCCAATTGTAAATCTTTATATTAAAATTAATAAACTATCATTTAGTTAAACAAATATAAAACTCATTAATAGCCCATAGTCTAATTTCCACAAGTGTTATTCTTTTGTCTAAACCCCAATTATGGTACAAAGCCCAATTACCCAATTTTAATATTTTTAGCCCAACATCATGATTACTTCATTTTAAATAAGCATAATAATAACTTAGCTACGAGACATTAATGTAAAAAGGTTAAACATAACTTACAATGATTAAAAATAGCGTAGCGTTACACGGACAGAATTTCGACTTACACACTTACAACATTAGCTAACATACCCTTATTATTAGAATTAAAATTAAAATTAAAATAAAAATTAAAATTATATATATACTTTACGTATGATGAATGAGAAAAAGAAGTAAAAAATTCGGCCGAATGCTCGGCCTTTTATAGGTAGATTTCTGACTTTCAGGGCTCCGCGAGTGCGGTAGATTTTACTCTTCAGAGCTCCGCGAGTGCGGAGCTGGGGATTCCAGCTCACACAAGTTTGGCTCCTAGCTTGCCGACGGATTATATAATATAATATAATATATATATTAATTTTAAGAATTAATTATATATTATATTATATTCATGTGCATAGTTGACTTGTAATTTTTAGTCCGTTGCGTCGAGCGTTGAGAGTTGACTCTGGTCCCGGTTCCGGATTTTCGAACGTCCTTGCGTACAATTTAATATCTTGTACTTTGTGTTTCGCATCTTGTACTCTTGTAATTTTGAGACGTTTCTTATCAATAATTGGAACCTCTTTGATTGTACTTTGTACTTTTGAGCTTTTTGGTCGTTTGTGTCTTCAATTCGTCGAATCTGTCTTTTGTCTTCACCTTTTTATTATTTAAACGAATATCACTTGTAAATAGAACAATTGCAACTAAAAGCTTGTCTTTCTTGAGGAATAATGCTATGAAATATATGTTCGTTTTTTGCATTATCAAACATTTATAATCAATATGAATGGGACATTTCAGCTACCGGGTTTAACACCCCCACCCAGAATATTCACTAGACGGAAGAGCTAGTGGGCGTGGTGTTTAGTACTTCGAAGTTTATATATTATACAGACGAGATGTTCTATTTTTGGGGATATTATTGATGCACATTATATGTTAAGGTCGGTTACCAAGCCAAGCAATGAATGCAAAGTGAATGTTATGTATCGAGAGAATGATTTTATACACAGGTTATGTGTATGATATTTTGTACACGAGATATGTGTACGGTTACTAAGATTATAAAAATGATTTCGTATACGAGATATGTGTACTGTATTTAAAAGAATTCGCATGTACATTACAGGTGGGTATAGGATTCGAACCCATTTGTACCATGCACATTTAAATCTTGTGGTCTATCAAAATGATGAATTTTATTGTTTACAAAAACTTATGAAATCACCAACCTTTTGGTTGACACTTTAAAGCATGTTTATTCTCAGGTATGAAAGAAACTTTCTGCTGTGCATTTGCTCATTTTAAAGATATTACATGGAGTCGTCCATGACATATAAACGTCAGTTCATCGCGATGGTACCAGATGTTATTGTATTCGTTCAGGAAGATTTTGGACGGGTTATGACACGAAGCAATTATAAGAATTGTTATACCAGCTCTATTGCGCTTCAATGGCCTCAATGGATTGTGAACGTAACTAGTGTCAAAAGGTACGAACATATCATTATATTGCTTAGGAGTCAAATTACTCTTACCGACCTAAAAAGGACGCTTGATGGAGGATCCAATATCAAGAGATTTGCACTTGTTCGAGAATTTGGAGGTTGGACCGGCATGACGAGCACAGTCAAGAGCATACCGACATGATACGGGCACTCGAGAAAATGGCGTGTGCACCAAACTCTCGACCTTCATATAGTCTGAAAGTGTTATCTCTGCATGACACGGCATAATTACACATCGATAAGATATAATACTGCATATAAGCAACCGGTCATGAATCACATACCTGCGAGATTGCGCGTGAATTAGGGATGGAAATTGTGGTGAGGCCGAAAACTCCTCTAGCATAGACAGAGGTATCGTCATACATATACATAGGCAATAGCCCCACACATTTATCAAACATCAAACGCTCTAGAGAGCTCATCAGCGGAGCATTATTTAAGTCGTCATCAAAACCATAACGCCACGTGCTCACACTGGCGCAAGATGAAGGGATGAACTTATTAACAAAGAAGAAGTTCTTTTTCGAAGATACGGGTACCTACCATTTTGGCCCTCGAGTAAAATCCTTATTATCTTTAAAACAGTATCAACCTTTGTCGGGTTGCTCGTAGCTAAAAAATTCCTAAAACAATTCACTGTGGGCAGTGTTGTAAATCTCCATATTTCTCCCCGAGATCTCCCTGAGATCTCGTTTGTAGAAGGCAACCGAGATGAGATGTTCATCTCCTAAAATTTCCCGGTCAACGGAGTCAAACTTGGGCAAAGCCACGATTTCTTGGATTTTTTTGCTCATTTCTATGATTTCTCGTAAAATCTCTTAATTTCTTGGATTTTCTCACTCATTTTCTCGTAAGTGTGTATATAAATAAAAATATATTTTTATTTTTATATATAAATTTATACTAAAAAAACAAAACGGTCAACGTAAGTCAACGTCCGAGATCTCCCCGATATTTTTTCGAAATGCCGAGATCTCCCAAAAAATTTCCGAACGAGATCACCTCTATTGGAATTAAATATGACAACATGTTCTTAATGTTAACATAATCACTAAACCATTTAAGTAAGATATATATATTAAGCGGAAGCATGATTTATTAAGAAAACAAGTGTATACATATTTGACCAATTTATTTGAATTCCAATTAGACATCAAGTCATGAAATATGCTTGCAAAATAGAAGTAGTTTAGAGGTTATACCTTCTTCAATTTAGGAGGTTAAAAGGATGACGAAGATGATAAACAAGAGAGTGAAACCCTAAGCCTTTGAAGCACCAAAACCACCCTTGATGTAAGTTAGGAATTAGACACTTAATGAGCTAAATAACCAAGCAAGAACCTCTTCCTTTTGAGCTCACTGATTTTGGACAGCAGCTATCTCCAAGAGTTAATGATGAATGTAAGCTCCAAAACTATGAAACCTCAAGAGATTATACCCCAAACTTATCACCAACACCCTAGCCTTTAGTTAGGATTTAATGACACTTGATTTTAGCTTGCAAAACTATGTTTGGAACTCCCTCTTGATTCCCAAAAATCACGGCCAGAATCAGCTGCAATGTGCAGTTTTTTTTGCTCAACAACTCAATATGTTTGCATGTATTGGTAAGCTTTTAGTCAAGGAGCATGCTTATAGATACTAGGAAAAGTATGGACCATTCAATGAAGAATCTTAGCATGCTTCTTTTACTCCCAATGCCACTACAAGGATCATGTTATAATATACATTTATAAAAAAAACTGAATTTATAAAATTAGTTTTTATAAACATGATTTTATAAAACACATATTATAAACTTGTATATTATTTGTTATGTATATTTTATAAAACCAATTTTATAAAATGTAACATAACTTAATTAATTATTTAACCTATAAATAATTAAATCCTTGTTATATAAGTTATTCCATAACTTATATATAAACGTATCAAGTAACATTATTTAAGAAACCTTTTCCTTAAAATTCAAGTGTCGCGTATTTAATCAATGATTCAATCGTTAAGATCAAATACTAATAAGGTGTCGGTAAGTTTGTTATTGGGTATGACCCGACTTGGATCATAACACATTAGCCGCATTACTTTAATATGTCTCTCGGGCATACGAAATACCTTCAATCTCCCACTTGCACGAGAAACATAAGAAATTAATGCAAGTGATGGATACCACCTAACGACCATCCATCACCCCCAATATGTTATGACTTTGTGCCATTCAATAACATCATCTCTTTTGAGTTCCCATCTCGAATATGAATAGGTGAATCTTTCATTCTATCCTTTCGTCCTAGATGTCATGTTTAAATCCAAGAGACACAGAGTGATCACTCTCTTCTAGATTTAACTTTATCAGGCCTTAGACATCTGACTCTCAACGAATAAGAGGGACAAATTCCATCTTGACTACATACGTCCTAGATATATACCTTGCATTATACCTGAACTCCTCCTTGTGAATTACCATATTTCAGAATAGCGAAGGAAGGAATCAAGGCATAATACTTGGTGAATATCCGAACCCAATACGTATCTCAGGTCAGAGGATACAATGACATTCGCCTTTACTCAAGACTACATGTGATCAACCACAAAGGCTCCATTTAGTAAATCTTGAGGGCGGGTCTTCCAATATTTGTATCCCACAAATATCTATGAACCTTGGTAGCAACCTTGCCCCACATTCAGTCCGTGAATGTATACCAATCCAAGTTCATAATAGTCTAAACCTCACACTTGCTCCCACAAATGTGATCGACTACGGAATTTAGAATAATTACTTATTCATGGATAAAATATGCAAAATAGGAACATAACTCAAAATAAATTAATACCATAATTATATTAATGAGTTTGAACAACTTCATTCCGTTACAATACTTAAAACAAATCATGACCAATCACTAGAATATCGAAGCCCTAAAACACAAACATGTCCTACGTGTTTTGCTCCATGTAAGAGCTTCGTGAGAGGATCCGCTATATTAAGATCTGTATGAACTTTGCGAATACATATCTTTCCCTTTTCAACTTCATCCCTTATGTAGTTGAATCTTCGCTCAATGTGACGTGTCTTTTGGTGAGCACGAGGTTCTTTGATTTGAGCAATCGCACCCTCGTTGTCACAAAAGATCTCAAGAAGGTCCTGAATGGAAGGGACTACTCCTAAGTCGTCGATGAATTTCTTCATCCATGCAGCTTCCTGAGCTGCCAATGAGGTGGCAATGTACTCCGACTCTGTAGTGGATAATGCAACAACATCCTGCTTTGAACTCTTATAAGAGACCGCACTTCTATTTAATGTGAAGACATAACCGGATTGTGATCGATATATTAGAAACATATACTTAGTCCTCCTAAGGTATTTCAATATACTTTTAACCGCAATCCAATGACTGTTTCCTGGGTTATTTTGGTATCTGCTTGTCAAGCTTAGAGCACATCACACATCCGGTCTAGTGCATATCATTGCATACATGATTGATCTAATAGCAGATGCATACGGGACTCTCTTCATACTCTCTTGTTCATCTTTCGTGGTAGGGCACTGAGATGAACTGAGAGGCGTTCCTCTTTGAATGGGTACCAAACCACTCTTAGAGTTCTCCATCTTGAACCTTTTCAAGACCTTTTCAATGTATGCACTTTGATTCAAACCTATCAGTTTCTTGGATCTATCCCTGTAGATCCCGATCCCCAAAATGTATTGTGCTTCTCCAAGATCCTTAATGGAGAAGCATTTACTTAGCCAAGTTTTAACTCCTTGCATTGCCGGAATATCATTTCCAAATAACAATATATCATCCACATATAGTACAAGGAACATGATAGTGCTCCCACTAGCTTTCTTATATACACAAGCTTCATCACCATTTTTAATGAAGCCAAATTTCTTGACTTCCTGATTAAAACGATGATTCCACATTCTAGATGCTTGTTTCAATCCGTAGATTGACTTCTTTAACTTGCATACCTTTTTAGGATATTTCGGATCAACAAAACCTTCAGACTGAACCATATAGACATCTTCCACAAGATATCCATTTAGGAAAGTGGTCTTGACATCCATTTGCCATATTTCATAATCATAATGAGCATCAATGGCAAATAATATCCTAATAGACTTTAGCATTGCCACAGGCGAAAAAGTTTCATCATAGTCAACCCCTTGAGTTTGAGTGAAACCTTTTGCTACAAGTCTAGCTTTATATGTATCCAAGTTTCCATGTATGTCGGTTTTCATTTTGAAAAGCCATTTAAAATCAACTAGCCTTGAGCCAGCATGTTGTGCAACAAGTTCCCAAACTTGGTTGTCATACATGGATTGCATCTCAGCGTTCATGGCTTCCTGCTATTTATCCTTATCAATCCTTGATAAAGCATCTTGGTAGTTTGTTGGTTCATCCAAATCAACCACATAGCAACCATCGTTGAGAAACCCATATCTCTCAGGAGGATAACTAATCCTACCAGATCTGCGAACGTCTTGTGTATTTTGATCATCCATTTGATCATTCTCAACATTTTCACGTTGAGTGCTAGTGTTAACCAATTGTGTATCATCTACTTGATCTTGAACCTCTTCAAGATCTATCTTCCTTTCACTATCACCTTCCAGTAGGAATTTAGTTTCAAGGAATTCAGCCTTCCGAGCAACAAATACATTCTGCTCGGAAGGATCATAGAAATAATATCCCATATTATCCTTGGGATATCCTATGAAGATAAACTTTGTGGATCGAGCATTCAACTTATTAGGGACGTAATGCTTAGGATAAGCTTCACATCCCCATACCTTTAAGTATGATAAAGATGGAGGTTTTCCAAACCACATCTCATGAGGAGTTCGTTCCACTTTCTTGGTTGGGGCCATATTTAAAATACGAGCCGCGGAGCATAGACAATAACCCCAAAATGATAGAGGTAACGAGCTTCTAGCCATCATATATCGAACCATATCCATTAGGGTTCGGTTCCTCCTTTCAGAAACTCCATTAAGTTGTGGTGTCCCGGGTTGAGTAAGTTGCGAAATAATCCCACAACTTGTAAGATGATCTTGGAAAGCATCGCTTAGGTATTCACCTCCTCTATCGGTACGAAGTACCTTAATTGTCTTATTGAGTTGATTTTGTACTTCGTTTTGATACTCTTTGAATGGTTCAAAAGTTTCGTCCTTATGTCTTAACAAGTAGACATATCCGAAACGACTGAAGTCATCAATGAAAGTAACGAAGTATTTTTCACCGTTCCTAGTTATGGGCTTAAAGGGTCCACATACATCCGAATGTATTAATCCCAATAAGTCCTTAGCCCTTTCATAGGTCCCTTTGAAAGGTGCTTTAGTCATTTTGCCTTGTAAACAAGATTCACATACATCAAATGAGTCTAGTTCATTTGATTTCAAAATGCCATTCTTTTAAAGTGTATGCATTTGATTCTTATTTATGTGACCAAGGCGACAATGCCATAAGTAGGAATCACTCAAATCCCTTTTGAGTTTCTTGGTGTTTGCATGGAACATTCAGCTATTGTATGATGCGTCATCATGAACTAATTCATAAATACCATTCGAAGGTGAAGCCTTAAAATAGAACACATTATCTAAAGAAACATGGATATCATCATTAATGAAATTAAGATTAAAACCATATAGTTTCAAACGGGATACAGAAATAATGTTTCGAGATAAATCGGGTGCATACAAAACATTTTTCAAAATAAGCTCCAAACCACTTGGTAGCTTCAAAACAAAGTCTCCTTGAGCTTGCACTTGCACCCTTGCTCCATTTCCCATGAAGAGACTTGTTGTTTCCGCTTCTTGATCACTTCTTTTGAACCCCTGCAAAGAATTGCACATATGAGTTCCACATCCTGTGTCTAATACCCATGTATTAGAAGAAGTAATACTAAGCTCAATGTAAACCATATATACATTACCTGAGGTTTGCCCTGCATCCCTCTTTTCTTTCAACTCTTTTAGGTAGACCGGCCAATTGCGTTTCCAGTTACCCATTTCACCGCAACCAAAGCACGGATCTTCCTTGGGGTTAGCCTTTCCGGCAACCTTTTGCTTCTTGTTATTGTTGGTTGGGGTAACCATCTTGCCCTTTCCCTTGCCCTTGCCTTGGTAGGCGGGTCCTTTCCTCTTAGCCGCCTTTGGCTTAGAAGTGTTATTGTTTTTGGACCCGCCTTCATTGATCATAAACATGGGGGAAGCCCTTTTACCCATACTCGCTTCGGCCGTCTTTAGCATGGCATGTAATTCACCAATGCTCTTATCCCATCCATTCATGTTGTAATTCATTACAAATGTGTCAAATCTCTTTGATAAGGAGTTAAGGATAAGGTCCGTGGCTAATTCATTAGACATGTGGCAGTTTAGATGGTTCGCTCGATCAATTAGGCTTTTCATCTTAAGGACATAAGATGAAACGGATTGGGAGTCGTCCATCCGACATGCATGAAGTGCTCGAACCGTTTTGAAGTTCTCGACACGAGATTGTTAAAGGAACATCTCCTTCAACTGTGTAATCATGTCGTATGCATTATGATGCTCAAAATCCTTTTGGAGTTCGGGTATCATAGTCCCAAGCATGAGGCAAGAAACTTGAACCGAATCGGTGCAATATTTCTCCCAATAAGCCATGCCTTCCGTATCATCCTCGTCCGGTTGATCGGGAATGGGGTCTTCCAACACATACGCCCTATCCTCAAGTTTGAGAACAATTCTTAGATTGCGGAACCAATCCATGAAGTTTGTATGGTTGAGTTTTTCCTTTTCGAGGATTGACCTCAACGATAGGTTGTTAAAGTTGATAGGTGCGTTTGGAATGTTGTTGTTGTTATTGGCGGCCATCTACAAAATTTAACAAAGTTGTTTAAGTATTAATTTTAATTTAACAATCAATACCCTTTAAATCCAATTGATATTTATTAAATTTTAGAATCCAACGGTAAACCAAATTTCGGTTAGGTGACCTTTATCCCGTCATTTGATTTAGCTAGGTAGTCATTGCATGACAATTGCAATCCTTTTGCAATTTCTAAGTTATGGAATCATGCAATCCTTTTGCATGGCATATTTATCCCATCAACGCCTATTTGTTTCACATGCTTCGGTGACCCTAAGTTCATGATTCCCAAATCAAGTCGTCCTACTTGTGTAAACGTGTAAATTTAACATACAAGTGGTTAGGTGACCTTTATCCCACAAGTGTGCGAAATTCACCTTTATCATATTAGTTTGCTCATAACGGTTAGGTGACCTTTATCCCATTATGAGTTCCCTAATAAGGATGGCGTTTAACTTGTTTACCTTGTTAATAAGGAATTTTAAGTTTTCATTAATTCTAGTTTGAGAAAACAATCATGCCATACACTAACATGAATTTAGTGTATGGTTCATTTGAAATCCATTTTCAAGTCTTGTAATTTTAGTCAATTACTTGATATAAACCATTTTATATATATGATCCTTATCATGTTCTTAATAACCGATTATTAATGTCCTTTTAGTCATTTTTAATTTAACCATTTAAATTGACGTTTTGCATGTCGTTAATAATGTATTAATTTAACCAATTAAGTTGCCATTTTCTAGTTGTTGACATGTGTGATTAACTTGTAGCATACAAACATACAATCCACATAATCATACAAAACAACCACGCATGCAAAATCATATGTTCACAATCAAGCCATTTTGGTGGACATTTGTTTAGCCGAAAACAAATGCCACCGGTAAAGGGGTTATAACACAAAGTAGGAGATTTTAAATCTCCCACTTAATCTTGCATCCAAATGCTTCCTCATGTGTTCTTCAAGTCTTCATCATCTTCATCATTTTACAAAATATATCCTAATACATTTTGTCTAAAAAAAAGAAAATTCAACCTAATCTATTTTACATACCAAATATAAAATAAATTACATAACCAAATGAATAATTATTACAAACCAAATCGAATAAATTATTACAAACCAAATGAATGAATAAATCAACCAAACAAACATCCATTCAAACACAAGGTCGTGGCTATGATTGTGAACAATAAATATGACCAAAATGGAACAACCCAAAACCCATTTTGGGTGTCCAAGAATTCGGCCAAACCAAGCAACCCTCCAAACCCGAAAAGTTTTTGCAATCTACTTTCATGCATGTTTATAGATTACAAAATTCATGGGTTTATAAACCATATAAGAAGCATATTCCAAAGACCTCGGCTCTAGATACCATTGTTGGATTCAATATAACAACATGTTCTTAATGTTAACATAATTACTAAACCATTTTAGTAAGATATATATATTAAGTGGAAGCATGATTTATTAAGAAAACAAGTGTATACATATTTGACCAATTTATTTGAATTCCAATTAGACATCAAGTCATGAAATATGCTTGCAAAATAGAAGTAGTTTAGAGGTTATACCTTCTCCAAGTTAGGAGGTTAAAAGGATGATGAAGATGATAAACAAGAGAGTGAAACCCTAAGCCTTTGAAGCACCAAAACCACCCTTGATGTAAGTTAGGAATTAGACACTTAATGAGCTAAATAACCAAGCAAGAACCTCTTCCTTTTGAGCTCACTGATTTTGGACAGCAGCTATCTCCAAGAGTTGATGATGAATGTAAGCTCCAAAACTATGAAACCTCAAGAGATTATACCCCAAACTTATCACCAACACCCTAGCCTTTAGTTAGGATTTAATGACACTTGATTTTATCTTGCAAAACTATGTTTGGAACTCCCTCTTGAGTCCCAAAAATCACGGCCAGAATCAGCTGCAATGTGCAGTTTTTTTTTTGCTCAACAACTCAATATGTTTGCATGTATTGGTAAGCTTTTAGTCAAGGAGCATGCTTATAGATACTAGGAAAAGTATGGACCATTCAATGAAGAATCTTAGCATGCTTCTTTTACTCCCAATGCCACTACAAGGATCATGTTATAATATACATTTATAAAAAAAACTGAATTTATAAAATCAGTTTTTATAAACATGATTTTATAAAACACATATTATAAACTTGTATATTATTTGTTATGTATATTTTATAAAACCAATTTTATAAAATTTAACATAACTTAATTAATTATTTAACCTATAAATAATTAAATCCTTGCTATATAAGTTATTCCATAACTTATATATAAACATATCAAGTAACATTATTTAAGAAACCTTTTCCTTAAAATTCAAGTGTCGCGTATTTAATCAATGATTCAATCGTTAAGATCAAATACTAATAAGGTGTCGGTAAGTTTGTTATTGGGTATGACCCAACTTGGATCATAACACATTAGCCGCATTACTTTAATATGTCTCTCGGGCATACGAAATACCTTCATCCTCGAGATACGAGTTCTCCAACCTTGACTGTGGGTATAAAATTATGCGCATTACACCACATTTGAAACAAGGAAAGACGATATGCACTATCCGGATCCAACTGCCCAATACCGATGTTAAAATAAGAAAGAACGAGCATGTAGAAATTAGTGGATGAATCCGGATGTTTCCTCTTTCCATTAACAGGTTACAAATTGCAACCTTACCTGGTGAAGAATGGTTCGCACGGTCACGCCACGCTGGAACAACAGGCGTCAACTCATTGATAGGAGGACACCATGTTATGGGTTTCTTTATATAATCTGACATAATGGATCCCACATTTTAAAAGTCATCTTTTGCGTTATCAGTTGACACTCTGCAACAAGGGAATATGTTTAAAAAAGCAAGAGGGAGAAGGAGACCAAGAACGAAGAGAAAATAGAAGTATCTATAGGAAGGAAAAACGGAAGAAAGAGAAACTCGCTGAAAAATCCGGACCGTACGTGTGTCAAAGAACGCAAGGCGTATCAAAAAGAAATTTAATGACGTGACAGTTGAAGTGACATATGCATGTCGTGATAATGAAACATATATTTCATAGCATTACCCCTCAAGAAAGACAAGCTTTTAGTTGCAATTGTTCCATTTACAAGTTATATTCGTTTGTATAATAAAAAGTGAAGACAAAAGACAGATTCGACGAATTGAAGATGCAAACGACCAAAAAGCTAAAAAGTACAAAGTACAATCAAAGTGGTTCAAATTATTGGTGAGAAACGTCTCAAAATTAAAAGAGTACAAGCCGCAAAACGCAAAATACAAGATATTAAATTGTACGAAAGGACGTTCGAAAATCCAGAACCGGGACCAGAGTCAACTCTCAACGCTCGACGCAACGGACTAAAAATTACAAGTCAACTATGCACATGAATATAATATAATATATAGTTAATTCTTAAAATTATATATATATTCTATTATTATATAAAACCGTCGGCAAGAAGAAAACATCAAATGTGAGCTGTCCCAGGAGGCCATGTGATTGCATGGCCTGGCAGTTATAAACCCATGCGATCGCATGGTGAACAGAATCAAGTGACATCCTATAAATTTCGCAGTTTTTGATCAAATGTTTACACCTTTTTCTTTATCTCTCAATCTCACGTATATATATATATATATATATATATATATATATATATATATATATTATAATTTTAATTTTAATTTTAATAATAAGGGTATGTTAGCGAATGTTGTAAGGGTGTAAGTCGAAATTCTGTCCGTGTAACGCTACGCTATTATTAATCATTGTAAGTTATGTTCAACCTTTTTAAATTAATGTCTCGTAGCTAAGTTATTATTATGCTTATTTAAGCCGAAGTAATCGTGATGTTGGGCTAAATATTTAAGACTGGGTAATTAGGCTTTGTACCATAATTGGGGTTTGGACAAAAGAACGACACTTGTGGAAATTAGACTATGGGATATTAATGGGCTTTATATTTGTTTAATTAAATGATAGTTTGTTAATTTAATATAAAGATTTACAATTGGACGTACCTATAAATAACCACATACACTCGATCGGACACGATGGGCGGGATATTTATAAGTACTAATAATCGTTCATTTAACCGGACACGGGAATGGATTAATAGTCAATGGACTTATTAAAATAGGGGAGAATTATATACAAGGACACTTGGTGTAATTATAGTTTAAGTCCCCAATTAGTTAAAATATTTGACTTCGGATATAAGGATAATTTGACGAGGACACTCGCACTTTATATTTATGACTGATGGACTGTTATGGACAAAAACCAGACGGACATATTGAATAATCCAGGATAAAGGATAATTAACCCATGGGAATAAACTAAAATCAACACGTCAAACATCAGGATTACGAAAGTTTAAATAAGCATAATTCCTTTATTTCATATTTAATTGCACTTTTAATTATCGTACTTTAATTTATTGTCATTTTAATTATCGTACTTTTTATCGCAATTTTATTTATTGTCATTTTATTTATCTCACTTTAATTTATTGCACTTTAATTATTGTTATTTACTTTACGCTTTAAATTAAGTCTTTTATATATTTAATATTTTACATTAGGTTTTAACTGCGACTAAAGTTTTAAAATCGACAAACCGGTCATTAAACGGTAAAAACCCCCGTTTTATAATAATAATACTTATATATATATATATATATATATATATATATATATATATATATATATATATATATATATATATATATATATATATATATATATATATATATATATATATATATATATATACAAATATAGTTTATAAAAATATAGCGTTAAACTTGGCTAAGATCCCTGTGGAACGAACCGGACTTACTAAAAACTACACTACTGTACGATTAGGTACACTGCCTATAAGTGTTGTAGCAAGGTTTAGGTATATCCACTCTATAAATAAATAAATAACTTGTGTAAAATTGTATCGTATTTAATAGTATTTTGTAGTAAAAATATAACTATTTTGTATACACCTCGCATAACATCAAGTATTTTTGGCGCCGCTGCCGGAGAACTGCTTAAACGCCGGAAGCGAAATGCTATATTAAAAAAAAGATTTTTTTTAAGTCTTAGTTTACCTTTGTAAAGATACGCTTTTGTAAAAATACGTTTTAAATATAAAAAAAATCCAAAAATATAAAAAGAAAAATAAAATATACATATTTTTTTAGAGTTGTTTAAAATATATAAATTATAAAGTATTTTTATTTCTATTTTAGTTTTTAAAAATTTATGTTTTTATTTCATTTATATAAATATTTTATATAAATATTAAAACAGAACAGAAAAAAAAATATAAATGTGTACGAGGCCAGGTACTGTAGCAGCCCAACATCAGGCCTGGTATCCGATCTCATGCGATCGCATCTCAAACCGTAAAATCCATGCGACCGCATGGCCTACTCTGACACGCCACATTTTGACCTAGTACAACAATAATTACGGAGTATTAATTATTATTATTATTAAAACCCTAATTAGGTTATAATTATTTAATTATTTAGTTTAGTTTTATTATTTAGTTTTTTTTTTTAGTTTAATTAGTTATATTAATATATAAAAATTAATACTTTTATAAAATAAATATAAAAATAATATTTTTATAAAAATAAATATTTTTATCACTTTATATATCTTTATATATTTCGTATCTTTTTAATCGTTTATTCGTAATATTTGTATTTTCGCTCGTAATTAGTTTTAATATAGTATTTGCCGTAGTTATTTTTATTTCTAGACACTTAGACTTTGCTGTAAAATCCCTTAAGTACTTTTTCTTTAGACTAAGATTTAGGTGCTTTAGAATTTTGCGACGCCGTTTTTATAAATTTTAGTACTTTTTAAGTTATTGCCGTTTTGGATATAGTATTCCTTTTAAGCTTTAATTCCTTTAGACGTAACTTTTAATTCTTAGTTTTTAGACTTTTAAGTTTCGACGCACTACGTTCTTTTTATTATTTTTTGACCTTTTATTTTTCGATGTTTTTCGACGCGCTCTTTTTCTTTCTCATTTCTCGACGCTCTAGTTTTTAGGACAGAGAATTTTCTTTTTCTTCTTTAAAATTTCTTTAAATTTCAACGAAAAATTATTTTAAGCGGTTAAATTGATAGACATCCAAAATTTTCTGGTTCGTAGTAATAGTTGGATTTGTTAGTGGCGAGTTGTGGGCTTCCGATTTAAAGGGTTCTGGCTCCCTGCTGCATCTATTGGCTATTCGAAAAGTGGGCAAAATCAGAAAAGTATATTTAATTTGATAACTTATATAATTTTTATCTTTTATAACTAATAGGATATTCAGTGAATGCACCGAGCAAAACGTTCACCACCTTTTATACGTTCACCACCTGTAACTCGATCAAGACATCTAGCCAATATTGTCGCCGTTGATTTTTTTTAGAATCGGCATCCAGTCGACCAAGTACTCCAATTCAAATTACCGATAATCCATTTTTTGAACCCGACCTCACAATTGAGAATCCGGAGGATATTCAGGGACAATTCAGAGATCCTGAACCATTAATCTTTCCTCCAGAACCACCAATCATTCAAACAGAGATTGTCGAGGAACAACCCATTAAATCAGAATCCTCTAGTGATTTAGATTCAACAAATTCAATCATGAAAAATCTGGAACCTCTAAGTATGGAAGACCGAATGAGAGCTAAACGCACTTGCCAAGGTCACGCAATTACTCAACCAGACATTAATGCGCCAGATTATGAAATCAAAGGACAAATCCTACACATGGTAACTAATCAATGCCAATTTAGTGGTGCGCCGAAGGAAGATCCAAATGAACATCTTCGTACATTTAATAGGATATGTACTTTATTTAAAATCCGAGAAGTGGAGTATGAACAGATCTATCTCATGTTATTTCCCTAGACTTTAAAGGGAGAAGCCAAAGATTGGTTAGAATCTTTACCTGAAGGGGCGATTGATACATGGGATGTTTTAGTTGAAAATTTTCTTAAACAATTCTTTCCGACATCTAAAGCCGTGAGACTTCAAGGAGTAATTGTTACGTTCACACAAAAGCCAAATGAAAATCTATATAAGGCATGGACAAGATTTGGAAAATTATTAAGAGGATGTCCGCAACATGGTTTAGACACCTGTTAAATAGTACAAATATTCTACCAAGGATGCGACATCACTACAAGAAAAGACATCGATATAGCAGCTGGTGGTTCCATTATGAAGAAAACCGCAACTGACGCTTACAAAATTCTTGATAACACTGCTTCCCACTCACATGAGTGGCATCAAGAAAAAGATATCGTTAGATCATCTAAATCAGCTAGAGCCGATTCTAGCCATGACTTTGATTCCATTTCTGCAAAGATAGATGCTGTCAAGAGACGAATGAAAAAGATGACTAAAGATATTCACTCAATACGAATTAGTTGTGAGCAGTGTGGAGGACCACATTTGACAAAGGATTGTCTCAGTATTGAACAAACAATGGAACGAAGAGAGAATGTTTCATACATGAACCAAAGGCCTGAAAATAATTATCAGAATAATTATCAACCGCCAAGACCAAACTACAATCAAAACCAGAATAATAACCGAAATGTTCCATACAACAACCAACAAGGTCCTAGCAATCAACAAGTATCCAATAATACTTACAATCAGCAAAGACCTATTTTTCAAAACAGACCACCACAAACTGATGATAAAAAGCCAAATTTTGAAGATATGATGTCAAAGCTAGTTGAATCTCAAACTCAGTTTTTCACATCTCAGAAACAAACCAAATGCTCAAGCATTTAAAAATCAACAAGCTTCTATTCAAAATTTGGAACAAGAAGTGAGCAACCTAACAAGGTTAATAGGTGAAAGAAAATCGGGAAGTCTACCAAGTGATACAAATGCTAACCCCCGGAATGAAACAGCTAAAGCCATTACCACAAGAAGTGGTATTACACTTAAACCACCTGAAATGCCTGTAATTTCTGATGAAGCTATTCTTACTCCACAAGAACCACAATCTGAGCAAGATAAGGAAAAAGAACCGGTAGTTGAAAAGGCTAATGAAGATAACACAGTTAAAGCTAAACCTTATGTTAAACCATACCAACCACCACTTCCTTACCCGAGTAAAATGAGAAAAGAGAGACTTGAAGCCGAGCAATCCAAATTCTTGGATATGTTTAAACAAATAAATGTCAATCTTCCTTTCATTGATGTGATTTCAGGAATGCCTAGATATGCTAAATTCTTGAAAGATCTAATCAGAAATAGAAAGAAAATGGAAGAACTCTCGGATGTAACTATGAATGCTAATTGTTCTGTAGTACTATTGAATAAGATACCAGAAAAATTATCTGATCCAGGAAGTTTCACAATTCCATGTTTTCTGGGTAGTCTTAGTTCAATAGAAGCATTGGCAGACTTAGGTGCTAGTATAAATTTAATGCCGTATTCATTATACACTAAACTAGACCTTGGAGAATTAAAACCAACACGAATAAGCATACAACTAGCAGATAGATCAGTAAAATATCCTAGAGGGATAATGGAGAACATGCTAGTTAAAGTTGGTACTTTAGTATTTCCAGTAGATTTTGTTATTTTGGACATGGAAGAAGATTCTCGAGTTCCTCTCATATTAGGAAGACCATTCTTAAACATGGCTAAAGCAATAATAGACGTGTTCGGTAAGAAACTGACCCTAAGTATAGAGGACGAGAGTGTTACCTTGTCAGTTGATAGAGTAATGCAACAACCGCAATCTGCAGATGATACATGTTATTATATTCAAACTATAGATTCACATGCAGAATTGTTAGAAGAATTTTCAGAATTACAAGGAACAGGAGAATGTTCTTTAGGAGAAGGAACTGAACCAATTGATGAAACTGAAATGTTAGCTACACTTATGGCTAATGGATATGAACCAACAACAGAAGAAATTCAAATGCTAAAAGAGGAAGACAGATATCGATATAAATCATCGATGGAAGAACCACCGACATTAGAGTTAAAGCCACTTCTAAACCATTTGGAATATGCTTATTTACATGGTGAATCTGAATTACCTGTAATAATATCGTCTTCTCTTACTAAAAATGAAAAATCTCAACTCATTTCTGTGCTAAAAGCTCATAAACCAGCTATTGCATGGAAAATTCATGATATTAAAGGTATAAGTCCTTCGTATTGCACACATAAAATTCTTATGGAAGAAGGTCATAAAACGTATGTGCAACGCCAACGAAGGCTAAATCCTAATATGCAAGATGTTGTTAAGAAAGAAATTATTAAACTACTTGATGCAGGTTTAATTTATCCAATCTCTGATAGTCCATGGGTAAGCCCAGTTCAATGCGTACCTAAGAAGGGTGGCATGACTGTCATCACAAATGAAAAAAATGAGCTCATTCCTACTAGGACTGTAACAGGATGGCGTGTTTGTATTGATTATAGAAAATTAAATGACGCCACCAGAAAAGATCACTTTCCCTTACCTTTCATTGATCAAATGTTGGAAAGATTAGCCGGAAATAGTTACTATTGTTTTCTTGATGGTTTTTCTGGATACTTTCAAATTCCAATAGCACCCGAAGATCAAGAGAAAACCACGTTCATGTGCCCTTATGGTACTTTTGCTTACAAACGCATGTCATTTGGACTTTGCAACGCCCCTGCAACCTTTCAAAGGTGCATGATGGCGATTTTTCACGACATGATAGAAAAATGCATGGAAGTTTTCATGGATGACTTTTTAGTCTTCGGTGATACTTTTGAAACATGTCTAGTTAATCTTGAACGAATGCTTATTAGATGCGAACAATAAAATC
Organism: Rutidosis leptorrhynchoides; assembly: GCF_046630445.1. Lineage (NCBI taxonomy): Eukaryota > Viridiplantae > Streptophyta > Magnoliopsida > Asterales > Asteraceae > Rutidosis > Rutidosis leptorrhynchoides. The sequence goes on along the minus strand of NC_092335.1, from coordinate 317,173,050 downwards.
TAGTTCTTAATTGGGAGAAATGCCATTTCATGGTTAAAGAAGGCATCGTTCTTGGTCATAAAATTTCCAAGGAAGGAATTGAAGTGGATAGAGCTAAAGTAGATGTAATTGCTAAACTTCCACATCCCACCAATGTTAGAGGAGCTGGTAGTTTTCTAGGGCATGCCGGTTTTTACCGACGTTTTATAAAAGATTTTTCTAAAATTGCCACTCCTATGAATAAACTCCTAGAAAGGGATGCTCCATTCATCTTTTCGGATGAATGCATCAAATCTTTTAATATTCTTAAAGAAAAACTCACTAATGCGTCGATCATGATAACTCTAAATTGGAATCTACCGTTTGAACTTAAGTGCGATGCAAGTGATTTTGCAATGGGAGCCGTTTTAGGACAAAGGATTGAAAAAAGATTTCAACCTATTTATTACGCTAGTAAGACGTTACAAGGAGCACAAACGAACTACACAACTACTGAAAAAGAACTCCTTGTCATTGTCTTTGCTTTTGACAAAATTCGTTCATATCTAGTTCTAGCTAAAACGGTGGTCTATACAGACCATTCTGCTCTTAGATACCTATTTTCAAAACAAGATGCTAAACTAAGATTAATCCGTTGGATCTTACTCTTACAAGAGTTCGATATTGAAATCCGAGATAAAAAGGAGCAGAAAATCTCGCAGCTGATCATCTTTCTCGTCTTGAAAATCCTGAATTAGAAGTTCTCAATGAATCGGCCATACAAGATAACTTTCCTGATGAATATCTATTGAAGATAGATTATAATGAAATTCCATGGTTTGCAGACTATGCAAACTACTTAGTATGTGGATTCCTTGAAAAAGGGTTGTCGTACCAAAAACGAAAGAAATTCTTTAGTGATATAAAAGCACTATTTCTGGGAAGATCCACATTTATTTAAAAGTTGTCCTGATGGAATAATACGCCGATGTGTATTCGGGAATGAAGCCAGTCAAATCTTAAACCATTGTCACTCAGGACCAACAGGAGGGCATTATGGGCCTCAACTTACAGCAAGAAAAGTTTACGACGCTGGATTCTATTGGCCTACAATTTTCAAAGACGCACACCTTCTTTGCAAATCCTGTGATGCTTGTCAAAGGGTCGGAAAAATAAGTCAACGTGATGAAATACCACAAAATGTCATTCAAGTATGTGAAGTATTTGACATTTGGGGTATTGACTTTATGGGTCCATTTCCAAAATCTCACAATAATCTCTACATTCTCGTTGCCATTGATTATGTATCTAAATGGGCAGAAGCACAAGCTCTCCTGACTAACGATGCACGAGTTGTAGTCAACTTTTTAAAATGTCTTTTTGCTAGGTTTGGAACACCGAAAGCTTTAATAAGTGATCGGGGTACTCATTTCTGTAATAATCAACTTGAGAAAGTTCTCAAAAGATATGGAGTAACTCATAAAATCTCAACCGCTTATCATCCACAAACAAGTGGACAAGTTAAAAATACCAACCGATCACTAAAACGTATTCTAGAGAAAACCGTAGGATCAAATCCGAAGGAATGGTCCATGAAATTGGAGGATGCACTCTGGACTTTTAGAACAGCCTACAAAACTCCAATTGGAACCACACCTTTTAGACTCATTTACGGAAAAGCATGTCACCTTCCAGTAGAAATTGAGCACAAAGCATTTTGGGCTTTGAAGACATGTAATCTTGATTTGCATGAAGCCGGACGTCTATGGTTAAGTCAACTAAACGAATTAGAAGAATTAAGACATGAAGCATACGAAAATACGTTAATCTATAAGGAAAGAACGAAGAAATGGCATGATAAAAGAATCAGAAGTTCAAAAGAATTTAAGGAAGGAGACATAGTTCTTCTTTTCAATTCACGATTCAAGCTATTTCTTGAAAAATTGAAATCAAGATGGTCTGGACCATTCATAGTCAAAAGAATTTTCCCGTATGGAACAGTGGAGTTAATAAATTCAAATGGGATTGAATTTAAAGTTAATGGTCACAGAGTTAAACATTACATAGATAATCTAATGGAAGTTGAAAATGAAGTTAATCACAATTTCGACACCACAGCTAACTAAGTGTGGGAAAGTTCGAATCTTTTTAGGGTAATATATATTTCTGTTAGAGTTAGATATTCTGTTTTCGTGTAGTTTTCGAAAATGGAATCCGAATGGTCTTTCCCTAGCAGACCCTAAAGAACTAGTCTTCTCCCCCCATTCTGAATTTTTATTTTTTTAGGTTTTACGAGATAAAGAATTCCTTTGATCTGAACCATGGTCTAATGCTACACGCTATGATTACTAAACGTAATAATGACACACTTCCAAGTGAACTGGTATCATTCATAAGAGGCAAAATGGAAGGAGTAAGAATAGAACTCAGGAAAGATCATCATAAGATACATTTTAGTAAAGGCAAATCAAAATCCGCAACAAAAAGAAGAGCACGACACCTTAAAAGATGTTATAAATGCGGAAAATGGTCACACTAAGGTAAATGTTCAAATAATCAAACATATTCAAATACCGAATTTGTTACTCTATGCAGAGAAGGACCGTTTATATGTTTAGAAGAAAAGATATTGAAGATTCGAGGTTATGCTTACGTAGCTATGGAGAACCAAATCACACGACTCTCATATGAGTCGGCTAAAGCAGGTCTCTGAGAATTCTTTCTCACAGGTAAGTATGCACAGTTTTTATTTTTATTTTTATTGCTTTTAACCTTTTGATAAGAAACGCTGAATCATTCACTATAAAGTATTAAATTGGTATTCAATAAAATTAGGTATGCGTAACCGAAATTATTGATATCATACAAAAATGTATTACATCACTACGAAATTTACCGTTTATTCTTAAGGTATAAATATCTTTAATCAATCAACCCAAAATATTTCAGAAATTCGTCAGGAGTAAAACTAGGTCGTTGAACCGAAATTACTTTACCGAAAAGAGGGGCGTATATTTTTGATAATATTTGATTGATTAAAGTGGGATAAAAGACCAAAAAGATTTTTAATTTTAATTTTTACCATGTTTTTAAAATTAATATATAAATATTAAATTAATATTGTAAACTTTTTAAAATCAATATATTTAAGTTTGTAAATATTTGAAAAATTAATATTTTTAATATAAGTTTGTATGTATAAAAACAAAAATATAATATAAATTTGGTGAGAATTTTTAATTTTAATTATATGAATTTTTAAATTTTATGCATTTTAAATTTAGGTTTGGTGTGAATTTAAAAACAAAAATTTACTTTATTTCATTAAGTTAAAAATGTGATTTCTAAAAATTCGTCGTGAGTTGAAAACTAGGTCGTTGAACCGAAATTGCTCTACCCAAAGGAGGGACGAGAACTTTTATTATCATTATTTTTTAATCTTATTGAGTTAAAGTATGCCAAAAACATTAAAAAACCCAAAAATCTTTACTTTTAAAACGACGCTTAAAATGACAAATTTTAAAAATTTTGTCGAGGGACGGACTAGGACAACTATCCGAAACGCCCTCATTCGTAAAAGAAACAAATTTTTAAAATTAATTAATTATTTTGTTTTAATTAATACAAGGTTTTTATAAATAAAAAAAACAAAATGCCAGACCCCATGCGATCGCATGGGGTTTCTTTGAAAAACTCATGCGGTCGCATGAGAACCGAAAACTGGTCAGATTGAAAAGAGCAGCTCGCTGTTCTGCTACTTCACAAACATACATACATACACGAACCATATCCCAAAAACAACCCTAAATTCGCCATTTTTTCACCAAAATTCACCAAATTTCTTGCTATAATCCGCTCTAAACATGAATTTGATAAGAAGTTTATCAAGAAGGGTAACAACTACACCCCTAAACCTCTTTAAATTTGATTTTTATTGTTCTTGAGCTATAATTTTCCTAATTTGATTTTGTTAATTTCTAGTGTAATTAGAGTTAAATTGTTAGTATATTATGCATGTATAACCTAGATTGATGCTATTTAACATGATTTGAAGCCAAAAACTTCAAAATTTTTAGGAATCTAGGGTTTGTGTTCTTGAGCAATTTGGGGCTTTTTGATATAAACAGGTTATGGCCGATTTTTTCATGAATTATTGCTAAATTAAGTAGTGTAACATGTTTAGGTAGCTAAATGACCCAAACTTTGATCCTAAACATGATTTTTGAGAATTAAAGTGGACTTTTTAGGTATAAAATTCATGAACTTGATTAAATTGATGTAAATGCCATTTGAAACTTGTTTAATTGCTAGTAATGGTTATTTTAACGTGTTATTTGAGTTGAATGCTTATGAACTTTGTAACTATTTTCATAAATACTTATTTGAAAAAGTGTAGAATTGTAAAAATTGTGAAAATGTGTATAAGTTTAATTTTGATTAAACATGTTATTGTAATTGTTTCAAGTTGTTATTTTGCTAACACTAATGCATATTTGGATGCACAAAATTTGTGTTTAATGTGTTTTGCAGAGATTTACTAATACTGATGGTGCATCATCATCATCTAGACAACCTGCTCCAGAACCTGAACCAGAAATGCAATATGAACCGGAGCAACAACAGGAAAAACAACAACAACCTGATCAACACGTACCTTATTATGATCCGCAACAAGAATATGTTGATGCTTACGTAGTATTTTCGATGCATCCGATAGTACAACACCCAACAATTCATGAAGAACAGTTGCATCCCAATTTGAGATTTGATCTTAGTTGGAGAGATTACCCGACATATCAAAGTAACAAATTCAAATTGGTGACGAAAAATGTAGAAGTACCAAGGGTAATCGATTGGGAGCCTTTGGAAAGGGTCCAACTAGCTAACTCAGTTAGACAGCATTTGATCTAAAGGTATGGCAGCTCTTCTTTTCCCGATTGGGAACGTTTATTCACCATTCGTAGGCCTGTATATAAGGAATGGTGCATTGAGCTTAAGAGTACTATTTCACTTAATGCGGATGTAGTTAGGTTAGATGATAGAAGTTTTCTTAGATTTATACTTGGCCGTAGAATGTACAGGATGTCCATGCTGGACATAGCCAGGGCTTTACAGATATATACGCCCGCTGAATTGCTATTACCCGATTGTACAAATTTGATTTATCATGGTGAAAGGGTAGATAGGAATTTTGATGCTAATGCCGTCTGGAGGAGTATGTCAGATTAAAATCTTTTTGGGCGGGCAGGAACACACTCCTACTTACATATTCACAGAGCCGAGCTTCGTATAATTCATAGATTTATGGCTAACTCAATTACACAGAGAGGTCACAACAAGGAGAAAATGACCTTACATGATTTATTTTACCTTAAGTGTATTCGAGACCCAAGAGGCTTTGTTAATATCCCCTACTGTGTTGGTTTTTATTTGTCTAAGATAGTGGAAGGAATACAGGAAGGGGGAATAATAGGAGGAGGTATTTTTGTTACTCTCATTGAAGAGTATTTGGGTGTAGATAGAGATCAAGGGGGTCCACTCTTGGTTTGTAGAGAACAGGATGACACTTTAGGATTGAAGGTCTATCAGGGTGCTAAGGTATTGAAGAGCAGACGCAATCAGGCAGTACCCTATGTTGGTCGTCATCCACATGTAGAGAGAGGTTCAGATGAGGAAATGGAGGAAGCAGATGACATTAGGGATGTCATTAGGGAGGCTATGACTGACGTCTATCAGCGTATAGATGAGGTAGAAATGACAAACCAGGATAGACATAATCGATACGAGCAGTGGCAAGCCCGGAATGAGTACGAGCATTCCAGGCAACGACAGCATGATAGATGGGACTATCATCAGCGTCAGATCATGAGACGGCTATCACCTCAGGATCACTACGTACCGACCCGACCTGCTTACTATCCTCCACACTAGCCCGAGATGAGACCACCATTTACTCTCTATGACCCTAACCAGGCCTATCAGTACACCTATCACCAACCATGGAACCCGACCGACGACATGAGCTAGAACCCCTATCCAGATTGATATAGTTCCTGTTGGTGATTTCTATGATTTTTATCTTTTTATTATTTTTATTTATTTATGTTTAAACATATTATATTGTGATACTTTTATGTAATTTTTAATATTTTTATTTTGTTGTACTAATATTTTATATTTGATTTAAAAGTGGGATTTTAAGTCCCATTTCAAATTACCATGCATGTTTATATTTATATTGTATGTATTTTATTTCATATACACAACAGGGTAAAACAGCGCATTTTCAAAGACTGGCATTAAGTTCAACAAAAGCTACTAATTTTGACGACAAAACGAAAAACAAATGTGATGTAACAACAAGACGGAATGAACAAATGATGTGCACCATTTATCATTCAGCAAACAAACGCCAATATGTTTGGAAACTTTGGTAAAATTTAATCATTTTTCTACACTAATCACCCTCAATAATTTAAATTGTTACTGATTTCTTGCAAATGAGGGCATTGCAAGATCATAAGTGTGGGAAGGGATTAAATTCTTTCGGATTTTTAAAATTTTAACTTATACACTTGGTTACCATTAAAAATACTAGTAACGCAGTAGTTGTATTAGAATCTAGTGCTCTCTGATAATAAAGAACAGCCCTAGTCTTATATACAGACTACCCAATTCTAGTAAAATTTTTAAAATTTTCAATTAAATGAATTTAAAATCATGTTTATACATATTTATGAACGGTAAAACTAGGTGTTAACACTGAAATTATTGTTACCTCGGAAAGAACATAAATTATGAAACAACCCAAAATGTTAGAATTCATTTAAAATGGAATAGCGGATAATAAAAAGGCAAAGAAAGGAAAATAAAAGCCAAGTGTGGGAAAAATTTACCAAGTTATTTAAAACATATATCACATATTTTTGTACAAATATCTAAAGATACTTTTGTTTTGGACAATTTTATCAGTTTTACCCAATTTCTTATAATATATTTGAAAGAAAGATGGATCTACACGATGAATCAATTCCATCATTAAAAGGAAGTAAAGTCTTCCGAAAAATACACACGCTTCTTGATTTAAGTCAGGAAGTTGTCGTCTAGACCAGTTGTAGAGTCTACGAAAAACCTTGAAAAGTTTTCTCAAAAATCAGCTGGAAATCCACGGACCTCAGCATCAAACAGGGTCGCCAAGTGGTCAGACTTATCCTAACCATGAAAGAATCTGTCTCGTAAAATGAAGAGGACGCCGAGCAAATTAGCTTGATAAGACTAATGAATCAGATCCCCAGAAAGGATAATCTCCTTAAAGATCAAAAATCAGCTTTTAAGACTGATATTACACAATCCTTGAGATTGATTTTTAAAGATTGAGAATTACAAACTCATGGAATTCGATGATATCTAAACTCAAGCTTGAACGAGAAAATATTTTGATCAAATTACAAACCGATTTATTTTCTGAAAACCCATTTTTAATGCGTTCATTACCATTGAACGTAAAATCCTAGGAATTCACCTGGAATTCATTAGGTCACCTGAATCAAATCGGGTGTCAACCGTAAGAACGGTGGTTGCATAGCATGGTCGAAGACAGGACCTTGTGCCAGACCGAAAAACTATAGGGTGATCTTTACTATTGCTCATACAAAGGATAGTAATTGCATCCGACACGTTATAGACCATAATTAAAAGCATGTCACGGGACATTGCCTTAACAGTTACTTGTTCAACGCTTTCCTTTACAACCGGACGGTAGTTTACCGAAAGGTAATATACGGAGCAAGTAAACTGGACGTGTTGCTTTCCCAATACAAGGTTAGCAAGTGGGTGACATAAAACCATAAGTTTTGAGCTAAAATTTTCAAATCTGAAACCCACAAAACCCACAAAACCCACAAAAATAATTTCGCAAATACCGGTGAAGGGTTATTCTGGAAAACTTATTTAGGGTAAAAGCTAGATTTGATTTTCAAAAGATCAAATGTTTTCATAAAGATCCAGTTTCCTTAAAGGATCTAAATTTTCATAGTCATGTGGGACTGTAAACCACATCGTTATTATCATTGTTCATACTGCCGTATAGAAATCACTGATGTACAAAGTGTGAAGAATAAAGAAGTGATTCTAGTATTTTTATTTCAAGACTATATTGCTTGAGGACAAGCAACGCTCAAGTGTGGGAATATTTGATAATGCTAAAAACGAACATATATTTCATAGCATTACTCCTCAAGAAAGACAAGCTTTTAGTTGTAATTATTCTCTTTACAAGTGATATTCGTTTGTATAATAAAAAGTGAAGACAAAAGACAGATTCGACGAATTGAAGATGCAAATGACCAAAAACCTAAAAAGCACAAAGTACAATCAAAGTGGTTCAAATTATTGGTGAGAAACGTCTCAAAATTAGAAGAGTACAAGCCGCAAAATACAAGATATTAAATTGTACGAAAGGACGTTTGAAAATCCGGAACCGGGACCAGAGTCAACTCTCAACGCTCGACGCAACGGACTAAAAATTACAAGTCAACTATGCACATGAATATAATATAATATATAATTAATTCTTAAAATTATATATATATTATATTATTATATAAAACCGTAGGCAAGAAGAAAACAACCAAATGTGAGCTGTCCCAGGGGGCCATGCGATCGCATGGCATGGCAGTTATAAACCCATGCGATCGCATGGTGAACAGAATCAAGTGACATCCTATAAATTTCGCAGTTTTTGATCAAATGTTTACACCTTTTTCTCTATCTCTCAATCTCACGTATATATATATATATATATATATATATATATATATATATATATATATATATATATATATATATATATATATATATATATATATATATATATATATATATATATATATATATATATATATTATAATTATAATTATAATTTTAATTTTAATTTTAATTTTAATTTTAATTTTAATTTTAATTTTAATAATTTAATTTTAATTTTAATAATAAGGGTATGTTAGCGAATGTTGTAAGGGTGTAAGTCAAAATTCTGTCCGTGTAACGCTATGCTATTATTAATCATTGTAAGTTATGTTCAATATTTTTAAATTAATGTCTCGTAGCTAAGTTATTATTATGCTTATTTAAGCCGAAGTAATCGTGATGTTGGGCTAAATATTTAAGATGGGGTAATTGGGCTTTGTACCATAATTAGGGTTTGGACAAAAGAACGACACTTTTAGAAATTAGACTATGGGCTATTAATGGGCTTTATATTTGTTTAATTAAATGATAGTTTGTTAATTTTAATTTTAATTTTAATTTTAATTTTAATTTTAATAATAAGGGTATGTTAGCGAATGTTGTAAGGGTGTAAGTCAAAATTCTGTCCGTGTAACGCTACGCTATTATTAATCATTTTAAGTTATGTTCAACATTTTTAAATTAATGTCTCGTAGCTAAGTTATTATTATGCTTATTTAAGCCGAAGTAATCGTGATGTTGGGCTAAATATTTAAGATGGGGTAATTGGGCTTTGTACCATAATTGGGGTTTGGACAAAAGAACGACACTTTTGTAAATTAGACTATGGGCTATTAATGGGCTTTATATTTGTTTAATTAAATGATAGTTTGTTAATTTAATATAAAGATTTACAATTGGACGTACCTATAAATAACCACATACACTCGATCGGACACGATGGGCGGGATATTTATAAGTACTAATAATCGTTCATTTAACTGGACACGGGAATGGATTAATAGTCAATCGACTTATTAAAATAGGGGTGAATTATATACAAGGACACTTGGTGTAATTATAGTTTAAGTCTCCAATTAGTTGGAATATTTGACTTCGGATATAAGGATAATTTGACGAGGATACTCGCACTTTATATTTATGACTGATGGACTGTTATGGACAAAAACCAGACGGACATATTGAATAATCCAGGAAAAGGACAATTAACCCATGGGAATAAACTAAAATCAACACGTCAAACATCATGATTACGGAAGTTTAAATAAGCATAATTCCTTTATTTCATATTTAATTGCACTTTTAATTATCGCACTTTAATTTATTATCATTTTAATTATCGTACTTTTATCGCAATTTTATTTATTGTCATTTTATTTATCGCACTTTAATTTATTGGACTTTAATTATTGTTATTTACTTTACGCTTTAAATTAAGTCTTTATATATTTAATATTTTACATTAGGTTTTAACTGCGACTAAAGTTTTAAAATCGACAAACCGGTCATTAAACGGTAAAAACCCCCCTTTTTATAATAATAATACTACTTATATATATATTTATATTTTTACAAATATAGTTTATAAAAATATAGCGTTAAACTTGGCTAAGATCCCTGTGGAACGAACCGGACTTACTAAAAACTACACTACTGTATGATTAGGTACACTGCCTATAAGTGTTGTAGCAAGGTTTAGGTATATCCACTCTATAAATAAATAAATAACTTGTGTAAAATTGTATCGTATTTTGTAGTAAAAATATAACTATTTTGTATACACCTCGCATAACATCAACTACGTTGGAAGTAACTATCACTTCCCATTTAATGAACACAATAAGTTATGGCACAGCTGAGTTCGACATCACGTGCAATGCTCGCGCTTAATATCGAACTGAGGTGACTTAATGATGTACATAATCACATACTTCGTATACACGCATCGCACATGACCTGCACGTGCATAACAAAGACATCGTGTATGGAATTCTGAGCGTCCCACTTCCGCTCACATATAGCGCAAATCTCCAGAAGCATGATGCGCGCATAACTCGCTAGTGCATCTAAAAGATGCGCTTACATGACCTTCGTCATCAGCGCTAAATGAGGGGTTGCCAAGAAGATGAACTAACGACCACATCGTACAGATTGCAAGCAAGGTATTAAGCCAATGAAAGGTACCTCAGATGGTTGACACGATCCTAAGAATATACGACCAATAAAAAGCATTGCAGTCTGTAGGACAGTTGTTAAATTGCTTGGGGACCACTTATACTTTTTAGCTTTATCCGACCAATTAGTACGACGTGGCAAAAGCATGTTCCCTTAGCCCTATTACTTGGTACTACGGGACAAAGGTGGCTAGCTATAAATAGAACATCAAACCTTCATTACGAAGGACACACACAAAATACATTTTGGTAATATTATACGGATCATATCATCTTCATTAGGATTTAAACCCGCGCTACAGGAATCAACATCATAATCTCTACTTACATTTACAGGTAACGTTCTATGAACATAAACTCTAAATACCACCATTGAGCCATCAATTACCGACTAATCCGACGATGGTGGATCGGCATTTAACCACCCCCGTGAGATCATAATGTAACACTGGGTTATTCACGGTACACCGGACAAGAGAGTTAAACTCGAATGACCCTTAAATTCCTCTCATTTGTTGACCCGAGTGTAGACCGAACCCCTTGGACTGTGCTTGATCATAAACGACATTCGAAAATCAAATTTTTAAACTTGCAAGTCATGGCTTTCGTGTAACTACCGCACTCAACGTAAACTACTGATATATAATAGGTTCGTCTACCCCGTCTTTTGTACCTGAATCCTCCTCATATTTAATTACAAGTACTTAATTAAATAGAAATGTATAAAGAAATAAACACTTACAAATAATTGCTATTTGTTTACTAATGTATGTATTTAGTAGTAAAAAGTTGGTGTACTCACTGAAACTTCATCAAATATTAAACTTGCTTAACACATAATCACCATTTGAAACCTCTACTTTGACACCATGTATCACGTCAGTAATTGGACAGTATATGTAGGATGATAAACTTATTGAAAAATCGTGTGTACTTTTAAATCAGATTAACGCAGCGGATAGTTAAAATAAGGGGGATGATTCTCACACACACTTTTTTGATCCTCACACACCAATTGAGTATTATTAGAAGAGTAAAAGGTTAAAATAGGTGTGTGAGGATCAAAAAAGTGTGTGTGAGAATCATCCCCCTTAAAATAATAATCAATTATTATTTTATAAACCATTTACAAAATTAAATATTCATATATTTAAATTTAATAAAACATGCACATGATTAACGATCACAAAGATCCAATTACACCATAATAATTGTCATGAATATAAAACAAAAGAAGAGTTAACGATATACCTTTCTTGGAGAAATTGATGAGACGGAGAGAAACTTACGATCAAAAGTATGACCGTCTCTTTGGATAGTCCACACTACACTTCAAACAACGTCAATGGATGTTAGTCCAAACTCAAGTAACAAATTAATCAACCTTTGATTAATTTATTGAAACAATAAAATAGTAATACTCCGTATGTTGATTCATCTTCGTTTCCTTGTATCATTCCCGAATTATGAGCACAAGGAACATGAACTTGTTTGTTTTATTTAAGAAAATTAAAACAATAATTCAAGGGTGTATTTTTGTTCGGTTCTTAAAGAAGGAAATGGGATAAGACCAAATTAAAGCAACAAGGTGCTTTTGGTGTGTCACTTATCGCACCGAATGAATGAATATCAAATAATATATATATAGCCAAAGTAAACCAATCTTTTGATACACGTTTTTAAAGATACGGAGTACAATCATTCACCAACCAAGTTGATTTTGAAAATCTTATATATTTAAAAAGTCGTATTTCTCAAATACTTTAGGGGTATGTTATGTAACTTATAATTAATAATTTCTATCATGTCACTTTCATGTGAATAGTAAATTAATTAATTTCGTTTCATTTACTATTCATATGAATAGTAAATGAATTAATTTCGATTTACTATTTTGTTACTTGAGTAATATATATACATCATATATATATTTTATTTGACGTCTCGATGTATATTTGTGTGACCCCGAAGGCTCAAATGAAGTTGGCCATATAGTTATATGTTGTACATTGCACATTAATCCTATAGACTCCCACTTGTGCATGACACAACACTAAGTAACTATACAAATAATGGTAAGCGTCTAGCAACACGTCATTGTCCCCAAATTCATGTGAGGGTAGTTTCTCGAAACTGTTTATGGTAAGTTTTAAATGTCATTCGTCCTTTTGTTTCAGATACTTTAGTTAAACTTGAGATATGGATCATCGGTCATTCTCATTTGTTTAACAATTTTGTTTCTCGATCTTAGAACTGAATTAGATCACCAAATTAATTAAGTATCATCTTAATTACATCTGGGTGCGGCTACACAAATATCTTATTCATTCATCGAGGAGCTCAAAAAGTATCTAACTCCAAACATTTTAGAGGAACAAATCCTATATTGCATACACGTGTCTATCACGAGCTTTACATTTTACCTAATAATGGCCTTTATAACAGCCTTATTCAGGACAGCGTTTAACCATATCAAAGTACAATGCTACACTCATTAAGACGGGCGTGCATCTCAAGTCTAAGGATACAAAGACATAATCACTAAAAGATTCACTACTGACTATGATCCATGTAGTGACATCTCATGGTTGGGTCATTTCAATATTCATCATCAATGAATACATATGAATTTTGGTCTCAACAAGTTAACTATTCATCATCAATGAATATAACCAAAATTTCACATTAATCTTAATTCATGTTATTCCTATAACATGACCGATTATGAAGATTTTGAATAATCAACAATTATTCATGGATTAAACATGCTAATATAGAACAAAGTGATATAAATGAAAACGATCATACCAACTATATATCAATTCATTAATATAAAACTGTTTAATGTTCTAAAAATATCCAAATATTAAATTACAAATGAAAAAGATCAGCAGCATAACGAAGTCCAATACTACTAGCATGATCATCATGGTTGTTGTGCATCATGGGCTTCGTGAACGGGTCAGCCACAGTATCATCTGTATGAACCTTAAGAATACTAATATCATTCCTCTTAACGACTTCATGAATGTAGTCAATATTTTTGAAGAATGTGCCAGATACTTTTATGTATATATGATTCTTTCGAAAGTATATTAATAATCGAACTATCACAGTACATTTTATAGAAGATTTAGTAGTGTGTACTACCCTGAGTACAACAACAAACTTCCTTATCCAGACAGCTTTCTGAGCAGCTTCTCAGTCAACAATGTATTCTGCTTTTGTAGATTGTTCAATAGTGCTCTGCCTAGAGCTCTTCCAATCAACTGTCTTGCCCATCATGACAAAGAAACAACGTGAATGGATTGAGAATCTTCTTGATCAGTTTGGAAACTAGAATCAGTATAAAACTTAATACTTAACTCTTCTTCCAAACCACCGTAAACCAAGAACATATCATTAGTACTCTGCAAATACTAAAGAATATTCTTAACAACAATCCAATGTACTTCACCTGGATTATGTTGACAATGACTCGTCAAACTCAAAACTAACGAAACATCGAGTATAGTACATATCATGGCATACATAATGGATCATATAGCCGAAGCATATGTGATACATTTCATTTGTCTCATCTCATCTGTTGTGATAGGACTCTTGAGACTCTCTCAAGGTTATGCCCTTTTGCATTGGCAAAGCTCCATGCTTGGAGTTTTGTATGCTAAATCTCTGCAAGATAATGTATGTACTTTGATTCAAACCAATAAGCCAATTGGATCTATTGTATAGATCCTCATTCCAATAATATAAGTAGCTTCATCAACATCCTTTATGGAAATACATTTTCAAAGCTAAGACTTGACATCTTGCAAGTTGAAATGTTATTTCTAATAAGTAATATGTCATCAACATATAGGATCAAGAAGACTACTTTGCTCCCACTAGCTCTAATGTAAACTCAGGGCTTATCTTGGTTTTGAGAAAAATTAAACACTTTGATTTTCTCATTAAACTTAAGATTCTAGCTCATGGATGCTTGCTTTAATCCATAAATGGATTTTAGAAGCTTGCATACTTTATTAGGATGCTTAGGATTCATAAACCCTTTCGGCTGAACCATATATACGTCCTCGCTTAGGTCGCCATTTAGGAAAGCAGTTTTGACATCCATTAGCCATATTTTATTATCATGAAAAGTAACCATGGCAATAAGTATCCTCATTGTTTTAAGGCTCGCGACTGGTGAAAAACTTTCATCATAACCTTTCGTCACCAATTGAGCTTTAAAAGTGCTTACATTACCGTCCATATCAGTCTTCCTTTGAAGACCCATTTTTTTTACCTCATTATCTTACAATTGGGTAGAAGATCAATTAAGTCTCATACTTGATTATCCTTCATGGACTGCATATCTGTATTCATAGAATCTAGTCATTTTCAGATTTAGGATCTGATATGACCTCACACAGCTAGAGGGTTCATCATAATCCCTTAGTTGAGGTTTATCTGAATTAATCAGATAATTAAACCTCATAATCCGATGAGTTCTACTAGATCTATAAAGTGTAGGCGTAACACGTTCTGGCTCACCAACAGTGCGCTCAATTTCAATGTGTGGATTGCTAGTGCTTACTGAAGGTATGTTACTTTAAAGTACTTGAATTTCATTAAGATCTACTTTACTCCCACTGACTTCTTGTAAGAGAAGATCTCTTTCCAGGAATTCAGCAGACCGAGCAGAAAACACGTTGTCTTCAGCTTGGTAGTAAAAGTAGTAACCTATTGTTTCCTTTATGTATCGTACAAAGTAACATTAGATAGTTCTGGGTTCTAATTTGTTTGAAGTGCCATGCTTCACGTATGCTTTACAACCCCAGACTTTCAGATAAGACAACTTGGGATTCTTCCCATGCCATAACTCATATGGTGTCTTTTCTACCTTCATAGTTGGAATCACATTGAGTATGCCTGCAGCAGACTCTCATGCATATCCCTAAAAGATGGTAGTAGAGAAATCAGACTCATCATAAATCAAACTATATCAAGTAAAGTTCAATTCCTCTTACTCAGACACACCATCGTGTTGTGGTGTGTAAGGTAGAGTGAACTATGAGACAATCCCACAATTCTTTAGGTGGTCCAAAAAACTCTTGATTCATAAACTTACTTACTCCATCGGAGCGAAGTGCTTTAATGGTCTTTCCAAGTTGATTATCTACTTCATTTTAGAATAATTTTGAATGTTAAAATAGCTTTTTGTTTATGTTTCAGCAAGTGAACATAATCATAGCTGTTGTACTCATCAGTAAATGTAATGAAGTAAAATTAACTAAATCTATACATTGTTCTTAAAGGGCTACATACAACAGTATGTATTAGTCCTAAAAGATCTTTAGCTCTTTTACCTAAATCGGAGAAAGAAGCATTTGTCATCTTTTCACATAAACATGACTCGCATACATCAAATGACTCCGACTCAATTGATTCCAAAAGTCCATTAGATTAGAGTTTTGAAATGCATTGTTTGTTTATATGACCAATATGACAATGTCATAGATAGGTCTTATTCAAGTCTTGCTTGAAGACTTTGACGATGTAGGTATACACAGAATTCTCATTTGAAATTACACTATGCATATCAATTTCAAAAATACCATCACGTGGATAGGTATTAAGATAAATATATTATCCTTAGAAACTGAAATACCTAAGTATAACAACCCTCACTTTTCGACTTCTGAAATTACTGAAATGACCCTAGGGTTTACTACCTGACTATACGTATTAATTATTTAAGGGTTGTTATATACACAATCGATTTAACGTTGACCAAATAATAAACTTTTCGTCGACACTCACTGATAATTAAAATTTATGCAATCCTGTAATATTATAACTATTAATCTATAAGTAATAAATAAAAAGTGACATTTATATAAATAATAAAACAATTAGGAACTAAATAAAAAAATAAATACAAGTCATGAATTAGTAAAAAGAAAATAATACTTATCATGTAGTAAATTTATAATAATAATAATAATAATAATAATAATAATAATAATAATAATAATAATAATAATAATAATAATAATAATAATAATAATAATAATAATAATAATAATAATAATAATAATAATAATAATAATAATAATAATAATAATAATAATAATAATAATGAGACTAAAGAATCTTAAACAATTACATCTTTATATTGACTAAAAATAAAATATATATATATATATATATATATAAAATATAAACTAGTACCACCTATTGTTGACTAAAATAATTATAAAATAAAATAAAATTATAAATTAGAACATCCTTATGTTGACTAGCACTCTAATACTTGCACTATATAAACACCCCTAGACTCCTAGTTTCTCATTCAAAAATCACACCAAAATCCCCTATCTAAAAACTTGAAGAAGTCTTGAGGTAACTTTCCTTTTTCATTTTCTTATTTATTTTTATTCATTTTATTTATTTCTTGTATTTTTTTACACAATTGTTATTTTAAATTGTTAATAATATTCACATCGGTAGTATTTGTTTGGAAATTATTTAGAACAGTAGTAGTACTTATAAAAATAATTATGATAAGTTTTGGAATATTATTTGTAGTTAATTACGAATTAAATACTAATTAAAGACGAAAATCATATAAAATTTGTAATAAAAATATACAAAATAAATAAAATTAAATAAATAATTTTTTTGTTTTCATAAAATTTTTCAAGGTCTGAGAAAATTATAAAAATTAATTTATGGGTCGAATTATTAATTATTATGTAATTAAAAACTATTATTATGTAAACAGGAGGTAAATAAGGAAATAATTGTAAAAATAAAGAAATATTTTTATAAATATTTTTCTACAGGTTATTTAACTATAAAAAACTTATAAAAATTTTAAAAATAATTATTTAGGTTTATTTAGTATTTTATGTAAAACTAAACTTGTTTTGTGATTAAATTAAGAATTGAAACAAATATAAATACAAAATTGTAATAAAATTACTTTCTTAAATTTTTATACTGATTTTTATAATTAAATAAGACTATAAAAATTATGTATATGATTATTAGGTATTTAATTAATTATTTAGGTATTTATGGATAATATTGGGTTAATAAAGTACTATATTATTAAGTATCTTGTAAATTAAATAACAAATAATATTCCTAATTATGTTATATTTATTGTATGAGATAATGATTAGTATATTGTAGATATTAATTAATCTAAGTTAAGATAGTAATTATAGCTTGAATAATAATGCGCATATAATTATAAAACTATTAATAGTTATGTAATACTAATAGTAACTATATATATAATTAACTTAGTTATATAATAAAGTTTATACACCCATAATATGTGAAGGTTATAATCAATATAACGTGCACTATATATGAACCTCACCGCTAAATATGGCCTAGGGTGGTCCTTGTTGCCTTTTGGGAACCGCTTGTGGATTTCGAATGCCATGACATAGATTCTGGTCAAGAATCCTGGGCAACCGGTAACAACTGATCATTCAAGTGACTTGTATGATAGAAACGAGATTTGAGATAGTTGTACAACGTATTGTTAAAGATTATAACCCGAACTTTCTATAATTGGAAAGTTACTAAAAGTGGAAACTTTCCACAGATAGTAACCTTTCCGAAAATGGAATTTCTTTTAGAAAACCATTATCATTAGTATAGTTACTATACTTATGTCTATTAGACGACATCTGATCGTACATTCTATCTCTAGGTTGATATCTCGGTCCCTTACTTGATTTACTTTCCTTTCTTGCGTGGAATACTTCAACAACTATTTAAGGTGAATTTCATAGCTCCGCTTTTACATTTTTATGTTTTTATATTGGGGTGAGACACATGCTTTATTTTAAATGCTTTAACATGCTAGACAGAAGTACAAACTTATTATGCGACCAACATGAGTATTTTTATTGTGTTCTGATAGTGCTCCAAATGAACATATATTTAGTAGCAATATCCTTCCAATATGTAAAGTTTTCAGTTGTAATTGTTCTATTTTCAAGTAAAATTCGTTTATATTAAATAAGTGCCAAGACAAAAGGCGAAAACGAAGATTCGAAGACAAAAACGTCCAAAATGCTCAAACGTACAAGATACAATCCAAGTGGTTCCATTTATTGATGAGAAACGTCTAAAAATTACAAGAGTACAAGTTGCGGAACGCAAAGTACAAGATATTAAATTATACGAAAAAGCGTTCGAAAATCCAGAACCGACGCAACGGACCAAAAATTACAAGTCTAATATGCACAAGAATATAATATAATATTTAAATAATTATATAAATTATTTATATATTATATATTATATTAAATAACGTCGACAAGCAAATGGCCAAAAGTTGGTGAGCTGGAGTGCGTTACTTCGCGATCTCGGAGCTGGAAGTCACATTTGCTTCGCGATCTCGGAGCAGCAATTTCAGAATCTGCCTATAAAAGGCCACGAAATCCGACGAGTTTATACACAAATATATATATATATATATATATATATATATATATATATATATATATATATATATATATATATATATATATATATATATATATATATATATATATATATATATATATATATATATATATAATAGGTTAGTTTTATATTAGATCAGTTTGGGTTATGTAAAATTTATTTTACGGATTTTAAAGTCAAAGTTCTGTCTGTGTAAAGCTACGCGATAAATACTCAATGTAAGTTATGTTCTCCTTTTTAAATTAATGTCTCGTAACTAAGTTATTATTATACTTATTTGAGCCGAAGTAATCGTGATGTTAGGCTAAATATTAAGATTGGGTTATTGGATTTTGTACCATAATTGGGGTTTGGACAAAAGATCGACACTTGTGGAAATTAGACTATGGGCTATTAATGGGCTTTATATTAAATAAACGATACCTCGTTAATTTAATATAAAAGTTATGATTTGACGTATCTATATATAACAACATACGCTTAATCGGACACGATGGGCGGGATATTTATAAGTACAAATTATTGTTCATTTGACCGGACACGGGGATGGATTAATAGTTACTGGACTCATTAAAATAGGGGTGGATTACATTCAAGGGTAATTGGTATAATTGTTAACAAAGTATTAAAACCTTGGATTACACACAGTCGTTAACCTGGTGTATTCATTAAACAAAGTATTAAGACCTTGTTACAGTTCGAATCCCCAGTTAGTTGGAATATTTGACTTCGGGTATAAGGTTAAATTTGCCGAGCATTTTATAATTATGACCGATTAACTATTATGGACAAAAACCAGATAGGTCTCAAACATCCAGGACAAAGGATAATTAGCCCATGTTGCGATTGCTGTTATTTATTTTACACACTTTAATTATCGTCATTTAGATTTGCATTAGGTTTTAATTGTGACTTAAAATATAAAATCGACAAACCGGTCATTAAACGGTAAACCCCTTTTTATATATTATTATATATAATTATATATATTTTGTACAAATATAGTTATTTAAAATATAGTGTAAATTAAGCCATCTCCCTGTGGAACGAACCGGACTTACTAAAAACTACACTACTCTACGATTAGGTACACTGCCTATAGTGTTGTAGCAAGGTTTAGGTATATCCCATCTGTAAATAAATAATTAAAACTTGTGTAATCTGTATCGATTTTCGTATCAAAAATATATAGTATTTCACGTACACCTCGCACGACATCAAGTTTTTGGCGCCGCTGCCGGGGAATCGGCGAAACGCTATAATTTTTAATATATATTTGTATAAATATTTTTATATAATTTTTAGAAAAACTATATAAAATAAAAAAAAAACGAACCTGCTTTGGCCCCCTACATATCTCCGCGATCTCGGAGAAAAATAGGTAAACCACATAGCGATCGCGGAGTCTGGTCTGACAGGCCTGACCTGATACACATTAATTATGAAGTAGGGTTTTATTTATTATTATTATTATAATATTTAATTTTTAGGGTTTTATTATTTAATATAATTAATATCTAGTTTTATTATTTATTTGTAATATCAAGTTTTATTTATTTGTATTATTATTGTTATTAATTATATAGATTAATATTTTTATATAATAATAATATAAAAATAATATTTTTATAAAATTTGAATTTTTATTATAATTTGTAGTTGTATCGTTTATTTTATATTTGTCGTTCGTAATTAGTTTTAAAATTTGTTTTTGCTGTAGTTATTTTATATTTCTAGATTTTTAGGCTTTGCCGTAAAATCCCTTAAGTGCTTTTTTTTTAGACTAAGATTTAGGTGCTTTAGAATTTTGCGACGCTGTTTATAAATTTTAGTACCTTTAAAGATACGACGCGCTACTTTTTTATTTTTATTTTTCGACGTTTTTCGACGCGTAATCTTTTTCTTTCTTATTTCTCGACACGCTAGTTTTTAGGACATAGATTTTCTATTTCTTCTCTAAAATTTCAAACGAAAAAAAAAAAATTATTTTAAGCGGTTAAATTGATAGACATCCAAAATTTTCTGGTTCGTAGTAATAGTTGGATTTGTTAGTGGCGAGTTGTGGGCTTCCGATTTAAAGGGTCCTGGCTACCTGCTGCATCTATTGGCTATTCGAAACGTGGGCAAAATCAGAAAAGTCTATTAATTTGATAACTTATATAATTTTTATATTTATAACTAATAGGATAATTAATAAATGCACCACATTGTAGCTAAAATTTGGTAATAAGTGTAGTATGGAAAACCTCGAAAATATCTTGGAAACTCTTTATGACATCCGAAATCAATTAAATCAATACCCTCAAACGGGTGTTGATGATAATTCGTTCGGTCAATCTTGGATCACGAATAATGAAACAATAACTGGTTGTGAAATATGTGGAGATTGTCATTCAACACGAGAATGTTATTATTACGTTCCTATAGAAAATTATTCACCCACGGAACCTGAATGGAATGATTATGAAGAATATAAGCCAAATTGGGATTATTCCCAAGAATATATCCAAACTCAACAACCAGAGGACGAGGAAAATTATGTGTCTGAAATTTTTTTAGATTATATGAAAATCAAACTCGAAGAAGTTGATGCTCAAAATGAACAAATGAGAGAGTTTGTAAATAGGCAAGCTGAAACTCTATCAGATTACACACCTGTTGATCTGAGGAATATTATGCAAGAAAATCTCATATCATCGAATTTTGATGAATTCGAGAGCTCCGAAATCACCAATTATCCCGATGATACTTTTTATTCAGCTTTACCAATTTCACAACATATCGACACATTAGCCTCAACCGACGAAATCATCGATCCATCAATGGATGAAGAAGAAGTAAGGGTGACAAATTGGTACTCTTGGGAAAATGATAACGTTGAAAATTTTACCCCCGAGACCAAAGTGGTGGAACCAATAAGGACCGTTAATGAAGAAGAAATTACTTCGATCCAGCCACAACCTTCCAATCCAATATTCTCAATAGACGAGTCATCTACCGAAGATGAACCATGAGCTGTAATAGATAATGACACCTCGGATTTCTCCCAATTGGGTAATAGAGGTGAAAACTTTAATCCCGAGAATAAACGAAAGAAAATGTTAGGAATTGTCCACCCTATAGTATGTATGTCGGTGTATATCGATCCATTTGACCAAGAACCAGAAAAGAGACATATCCATTTACTAAAAGCTACACTTAAAAAAGAATTAAGTAGTGACGATCGGGTGGGTTTAAACTTTAAACCCATTGATATATTTTATACCACCCGAGATGTAAATAACTGGCTCACTATTTTAATTCGTGGAACTTATTCTACAGACTTCACATGTCGTCAGCTAAGTGTGAGGAAGTCTAACCCCACTTAACGTTAAATTAGGGGTTCGGGTTAGTGCATAACTCGTTAATAAAAATGCATGATGAGTAAGGGTAAAATACGCATTTTCAAAAATTAGCAAACAGTTCAGAAAAGCAACCATTCTTGAAGAAAAACATATGTGATAAAACAAGAAGGAATGAACGATGAGGTGCACCATCTATCATTCGACGAGCTTTGTAATTACAAACTGAGTATTATTAATCACTTTTCTACACTAATCACCCTCATGAATTTATAATTAGAGTCTGATTTCATGCAAATGAGGGCATTGCATGATCTCAAGTATGGGGAAGGGTTATAAATTCTCTCGGGTTTATACTTGGCTTATTTTCTAAATATTGTGAAAATTTTAAAATTTTTCAACTAAATGAATTCAAAATCATGTTTATACATATTTATGAACGATAAAACTAGGTGTTAATGCCGAAATTATTGTTACCTCGAAAAGGACATAAATTGAGAAACAACTAAAATGTTTGAATTTATTTATTAGGATATAAAAAGACGCATGAAAAAAGCCAAGTGTGGGGAGAATGTACCAAGTTATTCAATTAAGAACTATCTATCACATGTTTCTGTAAAGTTATTGCAGGTGCTTTTGTTTTGGACTAAATTAACTGTTTTACCCGATGAAAGAAAAGAAAAGATGGATGTACACGATGAATCAATTCCATCATTAAAAGGAAGTAAAGTCTTCCGAAAAAGACACGCGCTTCTTAATTTAGGTCAAGAAGTTGTTGTCCAGACCAGCTGTAGGTTGACGAAATATCTAGAAAAGTCATCTCTAAAATCAGCAGGAAATCCACGGACCTCAGCATCAAACAGGGTCGCCATGTGGTCAGACTTATCCTATCCATGAGAGGATTTGTCTCGTAAAATGGGGAGGGCGCCATGCAAATTAGCTTGATAAGACTAATGAATCAGACCCCCTTAAAGATTAAAAATCAGCTTTTAAGCCTGATATTACTCAATCCTTGAGATTGACCTTAAAGATTGAGAATTACAAACTCATGGAATTCGATGATATCTAAACTCGAGCTTGAACGAGAAAATATTTTGATCAAAAATAAAACCGATTTGTTTTCTGAAAACCCATTTTCAATGCGTTCATTACCATTGAACGTAAAATCCTGAGAATTCACCTGGAATTCATTAGGTCACCTGAACCAAATCGGGTGTCAACTGTAAGAACGGTGGTTGCATAGCATGGTCGAAGATAGGACATTGTGCCAGACCGAAAAATTACAGGATGATCTTTACTATTGCTCCTACAAAGGATAGTAATAGCATCCGACACGTTTTAGACCATGAACAAATGCATGTCATTAGACATTGCCTTAACAGTTTCTTGTTCATCGCTTTCCTTTACAACCGGACGGTAGTTTGCTGAAAGGTAATATACGAGACAAGTAAACTGGACGTGTTGCTTTCCTAATACAAGGTTAGCAAGTGGGTAACACAAAACCGCAAGTGTTGAGCTAAAATTTTCAAATCTGAAACTCACAAAACCCACAAAAATATTTTGCAACACCGGTGAAGGGTTATTCCGGAAAACTTATCTAGGGCAAAAGCTAGAATGAAATTTTCAAAAGATCAAATATTTTCATAAAGATCCAATTTCCTTAAAGGATCTAAATTTTCATACTCATGTGGGACTGTAAACCACACCGTTACTATCATTGTCTATACCGCCGTATCAAAATCACTGATGTATAAAGTGTGAAGAATAAAGAAGTGATTCGTGTGATTTAATTTCAAGTTATGTATTACTT
Organism: Rutidosis leptorrhynchoides; assembly: GCF_046630445.1. Taxonomy (NCBI): domain Eukaryota; kingdom Viridiplantae; phylum Streptophyta; class Magnoliopsida; order Asterales; family Asteraceae; genus Rutidosis; species Rutidosis leptorrhynchoides. The sequence continues at coordinate 317,148,544 of NC_092335.1, read as the reverse complement.
GAGGACAAGCAACGTTCAAGTGTGGGGATATTTGATAGTGCTTCAAATGAACATATATTTAGTAGCAATATCCTTCCAATATGTAAAGTTTTCAGTTGCAATTGTTCTATTTTCAAGTAATATTCGTTTATATTAAATAAGTGCGAAGACAAAAGGCGAAAACGAAGATTCGAAGACAAAAACATCCAAAATGCTCAAACGTACAAGATACAATCCAAGTGGTTCCATTTATTGATGAGAAACGTCTAAAAATTACAAGAGTACAAGTTGCGGAACGCAAAGTACAAGATATTAAATTATACGAAAAAGCGTTCGAAAATCCGAAACCGGCACCTGAGCCAACTATCAACGCCCGACGCAACGGACCAAAAATTACAAGTCTACTATGCACAAGAATAAAATATAATATTTAAATAATTATATAAATTATTTATATATTATATATTATATTAAATAACGTCGACAAGCAAATGGCCAAAAGTTGGTGAGCTGGAGTGCGTTACTTCGCGATCTCGGAGCTGGAAGGCACATTTGCTTCACGATCTCGGAGCAGAAATTTCAGAATCTGCCTATAAAAGGCCACGAAATCCGACGAGTTTATACACACACAAAAATATATATATATTACTCCCTATGTTTAGTATAATATATATATATATATATATATATATATATATATATATATATATATATATATATATATATATATATATATATATATATATATATATATATATATATATAATAGGTTAGTTTTATATTAGATTAGTTTAGGTTATGTAAAAGTTATTTTACGAGTTTTAAAGTCAAAGTTCTGTCTGTGTAAAGCTACGCGATAAATACTCAATGTAAGTTATGTTCTCCTTTTTAAATTAATGTCTCGTAACTAAGTTATTATTATGCTTATTTGAGCCGAAGTAATCGTGACGTTGGGCTAAATATTAAGATTGGGTTATTGGATTTTGTACCATAATTGGGGTTTGGACAAAAGATCGACACTTGTGGAAATTAGACTATGGGCTATTAATGGACTTTATATTAAATAAACGATACCTCGTTAATTTAATATAAAGGTTATGATTTGACGTATCTATATATAACCACATACGCTTAATCGGACACGATGGGCGGGATATTTATAAGTACAAATTATTGTTCATTTGACCGGACACGGGGATGGATTAATAGTTACTGGACTCATTAAAATAGGGGTGGATTACATTCAAGGGTAACTGGTGTAATTGTTAACAAAGTATTAAAACCTTGGATTACACACAGTCCTTAACCTGGTGTATTCATTAAACAAAGTATTAAGACCTTGTTACAGTTCGAATCCCCAGTTAGTTCGAATATTTGACTTCGGGTATAAGGTTAAATTTGCCGAGTAGTTTATAATTATGACCGATGAACTATTATGGACAAAAACCAGATAGGTTTCAAATACATCTAGGACAAAGGATAATTAACCCAGGGTAATAAATAATCAAAACGTCAAACATCATGGTTACGGAAGTTTAAATAAGCATAATTATTATATTGTTATTTATTTTACGCACTTTAATAATCGTCATTTATAATTTGCATTAGGTTTTAATTGTGACTTAAAATATAAAATCGAAAAACCGGTCATTAAACGGTAAACCCCCTTTTATATATTATTATATATAATTATATATATTTTGTACAAATATAGTTATTTAAAATATAGTGTGAATTAAGCCATCTACCTGTAGAACGAACCGGACTTACTAAAAACTACACTACTCTACGATTAAGTACACTGCTTATAGTGTTGTAGTAAGGTTTAGGTAAATCCCATCTGTAAATAAATAATTAAAACTTATGTAATCTGTATCGCTTTTCGTATCAAAAATATATAGTATTTCACGTACACCTCGCACGACATCATGTTCATTTGAAACATACAAATCCCTGCTTTGTAATATCATTAATTGCTAGATGAATTAAAGTGGCAAACGGAATTATTATAGATAGCGCTATTGGGAGTAACGTCCCGCACTGTTGACCTCAGGTCAATTGGTGGTATAATAATGATCTCAACAATTACATATGTATTGATACGGGGTATAATCGTTTAGTTTTGATATTATACGCTCATGACATACTTTTGATATACATGATATATTGACTTTTATTAAATCTTGTGGTCTAACGAACTTACTCAAAATTAAACCTATGTTATTCACTCAACCTCGTGTTGACTTTTTAAGCATGTTTGTCTCAGGTAATTAGATGTCGTCGATATGCTGCTTTGATGATGATTGCTTGCTATGCTTGGAGTCTTCATGCATTACTTATCGTTTCATTTAAAAACATTTAATGCTTTGTTCATTCAATAAAATGTGATGACTATTTATCTTCTGATTCAAAACTCAATAAAAGTTATATAAAACGTCTCATATAGAGTCGTGCTCGTTATACAATTGCTTGATTTGATATAATTTGTCACAAATACCCCCGGCCCTATTTGGGGGTGTGACAGATTGGTATCAGAGTAGGATTGTTATAGAGAACCAGGATTGTATTTTATATGTGCCTTATGTGTTAGCTAGGGTGCCTTAGCAATCTTTTGGACTATAGCCTTTCCTGCTTTAGTTTTAATTGCCTATTCCTTATTATCTTGCTATCTGTTATCCATACTTTTACTTCTTGCCTTACGTCTTCCTTAGAACGCTAACCTTATTGTGTTTTGAAGAAACATGGTTCACGGCGAATCAAGCAACGCAAATCCAAACGTAGCCTTGACATCTCCCCATTCTAACAATTGATGGCTGCGCACAAAGCAATGGCAATAATAGCGCACCGCGAAACCTTCCGACTATTTATTCATATCAGAATTTCATGAACTACCAGCTCCCTACATACAAGGGTATTGAAAGACCTGAGTTTGGGAACATGGAAATGGTGGATGCTGGTCTCATAAACTACACTAACCAATTCCAAGAATTTACTTTCATGAATTCTCACATGACTACTCCCGAGTATCTTGGGATCCAACACTACATCAATGGGTTACCTGATGGACTCCGAAGGGGCGTCGCTGTATTAAACCCAAGGACCATACAAGAAGCCATTTGTATAGCAAACCAGCTAATTAACAAACTTGGGAGGAAAGGAGATGCTAAAAGAAAGTGGGAAGAGATAGAGCAAAAAGAATCTAAGGGTGAACCCGAAAAACGCTATAAAGGAACCCTTCCTTGTTGTCAAGATGTGAAAAACATCACAATGGGAAGTGTAATATTCAATGTGGAAACTGTAAGAAGATGGGTCACCTGAGTAAAAATTGTAGAATTCCTGCTGTTACAACATATACTCCTGCAACTAAAGACAAGCCCTTTGTTCCTACTTGCTATTCTTGTGGTGAAATAGGACATACAAAAGCCAATTGTCCTAAGAAGGAGGATATCACTAAGAATGCAGATGTTGGCAAGGCTAAGGGCCGAGCATTCGTCATGACTGCTGAAGAAGCTAGGGACGACGAGGACGTCATCACTGGTACGTTTCTTATCAACAACTGTTATGCTTCTATTTTATTCAATACTAGTGCTAATAGAAGTTATGTGTCTACTGAATTTTGTGCCTTATTTGACGAGAAATCCCAAACCTTAGACACTAAGTATCTTGAAGAAATGGCCAATGGTAAATTTGTAAAAGTTGACTGGATCTACAAGGAATGTAATCTGACTCTAGCCAATAAAACCTTCAAGGTTGACTTATTGCCTGTTGAACTAGGAAGCTTTGATATAGTCTTAGGGATGGATTGGTTATCCCCAATGAAAGTGGGTATCCAGTGTTTTGATAAGACAATTAATATTCCTCTCGAAACTGGTGAAATTCTAGTTATCCAAGGAGACAAGAGTGGTTCCAAACTTAATCTTATCTCATGCATCAAAACTCGAAAGTACCTTATGAAAGGATGTCAAGCCATTTTGGCTCACATAAAGGAAGTCAAGCCAGATGAACGGCGTATTGAAGTTCCTGTTGTTAAAGACTTTCCTGAAGTCTTTCCTGAAGTCTTTCCTGATGAACTCCCTGGTCTTCCACCACAAAGATAAGTCGAGTTTCAAATCAATTTGATCCCCGGTGCTGCACTTATTGCAAAGGCACCATACCGGCTAGCTCCATCAGAAATGAAAGAGCTATCTATGCAACTACAAGAGCTTCTAGAGAAAGGATTCATTCGTCCTAGCTCATCACCGTGGAGAGCACCTATATTGTTCGTTAAAAAGAAAGATGGTTCAATGAGGATGTGTATCGACTACCGTGAACTAAACAAGTTGACCGTCAAGAATCGTTATCCTCTCCCTAGAATCGATGACTTGTTTGATCAGTTACAAGTATCAAGCATCTATTCCAAGATCGACCTGAGATCTGGATATCATCAACTTATTGTTAAGGAATTCGATGTTTCCAAGACTGCCTTCCGAACTCGTTACGGGCATTACGAATTTTTGGTAATGCCCTTTGGGTTAACTAACGCTCCTGCTGTATTCATGGATCTCATGAACCGTGTATGCAAGCCTTATATCGATAAGTTTGTGATTGTTTTCATTGACGATATTCTCATCTACTCTAAGAGAGAGAAAGAACACGAACAACACCTCCGACAAATTCTGAAATTATTAAAAAAGGAACAGTTGTATGCTAAATTCTCCAAGTGTGCTTTTTGGTTGAAGACTGTTCAGTTTTTGGGACATGTAGTTGACAGTGATGGAATACATGTCGACCCCGTGAATATCACGGCTATTCGAAACTGGGAAACACCTAAGAACGCGAAGCACATTCGTCAGTTCCTCGAACTTGCCGGTTATTATCGGAGATTTATCAAAGATTTCTCCGTTCTTGCCAAACCACTCACCAAGTTGACCCATAAGGATAAAAAGTGTGAGTGGTATAGTGAACAGGAATCTGTGTTCCAGACCCTGAAAGAAAAGTTGACTACCGCACCAATCTTATCACTACCCGACGGAACTGAAGACTGCGTAGTCTATTGTGATGCTTCAAACCAAGGTTTTGGGTGTGTGTTAATGCAATGCCAGAAAGTCATTGCATATGCATCCAGATAATTAAAGAAGCATGAGAAGAACTATACTACCCACGACTTGGAACTAGGAGCTGTAGTATTCGCATTAAAGATGTGGCGACACTATCTTTATGGAATTAAATTCATCGTATTCACCAATCATAAGAGTCTCCAGCACATCTTTGATCAATAGCAACTGAACATGAGACAAAGACGTTGGGTCGAGTTACTAAATGACTACAACTGTGAGCACAAGTACCATCCTGGTAAGGCAAATGTTGTTGCTGATGCACTCAGTCGAAAGGATCGAGTCAAGCCTATCTGAGTGCGAGCTTTGAACATGATCATTCAAACAAATCTGACTGCTAAAATTCAGAAAGCACAACTAGAATCTATAAAGCAAGAAAATATCGGACATGAAAGACCTTCAGGATTTGAAAACCAATTACAAATCAAGGAGAACGGAACAAGGTATTACAACAACCGTATCTGGGTTCCTCAATTCAGAAATCTGCGAAAGCTAGTCTTGGATGAAGCACATAAGAGTATATAATCTATTCACCCAGGCTCCAGTAAGATGTATCACGATGTGAAAGAATTCTATTGGTAGCCTAATCTTAAATCTGATATTGCTGAATATGTGAGCAAGTGTCTTACTTGTTCAAAAGTTAAGGCCGAGTATCAAAAGCCGTCTGGTTTACTGCAACAACCGGATATTCCGCAGTGGAAGTGGGAATGTATCGCTATGGACTTTATTACTAATTTGCCCAAGACTTCTCGTGGCAATGATACTATATGGGTCATAGTAGATCGTCTTACTAAATCTGCTCATTTCTTACCGATCAAGGAAACTGACAAGATGGAGAGATTATCACAACTGTATATCAAAGAAATTGTCTCTCGTCATGGTGTTCCTATATCAATCATATCCGATCGCGACAGTAGATTCACTTCCAGGTTCTGGAAATCCTTACAAACTGCTCTTCGAACTCAACTCGACATGAGTACTCCTTATCATCTGCAAACCGATGGTCAAAGTGAACGAACCATTCAAACATTGGAAGATATGCTTAGCGCTTGTGTTATCGACTTCGGCAAAGGCTGGGATAGACATTTGCCTTTGGTTGAATTCTCTTACAATAATAGTTACCACTCAAGTATTAAGGCTGCACCTTTTGAAGCCTTATACGGACGAAAATGTAGATCCCCACTGTGCTAGGATGAATTAGAGGACAGACAGTTAACCGGTCCTGAAATCATACACGAGACAACCGAAAAGATAGTTCAGATTAAGAAACGAATAGAAACTACCCGCAGCCGACAGAAGAGCTATGCTAATAAAGGTCGGAAAAATTTGGAATTCTAAGTTGGTGACAAAGTCATGTTGAAAGTATCCCCTTGGAAAGGCGTCGTTCATTTTAGTAAACGAAGCAAACTAAGTCCGCGTTTTGTTGGACCCTTCAAGATTACTGAAAGGATCGGACCCGTGGCTTATCGATTAGAATTACCTGCTGAACTAAGCAACGTACACGACGTATTTCATGTCTCGAATCTTAAAAAGTGTCTCGCTGATGACACTCTCGTTATTCCTTTAGATGACATTCGCATTGATGATAAAATGCATTTCATAGAAGAACCAATGGAGGTCGTGGACCAAACTGAAAAACGCTTGAAACAAAGCACTATTCCTATTGTTAAGATCCATTGGAATTCACAAAGAGGCCCCGACTATACCAGGGAACATGAAGACCAGATGAAATAGAAATATCCCCATCTCTTCTCAACCGCTGATGCATCCGAGAAGTCTACCTAAAACTTCGGGATGAAGTTTTTATTAAAGGGGAGGTACTATAACAACCCTCACTTTTCGACTTCTGAAATTACTGAAATGACCCTAGGGTTTACTGCCTGACTATACATATTAATTATTTAAGGGTTGTTATATACACAATCGATTTAATGTTGACCAAATAATAAAATTTTAGTCGACACTCACGGCTAATTAAAATTTATGCATTTCTATAATATTATAACTATTAATCTATAAGTAATAAATAAAAAGTAACATTTATATAAATAATAAAACAATTGGGAACTAAATAAAAATAAAAAATACAAGTCATGAATTAGTAAAAAGAAAATAATACTTATCATGTAATAAATATAAAAAAAATATAATAATAATAATAATAATAATAATAATAATAATAATAATAATAATAATAATAATAATAATAATAATAATAATAATAATGAGACTAAAGAATCTTAAACAATTACATTCTTATGTTGACTAAAAATAATATATATATATATATATATATATATATATATATATATATATATATATATATATATATATATATATATATATATATATATATAAAATATAAACTAGTACCACCTATTGTTTACTAAAAGAATTATAAAATAAAATAAAATCATAAATTAGAACATCCTTATGTTGACTAACACTCTAATACTTGCACTATATAAACACCCCTAAACTCCTAATTTCTCATTCATAAATCACACCAAAATCCCCTCTCTAAAAACTTGAAGAAGTCTTGAGGTAACTTTCCTTTTCATTTTCTTATTTATTTTTATTCATTTTATTTATTTCTTGTATTTTTTACCCAATTGTTATTTTAAATTGTTAATAATATTCACATCAGTAGTATTTGTTTGGAAATTATTTAGAACAGTAGTAGTACTTATAAAAATAATTATGATAAGTTTTGGAATATTATTTGTAGTTAATTATGAATTAAATACTAATTAAAAACGAAAATCATATAAAATTCGTAATAAAAATATACACAGTAAATAAAAATAAATAAATAATTTTTCTGGGTTCATAAACTTTGTCAAGGTCTGAAAATATTATATAAATTAATTTATGGGTCGAATTAATAATTATTACATAATTAAAAACTATTATTATGTAAATAGGAGGTAAATAAGGAAATAATTGTAAAAATAAAGAAATATTTTATAAATATTTTTCTACAGGTTATTTAACTGTAAGAAACTTACAAAAATTTTAAAAATCATTATTTAGGTTTATTTAGTATTTTATGTAAAATTAAACTTGTTTTGTGATTAAATTAAGAATAGAAACAAATATAAATGCAAAATTGTAATAAAATTAGTTTCTTAAATTTTTTTACTGCTTTTTATAATTAATTAAGACTATAAAAATTATATATATGATTCTTAGGTATTTAATTAATTATTTAGGTATTTATGGATAATATTGGGTTAATAAAGTACTATATTATTAAGTATCTTGTAAATTAAATAACAAATAATATTTCTAATTATGTTATATTTATTGTATGAGATAATGATTAGTATATTTTAGATATTAATTAATCTAAGTTAAGATAGTAATTATAGCTTGAATAATAATGTGCATATAATTATAAAACTATTAATAGTTATGTAATACTAATAGTAACTATATATAATTAACTTAGTTATATAATAAAGTTTATACACCCATAATATGTGAAGGTTATAATCAAGATAACGTGCACTATATATGAACGTCACCGCTACATATGGTCTAGGGTGGTCCTTGTTGCCTTATGAGAACCGTTTGTGGATTTCGAATGTCATGACATAGATTCTGGTCAAGAATTCTGGGCACCCGGTAACAACTGCTCATTCAAGTAACTTGTATGATAGCAACGAGATTTGAGATAGTTGTACAACGTCTTGTTAAATATTATAACCCGAACTTTCTATAATTTGAAAGTTACTAAAAGTGGAAACTTTCCATAGATAGTAACCTTTCCGAAAATGGAATTTCTTTTAGAAAACCATTATCATTATTATAGTTACTATACTTATGTCTGTTAGATAACATCTAATCGTACATTCTATCTCTAGGTTGATATCTCGGTCCCTTACTTGCTTTACTTTCCTTTCTTGCGTGGAATACTTCAACAACTATTTAAGGTGAATTTCATAGCCCCGCTTTTACATTTTTATGTTTTTACATTGGGGTGAGACACATGCTTTATTTTAAATGCTTTAACATGCTAGACACAAGTACAAACTTATTATGCGACCAACATGAGTATTTTTATTGTGTTCATTTGAAACATACAAATCCCTGCTTTGTAATATCATTAATTGCTAGATGAATTAAAGTGGCAAACAGAATTATTATAGATAGCGCTATTGGGAGTAACGTCCCGCACTGTTGACCTCAGGTCAAATGGTGGTATAATAATGATCTCAACAATTACATATGTATTGTTACGAGGTAAAATCATTTAGTTTTGATATTATACGCTCATGGCATGCTTTTGATATACATGATATATTGACTTTTATTAAATCTTGTGGTCTAACGAACTTACTCAAAATTAAACCTATGTTATTCACTCAACCTCGTGTTGGCTTTTTAAGCATGTTTGTCTCAGGTAATTAGATGCCGTCGATATGCTGCTTTGATGATGATTGCTTGCTATGCTTGGAGTCTTCATGCATTACTTATCGTTTCATTTAAAAACAATTAATGCTTTGTTCATTCAATAAAATATAATGATTATTATCTTCTGTTGCAAAACTCAATAAAAGTTATATAAAACGTCTCATATAGAGTCATTCTCGTTATACAATTGCTTAATTTGATATAATTAGTCACAAATACCCCCGGCCCTATTTGGGGGTGTGACATTAAGTGTGTAAATGCAAGTTCAATACTAACATCTTTCAAACTATATCGCTCGCAGTATTGAGAGCATAATGCTATTGTTTCAACAAAACAATAAGACCACTTAGAGAAGTAAATTCAGAGGTACCAATAACTTTAACAAAAGCTTGATCCCCCTTGCCTACTTGAAAATCCAGTGTGTCTTTCTTCAGTCTATTACTTCTTCTCATTCCCTTCATATTGTTACAGGTGTGAAGGCCATAACCAGTTAACAAAGATCTAGGAATCACTAGAAGAAATATATAACTATATATGGAATATACCTGATTTTCTAGTCTCACCAGCGTTGCCTTTTCTCAGCTCATATTGGAAGATAGGACAATTTCCGTCTCCAATTGCCAACCTTTTCACAATGGGAACATTCGGCGTCTTTTGTTGGGATTTCCTTCTTGGAAGGTGGAATATTTTCCTGGCAAATGATTTACCATATCCTTTCCATAAAGTATTCGACTTATTATTTTTCACCCTTCAATCCTATTTCTTCCTGATCATTGAACAACATTCGATAATCATTTTGCTGAGCAGCAGCAACTGCTACAACAGGAAGAAAGGATATGGATTCTAAACTTTATTCAACTTCCAATTATGCTTGAGAACAATTCTCAGGTTGCAGTGCCAGTCTAGGAAGTTTGAACATTGAGTTTATCCTTCTCCAACAAAGAAGGAAGTGTGTTTTGTTTTACGTTTTGATTATTTGACATCTACAACAGATATAAGATTCAATTTAGTATTTTTGATATTGAGCTTTAATAAATTAACTACCCAAGTTTCTATAATATTTTTAAAAAAACAATTAATTTACGAAAGCCTAAGATCTACATAGAGGTTCCATAGCCACATCTGTTGATCAGCTAGCAGTTCTGGAGTCTATTGGTAGATAGCGGATACCAATTGCATTACAAGTACAACTCTTAGATCTTTATGGGACCTAGAGATATATGTAGTCCAACAAACCACTATATCTAATGGCATGTTTGTCCCATCATTGCCTCGAACTAAGGTCTCACATTGAATACGATTAAGTCGTCCAATTTGGAAACAGTGGAAATTCACGCTAGTCTCACTAGATCGAAAAATCCACCTCGTGGCTATAATTCAGCCTAGTCTCACTAAATCAGAAAAATAACGAGGAGTGTTTGCAAGCTCATTGGATGGCATGACTTAAATTTGACGGGTATTTGAAAACGTTTATGTCAACGAATAATGCATGCACACAAGATTCGCTAAACTATTAGTTAAAAAACATTTTAACCAATTGTATATGTCGATTATGTTTGTGATCTAATTTGTTATTTAATTTCTAGCATAAAAATAACAAATACACAAACGTGTATCGTTTTAAAACATTTTTAAAAGATGTCGTCCATATATATATTATTTGACTTTCAAAATCATTTTAACATTAAACTCGTTAGAGTTTAACTTATTTTAAAATCATCAATTTTAATCTTTGAAACTCGTTTAGAGTTTAATTTAATGTTTCCGTCAAAAAACATATGTAATTTAAGTCTCATAATTATTTAACTTTAAACTCGTTAGAGTTTAACTTTTTAAAATCATCAATTTTAATATTTGAAACTCGTTACCTGTAACACCCCGTTTTTCTAAACATGACACTTGGGGCATCATTTGAAGTCCAAGAATGATTATTTAATAGTTTGGATGTAATGCATTGACCACGATTGACTTTGGGATGTTTTAAAAGTGAAATTGAAGTACATCAGATAAACTGTCGAGTTTGAGTGCAGTTTTTCGCGTTCTGGTGCGTCGCGTTCTGTGACAAACATGGTTGAAATGCTACAACTTCTGATGGTGATTTCTGTCCACTTTATCGCGTTTGAATGCGTTTACCGCGTCCTGGTGTCGCGAAACGCGACGAAGTGTCGCGAAACGCGACAAATGTCGCTGTAATGACATTTTTAACCCATTTTAATGGAATCTTTTGAGGGTGTTTTGATAAATTCACATATGGCCGATTCTAGAGCCATAAGACTGATTCAAGGCTCATTTTATCCTCATTTTCACTCATCAACACTCTCATCTTCAAACCCTAGAGAGAGAGAGGAGAAATTTAGAGAGAGAGGGAGCTCCAATTGGAGAAGAAGAAGGGTGTTCCGGGTCAAACTTCAAGTATTAAAGTTGTTCTACTCGTCAACGGCATCATTTTGGTGGTATTGGTAAGTTCTAACTCCGAGTTTCATTGTTTGATTTGAGATACAAAGTTAGGGTTTTGAGATTTGTTAATTGTAAAACCCATTTAGATGATGAAGAGGGTTTATGGAAACTTGTTATTTTGATATTTGGCGGGTTTTGGGTTGGTTAATGATTTAGCCATCTTTAAGGCTTGTAAGTGGTGTATAATCACTAGTGTTAGTGATTATAGAAGTGTTGGAACCACTTTGGGTGTATTTGGATTGACTAATTTTGAAATGGGTCAAAATTAGGGTTTAGGTGTCAATTTGGGCAAGATTGGTGTTTAACACCTATGCTTGGGTTTAATTGACGTATTAGGACCATTTTCACTTGTGTTAGTGATTATTGGTTAGTTTGGGCGCGTTTTAAGCTTGGAAGTGAAATTGGGTCGGAATTTGCACTAGTTGTCAATTTGGGTTGATTTGTAAATCCACCCTAATTGTGTTGTTTGTTATGTGATTAATGGAATATGTACTTTCCATTGGCGTGTTGCGGATTATTCGGTTGCATTCATCAAGACTTCGAGGTGAGTGTTAATATCCTATGTGCATATGTATGGGTAGGATGGGTGCGGGTCGGGTGAAGTGGTTCTCGATTATAGAGCTCACTTCACATATAGGTGGGTTTGATGGACTTGCGTATAGGTCCACTTGGCACGGTTGTGCGTATTGGTTGACCACCTTTGGCGAGGTGTACATTTCGTGTGTACGTTATCACATGTGCTTGTGATGTGGATTATATAACCCCAATGGCGAAGGGTTGGTATTGAGTTGTGATTAGAGAAGTGGATCACATGTGGATGCAAATTCACGATGACGCGTGTAGTTCGGTCATCTTATTGAGGTAGTGATCTCGTGTGGATGCGGATTCACTAAGGCTAGTGTAGTTCGGCCAACCTCGATGTTGTTGTGGTATTGAAGATATTAGTCTCGTGTGGATGCGGATTTACTAAGCCTCGTGTAGTCCGGCCAATCTTTATTTTGGTAATTGGTAATCGGTTTTAGTATTGGGTTAAGGAGTTAACCTTGGACGTTTTTATATTGTTTTATATATTGTCACATTGTTGTGATGTAGCTAACCCTCCGGGTATAGCTCATTGGCGTTGTTCACATCGTCGTTGGTGAACTTATACTTTGTTGATATCTTTAGCTTGTTGCTTAGTGATCGTACGGTATGCTTAGCTTAGCTTGCCTTTATGCTTGGATGCTCCGGTATGTGTTATTTGATTATTTGTGTGGCGTGTCCATTTTATGCATATATATGTATGTAGTATATTCTCACTCACTAAGCGTTAGCTTACCCTCTCGTTGTTTACATTTTTATAGATTTGCATGGAGGCGGTTGCACGGGTAAGCGTGGGAACTAGTGGACTTGCGTAGTTTGCTCTAGAAGACGTGCTTTTGGATTTATTAGTATTGGGTAGCGTATCCCCAATCACCATGCTCGTTTTGTTGGAAATTAAAATAGTCGGGTCGTGTTTGCCCGTTCGGATATTTAAACTATGTATTAGATGTTTTAAAAGTTTATTGAACTTACTATTGTGTTAAAGATGTTTTTGGAACCAAAAATATTAAAGTATTAAAGAAAAAAAATTACGGGCCAGTTTAAATACGGGTTGGGTTGTTTCAAGTGGTATCAGAGCATGGTCTAAGGGAGTTAGGCGACTTGAGATAGGTGCCTAGACTTAGACTTTTGTGTGTGCTTATTTGTTGCGGGACTTGTAGGTAAACGGGTCTAAATAGGAACTTGGTTAGTGCCTTAGCGTGTAGGTGAACTAACTAGGGTATTGGCTTGTGTTGTGACATTATTCTTGCAGTTTATGTCGAGTAGAATAATTGATTATGTTGTTTATATCATCAAGCGAGGAGGTCGTTGTACTAACGAGTCGATACGGCGTGTGTGCGTAATAAGGACTTGCAAACCTTATTACGGGTGCAAATCGTGTCTAACAAGTGATGTACGACGAGTGTTGAGCAAGATGGGGCGGTATTGTGTGTGTGGTTTTATACGTTCGTGGACTAATCGTTTTTGCATTCTTTAGAATGACGACGTGAAACGAGATCGAGACGAATGACGAGGAGTTTAACGCTAGAGTTTCGGCCGCTGTTGCGGAGCAAATGGGTGCGTTTCGAGAAGAAATGGATAAGAAGTATTCCGAACTTCAAAGTAGGGGTGAAATGGAGCGTTGTCATAAGAGCTTCATGAGGACTAAACCCCCGATGTATGACGGGAAACCGAATCCTTTGGTAAGCACAACATGGATCTCGGATGTCGAAAGGTGTTTTCGCACTATTGAATGCCCTCCCGAGAAGATGACAAGACTCGCTACTAGCTTGTTGCAGGGTAGGGCGAAGAATTGGTTGGATGGTAAAATTGATCTTGTCGGTGGAGAAGCATTTATGGGGTTATCGTGGGACGATTTTAAGAAGGAATTCTTCGAGGAGTTCCGGACTTCAGCCGATTTGTCAGAAATGCGTAATGAGTTGCGAAATTTACAACAAGGATCTATGGACTTGAATACTCTCAAGACGACCTTTATGGCGAAGGCTCGTTTTTGCCCGGAGTATATTGGGAATGATCGTATGTTGATGGAAGATTTCTATCGAACCTTGAATGATGACTTGCAGGGCAAGATTAGTGTTGGTCAAGTGAACTCGTTTGCAGAGTTATTCAACATGGCTAGGGGTTTCGAGTCGTATTCGCGATCGAAGATTGGTGAACCTTCAAGTGAGAGAAGGGTTGTTTCATATGGCGCTTAAAGTAAGAGAGCTAGGGGTGCAAGTGTGAGCACGGGTGGTATACGAACGAGTATATCAAATTCTAGTGCGTCTAGGTGTTATAATTTTGGCGTGAGGGGTCACAAGTCTTGGGAATGTTCGGTGCCAAAGGGTGATGGCACGGTGTGCTTCAATTGCCAAGAGGAAGGACATCGTAAGTAGGAGTGTCCCGAGTTAGCAGGTATGGGTGCGGCAAGGAGACGTTAAGGTACGTTTCGTTTTAATGAATATGTCCTTTGATTATTTATCATGTGCCGATTGAGTTCGGGTTTGTTAGATGCCTTGCGTTGTGCATAGTATCGTTATGGGTGACGTTCCTAATGGAATTACCCTACGCTGACGTTTTGATTGATGGGCGAAGGGCGTAAGACTTGGTGCAACCAAGCATTCCTGAGTATAGGGAAAAGTTTCTACCAAGCCATGGGTATGGGCTTTGGTGTTCGAATGTTAAGCGCGTGTTCGCTTTTGAGTTGAAATTGTTGAACCATGAGGTTCGACGGGTGGATAAAACTCGAAAGATCAAGTGTTTGATCTCGATGTATGTTGGTAATGGAGTCTACGTGACGCAATGTTAGGTGCCTTTTTCATACCTACTAGCGTGGTACTCGACTCCGGTGGTGTTGCGGTTACATTGTACTTAGGGTACCGGAGAGAAACCCTTAGGTACATGAGTGACTAGGTGGAAATGTGACAAGCTAGAGTAATCGAAAGATTACAAAGATTTAAGTTTGTATAACTGTGGCAAACTCTTCGTTCAAAGTGTTTAAGGATAGGTTAAAATCCTTCGTGTGCTCAAGGTTGGAGCAATGTATCGTGATGTGGTTATGGAACGGAGTTCTAAGTGGGGGAGTTTGAACTCTCGCACGAAGATATTCTAGTGTATTGATATTCGGCGATGCTCGTATGGATTCGGAGCTAGCGTTGAGACCTACGTTGGTCGATTGTGGTAAAAGTACGATTTGAAATAAATTGTACTTATGGTTTTGGATTTAAATTATCACCGAGGTGGTAATGGGGTAAATCTCATTGAGAGATAATGGGCGTATTTGACGAGCAAGGTGGAATCCCTCGGTTAAGGGATGTGTGTCGGATTCTCTTTTAGAGAATTGTTGTTTTGTGCCTATATGCGATATAGGTGGTTCTTGCTCGATTGTGGTGGCGATGTGTACACGTACGAGTGATGCGTGTACGTATTTAATGTATTTAATTGTGTAGCGTGAAATGTGGGATAGTCGCGGTGTTTAAGACACAACATTCTACGTAACGAGTGGGATTGTCGCGGTGTTCAAGACACCACTCATTGGTTTGATTGACATGTGGAATAGTCGCGATGTTCAAGACACCACATTGTCATGGGGGTGAGTTAATCGCGGTGTTTAAGACATCACCCGGGAGTTAGTGATATATGTCGTGGTACACTAACGGATATTTGTGTTGGAGTAGTGTTATATCGGTATGATATAACGTTATCGGGAAATGCGAGTACCGATGGGGAATGGGAGTACCATTCCTGTGTTGATATTTGGGAAGTGGATCGCGTGTGGTTGCGGATTCACGATGACGCGTGTAGTTCGGTCATCTTATTGTGGAAGTGAGTCTCGTGTAGTTCGGATTCACAATGACACGTGTGGATGCGGTCATTATATTGAGGAAGTGAGTCTCGTGTAGTTCGGATTCACAATGACACGTGTGGATGCGGTCATTCTTTTGGGATAGTGATTCTCGTGTAGTTCGGATTCACTAGGGCTCGTGTAGTTCGGCCAATCCCGATTGTTGTGCGGTGGAGGTAGTGAGTCGCGTGTGGTGCGGATTCAATAAGGCGCGTGTAGTTTTCGGCCAGCTTTCTTATTGCTGGATGTGTGATCTATTGGTTGTTTTATACGCCAATGGTGGGGTCGTGAGGACCCTGTTGTGTGGTGAACTATTGGATGTTTTATACGCCGATGGTAGGGTCGTAAGGACCATTTTATGTGATTAGTGATGCGATAGCCGTGTTTCACTCACATATTGTTACGGGTGTGACAATAGTCAATTTTGTACACCTTGGGTTTGGCGTTGCCATAGTCGTTTGGGACGCTAGCAGTATTAGTCGTTTGCTTACGATTTTACGATAGTTGCGTATTGGTCGTGTTGCGCACTACAAGGGATGTTAAGTGGTAAGTGTTATCCGTAAGGATTCGTTTATACGGTCTTCATCGTTTTAGTTGTTAAAGGTGACTCTTTGAGAAGAATCGCCTAGAGGAGTAGAAGAATACATGGTGATTCCGCGTATTCTAAGTGATCGTTATAGACTTTGGATGTTGTGTGTATTGCACGGCTCGGAATGCGTGCAAGTGTGTATTTAGTTAATGGATTAGTCTTCGGGTTAATGAGTAATGTGGTGGAAGTCGGATTGGAACGATTGTTTGAGAACCATAACATGTAGGTTCGGATTGGTTAAGTGACTAGGATCACGAGGACGTGATCGAATTTAAGTGGGGGAGAGTTGTAACACCCCGTTTTTCTAAACATGACGCTCGGGGCATCATTTGAAGTCCAAGAATGATTATTTAATAGTTTGGATGTAATGCATTGACCACGATTGACTTTGGGATGTTTTAAAAGTGAAATTGGAGTACATCAGATAAACTGTCGAGTTTGAGTGCAGTTTGTCGCGTTCAGGTGCTTCGCGTTCCGTGACAAACATGGTTGAAACGCGACAACTTCTGATGGTGATTTATGTCCACTTTGTCGCGTTTGAATGCTGTTTACCACGTCCTGGTGTCGCGAAACGCGACGAAGTATCGCAAAACGCGACAAATGTCGCTGCAATGACATTTTTAACCCATTTTAATGGAATCTTTTGAGGGTGTTTTGGTAAATTCACATATGGCCGGTTCTAGAGCCATAAGACTGATTCAAGGCTCATTTTATCCTCATTTTCACTCATCAACACTCTCATCTTCAAACCCTAGAGAGAGAGGAGAAATTTAGAGAGACATATAGAGCTCCAATTGGAGAAGAAGAAGGGTGTTCCGGGTCAAACCTCAAGTATTAAAGTTGTTCTACTCGTCAACGGCATCATTTTGGCAGTATTGGTAAGTTCTAACTCCGAGTTTCATTGTTTGATTTGAGATTCAAAGTTAGGGTTTTGAGAGTTGTTAGTTGTAAAACCCATTTAGATGATGAAGAGGGTTTATGGAAACTTGTTATTTTGATATTTGGCGGGTTTTGGTTGGTTAATGATTTAGCCATCTTTAAGGCTTGTAAGTGGTGTATAATCACTAGTGTTAGTGATTATAGAAGTGTTGGAACCACTTTGGGTGTATTTGGATGGACTAATTTTGAAATGGGTCAAAATTAGGGTTTAGGTGTCAATTTGGGCAAGATTGGTGTTTAACACCTATGCATGGGTTAAATTGACGTATTAGGACCATTTTCACTTGTGTTAGTGATTATTGGTTAGTTTAGGAATGGTTTGAGCTTGGAAGTGCAATTGAGTCGGAATTTGCACTAGTTGTCAATTTGGGTTGATTTGTAAATCCACCCTAATTGTGTTGTTTGTTATGTGATTAATGGAATAGGTACTTTCCATTGGCGTGTTGCGGATTATTCGGTTGCATTCATCAAGACTTCGAGGTGAGTGTTAATATCCTATGCGCATATGTATGTGTAGGATGGGTGCGGGTCGGGTGAAATGGTTCTCGGTTATATAGCTCACTTCACATATAGGTGAGTTTGATGGACTTGCGTATAGGTCCACTTGGCACGGTTGTGCGTATTGGTTGACCACCTTTGGCGAGGTGTACATTTCGTGTGTACGTTATCACATGTGCTTGTGATGTGGATTATATAACCCCAATGGCGAAGGGTTGGTATTGAGTTGTGATTGGAGAAGTGGATCACGTGTGGATGCGGATTCACTATGACGCGTGTAGTTCGGTCATCTTATTGGGGTAGTGATCTCGTGTGGAGCGGATTCACTAAGGCTCGTGTAGTTCGGCCAACCTCGATGTTGTTGCGGTATTGAAGATAGTAGTCTCGTGTGGATGCGGATTTACTAAGGCTCGTGTAGTCCGGCCAATCTTTATTTTGGTAATTGGTAATCGGTTTTAGTATTGGGTTAAGGGGTTAACCTTGGACGTTTTTATATTGTTTTATATATTGTCGCATTGTTGTGATGTAGCTAACCCTCCGGGTGTAGCTCATTGGCGTTTCTTGGAGAAATTGATGAGACGGAGAGAAATTTACGATCAAAAGTATGACCGTCTCTTTGGATAGTCCACACTACACTTCAAACAACGTCAATGAATGCTAGTCCAAACTCAAGTAACAAATTAATCAACCTTTGATTAATTTATTGAAACAATAAAATAGTAATACTCCGTATGTTGATTCATCTTCGTTTCCTTGTATCATTCCCGAATTATGAGCACAAGGAACATGAACTTGTTTGTTTTATTTAAGAAAATTAAAACAATGATTCAAGGGTCTATTTTTGTTCGGTTCTTAAAGAAGGAAATGGGATAAGACCAAATTAAAGCAACAAGGTGCTTTTGGTGTGTCACTTATCTCACCGAATGAATGAATATCAAATAATATATATATATAGCCAAAGTAAACCAATCTTTTGATACGCGTTTTTAAAGATACGGAGTACAATCATTCACCAACCAAGTTGATTTTGAAAATCTTATATATTTAAAAAGTCGTATTTCTCAAATACTTTAGGGGTATGTTATGTAACTTATAATTAATAATTTCTATCATGTCACTTTCATGTGAATAGTAAATTAATTAATTTCGTTTCATTTACTATTCATATGAATAGTAAATGAATTAATTTCGATTTACTATTTTGTTACTTGAGTAATATATATACATCATATATATATATATTTTATTTGACGTCTCGGTGTATATGTGTGTGACCCTGAAGGATCAAATGAAGTTGACCATATAGTTATATGTTGTACCTTGCACATTAATCCTACAAAACTTAAGTTACGTTATCCGACAACCAATAAGTTTCGAACACAAGTATGACCCAGATCCAAATTCTCTACTTTGACACCCTGTATCACGTCAATAATTGGACAAGAGTTGTACCTTGAATAAATTTTAGTTAACTACACTCATGAAGATATTCAACGCTATAAGATGCACTTTAATCATAGTTACAGTTCCTTAACTATGGTTTTTCGAGAACAGAGAAACTTTCCGTCCATATATAGAACAGCTCTTGGGTTTATCACAAAAATTACATAGAGCTAAGCAAAACAAATCATAATAGTTCGCGCACTTATAAAGTGTGTTTTGATGAACCTTGTAGCTGGAGCTTACGGGCTAGAGCTGGAGCTTATTTTGAAGCTGGTTGAAGTCGACTCTTTTTTGTAAGTATTTGGTAAACTAGCTAGACTATAAATAGCTTATTTTTTAAGAGCTTATGATTTCCATAAGCTCTGCTACTTTTTATGATGACAAACGAAGCTTATGTCTTAGAGTTTATTTAAATCATAACCTCAATTCGGCTGCTGAGGAAGATTTAGATTTCTATATGAATTTTTCTTTCTCTAATTGTGCAGGGGAAAGTAGTCCGCCAATGTGAATGGCAAACTTATGAAGCCTATTTCCAAGAGCTAGAGTGTAAGTGTTGAAGTCGAGAAGTTTCATAAGAGTATGGATAATTTGTATGGAGGGGTCGATCCTTTAGGTTCTTAGTTTGGTCTTCATTGATTTGTCGAGTCTTTGGTGCGGTTTTGGTGCGGTTTTAGTGACCGGTACTGTAGTTTTAGTTGGTGTCTTTTGTTTTAGCTTGTTTCGTTTGCTATCTCGTTTTGTTCATTGAGACGTTCTCCTTGTATGTCATTTGGCTTTATGTTTTGCTTATTTGTAAGTTTTCGTCTTATATTTTGATGATAGTCAAAAGAGGAGTTAACGATATACCTTTCTTGGAGAAATTGATGAGACGGAGAGAAACTTACGATCAAAAGTATGACCGTCTCTTTGGATAGTCCACACTACACTTCAAACAACGTCAATGAATGCTAGTTCAAACTCAAGTAACAAATTAATCAACCTTTGATTAATTTATTGAAACAATAAAATAGTAATACTCCGTATGTTGATTCATCTTCGTTTCCTTGTATCATTCCCGAATTATCCGCACAAGGAACATGAACTTGTTTGTTTTATTTAAGAAAATTAAAACAATGATTCAAGGGTGTATTTTTGTTCGGTTCTTAAAGTAGGAAATGGGATAAAACCAAATTAAAGCAACAAGGTGCTTTTGGTGTGTCACTTATCTCACCGAATGAATGAATATCAAATAATATAGATATATAGCCAAAGTAAACCAATCTTTTGATACGCGTTTTTTAAAAATACGGAGTACAATCATTCACCAACTAAGTTGATTTTGAAAATCTTATATATTTAAAAAGTCGTATTTCTCAAATACTTTAGGGGTATGTTATGTAACTTATAATTAATAATTTCTATCATGTCACTTTCATTAGGGGTGTTCAAAACCGGATATCCGAAAATTCGGGCATCCGAATTTCGGATATCCGAAAATTCGGATAGTGAATTTGGTCATCCGATATCCGAATCCGAAATTTCTTCGGATTCGGATATCGGATTTATCCGAATATCCAAAATTTGCTTTTAACTTGAAAGTAAAATAAACTTGAAATGGACAAATTTTCAATGCCGGAAGATTTAACCCTTCAAAGATTCATATTTTACTTGATAAAAACAATAAATGTATTATCAAACAAATCCGTAGGGTAGAAGCAAAAGTGGTTTCCAATCTTGCTCTCGAACAGACCCTTTACTTGTTTACTTCATTTGAAACCAAGAAGTTATACAATTTCTTTATATCTAAATTCACTCATAAGGACCAACATACTGTATTGAACACAGTGATAATATTTCTTTGGATGAAAATCAGTTTGGTAATTTTAGTTTCTCATAGCGAACGGATCCAACTCAATATTTCTTTGGATGCACATAGCCAACTAATGTTTGTTTGAAATCAGTTTTCAACAACATATCAAATTTACAACAACAAATTATTATCATTTAATAATGTTAATTCTTTTTTATATAGAGTATTACAAACTCTATGTTGAAAGAAGATGAAGGAATAAAGATTGAAGATGTGTAGAGAGGGCATGACAAAGGGATATGTTCAGATCTAGGTTTTTGTTTACCCATTTCTTTTAATCGAATATAAATATAAATAATACTTATTTTATCCCTTTTAAAAGTTACAGACCAAGCCCATTAAGATATACGATTATGAAAATATATTAAAAAGCCCATTTAATTTCGGATATTCGGATATCCAAATATCCGATTTTTTGAAAAACGCATCCGAAACCCGAATCCGAAAATCCGGATATCTGATTTTCGGATATCCGAAAATCCGGATATCCGATTTTTCGGATATTTTCGGATCGGATTTTCGGATTATTCGGGTTACGGATTCGGGTATTATGAACACCCCTGACTTTCATGTGAATAGTAAATTAATTAATTTCGTTTTATTTACTATTCATATGAATAGTAAATGAATTAATTTCAATTTACTATTTTGTTACTTGAGTAATATATATACATCATATATATATATTTTATTTGACGTCTCGGTGTATATGTGTGTGACCCTGAAAGCTCAAATGAAGTTGACCATATAGTTATATGTTGTACCTTGCACATTAATCCTACAAAACTTAAGTTACGTTATCCCACAACCAATAAGTTTCGAACACAAGTATGACCCAGATCCAAATTCTCTACTTTGACACCCTGTATCACGTCAATAATTGGACAAGAGTTGTACCTTGAATAAATTTTAGTTAACTACACTCACGAAGATATTCAACGCTATAAGATTCACTTTAATCGTAGTTACAGTTCCTTAACTATGGTTTTTCGAGAACAGAGAAACTTTCCGCCCATATATAGAACAGCTCTTGGGTTTATCACAAAAATTACATAGAGCTAAGCAAAACAAATCATAATAATTCGCGCACTTATAGAGTGTGTTTTGATGAACCTTGTAGCTGGAGCTTACGGGCTAGAGCTGGAGCTTATTTTGAAGCTGGTTGAAGTCGACTCTTTTTTGTAAGTATTTGGTAAACTAGCTGGACTATAAATAGCTTATTTTTTAAGAGCTTATGATTTCCATAAGCTCTGCTACTTTTTATGATGATAAACGAAGCTTATGACTTAGAGTTTATTTAAATCATAACCTCAATTCGGCTGCTGAGGAAGATTTAGATTTCTATATGAATTTTTCTTTCTCGAATTGTGCAGGGGAAAGTAGTCCGCCAATGTGAATGGCAAACTTATGAAGCCTATTTCCAAGAGCTAGAGTGTAAGTGCTGAAGTCGAGAAGTTTCATAAGAGTATGGATAATTTGTATGGAGGGGTCGATCCTTTAGGTTCTTAGTTTGGTCTTCATTGATTTGTCGAGCCTTTGGTGCGGTTTTGGTGAAGTTTTGGTGACCGGTACTGTAGTTTTAGTTGGTGTCTTTTGTTTTAGCTTGTTTCGTTTGCTATCTCGTTTTGTTCATTGAGACGTTCTCCTTGTATGTCATTTGGCTTTATGTTTTGCTTATTTGTAAGTTTTCGTCTTATATTTTGATGATAGTTTCCTTGTTTTTTTTTTTTTTTTTTTTAAGAATTTCATTCCCCCCACCCCCCACCCCCACCACACACACACACACGTCTTAAAATAAATATAGTATAATTTATTAATTTATCAACCATTTTTGCATTTCATTAATAAACCCCGAGTTGCCAGTACTCCCTAAAAAGGCTTGACCGAGTACTTCTCGAGTAGCGGGATTTGCGACTTTGTAATAGAGTTACACTAAATTGATCGGGGTGGGTTGGGTTAGGTTGGGTCGTTAACCTCTACTAGAACGTTGTTAACCGAGACAAGTGCCATTTCAACTTCATAACAAACGGGAACTTAAAAGGGTGAAAAGTGACAAAACAGAAGCTAGATCATATAATTTCATCAAGTAGTTTGTAGCTATATGTTAAATCTGGTACTACTACTAAACAAAATATACCAAATAAACTTAACATCAACACAAAATTAATGGTTAGCCTCTCTTAAGAATGGTACAACATGTAGTTGGTGTTGTTTAATTGATTCAATTGCTTTAACGGAAAATGAGTCATCCTCAGGGTAGTAAGCGACTGGATCAGATAACAGAGGATTTGGAAGATTGAGTACACCTTCAAGTGTTGCATGAAGACAATAAGCAGAGTACGTGATGTGATATCCACCTTCTTGCACAATTAGGATCCGTCCATTGCTGTGATCGTCAGCTAGATTTCGAATTATTAGCCCAATTTCTCTATAACCATCCATTGTTAAACATTGTCTTCCATTTGGATCAAACTACATACACATTATGCAACTCATGAGAACCTACATTGTCTAGAGACAATTTACACGAGGAGATAGTTACTTAAAGAGACTTTTGGAACCAACAAAATTTCTTGCACAAAAAGAACGAATAAGTATACAAATGGCATTTTTTTTTCTTCAATGGGTTTGAAATGACAAATCATAATCTTGTTTTCGAACCATTGCCAGATTCATATTTATACTTATAATGCAAATGTTAGATGTAACTAGATGATTTTAAGTTTGACATAATTATTTAGAATTTTCAAATAATTAAACATTTTGAAGTTATGGTGTTAGACCTGAGAAGTCAACAGTAGCCCTCCATCTTTGACTGAAAGTACTTAGACTACATATTTGACAAAAGTAGTACATGTGGCAATTTCAACCCATAAACGTGGGCCGATTTTAGGTTGAACTTTATCTCTAATGGGTTTAGTAAGGAAAATAACTAAAAGGGTATCAGGGATTATTCATGCATATACCCTCTTGAATCATTATACTCGATAATTCAAGTTATTATCGTATTTTTTTTTTATTATTATTATTTTTTTTTTTTTGTAATGATAACATGAATTAATCAAAATTAATTAACCTTTAAAAGAAACAGACCACAGCTATTTAACCCCAGACCCAACCCGACACATTTTGTCTGGTAGTCTGGTACCAGAAAATAAACCTTAACCCGACCTCATTTTGACACATCACCCAACCCACCCATTTGGCCATCTCTACCAATAATCAACTAAAATAGCGACTTACTGCACTTGAATCTTGGCCAACAACGAAAACCATCATATCAGGATCAAACTTTTTAACAGCAGGCACCACAACCTCAGTCATTGCATACTTATATCCCGTATCCCCTGTTCCATTTGGTAACGGTAAATTCAAATTATACCCAAATCCCACTCCTTCACCAACCTCATTTACATCTCCACTTTGAGGATGAGACGGGCCCCACGAACCATGATTCATATGAAGAGAAACAGTAAGAACTTTATCAGTACGATAAAACCCCTCTGCAGTTCCATTTCCATAATGAACATCAATATCAATAACTGCGACCCGTTTACAACCAGAATCCAAAGCATATTGAACCGCAAGACCCGCATTGTTTAGAAAACAATAGCCATCGGCTTGTGTGGGTTGAGCATGATGACCCGGTGGTCTAACGAGTGCATAACATATGTTCCCGTGCCCGTCAAGTATATATTTCATGGCTGAAAGTGTTGTGCCGGCAGCTAAAAGTGCAGCTTTCAATGATCCGGTATTCAAAAATGTCCCACTACAAATTATTGTTGGTCCATTTCTATCTGCTTCGAGTAGGGAATCGATATATTCTGTTTGATTAAAGTAAAATTAAGCTTTTTATATGTAACTGCTGTAACCGATCATAAACATAATTTATGAATCAGATACTAGACTTAAAAAGTCCAAGTACAAATTGTTTATAATATTTAGAATAACACTTTGATACACAGATATATACACACTATATATGAACTTGTCAAAACTCCATTTATAATAACTAAATAAGAATTTACAATACTTCATTAACCAAACCATCCACACTCCTCAAACATCTATGTGATATTAAAGGTAAGTCTTTCTGGTTTATGTTGATTTGCAAACCGGTTTACATTTCACTTTAAATAGATTTGTAAAATTGAGGTCAAAATCTTATCTTAAATATCTTCAAATACAGTCCCACAGAAAGTATAAAAACAATATACATGGAAAACCGCAATCTAGTACTAAAAGATGTAAACCCGAACCGGAAAAAACCCGAATTATCAACCATAAATCTTTCAGGCATTATAAATGCATATTGCATATCCTATTTTGAATTCCTCAGGCCGCCACTGATCATAGACACTTTGATATGTGTACTTATGTACATACATACATTGGCACATGACATCAATTTACCAAAAACTAACCCATTTGTTATGAAGTTGACATGGCGCTAGTCTCGGTTCATTACCAGCAGTCTAGTTGTGGTTAACAACCCATCCCAACCCGATTTAGTATAACTGTATAAGAAGATAAGTTTGAATTCTATAAGCTTATAGGTGGAGGCTATATATTAAACCACAACTATAAGTTGAGATATGAAGTTATTATCCCAGACCATGACTTGGGCTTTGAGGGTGCTACAAATGGCATTTTTAAATATGCCATAAGTAAACTTAGATCTTAGGTTAAACTTGATTCAAACACCCATCAAGTTTGTATATTTCCTATAAAGCACTGTAGTCTTCAACTTGATATTAACTCACATCATGAACTGATTATATAATGACAAAAGATAAAATAGTGAAAGTCTTACACAAACGTTCCACCAGTGACATTAAACTTTTATTTAGATTTGATTAATAAAATTCAAACGTAAGGTTTTGTATCTCTTTGTCATTGCCTAATTACAAAAAAGAACAATACATTTGTTTTTTAATATCAAAAGGAAACAAAATACCCAGCCAAATCACAACAAAAGTAAAACGAGCATGTGTTAAAAAATTGATATATGATATATGGTTTGAAAGTTTATACAATTCCTTCTAGGGTTAAGTGTATGAAATGTATGAGACTCAACTCGAAAACCTATTGTATTTGTATGTATTCAAGTTTAAAAACTTACTTTTATACTTGTTAGCCATTTTTTGTGACATTGAAACCATATAAGTTTCCACATCATCACAATCGATTCAACATCACCAGTTCACAAGCTATAAGAGCGGATACTTACGATAATAATAACGGGAAGTTTTTTTGGGTAAGCGAGGAAACCCTCCTATGAACGAGCACATTGGCTCCCCCATAGAAGGTAAAACCTCGGGTAATCAAGCCTCCCAAGCGCGAGACCTGGTACCAGGTGAATTGCGCATTATGCGCACCCTCTAGTCACACTCCCTTTTTGAATAATTTGACATATCCAGGAATTGAACCCGGGGTGGTGTGTTTCATAGGGCAACTCAATATAATAACGGGAAGTTGAAAACTTAAGATTGATGCAAACAAACTGTAAATTTCATACACTTTCAAACACTTAAACAGGCTATTCCTACGTATAGATAATTTCATTACACATGATCTACTGCTAAAATTCAAATTCTGCTCACCAATATACATATATTAAATCATGTATCAATCAACAACAATAATAGATAAGACTTCAGCTTGCAGCACAAACTGTCTAAAAATAAATTTAAAAAATATGTTGTTTTAGGGTTTAGTAAAGTAAGTACCTTGAGTATGAAAAGAGAGCAATTGAGAAATTAGGGCAGGTGTTGAATCAACATGCCAACGAATGAAAGATGAAATTGGGCCTCTTTTGAGAATAGATACAATATTTCTGATTCTATCACAGTTTTCAGGGTGTTTTTCAAGTACGTCTAAAAAACCAGGGTTTATTCCGGTATCAAATACGCCTTCTCCGGTGTCGTGATTCAACATCCCTTCGTTCCAAAATACGTGTATTTGAATCGCATCGTCGGTTACAGTTATTGATTGTTGTTCTTCATTGAACATGGTGACGGGCTTGAAATTTATTTGTTAGGATAGTTTATTATGATCTAACTCCTTCCAGACCCATTTTACTACCTTAACGCCACTTCCAATCATGACGGGTGTCATCGGCACTTCTTTAGCGTTACGTCAACTTTCTCTTCACCTTCCTCACCACTTCCTTTCATGACACTACTATTGCCAACCATGACATGCTTCCTCAAATTTTTTTATTTTTATTTATTATTATTATTATTATATTATTATTATTATTATTATTATTATTATTATTATTATTAACTATAACAATAACATATAAATAATACTAACAAATAAATAATTGTTTTTGAACACCACACTTATTAAACAATAAAGATACAGTTACAATTTTTTTTTTAAAATACATAATTAAAAACACAACTACATAAAACAATAAAAACTAGTCTTCATCATCGGATAACTCAAACGTTTTTTGGTATTTCCTTTGGATTTTTGTTTCGGCCTTCAATATCAAATCGCGTTGTTCGGGCATCAAGTCGGTGCACATGGTTGGGTGAGAAATGTCAAATTATCCAACATTATACGGGTCTCGGTCGCGTCGTATATCTTATCCATCGTCCGCTTTGTAGCGTTGGCGGTTTCAACCAATTTTTGACGTGCTTCGTTGGACGACAATTGCGAGGCCGCATCGGAAGACCCCGAACTCCTTTGACTCTTGGTACTTGCGCTATCCGGGGGACGACGTAGAGGTTTCTCGCGAAATAACTTTTCAAAATGACGCGGATCCGCACCCGCACCTTCACTTTCGTGCGCACCTTCGTTCGAACCTTCACCCGGTCCACTAACAAGTGGCGGGGGTAACTCGACCGGTATCTTTCTCTTCGGCACAACCCCCTCGAATGTTAATTATTTAGGACATTCTCTAAGAACTCTCCACTTTCCCTCGTAAAGAAACCTACGACTCGTTTGTTCCTTAAATGCGTGTAGCGTACTTTGGACGATATCAGCTTCGTTTTGGCGACTTTTCCAATATTTTTTAAGCTTTGAGTAGTGGCCGATAAAAATTTTGATATCTCTCGACATCTTGCTCCATTTTCCCGTCATTTGATCGGCTCGACGTTTTTCCCGCGCTTGCGAATTGTATGTTTTTTGAATATAACCCTAATCAAACCAAAATCGTTTCGTATGAATAGATTTCAGATTTGAGTGCTTGATTTGGAGAAAAGAGTGGATCGAATGTTTTAACTCCAATAATTGTGCGAACCCCGATTTGAAATCTGGATTTCAAGGGCGTAAAACAATCGATTAGATTAACCTTACTCGATCGGAATTGAATAAGTTAATATCTTAAGGTGAGGATTAATTCCGATAATGACCGGAGCCTTGATCGGAATTGCATTAACAACTGGAGAGATTCTACTGTAATTAATTTGGGCAGAGTAACATTAATGCATCCAGTGTTGTGAAATAAATGATCTTGTTTATGTATTTATAGATGTTATGAGGGAATGGTGACGTGACACCTGTCTCTTTCATGGTTGTAACAAACTTTGCCAATCCCCAGGGGTGATGTGGCACATGTCCTTTTCATGGGAATAATCGAGCAGGTCCGAACAAACTTTCCTATATTCATGGGCTGACGTGGCGTGCAGCTTGTTTGTATGTTTGTTCCGGGATCAAGTTGAAATGACCCGTCCTAATCCATCTGGACGAATACATTACATTTGGTTACATGGCGAGATACTTGACCTCTATATGATACATTTTACAAACATTGCATTCGTTTTTAAAAGACAAACTTTCTTTACATCGAAAGTTGACGGCATGCATACCATTTCATAATATATCCAACTATAATTGACTTAATGATAATCTTGATGAACTCCATGACTCGAATGCAACGTCTTTTGAAATATGTCATGAACGACTCCAACTAATATCTCTATAATGAGCAAATGCACAGCGAAAGATTTCTTTCATACCTGAGAATAAACATGCTTTAAAGTGTCAATCATAAGGTTGGTGTGTTCATAGGTTTATCATAATTAATCATTTCTGTGATGACCCGGGAATTTCCGACCAAATTTAAACTTAATCTCTATATGATTTCGATACGATAAGCAAAGTCTGTTAGGTTGAGTCTCAAAATTTTGAACTGTCCAATTGACCATCGACTATTCCCGAAGATTCACGAACCTTTAATTAACAGAAATGTATATATATATATATATATATATATATATATATATATATATATATAATGATATATGTAAATAATTATAAATAATAAATTAAATATATTAATGAACTATTATATGATTTAATTATTATCGAAGACAACTTAAGATAACTAAAACTTGTTATTTTGTATATATAGAGTATGTTGAACCCATATAATTTCAAAAATAATTTATCAATATTACCAAATTATTAGAGATTATACTCTGAATTTATTGTTTCAATATATATATACAATTAATATATTTATTTATTGGGTATTCAAAACATAATTAAATATGTAACAGTGGAAAATATATATATATATATATATATATACACCCTTGATGATATATAAAATTATTGACTATGCACATTATAATATATAAAATAAATCGATATTAAATATTTAAAATTTGCTGTTATATATATATTATGTAATTATTAGATATTACAAGATTAATAAATTGTAATGATAATATATGTAAGTACAAGTAAGGTTAAAGTCATTATTATATTATGACTACTTGCATTAATATGAAAATCTGTATTAATATTTAATATCTCCCAATATATATATATATATATATATATATATATATATATATATATATATATATATATATACATAATTATTATATGTATATCTAAATTTATAAAAATGGTATGAAAATACTTATAATATTTTTTATGGAAATATTTATAAGTTATTAACTAATTATTTTATAGATATAATAATAGTCATTATTATTATTATTATTAGTGTAAATATAATTATTATTAATATTAATATATTACATTATATAAATAATTGAATTAGATAATCAGTATAAATATTAGATAATCAGATAGATACGCGAGATAATTATCAGATCCCTACCATATTATTTTATTTTGTTCTTCTTTCTTTCTCTATTATTTTCCTTCGTCCGTGACCTACCTGTCGAGTCTATTATCATAAAAATCCATCAATCAGTCGAAGCTTAAATAGAATCATTCAGTGTTTCATTATCAATCATCAAATAAAAATCATTATATCAAAAATTTTTCGAACAGATAGAAGCTAGAACCAGTCCCGTCTTTTGTTTTAGTTCATTATATTAAAATCGTGAATTCAACATCAATTTCAGAAATGTATTAATGTAATGAGGTTAGTAATCATCTATTTAAACTGTCTGTAAAGTCTTAAACTCCAAATCCTTTTAACGAATTCCAATTTTGAAAGTCAAACTTAATTTGAAAAAGTCAACTGATTTGTTCTTGAGGAAATTTGCTGTTGTTTCGATGTTAATTGTTCAATTGGTGATTGGAATAGTTTTTAAGAGTTATTGGAAATATATTTCATGTTTTAACTTATGACTAAAACGTTCAAAATCTTGAAATCAAATGTTGAGTTTGGGTTGAATTGTTCTTTGATATTTTTAAACTGTTACAGCGAAATCCTCGTTATTTTGCTTCTGTAATTGCAATATAATTATGATGAGTCGTTTCTGTTTAAGTTATAATCCTAGTAAATTCGTTATCAACTTGATTCGATCATTAGTCGTCTGGGTTAAGAAAGAATAAGAAGATGGAAACATATTAGAATGGGTTTTATATATATATGGATACGGATATAATCAGAAGGACAAGCCAGCTCAACTGGTTCGATGTGTTGTCGAGTGTGCGAGAGGTCGCGGGTTCGAACCCGGTCTGGACCAATTCTTTTTAAAGAAACCTTTAAAGGGTATAAACCTTTTATTTTATTATTATTATTATTATTATTATTATTATTATTATTATTATTATCATTATTATTATTAATATTATTATTAGTATTATTATTATTATTAAGTATTAGGATTATTATTATTATTATTATTATTATCATTATTAGGAACATAATAAAATTATCATTTTAAACATTATAATTAGTGACAAAAATAATGCAACTTATTATTATTTTTTGTAAATATTAGTAATTGTACCATTTTTAGTACTATTATTATTATTATGAATATGTTTAGGATTATTATTATTGTTATTATAAAACAATACAAGTTATTATTACTCTCACTAATATTGGTATAAATATCATTTTCGTAATTATTAGTTTTACTATTATTATCATAAACATATTTTAACAATATCGTTATTAATATTAGTATTATCAATATTAAGAAAGTTATTATTATTAGTAAATCATTATTATAAAAACTATCATTTTCGTTACAAATAAATATTTTTTACCTAAAATATACTTAATACATATATTTTAATATGAATCATATTAATAGTTTATATATAACGAATTAAGAATATTTTCATATAATACTAACCATATATACATAGAGATATATTAATATAACCAAATATATAGATATTAAACATTTTAAATATATACATAAACTAAATAAGTATAATATATAATTCAAGTTATAATATATAGACTTGTTCGAATACGATTATACATTTTAATATATATACAAATGATATAGGTTCGTGAATCCGAGGCCAAACCTAGCATTGTTCAATATTGTCGTATGTATTTTTACTACAAAATACAATATGTGAGTTTCATTTGCTCCCTTTTTAAATGCTTTTGCAATATATATTTTTGAGACTGAGAATACATGCGCTGCTTTTATAAATGTTTTACGAAATAGACACAAGTGATCAAAAACTACATTATATGGTTGGATTATTAAATCGAATATCGCCCTTCAAGTCTGGTAACCTAAGAATTTAGGGAAATGGCCCCTGATTGACGCGAATCCTAAAGATAGATCTATGGATCTTTACAAGTCCCATTCAGGGTACGAATGCTTTAGTACTTCGAGATTATTATACAGACGAAAGGTTCTGTTTTGGGGATATTCTATGCATTAAGTTAACGTCGGTTACCAGGTGTTCAATCCATATGAATGATATTTTTGTCTCTATGTATGGGACTTATATTTATGAGAAATGAAAATCTTGTGGTCTATTAAAATGATGGAAATGATTATTTATGTTAAACTAATGAACTCACCAACCTTTTGGTTGACACTTTAAAGCATGTTTATTCTCAGGTACGAAAGAAATCTTCCGCTGTGCATTTGCTCATTTTAGGGATATTACTTGGAGTCATTCATGACATATTTCAAAAGACGTTGCATTCTAGTCGTCGAGTTCATCAAGATTATTATTGAGTCAATTATAGTTAGATACATTAGGAAATGAGATGCATGTCGTAAACTTTCAATGTAATGAAATGTTGTCTTTTCAAAAACGAATGCAATGTTTGTAAAATGTATCATATAGAGGTCAAGTACCTCGCGATGTAATCAACTATTGTGAATCGTTTATAATCGATATAGACTTCGTCTGGATGGATTAGGACTGGTCTTTACAGTTGGTATCAGAGCGGTGGTCTTAGCGAACCAGGTCTTGCATTAGTATGTCTAACTGATAGTTGTTTAGATGCATTAGTGAGTCTGGACTTCGACCGTGTCTGCATGTCAAAAGTTTTGCTTATCATTTCTTGTCAGAAATCACCTGCTTATCATCCTAAGTCTAGACATGTCTTACTGCCTCTAATGCATAGACAGTGTATAGATA
Organism: Rutidosis leptorrhynchoides; assembly: GCF_046630445.1. Taxonomy (NCBI): domain Eukaryota; kingdom Viridiplantae; phylum Streptophyta; class Magnoliopsida; order Asterales; family Asteraceae; genus Rutidosis; species Rutidosis leptorrhynchoides. The sequence goes on along the minus strand of NC_092335.1, from coordinate 317,115,092 downwards.
AATTCATATCTTAGCGTATCTGTTATTGTTATCTTTGCCTGACAGCTTCCGTAGATTTCTCCGTAACTTTTGGGATTTTAGTATTATATATACATATGTAAATTATGTATTGCAGAGTACTAATCTACATCCTATAATCTATTTCTTATCGAAAAGTCCTTCATCTGATCGTACGAGATGAATTCCTCAACCAGTTCGAATTCCTCGGATTCCGACAGCTATTCCGATATGGAGTTTCACCTATCAGCGTCACCGGAATGAATCAACCAATCAGTCATCCCCAATTCATCTGATGGGTTCGTAGTTGACTTAACCGATGGAAACGAGAAGAAGGCGATCCCTTCCACCCACCAACCTGCACTCTTGGTGAAGAACTTGAAGCATTCACCAGCGAACCAATCCAAAACACTATTTTCGCCCTCATTACCCGAATATCTCGCCATGATTATATACTATCTCAAATTCAAAACTTTATTCATCCGCTCTTTCCGACCGACAATCATCCCGGAATAAAATAAGAAGTCAATGAGTTTCGCGCCTAAGATGTAGCCTTGGAAAATATGGTGCAAAACATACCAGCTTCAGCAACATCACCGACACCAACAGTACCATCAATAACAGCACCCGTATCATCAATAACATACGCCTCAACACCTCATTCTGTACATCAATTATAATCATCAATCTATGTATCGTTCTACATCAATCATCTTTGTTCTACATGACGATTATGTAAACTCTAATGTTTTAGAGATTATGTACCATAGCTCTAATCGTAAATCTGATGAGTTTAATATCACATTGACTCATTAAATCCATGATTACGTCTGAAGAAAATATATATGTATATATGTTTTCATAAAGATTGTAATTAAAAATTCTTTCGTACAAAGTGTTAATTGTGAAAATATTTTAATGGGTAGGTAATACCCGAGGAATATTCAGATTTCACATTAATAAGTTACACTGTACATTCTTCGAAGCTGATTCAACAGTCGTTTACTATCCTACTTACGTCCACCGATATATAAATCCGTTCACCCCAGAATAACCATATTCATCCAATTTCATATTTGGATTTTGATTTATCAAAAATCAAGTGGCATAATGAAGGAAACATTTGACAAAATAAAATTTGTTAGAAACAAAAAAATTAACTATGAGAAATTTTGTTAAGAATACACGCTAACTGTTCCTAGCTAATTGTTCCCAGCTAACTGATTACACTTTATTTATCACAATTTAATTATCGCAATTTACATTCTCTCAATTTTATTTATCGTCATTTAATTTCTGTTATTTACTTTACGCATTTTATTTATCGTCATTTAATTTCTGTATTTATTTTACGCACTTTAAATATCAGGACAGGTATACAAGGTTTTGATATATCATATCGACGAATCTATATATATTATTTGGAATAATCATAGACACTCTATATGCAGTAATGATCGAGTTCTCTATACAGAGTTGAGGTTTATTCTATAATAATATATATAGTTTGAGTTGTGATCGAGTCTGAGACATGTACACGGGTCACGATACGTATTAATTAATTCGAATATTATAAATTAAACTATATATGAATTATTGGACTGTTAACTGTGGACTATCGAATGTGGACTATCAAGATTGGACAATTAAAATGAATTAAAATATTGCCTATAACATATGAAACTAAACAAATTCTTCAAGTTTGCCACTTGATTTCATCTTAAACCTCCAACTGTGATGACCCGTCCTAATCCATCCGGATGAAGTCCATATCGATTATAAACGATTCACAACAGTTGATTACATCGCGAGGTACTTGACCTCTATATGATACATTTTACAAACATTGCATTCGTTTTTGAAAAGACAATCTTTCATTACGTCAAAAGTTAACGGCATGCATACCATTTCATAATACATCTAACTATAATTGACTTAATAATAATCTTGATGAACTCAACGACTCGAATGCAACGTCTTTTGAAATATGCCATGAATGACTCCAAGTAATGTATCTAATATGAGCTAATGCACAGCGGAAGATTTCTTTCATACCTGAGAATAAACATGCTTTCAAGTGTCAACCAAAAGGTTGGTGAGTTCATTAGTTTAACATAAATAATCATTTTCATCATTTTAATAGACCACAAGATTTTCATTTTTACATTTCTCATAAACATACGTCCCATGCATAGAGACAATAATATCATTCATATGGATTGAACACCTGGTAACCGACATTAACAATATGCATATAAGAATATCCCCATCATTCTGGGATCCTCCTTCGGACATGATATAAATTTCGAAGTACTAAAGCATCCGGTACTTTGGATGGGGCTTGTTGGGCCCGACAGATCTATCTTTAGGATTCGCTACAATTAGGGTGTCTGTTCCCTAATTCTTAGATTACCAGACTAAAAAGAGGCATATTTGGTTTAATAATCCAGCTATAGAATGTAGTTTTAAGTACTTGTGTCTATTTCGTCAAACATTTATAAAGCAGCGCATGTATTCTCAGTCCCAAAAATATATATTGCAAAAGCATTTAAAAAGAGGGCAAATGAAACTCACGCATATAAATATTGCAAAACAGTTATTAAAACATTGCATGTATTCTCAGCCTAAAAATGTAATGAGTAAAAAGGGAAAATGAAACTCACCTAATGTATTTTGTAGTAAAAATACATAGAACGACATTGAACAAGTATACGGTTGGCCTTCGATTCACGAACCTATATCATTTATATAATCATTAATATATATAATCGTAATCGATTAAATTTGTATATCAATATATTTCCTATATTAGTAATTTATTGACTATTTATTTAGGTATTCTTAAATACTTAAGATTTTGTATACTTATATATGTATATGTATATATATATATATATATATATATATATATATATATATATATATATATATATATATATATATATATATATATAACAGATTTAAAGTAATAGATATGTTATGTTTTATAGTTATCCTATATTGATGTTTAGAAAAACTATCATTTTATGTTTTAAAACTTATATTAATATACTTGAAATATTTATTTGAAATAATAATAATAACGATGATAGTAATATAATAATAATAATAATAATAATAATAATAATAATAATAATAATAATAATAATAATAATAATAATAATAATAATAATAATAATAATAGTGATAATAATGATAGTAATAATATAATATCAGTAATGATCATAATAATAATTTTATTAATAATAATTCTTATTAATATCTTAAGAACTTAACGGTGTTGTATCTACTCTTATATATGTATAGATACTTTGTTTATATTATGCACGATCATAGTATATCGTAAACAATATAGATCTTATATATATATATATATATATATATATATATATATATATATATATATATATATATCTAAATACTTGTCTTATTCAAGATCATAAGGGTTTTTCATAATTTCTAAGTTTAGTTCATAAATGTATAATACTTATTAATAATAATAATTTTAATGGTATTACAATAATAATTAATACATATGTTAGTGATAAAATTCCATTTTAATGATAAATATAATATTAGTAATAACAAAAATGTTAATAATATTAATTTTACTAGTAATCTTTTTACTTATATTACTAAATAACAACAATCATAAATAATAATAATAACAAATATAATGATAAATATAATAAGTAAAGACTACCTTTAAGTGTTATTCCAAAAAAAAAATGCCCATAACAGGAATCGAACCCAAGACCTCATGCTTAACCAACAACACCCCAGACCGTCCCTCTATTTCCGTTTTTCTGAATAATTGCACGATTTATACCTATTTAACCCGTATTACTATCTTGTCTCCCATTTCTTCAATTTCTATAATTTGGCCCAAAATAATGCTTGGATCCCAGCACAACCAGATATCCACGATCCAGTAACAGAAATAATCAATCCAGTAGTTTTTGTATTTTCAGAAAGGGAAAGAAGTACTCGTCCTTATCTATCTTATACTAATCATCAACATTCAACTGTAAACCCCACCATTATGTATCCTCATCGTCAACTAATATAACACGTCGACATAATATATTGGTAGGGTATTCGATCAATTTAAAAAAATATATAAAAGAAACAGCGAATTCTGTGGCCTTTCTCAACCACTCCTATCTTCATATTATATTCAATTGGGAATCTTGGACTTGTGGTTGTCGACCAAAAGCAAAAGACAACATGCAAAAGCAATTACAGTAACTTTATTCGAGGTATTTGAGTCTTAGACTAATATTAAACATAAACAACAAATAAAGTTGGACAACGGTTACAGCAGGATCAAAGTTGTTTGGTTTTCGGCTGTTTACAGATAGAAACGGGAAGAGTAACATAGTTCAGCAATAGATATCGTTGGTGATGGTTTTTGGGTGGCATTTTGTAACGACTTGTTAGCCGGAACACAAATACTATTAGCAAAACAGATGGCTCGATGGGCTGTAGTTCGTGGGTCTGTATCGAGCAAGTGTTGCAGTCAATAGTGGTGTTAGTTCGATGGTTAGTGATGGTGGTGAACCGAATGGTAGTAAAGAAGGATGATGAAGATGATTTATGGTTAGCGGTTTTCGAGATTCATGAAGGAGAATATCTTAGAGAGAGTGTGAGATAGAGTTGCGGTGTTGGTGTGGTTCATGGTTCGAACCTCAAAAGGTGGTGGCAGTGAAAGGTGGTGATGGAGTTGGACATGAAGCAGGAGGAACATGGTGTGTGGTTTAGTGTTTAACAAATAAATCGAGCAATGTATATTAATGTATATCTATGTAAGTGTGAATGAACCCTTAACAGCTTGTACTAATCAAATCATTTAGTAGATTGGAGTTGACAGGGGAATTATTTGGTACAAAGAAAATAATAAAAAAAATAAAAAGGAGAAAGCGATCTACAACAGAATTTGGATCCTATTCGGTGTTTGAATTTGTTTTGTATCTAATTCAGAAACAAGAATCTTCAATTTACTACAGTTGATAGGCATCTGTAACAATATTGTATGGTTTTCGTGCATATATATGATTTATATAATTAATATTAATAATTATGTTAATAATAATAATAATTATATTAATAATAATAATAATAATAATAATAATAGTGCTAATAATCATAAAAATAATAATAATGAAATTAATAATAATAATAGAAATAATAATCATGTTAATGATATTTTTATCATAATATAATAATAAAAACAATGATAATAATAATTTTAAATGTTAATTATGTTAATCAAATTAATCATATTACTTTTAGTAATCATATTAGTAACTAAGATTATAATTTTACTAATAACAATAATGACAACAATAATAGTATAACAAATTACATGTATTAAATTTCATATTTATAATTTATAATTAATAATACTAAAAATACTGATTTTAACATTAATATTAATATTTATTTTAATAATGTTAAAAGTAATAATAACAATATTTTAACTTAGGATTACTTTTAATATATTAATATTACAATTTATTAATTATGTAATGTTTAATATTTATATACTATATATGATTGAATTCTTATACATTAAAATATACATATAATCATAATCATATATAAAAATCATATACATTTATATATAGATTCATTTTAAGTTACACTTAATTATTTTATATCTTATTTCACATAATTAATTTAAATAATCCAATTATATTTTAAATTTCAAATTATTATATATATACATACATATACATAATATATATGTACATATTTATTTACAAATAATTGTTCGTGAATCGTCGGGAATAGTCAAAGGTCAAATGATTACATGAACACAGTTCAAAGTTTTTGAGACTTCACATTACAGACTTTGCTTATCGTGTCGATTATAGATTAAGATTAAGTTTAAATTTGGTCGGAAATTTCCGGGTTACTACAATTTGTATCTTGACGATTACAATCTGCGTTCAAACCTTTCATGTTTCTTGAAAACACTTCAATCGATAGGATGAACCAACCGCACTTCATCTGTGGAAAGAAAGATTTATGCATATAGTTATGCACCTGAAAAACTCTCGGAAACCGAGTAAACGATTAACACGTATCTTTGCTAGCTCCTTTGGCGTTGTTATTACCGAAAATAACTTTGCAATCCCTTTCCAAAGTAGTCAATTTTGTCACAGCTCCAACAAGTCAACTTCGACTTTTCGTTCTAAACAACCTTATTATAACCTTGATATATATGCGTGCTCTTTTATTGTTACCGGAGAACCTTTCATATTCTACCATATTACCAGCAGACGTACCAGCAACCTCGTTACTTATTGATTTAAATCTCTCCGATAAATCATTATATTTATTTATTGAAACCCTATCATATACTCATCCGCATCTTGTAACAAGAACTGCCATACCAATTATCGAGAATCAACAATCAGTACTTTGAAAACGCACAGCATATCTACATCAACAGTTATATGTATAACATTTATCTTTTAGAATTATGGTCTTTCATTCTGAAATTCTGAACAGCACTCAGTCTACAAACCAATACTCTGAATGTGAAAAAGCTGAATGAAGCAGCAGAAACTGTAGACAACCGTAAACGACCTTAATCGTCGGAAGTTTAATGATAAAGAATAATATGTTGGAAAAGCTCAGAAAAGTTGGAACTGAAAAACGGATTGAGCTAACCATGAAGGAGACCAAGGACAAATACAAGGACCATACCATTTATTCAAAGAATCCAGGCAATTCTGGATCCGATGAAACCTTCAACGAATATCTTGCTCCGCACTCATGTTAAAATCTTGCAGAAAATCTTTCTTCATCAACCATCGAACTTAGAAATCCCAAAATATCATCATAAATATCTTCGATATTTCTGAGGATATTTTCATAACTCTTCTTGTCCAAAATTAGTTATCTCTTCGTGCTATCTGTATTACATCATAAAGTAAACCATTTTAGTTTCTAAATTTCTTTAAAAATTCGAGTTTGAATTATGAATGTTTTTGAAGTAGTGTTGGGAACTGAAGCATGAGTTAGTATGATATAATGACACTTGATCAACGTGAATATATTACAGTAATTCATACTGAGTTTCTAATGGAACGTGATGATTCACAGATCATAACGTCATCATGTGCCATGTTACACGAATCTTACGTTCTGTCTAATCTATAAACATATCAAGAACATATTTTTCTTGATAGTCCTATCCAAGGTTGGAGAACTCGGATCTCGGGGAGATCTCGTTTGGACATTTTTGAGGAGATCTCGGCATCTCGGAAAAATCTCGGGGAGATCTCGGACGTTGACTTGCGTTGACTTTCTAGTTTTTTTAATATAAATATGTATAAATATATAAATATATGTATATTTATATGGATTTTTACGAGAAAATTTGAGAAATGAGCGAAAAATTAGAAGAAAATCCGAGAAATTGCGAGAAAATCCGAGAAATTACGAGAAAATCCGAGATCTCACCGAGAAAATCCGAGAAATCGTGACGTTGACCGAGATTTTAACCGTTGACCGAGAAATCTCAAAGAGATGGGAAAATATTCTCGGCTGAGTTTTGAAACCGAGATCTCCCCGAGATCTCGCCGAGAAATTCCGAGATCTGCAACACTGGTCCTATCTTTCCATGAATTCTGGTAAATTGACAAGTCAAATTGTGCTATTACCGTTTCTTTCTTAGGACATTAACGATGTTCATTCTGAAACTTATATCTGCGAATTCTGGACCATTACAAGAGATGCCCAATCGCAAGAAGAAGAAACCAAGGGACAAAGCTCCGAAATAGAAATTAGAGTATAAATCGCAGCAAATAGGGGGAGTATTAATTGGGGATGACAATGATTATAGAAAAACATAAACAAGGACTTCAAAGTGTAAGAGAAAATATAAAGCCCAATGAAAACACCGAAATTACAAACTATGGATATCAGTGCGTATAGCAATATAAAGACACGGGAGGATTATAAATACAATAATCCCTAGAGCTTAGTAGAAATAAACAGATTCTTCCGGTGGGAGTTGGAAAAGAAGAACGATCATTGTGATAGTCAGAATAAGAACAAGGATTAGAACTGGATTAAGCATTTTCACAATCCTTTGGATGTACGAACTAAGAAGGAAAGTATTGGAATGGTGAAAATAATAGAACGGAAGAGTTTAATTTATAAGGGAAATATCAGACAGAGTAATCGAGGCGGATCACCGTATTTATTTATAGAGATCTTAATTTCCTTATTCGTTGAAGAATCAAATCTTTTGGATTTTGAAGATTTCTTTGAATCCCTTGAATTCCGGAATTCAACCACGATGACGTCAAAAGTTATTACGAACTTTATCTCTCTAATTCACTCTTTTGTGATAGCTTCGCTCATACGCTTAGCGTAATCAAATTGTTTTATCCATATTACTCAATGATGATAAAACTCTGGTTATCAATTTATTTTCGTCATGAAAACATTTTTATTGTTAACCATGACGACCACACTCAAATTTCGGGACGAAATTTATTTAACGGGTAGGTACTATGATGACCCGGGAATTTCCGACCAAATTTAAACTTAATCTCTATATGATTTCGACACGATAAGCAAAGTCTGTTAGGTTGAGTCTCAAAATTTTGAATTGTCCGATTGACCATCGACTATTTCCGAAGATTCACGAACCTTTAATTAACAGAAATGTATATGTATATATATATATATATATATATATATATATATATATATATATATATATATATATATATATATATATATATAATGATATATGTAAATAATTATAAATAATAAATTAAATATATTAATGAACTATTATATGATTTGATTATTATGGAAGACAACTTAAGATAACTAAAACTTGTTATTTTGGATATATAGAGTATATTGAACCCAAATGATTTTGAAAATAATTTATCAATATTACCAAAGTATTAGAGATTATACTCTGAAATTATTGTTTCAATATATATATATACAATTAATATATTTATTTATTGGGTATTCAAAATATAATTAAATATGTAACAGTGAATATATATATATATATATATATATATATATATATATATATATACGCTTGATGATATATAAAATTATTGACTATGCACATTATAATATATAAAATAAATCGATATTAAATATTTAAAATTTGCTGTTATATATATATATATTATGTAATTATTAGATATTACAAGATTAATAAATTGTAATGATAATATATGTAAGTACAAGTAAGGTTATAGTCATTATTATATTATGACTACTTTCATTAATATGAAAATCTGTATTAATATTTAATATCTCCCAATATATATATATATATATATATATATATATATATATATATAAGATCTATACATAATTATTATATGTATATCCAAATTTATAAAAATGGTATGAAAATACTTATAATATTTTTTTATGGAAATATTTATAAGTTATTAACTAATTATTTTATAGATAAAATAATAGTCATTATTATTATTATTAGTGTAAATATAATTATTATTAATATTAATATATTACATTATATAAATAATTGAATTAGATAATCAGTATAGATATTAGATAATCAGATAGATACGCGAGATAATTATCAGATCCCTACCATATTATTTTATTTTGTTCTTCTTTCTTTCTCTATTATTTTCCTTCGTCCGTGACCTACCTGTTGAGCCTATTATCATAAAAATTCATCAATCAGTCGAAGCTTAAATAGAATCATTCAGTGTTTCATTATCAATCATCAAATAAAAATCATTATATAAAAAATTTTTCGAACATATATAAGCTAGAACCAGTCCCGTCTTTTGTTTTTGTTCATTATATCAAAATCGTGAATTCAACATCAATTTCAGAAATGTATTAATGTAATGAGGTTAGTAATCATCTATTTAAACTGTCTGTAAAGTCTTAAACTCCAAATCCTTTTAACGAATTCCAATTTTGAAAGTCAAACTTAATTTGAAAAAGTCAACTGATTTGTTCTTGAGGAAATTTGCTGTTGTTTCGATGTTAATTGTTCAATTGGTGATTGGAATAGTTTTTAAGAGTTATTTGAAATATATTTCATGTTTTAACTTATGACTAAAACGTTCAAAATCTTGAAATCAAATGTTGAGTTTGGGTTGAATTGTTCTTTGATATTTTTAAACTGTTACAGCGAAATCCTCGTTATTTTGCTTCTGTAATTGCAATATAATTATGATGAGTCGTTTCGGCTTAAGTATTAATCCTAGTAAATTCGTTATCAACTTGATTCGATCATTAGTCGTCTGGGTTAAGAACGAAGAAGAAGATGGAAACATATTAGAATGGGTTATATATATATATGGATACGGATTTAATCAGAAGGACAAGCCAGCTCAACTGGTTCGATGTGTTGTCGAGTGTGCGAGAGGTCGCGGGTTCGAACCCGGTCTGGACCAATTCTTTTTACAGAAACCTTTAAAGGGTATAAACCTTTTATTTTATTATTATTATTATTATTATTATTATTATTATTATTATTATTATTATTATTATTATTATTATTATTATTATTATTATTATTATTATCATTATTATTATTAATATTATTATTAGTATTATTATTATTATTAAGTATTAGGATTATTATTATTATTATTATTATTATTATCATTATTAGGAACATAATAGAATTATCATTATAAACATTATAATTAGTGACAAAAATAATGCAACTTATTATTATTTTTGTAAATATTAGTAATTGTACCATTTTTAGTACTGTTTTTATTATTATGAATATGTTTAGGATTATTATTATTGTTATTATAAAACAATACAAGTTATTATTACTCTCACTAATATTGGTATAAATATCATTTTCGTAATTATTAGTTTTACTATTATTATCATTAACATATTTTAACAATATTGTTATTAATATTAGTATTAGTATTATCAATATTAAGAAAGTTATTATTAGTAGTAAATCATTATTATAAAAACTATCATTTTCGTTACAAATAAATATTTTGTACCTAAAATATACTTAATACATATATTATAATCATATTAATAGTTTATATATCACATATCAAATATAATAACATTATTTATATAAATACTTATATATAACGAATTAAGAATATTTTCATATAATACTAACCATATATACATAGAGATATATTAATATAACCAAATATATAGATATTAAACATTTTAAATATATACATAAACTAAATAAGTATAATATATAATTCAAGTTATAATATATAGACTTGTTCGAATACGATTATACATTTTAATATATATACAAATGATATAGGTTCGTGAATCCGAGGCCAAACCCTGCATTGTTCAATATTGTCGAATGTATTTTTACTACAAAATACAATATGTGAGTTTCATTTGCTCCCTTTTTAAATGCTTTTGCAATATATATTTTTGGGACTGAGAATACATGCGCTGCTTTTATAAATGTTTTACGAAATAGACACAAGTGATCAAAAACTACATTATATAGTTGGATTATTAAACCGAATATTGCCCTTCAAGTCTGGTAACCTAAGAATTTAGGGAAATGGCCCCTGATTGACGCGAATCCTAAAGATAGATCTATGGACCTTGACAAGTCCCATTCGGGGTACGAATGCTTTAGTACTTCGAGATTTTTATACAGACGAGAGGTTCTATTTTGGGGATATTCTATGCATTAAGTTAACGTCGGTTACCAGGTGTTCAATCCATATGAATGATATTTTTGTCTCTATGTATGGGACGTATATTTATGAGAAATGAAAATCTTGTGGTCTATTAAAATGATGGAAATGATTATTTATGTTAAACTAATGAACTCACCAACCTTTTGGTTAAAGCATGTTTATTCTCAGGTACGAAAGAAATCTTCCGCTGTGCATTTGCTCATTTTAGGGATATTACTTGGAGTCATTCATGACATATTTCAAAAGACGTTGCATTCTAGTCGTCGAGTTCATCAAGATTATTATTGAGTCAATTATAGTTAGATACATTAGGAAATGAGATGCATGTCGTCAACTTTCAATGTAATGAAATGTTGTCTTTTCAAAAACGAATGCAATGTTTGTAAAATGTATCATATAGAGGTCAAGTACCTCGCGATGTAATCAACTATTGTGAATCGTTTATAATCGATACGGACTTCTTCCAGATGGATTAGGACGGGTCTTTACAGTTGGTATCAGAGCGGTGGTCTTAGCGAACCAGGTCTTGCATTAGTATGTCTAACTGATAGTTGTTTAGATGCATTAGTGAGTCTGGACTTCGACCGTGTCTGCATGTCAAAAGTTTTGCTTATCATTTCCAGTCAGAAATCGCCTGCTTATCATCCTAAGTCTAGACATGTCTTACTGCCTCTAATGCATAGACAGTGTATAGATAAAGTCATATCTTAGCGTATCTGTTATTGTTACCTTTGCCTGACAGCTTCCGTAGATTTCTCCGTAACTTATGGGATTTTAGTATTATATATACATATGTAAATTATATATTGCAGAGTACTAATCTACATCCTATAATCTATTTCTTATCGAAAAGTCCTTCATCTGATCGTACGAGATGAATCCCTCAACCAGTTCGAATTCTTCGGATTCCGACAGCTATTCTGATATGGAGTTTCACCTATCAGCGTCACCGGAATGAATCAACCAATCAGTCATCCCCAATTCATATAATGGGTTCGTAGTTGACTTAACCGATGGAAACGAGAAGAAGGCGATCCCTTCCACCCACCAACCTGCACTCTTGGCGAAGAACCTGAAGCATTCACCAGCGAACCAATCCGAAACACTATTTTCGCCCTCATTACCCGAATATCTCGCCATGATTATATACTATCTCAAATTCAAAACTTTATTCATCCGCTCGTTCTGACCGACAATCATCCCGGAATAAAATAAGAAGTCAATGAGTTTCGCGCCCGAGATGTAGCCTTGGAAAATATGGTGCAAAACATACCAGCTTCAGCAACATCACCGACACCAACAGTATCATCAATAACAGCACCCGTATCATCAATAACATACGCCTTAACACCTCATTCTGTACATCGATTATAATCATCAATCTATGTATCGTTCTACATCAATCATCTTTGTTCTACATGGCGATTATGTAAACTCTAATGTTTTAGAGATTATGTACCATAGCTCTAATCGTAAATCTGATGAGTTTAATATCACATTGACTCATTAAATCCTTGATTAAGTCTAAAGAAAATAAATATGTATATATGTTTTCATAATGATTGTAATTAAAAATTCTTTCGTACAAAGTGTTAATTGTGAAAATATTTTAACGGGTAGGTAATACCCGAGGAATATTCAGATTTCACATTAATAAGTTACACTGTACATTCTTCGAAGCTGATTCAACAGTTGTTTACTATCCTACTTACGTCCACCTATATACAAATCCGTTCACCCCAGAATAACCATATTCATCCAATTTCATATTTAGATTTTGATTTATCAAAAATCAAGTGGCATAATGAAGGAAACATTTGACAAAATAAAATTTGTTAGAAACAAACAAATTAACTATGAGAAATTTTGTTAAGAATCCACGTTAATTGTTCCTAGCTAATTGTTCCCAGCTAACTGATTACACTTTATTTATCATAATTTAATTATCGCAATTTACATTCTCTCAATTTTATTTATCATCATTTAATTTCTGTTATTTACTTTACGCATTTTATTTATCATCATTTAATTTCTGTATTTATTTTACGCACTTTAAATATCGGGACACGTATACAAGGTTTTGACATATCATATCGAAGCATCTATATATATTATTTGGAATAACCAAATAATGCAGGGTTGGCCTCGGATTTGCATGAACTCACGCATATAAATATTGTAAAATAGTTAATAAAGCATTTACATGTATTCTCAGCCCAAAAACGTAAAGAGTAAAGGGGAGCAAATGAAACTCACAATACGATATTTTGTAGTAAAAATATGCATACGACGAAACTGAATAATGCAGGGTTGGCCTCGGATTCATGAACCTATATCATTTATATATATATTAACACATCTAATTGTAATCGAACAAATTTATATATTATTAATAGTAATATAATTGTTATATTAATAAATTATATGTTTCATTAATTTAAATATTTCTATTTTATGTACTTTAGATAAGTATTTATTATAAAATGTTAATATAGATATGTTATATGTATTAAATATTGTGTTATATAACTAAAAATCATTTGATAAGATAATATTAATAATAATAACTAAAAAGTTGTATTATTTTATAATAATAATATTAGTAATGATAATAATAATAATTATAATCTTCATAAAATTAATAATAATAATAATAATATTCATAAAAATAATAATAATAATAATAATAATAATAATAATAATACTAAAAATAATAATGATAATGATATAACTTGTGTTAATGTTAATAATAACAATTTACTTAATAACAATAACCATAATTAATAATAATTATAATAATTATAATGATAATAATAATAATAATAATAATAATAATAATAATAATAATAATAATACCAATAATAATAATATTAATAATAAAATAAGTAACACTACCTTTAAAAGCTTTTCCAAAAAGAATTGCCCCAGACCGGGTTCGAACCCAAGACCTTTCGCTAACCGACACCCACTCTAACCGTCCCTCTAACCCTGCTTATCTGTTTTGTTTACTGATTTAGTTTTATTTAACCCCTTTTTATTATATTTCCCCTTCAACTTCATAACCCGTAATTTTTCTTGGCCCAACAGGATCTTGAAACTGATCTCGGCCCAAAAACAAATACGACCCAATAGAAAATCCAAATAACACGGCAGCCCAATCCCTGCTCTTAAACTATCTTCACGATTCCCTTTTTATTTTTTTATATCTGCTTTTCTAAAACACAAAAGCAGCAGCTCCGGGTCCCACATGATTATAGTTGTCGGCCGATAACATAATCTAAACCGATGAATAATAACAATAGTCTAGTGAATGCAATCGTTGTTCGAGCAGGAAGCAAAGAAAATTAATCACAGCGGTTAGGGTTGTAAATATTAACAGAAGCAGTACATGATGACTGGAACAACAATGGTTCAATCATGGTGACGATTCATGATTGTTTAAATCATAAAATAGGAGCTAACAACTGCCATCTATTGGTTCATTATCTTTACACGTATTAATCGTAATCTCCATCTCCTCATCATTCACAGTATCATGAATGGGTTTCAATGGTTGTGTTTTGAAAAGAAACATAAACGAATAATTATTACAAATTACTATTCATCGTCTTCTCAAATGGGTTTCGAAGTTTTTGGGTTTATAACTGTAAAAAGGGAACAGAAAACATATGATGGGACTGCTGCTGCGGTAGCAGCGTAGCAGAGAGATAATATATGCAGTTTTCATGGGTTCTTCGGTCAGGAGAGAAACGAAAAAAATAAATGAATAAAGGTGGTGTTGGGTCTCGGTTGTAACTCGATAGAAAATAAAAAGAAAATGGTGACTGCAGCAGTAAAAAGGGTTTGATGGTGGTGACTACAACATGGTGATCGTCCAGTTGGTGGTGGCTGTTTCGATGGTTGCAGCAGTCCACGATGGGGCTGCAGTTTGATCTTCATGATAGCAACATGAGGTTGGTGAATTATGGTGATTCAACGAAGAAGAAGGGTGAGAGAGAAAGTGGTGATCGATTGTATGGTGATCAATGATGGTTGATTGTTTCTGTAACATCCCGCATTTTTCCGTTAAATTTATTTTTAACACCGTCTTTTTTTTAGATAATATCTTTCGTTATCTAAATTCGTATTTTTCATTAACTAACGTTCTTGATATTTCCGTTATTCGATTATAATATCTTCCGTTTATTCTCACATATTTAAAATTTATTCGTTTGGTTAATTTACGCACCCGCTTTTAAACTCGAGGGACAAAATTCGCCATTGGGCCAAAGTGGCAACTAGTTGAACTAGTCACCACTCTTCCTCACCATTCATTCATTCACCTCCTCATCCTTCATACTTCCACTTTTACTCTCAAACACCCAAATCATTCATTCATCATCTAAATTTGATCTAGGAAGCTTGCAATAAAACAAATTACATATTCGTGATCCTCTCTTCATCCTCTACATTTTGGTACAAATTTCATCTCTAGATTTCATGTTCTTAGTATTTTTGACTTGAAATGGTGTTAATTAGTGTCTATGGCTCAAGTCTAACATGAATATGTGTTTAGTTGCTCGATTTGTTGTTTTGAGTAACTAGCATGAACACTTGAAATGGGTGTGCTTAATCTTTGATTTTGGATGATTAAATGTTGTTTAAATGTTAAAGTTCATATATTAAATGTGTTACTAGCATCATTAGCTTCAATTCGATGTGTAGGTTGACTTGGAAAACTTCACTAACATGATTATTGATTTTGTGATTCTTGGTTAGGGTTTGATAGCTTTTAAAATGAACTTTTGATGCATTGGATGCTTGTTAATGTTGTTAGTAAGTGTTTAGTTGCAATGTATGTTTAATTACCTTCGAAACGGCATATAATACATGTAAATTGGTTGCCCGAATCATAAAATACGTTTTACAAACTTGAAACATCAATGATGAACTTTAACAATCATTCGATGAGGATTTGGTCATTTTAAGTGATGTATTTGTTTGATGATAGGTGATTAGTTGTATTCTTCGTCAAAATACCTTTCCAACGATATAAGATACATGTCTTGAGTGTTTTCGGTTCATAAGTTGTGTTTGAAATGAGTTTGGTTCGAGACTTGTCAAATTTCAGCTTCAGCAACCTGTAGTTCATTGGGACGCCATCCCAAATCTTGGACGCCGTCCCACCCTTCACTACTGGACGCCATCTAGATGATCTATCAGGGGCTGTCCAAAATTATCATTTTTCATTTAATTCTAACTATGCTACGCACCTCCGATTAACATGAAACTTGGCCAACATGCTCATATATGATTGTATAACTTAGAAAAATTGTCGGATACCCGACCCACCCCGTTGACTTTGACCTTGACCAAGTTTGACTTTTAGTTAAACTTAACCAAAAACTTGTGCAATCGTTCTAATCTTCTTTTATACTTGATTCTTGCATGAAACTTGACAACTTGATTCACATGCTTTATTAATCGAGTTGTAACGAGCCATATGACTAATTGAACACTTGTGTCGTAACCAGGAATTGATACAACTTACTTGTTTAGGTCAAGGCTAAACAACTTTCATGCACATGTTTACTTTGTGAAGTACCTTTATACTCGTGCACTCGAGGTGAGATCATAGTCCCACCTTTTCAACAACTTTTACTCTTTAAACTATGGGATGCGAAACATATACGTATCATACTTTTATGCTTTGAACACAAGTATGAAAACAAACATTCCACAGCGAGTTATAACAAAACGCCTCAATTCAATTATCATTAGTTACATTTGCAGGGTGTAAACGTGAACTTATGTTATGTGATCACATGGGCTTGACGAGCCCTCATACGGACGGTTCGCTACCGTTAGCGGATGAAATATATTTTCGAGTATAGTGTATGTTCTAACACTATGTAACAGGGTGAAAAACAGTTAAGTTTGATAATTGGGTGCTCGCGAACATACTTTTGGAATGCAAACGATTTAGATAATCAACGTTATGGAAATACTAAATCTTGTGGTTCAAAACAACGTTTACAAATACACCTATGATTTCACCAACGTTTTTCGTTGACAGTTTTCTATATGTTTCTCAGGTTCATACTTGGCTACTTGATACGTGCTTCTGCACACTTTGATTACTTACTTGGAGTCAAGCATACATGCATACGCTAGCGATAGCACTTTTGGATTTAACTTAAGTATACATACTTACGCTATTTATAGCAAACTGTGATTTTCAACTTATATTATGTCGCAAGTTATTTCATTTATACTTTACCACTTTTGTAAACTTATACATGTTGTCGAACTGTTTGATAAACTAAACTTTGTAAGTCTTGTACGTTTCGAATGAATGCGACATAATTTTGGTCAAACGCGTCTCATATAGGGACTATGACCACGTAACGGGACGTAAATTAACGGCACCGTCAATGACGATTTTTTTGGGTCGTTACAGATGGTATCAGAGCATTGGTTGTCGGGAACTAGGATATGCATTAGTGTGTCTGACAGAGTCGTTAGGACGCATTAGTGAATCTAGACTACAACCGGATAGTTAGCCATTGCATTCTGACATACATTTGCTATAGATAGCACTTACTTGACTACTTGTGCATTATACTTGCATCATTCTTAGGCAAACTTCTTACTGGTACCAAGTTTTCATCATACGAATCCGTATTCTGCCACTTTCTGGTAACACACGTGAATTCAAGATTTATACACGTAGGGATGACGACGACTTCATTAGTCACACTAGTTCGGGAACTCTGTCTCCCAGATTGTTATTCATAACTGTCCCATCTTACTATCCACAAGTGCCGTAAAGTTTCCACCACCATGGCAATCACTAACCGCTACCGATGTTACACCGGTGTTCTTCACTATCTACTACTTCTTGTTACTACCACTACTAATCTAGTTGAGCATCATCGTCACTACTTATCACTACGGTTGCATACTATTCGTTACCATGATTCGTTACTCTTTTCGTACCTAAAGACGTTATTGTTTGACTTGAACCGCATTGACGTGGACAATCATTTATACACTTCCCTCGGGAAACGTATCTTCAGAGTTGCACTAATTCTTTCTATCCAATACGAGTCACGTTTGAGACGTCGTTACACTTTGTTCATTTTAGATCTTCACGATTACACGAACTTGATTCTATGGAGTGATGTGGGAATGGTGGTATGAGTTAGCGTAATATAACGACACTCGATCAATGTGGTTATATTATGGTAAGTCATATCAAAGTTCTAATGACTCGTGATGGTGATTGGACTCAATCAACCTAATCACCACCATGTGCCATGTACATGACTTCATTTTTCTTGTTGGATATCCGAAAACTCCGAGAATATTGATAACGACCATACCAGGGACACATCTTCTATTATTGTCGAACCATATTTATGCTTCCGAATGAATGAAAAATTCTTTCGACTTCAAACATATGTTACACGTGTACACTATCTTGTTTTCGCGTAGTTTTATCGACGAACTACAAATATGCTTGACATTCTCACATCGAGGCGGAAACTTCTCTCGCATTACACTCGTACTTCCGTATAAGGAAATCTTTTATCTTAATTCTCAATGGAGAGAGAGACTCTTCACGTTATACTAAGTATTCGCCACGAAGGTGAATAGTCATAACGAACGTTTTCAGAAACCAATAAGAAACTTGTTCTAACAAACGTTTCCAATTCCTAGCAAACTTGTTCAAATATATCTTAAAGAAATGTACCTTGTTTCGGATCGAGATGATTATTTCACTTCTAAATTTCGGGGTGCCTTACAAGAAGCCTTGGGACCACGTTTAGACATGAGTACCGCTTATCGCCCACAAACTGACAGACCAAGCAAACATACGATTCAAACCTTGGAAACCATAATACGAGTTTGTGTTATCAACTTCAAACTTACTTGGGAAAAGTATTTGCCTTTAACCACGATAGTTATCACCCGAGTATTAACGCCACACCTTTCGAGAACTCGTATAGCCGCAATTGTTGTTTTCTTAATTGTTGAACCAAAGTAGGTGACAAGCAAACCACCGGACCTGAACTCATTCATGAGATAACCGTTATGATCGTTCAATTCCAAGAAGGACTCAAGACGGCCCGTAGTCGCCAAAAGAGCTACGTCGATGTTAGACGTAAACCTCTCGAATTCCAAGTGGGTGGCCGCATAACGTTAAAAGTCGCACCTTGGAAAGGTGTAATCCGTTTCGGGAAACGTAGAAAGCTAAATCCGCAATATTTTGATCCTTTTAAAATCTTGGGACGTATTGGACCCATTGCTTACCGTTTCGAACTTCCAACTCGATCGAATTCCGCTCATTCTACATACCATGTATCAAACTTAAAGAAGTGTATTGCCGAACAAGAACTTGTTATTCCTTTTGATGAACTTACTATCGATGACAAACTTCCCTTCCTGGGAGAACCGGTTGAAATTTTGAATCGTGAAATCGAACTTTAAAACAACGTAAAATCCCGACTGTCAAAGTTCGTTGAAATGCCCAAGGAAGTACCTTCATTTATTCGCAGGACTGGCAACGCAAGATCTCGAGGAAGAAACAACGACTACTACTTCCAACCAAATTTCGGGATGAAATTTCCTTTAAGGTGTGGGTAATGTAACATCCTGCATTTTTCCGTTAAATTTATTTTTAACACCGTCTTTTTTTTGATAATATCTTTCGTTATCTAAATTCGTATTTTTCATTAACTAATGTTCTTGATATTTCCGTTAATCGATTGTAATATCTTCCGTTTATTCTCATTTATTTAAAATTTATTCGTTTGGTTAATTCACGCACCCACTTTTAAACTTGAGGGACTAAATTCGCCATTGGGCCAAAGTGGAAACTAGTTGAACTAGTCACCACTCTTCCTCACCATTCATTCATTCACCTCCTCATCCTTCATACTTCCACTTTTACTCTCAAACACCCAAATCATTCATTCATCATCTAAATTCGATCTAGGAAGCTTGCAACAAAACAAATTACATATTCGTGATCCTCTCTTTATCCTCTACATTTTGGAACTAATTTCATCTCGTTTGGGTAACATTTCTAAAACTCTAGATTTCATGTTCTTAGTGTTTTTGACTTGAAATGGTGTTAATTAGTGTCTATGGCTCAAGTCTAACATGAATATGTGTTTAGTTGCTCGATTTGTTGTTTTGAGTAACTAGCATGAACACTTGAAATGGGTGTGCTTAATCTTTGATTTTGGATCATTAAATGTTGTTTAAATGTTAAAGTTCATGTATTAAATGTGTTACTAGCATCATTAGCTTCAATTTGATGTGTAGGTTAACTTGGAAAACTTCACTAACATGATTATTGATTTTGTGATTCTTGGTTAGGGTTTGATAGCTTTTAAAATGAACTTTTGATGCATTATGAAATGTCCCGTTCTTATTGATTAAAAACGTTCCATATTAATTGATTTCGTTGCGAGGTTTTGACCTCTATATGAGACGTTTTTCAAAGACTGCATTCATTTTTAAACAAACCATAACCTTTATTTTATCAATAAAGGTTTAAAAAGCTTTACGTAGATTATCAAATAATGATAATCTAAAATATCCTGTTTACACACGACCATTACATAATGGTTTACAATACAAATATGTTACAAAAAAATAAGTTTCTTGAATGCAGTTTTTACACAATATCATACAAGCATGGACTCCAAATCTTGTCCTTATTTAAGTATGCGACAGCGGAAGCTCTTAATAATCACCTGAGAATAAACATGCTTAAAACGTCAACAAAAATGTTGGTGAGTTATAGGTTTAACCTATATATATCAAATCGTAACAATAGACCACAAGATTTCATATTTCAATACACATCCCATACATAGAGATAAAAATCATTCATATGGTGAACACCTGGTAACCGACAATAACAAGATGCATATATAAGAATATCCCCATCATTCCGGGACACCCTTCGGATATGATATAAATTTCGAAGTACTAAAGCATCCGGTACTTTGGATGGGGTTTGTTAGGCCCAATAGATCTATCTTTAGGATTCGCGTCAATTAGGGTGTCTGTTCCCTAATTCTTAGATTACCAGACTTAATAAAAAGGGGCATATTCGATTTCGATAATTCAACCATAGAATGTAGTTTCACGTACTTGTGTCTATTTTGTAAATCATTTATAAAACCTGCATGTATTCTCATCCCAAAATATTAGATTTTAAAAGTGGGACTATAACTCACTTTCACAGATTTTTACTTCGTCGGGAAGTAAGACTTGGCCACTGGTTGATTCACGAACCTATAACAATATATACATATATATCAAAGTATGTTCAAAATATATTTACAACACTTTTAATATATTTTGATGTTTTAAGTTTATTAAGTCAGCTGTCCTCGTTAGTAACCTACAACTAGTTGTCCACAGTTAGATGTACAGAAATAAATCGATAAATATTATCTTGAATCAATCCACGACCCAGTGTATACGTATCTCAGTATTGATCACAACTCAAACTATATATATTTTGGAATCAACCTCAACCCTGTATAGCTAACTCCAACATTCACATATAGAGTGTCTATGGTTGTTCCGAAATATATATAGATGTGTCGACATGATAGGTCGAAACATTGTATACGTGTCTATGGTATCTCAAGATTACATAATATATAATACAAGTTGATTAAGTTATGGTTGGAATAGATTTGTTACCAATTTTCACGTAGCTAAAATGAGAAAAATTATCCAATCTTGTTTTACCCATAACTTCTTCATTTTAAATCCGTTTTGAGTGAATCAAATTGCTATGGTTTCATATTGAACTCTATTTTATGAATCTAAACAAAAAAAGTATAGGTTTCTAGTCGGAAAAGTAAGTTACAAGTCGTTTTTGTAAAGGTAGTCATTTCAGTCGAAAGAACGACGTCTAGATGACCATTTTAGAAAACATACTTCCACTTTGAGTTTAACCATAATTTTTGGATATAGTTTCATGTTCATAATAAAAATCATTTTCTCAGAATAACAACTTTTAAATCAAAGTTTATCATAGTTTTTAATTAACTAACCCAAAACAGCCCGCGGTGTTACTACGACGGCGTAAATCCGGTTTTACGGTGTTTTTCGTGTTTCCAGGTTTTAAATCATTAAGTTAGCATATCATATAGATATAGAACATGTGTTTAGTTGATTTTAAAAGTCAAGTTAGAAGGATTAACTTTTGTTTGCGAACAAATTTAGAATTAACTAAACTATGTTCTAGTGATTACAAGTTTAAACCTTCGAATAAGATAGCTTTATATGTATGAATCGAATGATGTTATGAACATCAGTACTACCTTAAGTTCCTTGGATGAACCTACTGGAAAAGAGAAAAATGGATCTAGCTTCAATGGATCCTTGGATGGCTCAAAGTTCTTGAAGCAAAATCATGACACGAAAACAAGTTCAAGTAAGATCATCACTTGAAATAAGATTGTTATAGTTATAGAAATTGAACCAAAGTTTGAATATGATTATTACCTTGTATTAGAATGATAACCTACTGTAAGAAACAAAGATTTCTTGAGGTTGGATGATCACCTTACAAGATTGGAAGTGAGCTAGCAAACTTGAAAGTATTCTTGATTTTATGAAACTAGAACTTTTGGAATTTATGAAGAACACTTAGAACTTGAAGATAGAACTTGAGAGAGTTCAATTAGATGAATAAAATTGAAGAATGAAAGTGTTTGTAGGTGTTTTTGGTCGTTGGTGTATGGATTAGATATAAATGATATGTAATTTTGTTTTCATGTAAATAAGTCATGAATGATTACTCATATTTTTGTAATCTTATGAGATATTTCATGCTAGTTGCCAAATGATGGTTCCCACATGTGTTAGGTGACTCACATGGGCTGCTAAGAGCTGATCATTGGAGTGTATATACCAATAGTACATACATCTAAAAGCTGTGTATTGTACGAGTACGAATACGGGTGCATACGAGTAGAATTGTTGATGAAACTGAACGAGAATGTAATTGTAAGCATTTTTGTTAAGTAGAAGTATTTTGATAAGTGTATTGAAGTCTTTCAAAAGTGTATAAATACATATTAAAACACTACATGTATATACATTTTAACTGAGTCGTTAAGTCATCGTTAGTCGTTACATGTAAGTGTTGTTTTGAAACCTTTAGGTTAACGATCTTGTTAAATGTTGTTAACCCAATGTTTATAATAACAAAAGAGATTTTAAATTATTATATTATCATGATATTATGATGTACGAATATCTCTTAATATGATATATATACATTAAATGTCGTTACAACGATAAACGTTACATATATGTCTCGTTTCAAAATCATTAAGTTAGTAGTCTTGTTTTTACATATGTAGTTCATTGTTAATATAATTAATGATATGTTTACTTATCATAATATCATGTTAACTATATATATAACCATATATATGTCATCATATAGTTTTTTTTTACAAGTTTTAACGTTCGTGAATCACCGGTCAACTTGGGTGGTCAATTGTCTATATGAAACCTATTTCAATTAATCAAGTCTTAACAAGTTTGATTACTTAACATGTTGGAAACATTTAATCATGTAAACATCAATCTCAATTAATATATATAAACATGGAAAAGTTCGGGTCACTACAGTACCTACCCATTAAATAAATTTCGTCCCGAAATTTTAAGCTGTTGAAGGTGTTGACGAATCTTCTGGAAATAGATGCGGGTATTTCTTCTTCATCTGATCTTCATGCTCCCAGGTGAACTCGGGTCCTCTACGAGCATTCCATCGAACCTTAACAATTGGTATCTTGTTTTGCTTAAGTCTTTTAACCTCACGATCCATTATTTCGACGGGTTCTTCGATGAATTGGAGTTTTTCGTTGATTTGGATTTCATCTAACGGAATAGTGAGATCTTCTTTAGCAAAACATTTCTTCAAATTCGAGACGTGGAAAGTGTTATGTACAGCCGCGAGTTGTTGAGGTAACTCAAGTCGGTAAGCTACTGGTCCGACACGATCAATAATCTTGAATGGTCCAATATACCTTGGATTTAATTTCCCTCGTTTACCAAATCGAACAACGCCTTTCCAAGGTGAAACTTTAAGCATGACCATCTCTCCAATTTCAAATTCTATATCTTTTCTTTTAATGTCAGTGTAGCTCTTTTGTCGACTTTGGGCGGTTTTCAACCGTTGTTAAATTTGGATGATCTTCTCGGTAGTTTCTTGTATAATCTCCGGACCCGTAATCTGTCTATCCCCCACCTCACTCCAACAAATCGGAGACCTGCACTTTCTACCATAAAGTGCTTCAAACGGCGCCATCTCAATGCTTGAATGGTAGCTGTTGTTGTAGGAAAATTCTGCTAACGGTAGATGTCGATCCCAACTCTTTCCGAAATCAATAACACATGCTCGTAGCATGTCTTCAAGCGTTTGTATCGTCCTTTCGCTCTGCCCATCAGTTTGTGGATGATAGGCAGTACTCATGTCTAGACGAGTTCCTAATGCTTGCTGTAATGTCTGCCAGAATCTTGAAATAAATCTGCCATCCCTATCAGAGATAATAGAGATTGGTATTCCATGTCTGGAGACGACTTCCTTCAAATACAGTCGTGCTAACTTCTCCATCTTGTCATCTTCTCTTATTGGTAGGAAGTGTGCTGATTTGGTGAGACGATCAACTATTACCCAAATAGTATCAAAACCACTTGCAGTCCTTGGCAATTTAGTGATGAAATCCATGGTAATGTTTTCCCATTTCCATTCCGGGATTTCGGGTTGTTGAAGTAGACCTGATGGTTTCTGATGCTCAGCTTTGACCTTAGAACACGTCAAACATTCTCCTACGTATTTAGCAACATCGGCTTTCATACCCGGCCACCAAAAATGTTTCTTGAGATCCTTGTACATCTTCCCCGTTCCAGGATGTATTGAGTATCTGGTTTTATGAGCTTCTCTAAGTACCATTTCTCTCATATCTCCAAATTTTGGTACCCAAATCCTTTCAGCCCTATACCGGGTTCCGTCTTCCTGAATATTAAGATGCTTCTCCGATCCTTTGGGTATTTCATCCTTTAAATTTCCCTCTTTTAAAACTCCTTGTTGCGCCTCCTTTATTTGAGTAGTAATGTTATTATGAATCATTATATTCATAGATTTTACTCGAATGGGTTCTCTATCCTTCCTGCTCAAGGCATCGGCTACCACATTTGCCTTCCCCGGGTGGTAACGAATCTCAAAATCGTAATCATTCAATAATTCAATCCACCTACGCTGCCTCATATTCAGTTGTTTCTGATTAAATATGTGTTGAAGACTTTTGTGGT
The DNA here is from genome assembly GCF_046630445.1 of Rutidosis leptorrhynchoides. Lineage (NCBI taxonomy): Eukaryota > Viridiplantae > Streptophyta > Magnoliopsida > Asterales > Asteraceae > Rutidosis > Rutidosis leptorrhynchoides. Next base: position 317,089,056 of record NC_092335.1, on the reverse strand, counting down.
CAGTATATATAATACTTTTGACCCCATATAAGTAGTGCCTCCAAGTCTTTAATGCAAAAACAACCGCGCCTAATTCCAAATCATGCGTCGTATAATTTTGTTCGTGAATCTTCAATTGTCTAGAAGCATAAGCAATCACCTTCGTTCGTTGCATTAATACACAACCGAGACCTTGCTTTGATGCGTCATAATAAATCACAAAATCATCATTCCCTTCAGGCAATGACAATATAGGTGCCGTAGTTAGCTTTTTCTTCAATAACTGAAACGCTTTCTCTTGTTCATCATTCCATTCAAATTTCTTCCCTTTATGCGTTAATGCAGTCAAGGGTTTTGCTATTCTGGAAAAGTCTTGGATGAACCTTCTGTAGTAACCAGCTAGTCCTAAAAACTGGCGTATGTGTTTCGGAGTTTTCGGGGTTTCCCACTTTTCAACAGTTTCTATCTTTGCCGGATCCACCTTAATACCTTCTTTGTTCACTATGTGACCGAGGAATTGAACTTCTTCCAACCAAAATGCACACTTTGAAAACTTAGCGTACAATTCTTCCTTCCTCAATACTTCTAACACCTTTCTCAAATGTTCACCGTGTTCTTGGTCATTCTTTGAGTAAATAAGTATGTCATCAATGAAAACAATGACAAACTTGTCAAGGTATGGTCCACACACTCGGTTCATAAGGTCCATGAACACAGCTGGTGCATTAGTTAAACCAAACGGCATGACCATAAACTCGTAATGACCGTAACGTGTTCTGAAAGCAGTCTTTGGAATATCATCTTCTTTCACCCGCATTTGATGATACCCGGAACGTAAGTCAATCTTTGAATAAACAGACGAGCCTTGTAGTTGATCAAATAAGTCGTCGATTCTCGGTAGTGGGTAGCGGTTCTTGATGGTAAGTTTGTTCAACTCTCGGTAGTCGATACACAACCTGAATGTACCATCTTTCTTCTTGACAAACAAAACAGGAGCTCCCCACGGTGATGTGCTTGGTCGAATGAAACCACGCTCTAAAAGTTCTTGTAATTGGCTTTGCAGTTCTTTCATCTCGCTGGGTGCGAGTCTGTAAGGAGCACGAGCTATCGGTGCAACTCCTGGTACAAGATCTATTTGAAATTCAACGGATCGATGTGGGGGTAATCCCGGTAATTCTTTCGGAAATACATCGGGAAATTCTTTTGCAATGGGAACATCATTGATGCTCTTTTCTTCAGTTTGTACTTTCTCGACGTGTGCTAGAACAGCATAGCAACCTTTTCTTATTAGTTTTTGTGCCTTCAAATTACTAATAAGATGTAGCTTCGTGTTGCCCTTTTCTCCGTACACCATTAAGGGTTTTTCTTTTTCTCGTATAATGCGAATTGCATTTTTGTAACAAACGATCTCCGCTTTCACTTCTTTCAACCAGTCCATACCGATTATCACATCAAAACTCCCTAACTCTACTGGTATCAAATCAATCTTAAATGTTTCACTAACCAGTTTAATTTCTCGATTCCGACATATATTATCTGCTGAAATTAATTTACCATTTGCTAATTCGAGTAAAAATTTACTATCCAAAGGCGTCAATGGACAACTTAATTTAGCACAAAAATCTCTACTCATATAGCTTCTATCCGCACCCGAATCAAATAAAACGTAAGCAGATTTATTGTCAATAAGAAACGTACCCGTAACAAGCTCCGGGTCTTCCTGTGCCTCTACCGCATTAATATTGAAAACTCTTCCACGGCCTTGTCCATTCGTGTTCTCCTGGTTCGGGCAATTTCTAATAATGTGGCCTGGTTTTCCACATTTATAACAAACTACATTGGCATAACTTGCTCCGACACTACTTGCTCCGCCATTACTCGTTCCGACACCATTTGTTCCTTTCGTTCTATTAACCCCTGGTCCGTAGACCTCACACTTCGCCGCGCTATGACCATTTCTTTTACACTTGTTGCAAAATTTGGTGCAGAACCCCGAGTGATTCTTTTCACACCTTTGGCATAGTTGCTTCTGATTGTTGTTGTTGTTGTTGCGGTTATTATTGTTGTTGGGATGATTGTTGTAGTTGCTGTTGTTGTTGTTGTTGTTGTTGTTGGGCCGTTTGTTGTAGTTGCGATTGATGTTGCGATTGTTGGGATAATTGTTGCGATTATTGTTGTAATTGCTGTTGTTGTTGTATTGGTGATTCTTATCACCGTTTTCCTCCCACTTTCTTTTGACTTGCTTCACATTGGCCTCTTCAGCAGTCTGTTCTTTAATTCTTTCTTCAATCTGGTTCACTAGTTTGTGAGCCATTCTACATGCCTGTTGTATGGAGGCGGGCTCGTGTGAACTTATATCTTCTTGGATTCTTTCCGGTAATCCTTTCACAAACGCGTCGATCTTCTCTTCCTCATCTTCGAATGCTCCCGGACACAATAGGCACAATTCTGTGAATCGTCTTTCGTACGTGGTAATATCAAATCCTTGGGTTCGTAACCCTCTAAGTTCTGTCTTGAGCTTATTGACCTCGGTTCTGGGACGGTACTTCTCGTTCATCAAGTGCTTGAATGCTGACCACGGTAGTGCGTACGCATCATCTTGTCCCACTTGCTCTAGATAGGTATTCCACCATGTTAACGCAGAACCTGTGAAGGTATGCGTAGCGTACTTCACTTTGTCCTCTTCAGTACACTTACTTATGGCAAACACCGATTCAACCTTCTCAGTCCACCGTTTCAATCCGATCGGTCCTTCGGTTCCATCAAATTCCAAAGGTTTGCAGGCAGTGAATTCTTTGTAGGTGCATCCTACACGATTTCCTGTACTGCTAGATCCAAGGTTATTGTTGGTATGTAGCGCAGCCTGTACTGCGGCTATGTTTGAAGCTAGAAAAGTACGGAATTCCTCTTCATTCATATTCACAGTGTGTCGAGTAGTCGGTGCCATTTCCTTCAAAATAGTTAAATGGAACAAGTTAATCATACAGAATATTAAGAGTAGTTAATAGTATTTCGTAGCATAATATGAACTCATTTATAAAAGATTTTTCTTCATATTAGCGTTTTATAAGTTTAAATTCGGGTAGTACCTACCCGTTAAGTTCATACTTAGTAGCTAATATACAATTCAACTACTACAATTCTATATGAAAAACTGATTATAATAATATTTCGCGTTCAAACTTTTATACAATATTTTACAAACTTACAATACCGCTTATTTTACATAAAGCATGAAATATAGCACACAATAACTTTGATACAAGATAGTTGTGAAGACAATTCTAGCTAGTACACAAGTCGTTCAGCAAAGGCAATAAAGACACGTAATTCATACGTCCAGAAACAAGTCATGCATTCTGGTTTTACTAGGACTACTTCCCATCCTTGGTCTTGTGCAACATAACCATTATGGCCGTTGATAAGACAGCGTGTTGTAACGTCATCAAAGGGACGAGGGTTACGTAATGTCCAACAGTCCCGTAATAATCTAAAAACCTCATTTCTTACCCCAATTACCGACTCCGTCACTTGTGGAAACGTTTTGTTTAATAGTTGTAGCCCGATGTTCTTGTTCTCACTTTGGTGAGAAGCGAACATTACTAATCCGTAAGCATAACATGCTTCTTTATGTTGCATGTTAGCCGCTTTTTCTAAATCACGAAGTCCAATATTCGGATATATTGAGTCAAAATAATTTCTTAACCCGTTGCGTAAAATAGCATTTGGGTTCCCCGCAATATATGCGTCAAAGTAAACACATCGTAACTTATGGGTTTCCCAATGTGATATCCCCCATCTTTCAAACGAAAGTCTCTTATAAACCAAGACATTCTTGGAACGTTCTTCGAATGTCTTACAAACTGATCTCGCCTTAAATAGTTGTGCCGAAGAATTCTGGCCGACTCTAGACAAGATTTCATCAATCATGTCTCCGGGTAGGTCTCTTAAAATATTGGGTTGTCTATCCATTTTGTGTTTTTAAACTGTAAAATAGACAAGAGTTAGATTCATAAAAAAAATACTTATTAATACAAGCAATTTTTACATATATCATAAAGCATAAGAACACTATATTCCATATATTACACCACACGAATACAACTATCTTATTCCGACTCGCTCGTTTCTTCTTCTTCGATTTTGTTTCGTTTTGCCAAGTTTCTAGGGATATATGATGTTCCCCTAATACGAGCCGTCGTTTTCCACATTGGTTTAGAAAAACCTGGTGGTTTAGAGGTTCCCGGGTCATTGTTACAACTTAAGGACTTCGGGGGTTGACGATACATATAAAGTTCATCGGGGTTGGAATTAGATTTCTCTATTTTTATGCCCTTTCCCTTATTATTTTCTTTTGCCTTTTTAAATTCAGTTGGGGTAATTTCTATAACATCATCGGAATTCTCGTCGGAATCCGATTCATCGGAGAATTGGTAATCCTCCCAATATTTTGCTTCCTTGGCGGAAACACCATTGACCATAATTAACTTTGGTCGGTTGGTTGAGGATTTTCTTTTACTTAACCGTTTTATTATTTCCCCCACCGGTTCTATTTCTTCATCCGGTTCCGATTCTTCTTCCGGTTCCGATTCTTCTTCCGGTTCCGACTCTTCTTCCGGTTCCTCTTCGGGAACTTGTGAATCAGTCCACAAATCATTCCAATTTACATTTGACTCTTCATTATTATTAGGTGAGTCAATGGGACTTGTTCTAGAGGTAGACATCTATCACATAATATCAAACACGTTAAGAGATTAATATATCACATAATATTCATATGTTAAAAATATATAGTTTCCAACAAAAATGTTAAGCAATCATTTTTAAAGAAAACACGGTCGAAGTCCAGACTCACTAATGCATCCTAACAAACTCGATAAGACACACTAATGCAAATTTTCTGGTTCTCTAAGACCAACGCTCGGATACCAACTGAAATGTCCCGTTCTTATTGATTAAAAACGTTCCATATTAATTGATTTCGTTGCGAGGTTTTGACCTCTATATGAGACGTTTTTCAAAGACTGCATTCATTTTTAAACAAACCATAACCTTTATTTTATCAATAAAGGTTTAAAAAGCTTTACGTAGATTATCAAATAATGATAATCTAAAATATCCTGTTTACACACGACCATTACATAATGGTTTACAATACAAATATGTTACAACAAAATAAGTTTCTTGAATGCAGTTTTTACACAATATCATACAAGCATGGACTCCAAATCTTGTCCTTATTTAAGTATGCGACAGCGGAAGCTCTTAATAATCACCTGAGAATAAACATGCTTAAAACGTCAACAAAAATGTTGGTGAGTTATAGGTTTAACCTATAAATATCAAATCGTAACAATAGACCACAAGATTTCATATTTCAATACACATCCCATACATAGAGATAAAAATCATTCATATGGTGAACACCTGGTAACCGACAATAACAAGATGCATATATAAGAATATCCCCATCATTCCGGGACACCCTTCGGATATGATATAAATTTCGAAGTACTAAAGCATCCGGTACTTTGGATGGGGTTTGTTAGGCCCAATAGATCTATCTTTAGGATTCGCGTCAATTAGGGTGTCTGTTCCCTAATTCTTAGATTACCAGACTTAATAAAAAGGGGCATATTCGATTTCGATAATTCAACCATAGAATGTAGTTTCACGTACTTGTGTCTATTTTGTAAATCATTTATAAAACCTGCATGTATTCTCATCCCAAAATATTAGATTTTAAAAGTGGGACTATAACTCACTTTCACAGATTTTTACTTCGTCGGGAAGTAAGACTTGGCCACTGGTTGATTCACGAACCTATAACAATATATACATATATATCAAAGTATGTTCAAAATATATTTACAACACTTTTAATATATTTTGATGTTTTAAGTTTATTAAGTCAGCTGTCCTCGTTAGTAACCTACAACTAGTTGTCCACAGTTAGATGTACAGAAATAAATCGATAAATATTATCTTGAATCAATCCACGACCCAGTGTATACGTATCTCAGTATTGATCACAACTCAAACTATATATATTTTGGAATCAACCTCAACCCTGTATAGCTAACTCCAACATTCACATATAGAGTGTCTATGGTTGTTCCGAAATATATATAGATGTGTCGACATGATAGGTCGAAACATTGTATACGTGTCTATGGTATCTCAAGATTACATAATATATAATACAAGTTGATTAAGTTATGGTTGGAATAGATTTGTTACCAATTTTCACGTAGCTAAAATGAGAAAAATTATTCAATCTTGTTTTACCCATAACTTCTTCATTTTAAATCCGTTTTGAGTGAATCAAATTGCTATGGTTTCATATTGAACTCTATTTTATGAATCTAAACAAAAAAAGTATAGGTTTCTAGTCGGAAAAATAAGTTACAAGTCGTTTTTGTAAAGGTAGTCATTTCAGTCGAAAGAACGACGTCTAGATGACCATTTTAGAAAACATACTTCCACTTTGAGTTTAACCATAATTTTTGGATATAGTTTCATGTTCATAATAAAAATCATTTTCTCAGAATAACAACTTTTAAATCAAAGTTTATCATAGTTTTTAATTAACTAACCCAAAACAGCCTGCGGTGTTACTACGACGGCGTAAATCCGGTTTTACGGTGTTTTTCGTGTTTCCAGGTTTTAAATCATTAAGTTAGCATATCATATAGATATAGAACATGTGTTTAGTTGATTTTAAAAGTCAAGTTAGAAGGATTAACTTTTGTTTGCGAACAAGTTTAGAATTAACTAAACTATGTTCTAGTGATTACAAGTTTAAACCTTCGAATAAGATAGCTTTATATGTATGAATCGAATGATGTTATGAACATCATTACTACCTTAAGTTCCTTGGATGAACCTACTGGAAAAGAGAAAAATGGATCTAGCTTCAATGGATCCTTGGATGGCTCAAAGTTCTTGAAGCAAAATCATGACACGAAAACAAGTTCAAGTAAGATCATCACTTGAAATAAGATTGTTATAGTTATAGAAATTGAACCAAAGTTTGAATATGATTATTACCTTGTATTAGAATGATAACCTACTGTAAGAAACAAAGATTTCTTGAGGTTGGATGATCACCTTACAAGATTGGAAGTGAGCTAGCAAACTTGAAAGTATTCTTGATTTTATGAAACTAGAACTTTTGGAATTTATGAAGAACACTTAGAACTTGAAGATAGAACTTGAGAGAGTTCAATTAGATGAAGAAAATTGAAGAATGAAAGTGTTTGTAGGTGTTTTTGGTCGTTGGTGTATGGATTAGATATAAAGGATATGTAATTTTGTTTTCATGTAAATAAGTCATGAATGATTACTCATATTTTTGTAATCTTATGAGATATTTCATGCTAGTTGCCAAATGATGGTTCCCACATGTGTTAGGTGACTCACATGGGCTGCTAAGAGCTGATCATTGGAGTGTATATACCAATAGTACATACATCTAAAAGCTGTGTATTGTACGAGTACGAATACGGGTGCATACGAGTAGAATTGTTGATGAAACTGAACGAGAATGTAATTGTAAGAATTTTTGTTAAGTAGAAGTATTTTGATAAGTGTATTGAAGTCTTTCAAAAGTGTATAAATACATATTAAAACACTACATGTATATACATTTTAACTGAGTCGTTAAGTCATCGTTAGTCGTTACATGTAAGTGTTGTTTTGAAACCTTTAGGTTAACGATCTTGTTAAATGTTGTTAACCCAATGTTTATAATAACAAAAGAGATTTTAAATTATTATATTATCATGATATTATGATGTACGAATATCTCTTAATATGATATATATACATTAAATGTCGTTACAACGATAAACGTTACATATATGTCTCGTTTCAAAATCATTAAGTTAGTAGTCTTGTTTTTACATATGTAGTTCATTGTTAATATAATTAATGATATGTTTACTTATCATAATATCATGTTAACTATATATATAACCATATATATGTCATCATATAGTTTTTTTTTACAAGTTTTAACGTTCGTGAATCACCGGTCAACTTGGGTGGTCAATTGTCTATATGAAACCTATTTCAATTAATCAAGTCTTAACAAGTTTGATTGCTTAACATGTTGGAAACATTTAATCATGTAAACATCAATCTCAATTAATATATATAAACATGGAAAAGTTCGGGTCACTACACATTAGATGCTTGTTAATGTTGTTAGTAAGTGTTTAGTTGCAATGTATGTTTAATTACCTTCGAAACGGCATATAATACATGTAAATTGGTTGCCCGAATCATAAAATGCGTTTTACGAACTTGAAACATCAATGATGAACTTTAACAATCATTCGAAGAGGATTTGGTCATTTTAAATGATGTATTTGTTTGATGATATGTGATTAGTTGTATTCCTCATCAAAATACCTTTCCAATGATATAAGATACGTGTCTTGAGTGTTTTCGGTTCATAAGTTGTGTTTGAAATGAGTTTGGTTCGAGACTTGTCAAATTTCAGCTTCAGCAACCTGTAGTTCATTGGGACGCCCTCCCATATCTTGGACGCCATCCCACCCTTCACTGCTGGACGCCGTTCAGCCATTCTGGACGCCATCCAGATGATCTATCAGGGGCTGTCCAAAATTGTCATTTTTCGTTTAATTCTAACTATGCTACGCACCTCCGATTAACATGAAACTTGGCCAACATACTCATATATGATTGTATAACTTAGAAAAATTGTCGAATACCTGACACGACCCCGTTGACTTTGACCTTGACCAAGTTTGACTTTTAGTCAAACTTAACCAAAAACTTATGCAATCGTTCTAATCCTCTTTTATACTTGATTCTTGCATGAAACTTGACAACTTGATTCACATGCTATATTAATCGAGTCGTAACGAGCCATAGGACTAATTGAACACATTTCGACCGACCTTGTGTCGTAACCGGGAATTGATACAACTTACTTGTTTAGGTCAAGGCTAAACAACTTTCATGCACACGTTTACTTTATGAAGTGCCTTTATACTCGTGCACTCGAGGTGAGATCATAGTCCTACCTTTTCAACAACTTTTACTCTTTAAACTAAGGGATGAGAAATATATACGTATCATACTTTTATGCTTTGACAAGTAAGAAAACAAACATTCCACAGCGAGTTAGAACAAAATGCCTCAATTCAATTATCATTAGTTACACTTGTAGGGTGTAAACGTGAACTTATGTTATGTGATCACATGGGCTTGACGAGCCCTCATTCGGACGGTTCGCTACCGTTAGCGGATGAAATATATTTTCGAGTATAGCGTATGTTCTAACACTACGTAACAGGGTGCAAAACAGTTAAGTTTGATAATTGGGTGCTTGATAATGCTAAAAACAAACACATATTTCATAGCATTATCCTTAAAAAAAAAACAAGCTTTTAGTTGCTATTGTTCTATTTACAAGTGATATTCGTTTAAATAATAAAAGGTGAAGACAAAAGACAGATTCGACGAATTGAAGATGCAAACAACCAAAAAGCTCAAAAGTACAAAATACAATCCAAGTGGTTCAATTTATTGATGAGAAACGTCTAAAAGTTACAAGAGTACGAGCTGCAAAACGCAAAGTACAAGATATTAAATCGTACGAAATGACGTTCGAAAATCCAGAACCGGGACATGAACCAACTATCAACGCGCGACGCAACGGAGCAAAAATGACAAGTCAACTATGCACATGAATATAATATAATATATAAATAATTCTAAAAATTATATATATATATATATATATATATATATATATATATATATATATATATATATTATATTATATATTAAAAACCGTCGGCAAACTAGCATACAAGTGAATGTGGTCTGATCCAGCTGGCCATGCGATCGCATGGCCTGGAGACACAAAAACCATGCGGTCGCATGGTTTACTGTAGCAGGCCACATTCTATAAAATGCACGAGTTCTGGCTGAAATAAAACACATCTTTTTCTATCTCTTACTCTCTCAATATATATTTATATTTATTTTATAAGTATAATTTAAATATTAATATTAAGTTAATAATAATAAGGTTATAGTGGCGAATGTTTTAAGTTTGTAAGTTGAAATTCTGTCCGTGTAACGCTACGCTATTAATACTCATTGTAAGTTATGTTCAACCTTTCTAAATTAATGTCTCGTAATTATGCTTATTTAAACCGAAGTAATCGTGATGTTGGGCTAAATATTGAAGACGGGGTTATTGGGCTTTGTACCATAATTGAGGTTTGGACAAAAGAACGACACTTGTGGAAATTAGACTATGGGCTATTAATGGGCTTTATATTAACTAAACGATACCTCGTTAATTTAATATAAAGGTTATAATTTGACGTATCTATAAATAACCACATACGCTTAATCGGGTACGGTGGGCGGGATATCTATAAATACGAATAATTGTTCATTTGACCGGACAAGGGAATGGATTAATAGTTAATGGACTCATTAAAACAGGGGTGGATTACATTCAAGGGTAATTGGTGTAATTATTAACAAAGTAGTAAAACCTTGGACTACACGCAGTAGATAACTTGGTGTATTCATTAAACAAAGTATTAAGACCTTGTTATAGTTCGAATCCCCAATTAGTTGGAATATTTGACTTCGGGTATAAGGATAATTTGACGAAGATCCTCGCACTTTATATTTATGACTGTTGGACTATTTTGGACAAAACTGTATGGACATATCAAATAATCCAGGACAAAGGACAATTAACCCATGGTAATAAATCAAAATCAACACGTCAAATATCATGATTACGGAAGTTTAAATAAGCATAATTCCTTTATTTTATATTTTATCGCACTTTTAATTATCGTACTTTATAATTATCGCAATTTTATTTACTGTCATTTTATTTATCGCATCTTTAATTATCGTACTTTAAATTATCACACTTTTATTATCGTCATTTACTTTATGCTTTAAATTAAGTTATATTTATTTTTAATATTTTACATTAGGTTTTAATTGTGACTTAAGACATAAAATCGACAAACCGGTCATTAAACGGTAAAAACCCCCTTTTTATAATAATAATAATACTACTTATATATATATATATATATATATATATATATATATATATATATATATATATATATATATATATATATATATATATATTATACAAATATAGTTTAAAATATATATAGCGTTAAACTTGGCTAGCTCCCTGCGGAACGAACCGGACTTACTAAAAACTACACTACTGTACGATTAGGTACACTACCTATAGTGTTGTAGCAAGGTTTAGGTATATCCACTTTATAAAAAAATAAATAAATAACTTGTATAAAATCATATCGTATTTAATAGTATTTCGTAGTAAAAATATAACTATTTCGTATACACCTCGCATAACATCAAGTATTTTTGGTGCCGCTGCCGGAGACTTCAACAACGCCGAAAGCGAAACGCTATAGTAAAAAAAAAAATTTAAGTTTTTTAAACTATTTTTGTAAAAATATAAAGAGTTTTAAATATAAAAATTTAAAAATTTAAAAACATAAAAATAAAAATATATTTCTATATTTTTAAGTGTTTAAATTAAAAAGTTTATATTTTTTATTCCTTTTGTTAAAAATTAAAACTAATAATTAATTTTTTTATTAGTTTTTCTTACATTTTATTTTCTATAAAATATAAAACAAAAAAAAAATTAATTAAAAGTAATCGGGCCAAGGTACTGTAGCAGCCCAAGAACTGGCCTGGTATCAGGATCCATGCGACCGCATGGACATATAACATACAACTCATGCGATCGCATGATTTGAAAAGACAGCTCTGATCCTTAAACTGGTACGATTAGGGTTAGGTTATTAATAATTATTATTATTAATTAATATTAATTAGGGTTTTAATTTAATATTAGTTAGTTTTAGTTTTAATTAATCTGTATTTTAAGTTTTAATTAGTTTTAAAATTAATACTTTTATAAAATAATAATATAAAAATAATATTTTTATAAAAATTGTATTTTTATAACTTTTAGTTTTATTTTTATATTTTGTATCTTTTTATTTCGTAATTTGTATTTTTTTTCGTAACTAGTTTTAAGATATAGTTTTTGCCGTAGTTATTTTTATTTCTAGATTTTTAGGCTTTGTCGTAAAATCCTTTAAGTACTTTTTCTTTAGATTAAGATTTAGACGCCTTAGAATTTTACGACGTCGCTTATTGCTTTAATATTTGATAGATTTTAGTGCATTTTTAAGTAATTGCCGTTTTGGATATGGAATTCCTTTAAGCTTTAATACCTTTAGACGTAAGTTTTAATTCTTAGTTTTTAGGCTTTTAAGTTTCGACGCTTTACATTCTTTTTATTATTTTTCGACGCTTATTTTCCGACCTTTTATTTTTTGACGTTTTTCGACGCATTCTTTTTCTTTCTTATTTCCCGACGCTCTAGTTCTTTAGGATATAGAGTTTTCTTTATTTTCTTTAAATTTCAACGAAAAAAATTATTTAAGTGGTTAAATTGATAGACATCCAAAATTTTCTGCTTCGTAGTAATAGTTGGATTTGTTAGTGGCGAGTTGTGGGCTTCCGATTTAAAGGGTCCTGGCTACCTGCTGCATCTATTGGCTATTCGAAACGTGGGCAAAATCAAAAAAGTTTATTAATTTGATAGCTTATATATTTTTTTATCTTTTATAACTAATAGGATATAGAGTGAATGCACCGAGCAAAACGTTCACCACCTTTTATACGTTCACCACCTGTAACTCGATCAAGATATCTAGCCAACATTTTCGCCGTTAATTTTTCTTTAGAATCGTCATCTAGTCAACCAAGTACTCCAATTCAAATTTTCGATAATCCATTTTTTGAACCCGACTCACAATTGAGAATCCGGAGGATATTCAGGGACAATTCAGAGATCCTGAACCACTAATCATTCCTCCTGAACCACAAATCACTCATCCAGAGATTGTCGAGGAAGAAACCATTAAGTCAGAATCCTCTAGTGATTCAAATTCAACAAATTCAATCATGGAAAATCTGGAACCTCTAAGTATGGAAGACCGAATGAGGGCTAAACGCACTGGCCAAGGTCACGCAATTACTCAACCAGACATTAATGCGCCAGATTATGAAATCAAAGAACAAATCCTACACATGGTAACTAATCAATGCCAATTTAGTGGTGCGCCGAAGGAAGATCCAAACGAACATCTTTAAACCTTTAATATGATCTGTACTCTATTGAAAATAAGAGAAGTAGAAGATGAACAGATCTATCTCATGTTATTTTCCTGGACTTTAAAGGGAGAAGCCAAAGATTAGTTAGAATCGTTACCTGAAGGGGCGATTGATACATGGGATGTTTTAGTTGAAAATTTTCTTAAACAATTCTTTCCGGCATCTAAAACCGTGAGACTTCAAGGAGAAATTGTTACGTTCACACAAAAGCCAAATGAAACCTTATATGAAGCGTGGACAAGATCTAGAAAGTTATTGAGAGGATGTCCTCAACATGGTTTAGATACTTATCAAATAGTACAAATATTCTACCAAGGATGCGACATTACTACACGAAAAGACATCGACATAGCAGCTGGTGGTTCCATTATGAAGAAAACTGCAACTGAAGCTTACAAAATTATTGATAACACTGCATCCCACTCACATTAGTGGCATCAAGAAAAAGATATCGTTAGATCATCTAAAGCGGCTAGAGCCGATTCTAGCCATGACTTTGATTCCATGTCCGCAAAGATAGATGCTTTCGAGAGACGAATGGATAAGATGACTAAAGATATTCATGCAATACGAATTAGTTGTGAACATTGTGGAGGACCACATTTGACAAAAGATTGTCTCAGTATTGAACAAACAATGGAACAAAGAGAGAATGTTTCATACATGAACCAAAGGCCTGGAAATAATTATCAGAATAATTATCAACCGCCAAGATAAATCTACAATCAAAATCAGAATTATAACCGAAATGTTTCATACAACAACCAACAAGGTCCTAGCAATCAACAAGTATCTAACAATACTTACAATCAGCAAAGACCTATTTTTCAAAATAAACCACCACAAACTGATGATAAAAATCCAAATTTAGAAGACATGATGTCGAAGCTAGTTGAATCTCAAATGCAGTTTTTCACATCTCAGAAACAAACTAATGAACAAAATGCTCAAGCATTTAGAAATCAACAAGCTTCTATTCAAAATCTGGAACAAGAAGTGAGCAACCTAGCAAGGTTGATAGGTGAAAGAAAACCTGGAAGTCTACCTAGCGATACAAATGCTAGCCCCCGGAATGAAACAGCTAAAGCTATTACCACAAGAAGTGGTATTACACTTAAACCACCTGAAATACCTGAAATTTCTGATGACTCTAATCCTACTACACAAGAACCACAATCTGAGCAAGACATGAAAACAGAACCGGTAGTTGAAAAGGTTAATGAAGATAACACAGTTAAGGATAAACCTTATGTTAAACCATGCCAACCACTACTTCCTTACCCTAGTAAAATGAGAAAAGAAAGACTTGAAGCCAAGCAATTCAAATTTAGAGGACGAGAGTGTTACCTTTTCTGTTGATAGAGCCATGCAACAACCACAATCTGCAGATGATACATGTTATTATATTCAAACTATAGATTCACATGCAGAATTGTTAAAAGAATTTCCAGAATTACAAGGAACAGGAGAATGTTCTTTAGGAGAAGGAACTGAACCAATTGATGAAGCTGAAATATTAGCTGCACTTATGGCTAATGAATACGAACCAACAACAGAAGAACTTCAAATGCTAAAAGAAGAAGACAGATATCGATACAAATCATCGATAGAAGAACCACTGACATTAGAGTTAAAGCCACTTCCAACCCATTTGGAATACGCTTATTTACATGGTGAATCTGAATTACCTGTAATAATATCGTCTTCTCTTACAAAAAATGAAAAATCTCGACTCATTTCTATACTAAAAGCTCATAAACCAGCTATTGCATGGAAGATTCATGACATTAAAGGCATAAGTCCTTCATATTGCACACATAAAATCCTTATAGAAGAAGGCCATAAAACCTATGTGCAATGCCAACAAAGACTAAATCCTAATATGCAAGATGTTGTTAAGAAAGAAATTATTAAACTGCTCGATGCAGGTTTAATTTATCCAATCTCTGATAGTCCATGGGTAAGCCCAGTTCAATGCGTACCTAAGAAGGGTGGCATGACTGTCATCAAAAATGAAAAAGATGAGATTATTCCCACTAGGACTGTAATAGGATGGCGTGTTTGTATTGATTATAGAAAATTAAATGACGCCACCAGAAAAGATCACTTTCCCTTACCTTTCATTGATCAAATGTTGGAAAGGTTAGCTGGAAACAGTTACTATTGTTTTCTTGACGGTTTTTTCGGATATTTTCAAATTCCAATAGCACCCGAGGACCAAGAGAAAACCACATTCACGTGCCCTTATGGTACTTTTGCTTACAAACGCATGCCATTTGGACTTTGCAACGCCCCTGCAACCTTTCAAAGGTGCATGATGGCGATTTTTCACGACATGATAGAAGAATGCATGGAAGTTTTCATGAATAACTTTTCAGTCTTCGGTGATACTTTTGAATCATGTCTAGTTAATCTTGAACGAATGCTTATTAGATGCGAGCAATCAAATCTAGTTCTTAATTGGGAGAAATGCCATTTCATGGTTAAAGAAAGCATCGTTCTTGGTCATAAAATTTCAATGGAAGGAATTGAAGTGGATAGAGCTAAAGTAGATGTAATTGCTAAACTTCCACATCCCACCAATGTTAGAGGAGTTAGGAGTTTTCTAGGGCATGCTGATTTTTACCGACGTTTCATAAAAGATTTTTCTAAAATTGCCACTCCTATGAATAAACTCCTAGAAAAAGATGCTCCATTCATCTTTTCAGATGAATGCATCAAATCTTTTAATATTCTTAAAGAAAAACTCGCTAATGCGCCGATCATGATAACTCCAAATTGGAATCTACCATTTGAACTCATGTGCGTTGCAAGTGATTTTGCAATAGGAGTCGTTTTAGGACAAAGGATTGAAAAATGATTTCAACCTATTTATTACGCTAGTAAGACATTACAAGGAGCACAAACGAATTACACAACTACTGAAAAAGAAATCCTTGCTATTGTCTTTGCTTTTGACAAATTTCGTTCATATCTCGTTCTAACAAAAACGGTGGTCTATACCGATCATTCTGCTCTTAGATACCTATTTTCAAAACAAGATGCCAAACCACAATTAATCCGTTGGATCTTACTCTTACAAGAATTTGATATTGAAATCTGAGATAAAAAGGGAGCAGAAAATCTCGCAGCTGATCATCTTTCTCGTCTTGAAAATCCCGAATTAGAAGTTCTAAATGAATCGACTATACAAGATAACTTTCCTGATGAATATCTTTTGAAGATAGATTATAATGAAATTCTATGGTTTGCAGACTATGCAAACTATTTACTATGTGGATTCCTTGAAAAAGAGTTGTCGTACCAAAAACGAAAGAAATTTTTTAGTGATATAAAACACTATTTTTGAGAAGATCCACATTTATTCAAAAGTTGTCCTGATGGAATAATACGCCGATGTGTATTCGGAGATGAAGCTAGTCAAATCTTAAACCATTGTCACACAGGACCAACAGGAGGGCATTATGGGCCTCAACTCACAACAAGAAATTGGCCTACAATTTTCGAAGACGCACACCTTCTTTGTAAATCCTGTGATGCATGTCAAAGGGCCTGAAAAATAAGTCAACGTGATGAAATGCCATAAAATGTCATTCAAGTATGTGAAGTATTTGACGTTTGGGGTATTGAATTTATAGGTCCATTTCCAAAATCTCATAATAATCTCTATATTCTCGTTGCTATTGATTATGTATCTAAATAGGCGGAAGCACAAGCTCTCCCAACTAACGATGCACGAGTTGTAGTCAATTTTTTAAAACGTCTTTTTGCAAGGTTCGGAACACCGAAAGCTTTAATAAGTGACCGGGGTACTCATTTTTGTAATAATCAACTTGAGAAAGTTCTCAAAAGATATGGAGTAACTCATAAAATCTCAACCGCTTATCATCCACAAACAAGTGGACAAGTTGAAAATACCAACCGAGCATTAAAACGTATTCTATAGAAAACCGTAGGATCAAATCCAAAGGAATGATCCATAAAATTGGAGGATGCACTCTGGGCTTTTAGAACAGCCTACAAAACTCCAATTGGAACCACAACTTTTAAACTTGTTTACGGAAAAGCATGTCACCTTCCAGTAGAAATTTAGCACAAAGCATTTTGGGCTTTGAAGACATGTAATCTTGATTTGCATGAAGCTGGTCGTCTACTGTTAAGTCAACTAAACGAATTAGAAGAATTAAGACATGAAGCATATGAAAATTCGTTAATCTATAAAGAAAGAACGAAGAAATGACATGATAAAAGAATCAGAAGTTCAAAAGAATTTAAAGAAGGAGACAGAGTTCTTCTTTTCAATTCACGATTCAAGCTATTTCCTAGAAAATTGAAATCAAGATGGTCTGGACCATTCATAGTCAAAAGAGTTTTTCCATATGGAACAATAGAGTTGATAAATTCAAATGGGATTGAATTTAAAGTTAATGGTCACAGAGTTAAACATTACATACATGGTCCAATGGAAATTGAAAACGAAGTTAATTACAATTTCAACGCCACAGCTAACTAAGTGTGGGGAGATTCGAATCTTTTAAGGGTAATATGTATTTCTGTTAGAGTTAGATTTTCTGTTTTCGTGTAGTTCTCGAGAATGGAATCTGCATGGTCTTTCCCTAGCAGACCCTAAAGAACTAGTTTTCTCCCTCCATTCTGAATTTTTATTTCTTTTAGGTTTTACGAGATGAAGAATTCCTTTGATCTGAACCATGATCTACTACTACACGCTATGATTACTAAACGTAATAATAACATCTTCTCGAGTGAACTGGTATCATTCATAAGAGGAAAAATGGACGAAGTGAGAAAAGAACTCAGAAAAGATCATCATAAAACACATTTTGGTAAAGGAAAATCAAAATCCGCAACAAAAAGAAGAGCACGACACTTTGAAAGATGTCATAAATGCGGAAAATGGTCACATGAAGGTAAATGTTCGAACAATCAAACATATTCAAATAACGAATTTGTTACTCTATGCAGAGAAGGACCTTTCATATGTTTAGAAGAAAAGTTATTAAAGAATCGAGGTTACGCTTATGTAGCTATGGAAAATCAAATCACACGACTCTCCTATGAGTCGGCTAAAGCAGGTCTCTGAGAATTCTATCTCACAGGTAAGTGTGTACAGTTTTATTTTTATTTTTATTTATTGCTTTTAACCTTTTGATAATAAACGCTCAATCGTTCGCTATAAAGTATTAAATTGATATTCAATAAAATTAGGTATGCTAAACCGAAATTATTGATATCATACAAAAATTTATTACATCACTGCGAAATTTACCGTTTATTCTTCAGGTATAAATATCTTTAATCAATCAATCCAAAATATTTCAAAAATTCGCCAGGAGTAAAAATAGGTAAAATAACCGAAATTACTTTACCCAAAAGAGGGGCGTATATTTTTGATAATATTTGATTGATTAAAGTGGGATAAAAAAGACCAAACAGATTTTTAAATTTATTTTTACCTTGTTTTTAAAATTAATATATAAATATTAAATTAATATTGTAAATCTTTTTAAATCAATATATTTAAGTTTTTAAATATTTTAAAAATTAATATTTTATATATAAGTTTGTAAAATTAATGTATAAAAATATTAATAATATTAATATGAATTTTTAATTTTATGCATTTTAAATTTAAGTTTGGTGTGAATTTAAAAACAAAAATGTACTTTATTTCATTAAGTTAAAAATGTGATTTATAAAATTCGTCGTGAGTTGAAGACTAGGTCGTTGAACCGAAATTGCTTTACCCGAGGGCGGGACGAGAGATTTTATTATCATTATTTTTAATCTTATTGATTTAAAGTATGCAAAAAACATTTAAAAAACCCAAAAATCTTTGCTTTTAAAACAATAGCTTTAAAAAGACAAATTTTTAAAATTTTCTCGAGGGACGAACTAGGTCAACGTACCGAAACGCCTTCATTCTAAAAAGAAAACAAATTTTTAAAATTAATTAATTGCTTCATAAGTAAATGATTTTATTAAAAAAAAAAAGGAAAATACACCCCATGCGATCGCATGGGGTTTGTGCTTCAATACCATGCGGTCGCATGGGGAAACAAATGCTGGTCAGGAACAAAAAGAGCAGCGAGCTGCTTCTGTCCACACTCATCACACACAAACATACGCAAATACACACAAAACCCTCTCAAAAATCATCATTTTTCAACCAAATTACTCGAAATTTCTTGCAATAATCCGCTATAATCATGCCTTTCTTCAGATGGGGAAGCAAAAAGGTAGAAATTTCACCCCTAAACTCTTAAATTTCTCAGTTTTAGTGATAATTACCACTATTTTACCTAATTTAATTTTGATGATTTCTAGCTTAATTAGAGTTAAATTATTAGTATATTATGCATGTATAACCTAGATTGATGCTATTTGTCATGATTTGAAGCCTTAAACTTCAAAATTTTTAGAAATCTAGGGTTTGTGTTCTTGAGCAATTTGGGGCTTTTTGATATAAAAAGGTTATGGTCGATTTTTGTTATGAATTAGTGCTAAATAAAGTAGTGTAACATGTTTAGGTAGCTAAATGATCCTAAACATGATTTTTGAGAATTAAAGTAGACTTTTTAAGTCTAAAATTCACGAACTTGATTAATTTGATATAAATACCATTTGAAACCTATTTAATTGCTAGTAATGATTATTTTGACATGTTATTTGAGATAAAAGCTTATAAACTTTGTAAACATTTTCATATATGATTATTTGAAAATGTGTAGAATTGATAAAAATATGAAAATGAGTATAAGTTTAATATGGATTAAACATGTTATTATAATTGTTTTAGTTTGTTATTTTGCTAACACTAATGCATATTTTGATGCACAAATTTTGTATTTAATGTGTTTTGTAGAGAAATACAGATACGGATGGTGCATCATCGTCTAGGCAACCTGATCTGGAACCACAGTCAGAGATGCAATATCATGAACCGGAACACCAACCTGAACAACAACAACATTATGATCAACACGTACCATACTATGAGCCGGAGCCACAATTTTTTATTGCCTACGTAGTATTTCCCGTTTACCATATAATAGAACATCCAACAATTCATGAAGAACAGTTGCATTCTAATTTAAGAATTGATAGAAGTTGGAGAGATTACCTGACGTACCAAAGTAACAAATTTAAGCTTTAGACCAAAAATGTAGAAGTACCAAGGGTAATAGATTGGGAGCCTTTGAAAAGGGTCCACCTAGTTAACCCAGTTAGGCAGCATCTAATCCAAAGGTATGGAAGCTCTTCTTTTACTGATTGGGAACGTTTATTTACCACTCGTAGGCCTGTATATAAAGAGTGGTGTGTTGAGCTAATGAGTACTATAGCTTTTAATAAGGATGTAGATAGGTTAGATGATAAGAGTTTTCTTAGATTTTTACTTGGTCGTAGGATGTACAGGATGTCCATGCTGGACATGGCCAGGGCTTTACAGATTTACACTCCCGCTGAATTACTATCACCTAATTATACAAATTTGATTTATCATGGTGAGCGGTTAGATAGAAATTTTGACGCTAACGCCATCTGGAGGCGTATGTCAAATTTCAATGTGTTTACGCGGGGAGGAAGACACTCTTATTTAGATATTAATAAAGCCGAGCTTCGTATAATACATAGATTCTTAGCAAACTCGATTACACAAAGAGGTAACAACAAGGAAAAAATGACCCTACACGATTTATTTTACCTTAAGTGCATTCGAAACACTAGAAGCTTTGTTAATATACCCTACTGTGTTGGTTTTTATCTATCCAAAATGGTGGAAGGAATACAGGAAGGGGGAATAATAGGAGGAGGTATTTTTATTACTCTCATTGGAGAGTATTTGGGTGTAGATAGGGATCAAGGGGGTCCGATGATGGTATGTAGGGAACAGGACGAGACTTTAGGTTCGCAAGTCTATCAAGGTGCAAAGGTATTAACTAGGAGAGGTAGAGAGGGGTTCAGATGATGAGATGGAGGAAGCGAATGACATTAGGGATGTCATTTGGGATATTGCTACTAACGTTTTCCAGCGTATAGATGAGGTAGAAATGACTAATGAGGATAGGCATCGTCGGTATCAGCAGTGGCAAGCCGCGAATGAGTATGAGACTTCCAGGCGACGCCAACACGATAGCTGGCAAGTTCATCAGCACCAAATCATGAGCCAGCTATCATATCAGGTACCAAATAACTACATCTCGACTTGGCCTGCTTACTATCCACCACATCAGCCCGACATGCGATCACCCTATGAAACGTACGACCCCAATCAAGCCTACCAGAACACCTATCACCAACCATGGAACCCGAACGACGATATGAATTGGAACCCTTATCCAAATCAATAGTGTTCCATTGGTGATGTCTTCTCTTTTATTATTTTTATCTATTTATGCTAAACATTTAATATTTTGATACTTTAATGTAATGTTTAATATGTTTACTATTTTTTACTAATATTTCATATTTGATTTGAAAGTGGGATATTAAGTCCCATTTCAAATTACCATACATGTTTATATTTGTATTGTATGTATTTTATCTCATGTACACAACAGGGTAAAACAACGCATTTTCAAAGACTGACATTAAGTTCAGCAAAAGCTATTAATTTTGACGACAAAATACAAAATATATGTGAAATAACAACAGACGGAATGAACAAATGAAGTGCACCATTTATCATTCAAAGCATACAACAATATGTTTGGAAACTTTGATAAAATTTAATCATTTTTCTACGCTAATCACCCTCAATAATTTAAATTATTACTGATTTCTTGCATATGAGGGCATTGCAAGATCTTAAGTGTGGGAAGGGATTAAATTCTTTCTGGTTTTAAAATTTTAATTCAAACACTTGGTTACCATTAAAAATACTAGTAACGCAGTAGTTGTATTAGAATCTAGTGCTCTCTGATAATAAAGAACAACCCTAGTCTTATATACTGACTACCCAATTCTAGTAAAATTTTTAAAAATTTTCAAATAAATGAATTCAAAATCATGTTTATACATATTTATGAACGATAAAACTAGGTGTTAACACCGAAATTATTGTTACCTCGGAAATGACATAAATTGAGAAACAACCCAAAATGCTTGAATTCATTTAAAATAGAATAGAGGAGAATAAAAAGGTAAAGAAAGAAAAATAAAAGCCAAGTGTGGGAAAAATTTACCAAGTTATTTAGAACATATATCACATATTTTTGTACAAATAATTGAAAATACTTTTGTTTTGGACGATATTAATCAGTTTTACCGAGTTTATTGTAATATAAATGGAATTTAAAAGGAAGTAAAGTCTTTCGAGAAAAAGACACGCGCTTCTTGATGTAGGTCAGGAAGTTGTCGTCCAGACCAGTTGTAGAGACTACGAAAAACCTTGAAAATTTTTCTCAAAAATCAGCTGTAAATCCACGGACCTCAGCATCAAATGTGACAACCCGGAAATTTCCAACCAAATTTAAACTTTATCTTTATATTATTCCGACACGATAAGCAAAGTTTGTTAAGTTAAATCTCAAGAATTTTAAATTGTGGTCATACATTCATTATAACCTCGACCAACTTTCGACGATTCACGAACCGTTATATATAAATAAATATGTATATATATATTATAACTTGAGAATATTAATAAAGTATTAAACGTATAATACTTTACATGAACGTATTTGTTTCAATATGTTTATCGATGGAATTAGAAGATAATATCAAATGATTAATTTATCAGATACATTATGATATGATTACGGGTCTATGTTATGAGGTCCACTGTGATTTAAGAAATCTATTCTTTTTGACAACATTCAGAAAATGGTAAAGTGATTTATAAGTAAGAACGTGAAGTGTAAATAACTTAGATGTTGGATATCGACAAGTTAAGTAACTCGACATTTTTCATTAAGATGATTTCATACGTTTATTTAACCTTTGAACTTTATCCCATGCTTCACCAACAAACTGTAATTTAAAAACTTGAAACCTATTATGAATATATATGATTCTACTTTTCTAAAACATTTTATGATATAACGATTTCCATTATTTTAACCTTTAAACAAAATAATTCTTAAAAATATATTTGGTTTTGGAAAACAAAATTATTATATTTATTTGATTTAGTTTCAAACGTACAAAAACGCTTTCAGTTTAAAAAGAACTTTATTATTAGAACGTATATAACTTTTATAAATATCTAGAACCACTTTTGACAACTCATTACTTAACCAGTATGATAAAGATAACGATATTTATATTTTATTTTATTAAATATATATAACGATTTAAATTAATATTATATATATTTATACGCGTATTATACGTACATAGTTTTATACTTTTACTATACTTAAACTTTACCTTTACTTTATTTTTACTTTACTTTAACTTTAATAATTCACTTTAATAATTCATACTTTAATAATTCACTTTAATAATTCATACTTTAATAATTCACTTTAATAATTCATACTTTAATAATTCACTTTAATAACTCACTTTAATAATTCATACTTTAATAATTCACTTTAATAATTCATACTTTAATAATTCACTTTAATAATTCATACTTTAATAATTCACTTTAATAATTCAAAAATCTATTATAAATAGAATTCAATAGGTTTCATTATTTCATAGAAACTTGAAAATATTTTTCTCTAAACTCTCTCAATCGATTTACATATATATATATATATATATATATATTTACTCCGTATTATTTCAAGACATTATTAGTATACATAAAATATTACGTCAGAGTGCTGTCCGAGTGATTTCGAAATTGTTTTTCGAGTGGGATTGGATTAAGGAAATTATGAGTTATAGCTATGGAGGTGATTGGGTATGGTTCATGGGTATGCTCGTGAGGTCAATATAGTGTTTATCATCTCCATTGCGTCTACGTACCTTTCCTGCAATATTGAATCTCAATATTGATACGTGAGTACTCATAATTTAACTTTTACATACTAATAGTGTATCCCTGACTAGTGCTCGAGTATATAGGATTATGCATGTTTGTACTTTTGATATTGCCTTTAGTTAGGTTATGTTGAATCCTGAATTAGTTATATATGCGACTGAGATAAGGTATAAGATATGCATGTCGTTGGAAAGCTAGCGAAAAATTAAGAACTTTTCATTCAGATATCGAATGATTTCGATGAACGGATTTGAAGTTATAGTCCATCGAATTTTTGTATTATTATAAAAAATGATTATTATTATCGTCGTTATTATCGTCGTTCTAGTTTTATCTTATTATTATTATTATTATTATCTTTATCAATAAAAGGATTTATCATTAAAAATTGTTAATTTTGTTATTATTACTATCGTTATTATCGTTAAAGTTATAATTAGTATTATTATTATTATCCAATTATTATTATTATTATTATTATTGGTATTATTATTATTATTATCATTATTAATATATATATATATATATCATTATTTAAAAATAGTTATTGTTATTGTTATTATTATTATTACTATATTATCATTAAGATAATTATCAGTATTATCGTTAATAATGTTATAGTAACTATCATTATTAATATTAGTGTAATTAAAATAAATATTTGTAACACCTAATTATTTTGATTACTATTATTATCATTATTACGAACACGATATAAAAGACGATTAAAAGCTATTAAACGAAACGATTAGGAAATAATGGGTAAGAGTATCATGATGAAATTAAAATATTATAAGATATTGATTTAGATAAAATTATCGTTCTTATTATTTTTATCATTACTATTATTATTAAAATTATCGTTAGTATTAAAACTATTATTTTAACAAAAATTTTCATTTTAATAGAAATGTCATTGTTACTATAAAATATCATTATTATTATTATTTTAAATAGAATTATTATTTTAAAGATAATATTAAAAATTATCGTAAATATTAAAGTTATCATAATTAGAATTATCGTTTTATCATAATGTCATCTTAGTAATTATAAATATTGATATTTTTATAATAATAATTATTATTACAAAATAATACAACTTTTACTTAATATCATTATAGATATTATTTTATCAAATAAATATTTGATACAAACATATTTTACTACGTGTAATAACTTACTTTAATAATACCTATCATATTATCTTTATAATATTAAATGAACCCTATAAATTTTATTACTTAATATATATAAAAGTATATTTTATTATATAAATATAATATAAAATTTTATTTATTAATAAATAAATTATATTATTTACTCTAATAAATCTTTTAAAAATATAAAATGACGATATTTAAACTATATATTAATCATGTATAGATTTTTGGAAATTATTTTGAGTCAAATTTATTTTTGTTGACTTTTGCATATTAGTCTCGAGCATTAGGATTGTGGT
Source organism: Rutidosis leptorrhynchoides (assembly GCF_046630445.1). Taxonomy (NCBI): domain Eukaryota; kingdom Viridiplantae; phylum Streptophyta; class Magnoliopsida; order Asterales; family Asteraceae; genus Rutidosis; species Rutidosis leptorrhynchoides. Next base: position 317,063,416 of record NC_092335.1, on the reverse strand, counting down.
ACACTATGACTTGAACTAATTTGTTAGACAAATATTGACCAACACATAAATATATATAATTAATTTAGGTTCGTGAATCCGAGGCTAACCTTGCACTTGTTCAATGACGTTATATGTATTTTTACTACGAAATACAGTATGGTGAGTTTCATTTACCTTTTTACCTTTTATATTTTTGGGAATGAGAATACATGCGCTTTTATAAATGTTTGACGAAATAGACACAAGTAATTGAAACTACATTCTATGGTTGAATTATCGAAATCGAATATGCCCCTTTTTATTAAAGTCTGGTAATCTAAGAATTAGGGAACAGACACCCTAATTGACGCGAATACTAAAGATAGATCTATTGGGCCTAACAAACCCCATCCAAAGTACCGGATGCTTTAGTACTTCGAAATTTATATCATGTCCGAAGGAGGATCCCGGAATGATAGGGGATATTCTTATATGTATCTAGTTAATGTCGGTTACCAGGTGTTCACCATATGAATGATTATTTTTGTCTCTATGCATGGGACGTATATTTATGAGAACTGGAAATGAAATTCTTGTGGTCTATTAAAATGATGGAAATAAATGATTATGATAAACTAATGAACTCACCAACCTTTTGGTTGACACTTTAAAGCATGTTTATTCTCAGGTGTTAAAGAAATCTTCCGCTGTGCATTGGCTCATTTTAAAGATATTACTTGGAGTCTTTCATAGCATATTTCGAAGAACGTTGCATTCGAGTCATTGAGTTCATCAAAGATTATTATTAAATCAATTTATAGTGGATAGTGGATATTATGAAATGGTATGCATGCCTGTCAATTTTTGATGTAAAGAAAGATTGTCTTTTAAAAACGAATGCAATGTTTGTAAAATGTATCATATAGAGGTCAAATACCTCGCAATGTAATCAACTATTGTGAATCGTTTATAATGTATATGAACGGGTTCTTTCAGTTGGTATCAGAGCGGTGGTCTTAGCGAACCAGGTCTGCATTAGTGTGTCTAACTGATAAGTCGATAGGATGCATTAGTGAGTCTGGACTTCGACCGTGTCTGCATGTAAAAAGTTTTGCTTATCATTTTGTGTCGAAAATTAACTACTTATCATCCTCAGGAAATTACCTGCTTATCATTTTTAGTCTAAGACACGTCTTGCTGCATTGATTGCAAGAATAGTGTATAGACAAAAATTCATATCTTAGCATATCTGCTAAATTATATCTTATCGTATCTGTTACTTTAAACTTTGCCTGACATATCCCGCAAATTCCTCCGTAATCTATGAAATCTTTTGATCTCTATATATAGATATCCTATGTAAATAGAATACCACACGATAGCCAAAAAATCATTTTATATCGAAAATCCTTTATCCAATCGTACAAAATGGAATTTGTTATCAGTTCAAGTCACTCGGATTCCGAAATGGAATCTCACTCAAGCTCCAAAAGCAGTGTGACCGGAATGGATCAACCAATCAGTCATCACCTATTCTGGATGAATTGGGGATGGGTTCGTAGCCTCCTCAATCATTGGAAACAAGAAGAAGGCGATCCTTTCCATACACCACATTGCCCTCTTGGCGAAGAACCTGAAGCACTTACCGGCGAACTTGTTCAAAACACCATTTTCTCGCTCATTTCCAGAGTATCTCGTCACGATTATATATTATATCAAATTTTAAATTTTATTTATCCGATCGTCCGAACCGACAATCACCCCGGTGTAATAGAAGAAGTCAACGAGCTTCGCGCTCGGGTAGTGGCTTTGGAGAATATGGTGCAGAGATTACAAACACCAGCAGCAGCATCAGCAGCATAACCAATACCACCATCATCAACGCCAACAGTACCATTACCACCTCCAACCACAACCGCGTCGTAATCCTCAACTTCACAATCTGTCCCACGAGCATCAACGTCATACGCACCATAGATACCAAGGAGTACCAACAACAATAACTGACGAAGTATTAATTCATAACTTCATTGGAGAAACATTCCGCGGCGATTATATAATCTCTAAAGTCTTAGAGATTATCTAATCTAGCCCTAACCATAAATCAGTTAAGCGAACCAAAATGATAGAAGGAAGAGTAGAAACCCTGACAAAAATGGTGTATGATTAACAAGTTAAACTTGTTTTACCAACAGCATCAACAGTACCGTCAACATCACCAGCATCATCAGTACAGTCAACATCAGAATCAACAACACCTATAACATCACAAACTCCGTCAGTTCAAGAATCACTGTGGACATCATTACGAATCAATAACGTGTATATTGTATCAACAAGTTATGAAGAATTAACTCATTCCCTCTGAAGAAATTATATATATATTATATATATATATTTTGAAATAAAAAATAAATCTTTCCGTGCTAAGCTATTGTATGTGAATCTTAACTACTCGGTTAATTCATATTACAAATATGCAATAATGTACGTCCCTCGCCCGCGACTTAACCATCATTAACTACAATCTCTATCTCAATTCAACAAATTCCAATTCCTAATAAATCAAGTATATATTTGATTTTACACTTCATCATTGATGTAACCGAAACTTTTCAGATAATATCATTCGTACTTTGCGAAGTTCACAAGAATTTAACGAAAACCAACATCACATCTCAACAAATAACGAAGTATTGATTCATAATTTCAATATTATTGAAGAAATACTTATGTAACCTCTAAAGCCTTCAAGGAATTATTCAATTCTAGTTCCAACCGTAGATCGAATGAGTTTAATTTAGTATTAACTCATTAAAATCTATGTTACATCTGAGGAGAATATATACATATATATTTTTCATAAAGACTGTAATAAAATTCTTATGTACAAAATATTAATTGTGAACATTTTTTAACGGGTAGGTAATACCCAAGAGATATATATAAATTCACAATTAATATGTTACATTCTTCGAATCAGATTAAGCAAATTATCAATTATACTTCCTACTTTCACAATAATATACATTCTTTCATAGAAATCAAAACAACCATACTCATTCAAACCCAATTACATATTCTGATTTTAAAATCTCAGAATTCAATTCGAGATATAACTGGTACCATCACTTTTAGATTCCTACATCTTTCAAAGCTATACTTTGACTTCAAAAGTGTGTTAGAACATCAAATGTATACAAACGATTACAATCTGTGTTCAAACCCTTCGAAAATCTCTGAAGACACTTCAAATAATGAGCAATCGAGATGATGATCCAACCACATATTACCCACAGTTATGTACTTAAAAAGCTCTTGAAACCAAAGTCATAATTCAACACATATCTGTGTCAGATCTTTTGGCATTTATTAGCAAAAATAACCTTGCAATTCCTTTGCAAAGTAGCAAATTATATCACAGCTCCAGCAAGACAACTTCGATTTTTTCATTCGGAGTAGCCTTATCATAATTTTGATATATGTGATTACCCTTTTGTTACCGGAGAACCTTTCATATTCCACCACATTAGCAATAAACTTACCAACAACTTCACTGATCTTGGGCATTCTTAAGAATATTTATATTTATCGAAACCTCATCATTTACTCATCTGCCTCTTGTAACGAGAATTGCCATACGAATCATAGGGAATTAGCAATCAGTATTTTAAAATCTCACAGCATGTTGACGCCAACAGTTATACATAACGTCTATTTTCAAGGCTTACATACTTCGAATGTGAAGTTTCTGAAAAACACTCTGAACCGCGAACTAGTTCTCGAAATGCTGATGAAGCAACAAAAACTGTAAACGACCTTAGCAGTAAAAAGTTTGATGATAAAGATTAGTGTATTAACAAAGCTCGGAAATAGAGAAGTTTTGGAACTGGAAAACGGATTGAGCAAAGTATGAAGGATGCTGTGGACAAATCACAAAGACTGAACCTGCCTTCAAAGAATCCAAATGATTCAGTATCTGCTGAAGTCATTAACGAATACCTTGCTCCTGACACTAAACCCTTACAGACAATATTCTTCATCATCCTCTGATATAAGAAATTCTAAGATATCATCGTATCTTTCATTATAAATATTCTCCATATTTCTGAAGATATTTCCATAACTATTCTTATCTGGAATCATTTATATCTTTGCGCTATCTGTATTACATCAAAAGGAAACTGTTTAGTTCCTATACTCTGTAAACCTTTGAGTTTAAAATATGAATGTTTTTGAAGTAGTGTTGGAAACCGAAGCACGAGTTAGTATAATATAATGACACTTGATCAACGTGATTATATTATAATAATTCATGCTGAGTTTCTAAATGGAACGTGATGATTCACAGATCATAACATCATCATGTGCCATGTTATACAACTCTTGTATTCTATTTAACCTCTAAAATATCAAGAAAATATTTCTTGATGATTCGGCCTTTTCCAAGGTATTCTAGTAATTTGACAAGTCAAGATCGTGCCATCACAATTTCCTTCCTAGAACATTAACAATGTTCATTCCAAAATTCATATCTGTGAATTCTGGACCATTACAAGCGGTGCTTAATCGCAAGAAGAAGAAACGAAAGGACAAAACTCCGAATTAGAAATTGGGGTATAAATTACAGCAAATAAAAGAGAGCATTAACTGTGGATGACAATGATTATAGAAGATAGAAACAGAGACTTTGAAATATAAGGGAAGATATAAAGCCCAACGACAAACCAAAAATTATAAACCATATATATCGATGCATATAGAAATATAAAGACACGGGAGAACTAGAAACACTATAAACCCAAGAGTATAGTAAAAGTAAATAGATTCTTCCGGCGGTAGATGAAAAAGAAGAATGACCGATATGAAAGTTATAAGTATATCGAGAATCAAAACTGGATGGAGCATATTGATGAATACTTTAAAATATGAGTTGAGGGGGAAAGAATAGAAGGTGATGAAACATGACTAGGAACTTAGAAATCAACAGATTTAACTCACACAATGACGAAATAAGTGAATCAAACCCTCTAGTGAATAGGTTAAGCTTTTTGGGTTTAATTTAGTCATACCAAAACTAAATCAAGTGTGATTAGATCAACACCTAGAGCTATTATTCACCACCTGGGTGATTTAGGTTGAGAGAGAATCGGAGGAGCTCACCAAATCTGAGTGTGTGTAACAAATGAGAAGCTTAACCTAAAATGAAGAACATAAGACTTTATATACCCCTGCTGTTGACTCACCCGTACGATTCATCCATCACACATACGAGTTGGCTTCATCAGCCGTACGGGTGATCACTCACTCGTGTCTTCTCATTTAGGTTGTAATTGTGACTTAGCTCAGCATCAACCGTGCGTATGAGCCTGTCAGCCGTACGAGTGAGGCTTCACTCGGACGTCTGACTAAGTCTAACATAGTCAAACATCCAAATCTCATTCCTGCAGTTGCTGTAACCACATACAAACACGGATAGGATAATAACGAACGATCATGGTGGCCTGTAAACTGTTGTACCTGAAATGGACGTGGGTAGATGTCTAGGGACTTGCATAAAATGCATCAACAGAAGGTGTGAGTTGTAAGAAAACGAAGGAGGTGAATTTATAAGAAAATCTCCGACAGAACAATTAAAATGGACGATCGCATTTAAAGCGGATCCTAATTCCTTTTGTTACCAGAGAATCAAATCTTATTACAAAGATTTTCTTCAAATCCCTTGAAATCTGGAAATCAATCATATCTACGTCAAATGATAAGATAAATCTACACTTACTTATTTCACTCTTCTATGTTAGCTTCGTTCGTACTCGTCATATAAATGAATTGTTTATCCAAATTATTCGCTGCTGATAAAACTCTAATTTTCAGCCTGTATGCATCATGAAAACATACTTATTATCATTCACGACCTTTCCACTCAAATTTCGGGACGAAATTTCTTTAACGGGTAGGTACTGTGACAACCCGGAAATTTCCAACCAAATGTAAACTTTATCTTTATATTATTCCGACACGATAAGCAAAGTTTGTTAAGTTAAATCTTAAGAATTTTAAATTGTGTTCATACATTCATTATAACCTCGACCAACTTCCGACGATTCACGAACCGTTATATATAAATAAATATGTATATATATATTATAACTTGAGAATATTAATAAAGTATTAAACGTATAATACTTTACATGAACGTATTTGTTTCAATATGTTTATCGATGGAATTAGAAGATAATATCAAATGATTAATTTATCAGATACATTATGATATGATTACGGGTCTATGTTATGAGGTCCACTGTGATTTAAGAAATCTATTCTTTTTGACAACATTCAGAAAATGGTAAAGTGATTTATAAGTAAGAACGTGAAGTGTAAATAACTTAGATGTTGGATATCGACAAGTTAAGTAACTCGACATTTTTCATTAAGATGATTTCATACGTTTATTTAACCTTTGAACTTTATCCCATGCTTCACCAACAAACTGTAATTTAAAAACTTGAAACCTATTATGAATATATATGATTCTACTTTTCTAAAACATTTTATGATATAACGATTTCCATTATTTTAACCTTTAAACAAAATAATTCTTAAAAATATATTTGGTTTTGGAAAACAAAATTATTATATTTATTTGATTTAGTTTCAAACGTACAAAAACGCTTTCAGTTTAAAAAGAACTTTATTATTAGAACGTATATAACTTTTATAAATATCTAGAACCACTTTTGACAACTCATTACTTAACCAGTATGATAAAGATAACGATATTTATATTTTATTTTATTAAATATATATAACGATTTAAATTAATATTATATATATTTATACGCGTATTATACGTACATAGTTTTATACTTTTACTATACTTAAACTTTACCTTTACTTTATTTTTACTTTACTTTAACTTTAATAATTCACTTTAATAATTCATACTTTAATAATTCACTTTAATAATTCATACTTTAATAATTCATACTTTAATAATTCACTTTAATAATTCACTTTAATAATTCATACTTTAATAATTCACTTTAATAATTCATACTTTAATAATTCACTTTAATAATTCATACTTTAATAATTCACTTTAATAATTCAAAAATCTATTATAAATAGAATTCAATAGGTTTCATTATTTCATAGAAACTTGAAAATATTTTTCTCTAAACTCTCTCAATCGATTTACATATATATATTTACTCCGTATTATTTCAAGACATTATTAGTATACATAAAATATTACGTCAGAGTGCTGTCCGAGTGATTTCGAAATTGTTTTTCGAGTGGGATTGGATTAAGGAAATTATGGGTTATAGCTATGGAGGTGATTGGGTATGGTTCATGGGTATGCTCGTGAGGTCAATATAGTGTTTATCATCTCCGTTGCATCTACGTACCTTTCCTGCAATATTGAATCTCAATATTGATACGTGAGTACTCATAATTTAACTTTTACATACTAATAGTGTATCCCTGACTAGTGCTCGAGTATATAGGATTATGCATGTTTGTACTTTTGATATTGCCTTTAGTTAGGTTATGTTGAATCCTGAATTAGTTATATATGCGACTGAGATAAGGTATAAGATATGCATGTCGTTGGAAAGCTAGCGAAAAATTAAGAACTTTTCATTCAGATATCAAATGATTTCGATGAACGGATTTGAAGTTATAGTCCATCGAATTTTTGTATTATTATTTAAAATGATTATTATTATCGTCGTTATTATCGTCGTTCTAGTTTTATCTTATTATTATTATTATTATTATTATCTTTATCAATAAAAGGATTTATCATTAAAAATTGTTAATTTTTTTTATTATTACTATCGTTAAAGTTATAATTAGTATTATTATTATTATCCAATTATTATTATTATTATTATTATTGGTATTATTATTATTATTATCATTATTAATATATATATATATCATTATTTAAAAATAGTTATTGTTATTGTTATTATTATTATTACTATATTATCATTAAGATAATTATTAATATTATCGTTAATAATGTTATAGTAACTATCATTATTAATATTAGTGTAATTAAAACAAATATTTGTAACACCTAATTATTTTGATTACTATTATTATCATTATTTTGAACACGATATAAAAGATGATTAAAAGCTATTAAACGAAACGATTAGGAAATAATGGGTAAGAGTATCATGATGAAATTAAAATATTATAAGATATTGATTTAGATAAAATTATCGTTCTTATTATTTTTATCATTACAATTATTATTAAAATTATCGTTAGTATTAAAACTATCATTTTAACAAAAATTATCATTTTAATAGAAATGTCATTGTTACTATAAAATATCATTATTATTATTATTTTAAATAGAATTATTATTTTAAAGATAATATTAAAAATTATCGTAAATATTAAAGTTATCATAATTAGAATTATCGTTTTATTATAATGTCATCTTAGTAATTATAAATATTGATATTTTTATAATAATAATTATTATTACAAAATAATACAACTTTTACTTACTATCATTAAAGATATTATTTTATCAAATAAATATTTGATACAAACATATTTTACTACGTGTAATAACTTACTTTAATAATACCTTTCATATTATCTTTATAATATTAAATGAACCCTATAAATTTTATTACTTAATATATATAAAAGTATATTTTATTATATAAATATAATATAAAATTTTATTTATTAATAAATAATATATATTATTTACTCTAATAAATCTTTTAAAAATATAAAACGACGATATTTAAACTATATATTAATCATGTATAGATTTTTGGAAATTATTTTGAGTCAAATTTACTTTTGTTGACTTTTGCATATTAGTCTCGAGCATTATGATTGTGGTACACTATGACTTGAACTAATTTGTTAGACAAATATTGACCAACACATAAATATATATAAATAATTTAGGTTCGTGAATCCGAGGCCAACCTTGCACTTGTTCAATGACGTTATATGTATTTTTACTACGAAATACAGTATGGTGAGTTTCATTTACCTTTTTACCCTTTATATTTTTGGGACTGAGAATACATGCGCTTTTATAAATGTTTGACGAAATAGACACAAGTAATTGAAACTACATTCTATGGTTGAATTATCGAAATCGAATATGCCCCTTTTTATTAAAGTCTGGTAATCTAAGAATTAGGGAACAGACACCCTAATTGACGCGAATCCTAAAGATAGATCTATTGGGCCTAACAAACCCCATCCAAAGTACCGGATGCTTTAGTACTTCGAAATTTATATCATGTCCGAAGGAGGATCCCGGAATGATAGGGGATATTCTTATATGTATCTAGTTAATGTCGGTTACCAGGTGTTCACCATATGAATGCTTATTTTTGTCTCTATGCATGGGACGTATATTTATGAGAACTGGAAATGAAATTCTTGTGGTCTATTAAAATGATGGAAATAAATGATTATGATAAACTAATGAACTCACCAACCTTTTGGTTGACACTTTAAAGCATGTTTATTCTCAGGTGTTAAAGAAATCTTCCGCTGTGCATTGGCTCATTTTAAAGATATTACTTGGAGTCTTTCATAGCATATTTCGAAGAACGTTGCATTCGAGTCATTGAGTTCATCAAAGATTATTATTAAATCAATTTATAGTGGATAGAGGATATTATGAAATGGTATGCATGCCTGTCAATTTTTGATGTAAAGAAAGATTGTCTTTTAAAAACGAATGCAATGTTTGTAAAATGTATCATATAGAGGTCAAATACCTCGCAATGTAATCAACTATTGTGAATCGTTTATAATGTATATGAACGGGTCCTTACATCAAACAGGGTCGCCAAGTGGTCAGACTTATCCTAACCATGAGAGGATCTGTCTAGTACAATGGGGGGTACCGTGCAAATTAGCTTATAAGACTAATGAATCAGATCCCCAGAAAGGATAATCTCCTTAAAGATCAAAAATCAGCTTTTAAGACTGATATTACTCAATCCTTGAGATTGACCTTAAAGATTGAGAATTACAAACTCATGGAATTCAATGATATCTAAACTCGAGCTTGAACGAGAAAATATTTTGATCAAATTACAAACCGATTTGTTTTCTGAAAACCCTATTTTTAATGCGTTCATTACCATTGAAAGTAAAATCCTAGAAATTCACCTGGAATTCATTAGGTCACCTGAACCAAATCGGGTGTCAACCGTAAGAACGGTGGTTGCATAGCATGGTCGAAGACAGGACCTTGTGCCAGACCGAAAAACTATAGGGTAATCTTTACTATTGCTCCTACAAAGGATAGTAATTGCATCCGACATGATATAGACCATAATCAAAAGCATTTCACGGGACATTGCCTTAACAGTTGCTTGTTCAACGCTTTCCTTTAAAACCAGACGGTAGTTTACCGAAAGGTAATATACGGAGCAAGTATACTGGACGTGTTTCTTTCCTAATACAAGGTTAGCAAGTGGGTGACACAAAACCATAAGTTTTGAGCTAAAATTTTCAAATCTGAAACCCACAAAACCCACAAAAACAATTTGCAAACACCGGTGAAGGGTTTTTCCGGAAAACTAATCTAGAGTAAAAGCTAGATTGAAATTTCAAAAGATCAAATGTTTTCATAAAGATCCAATTTCCCTAAAGGATATAAATTTTTATAGTCATGTGGGACTATAAACCACATCGTTACTACCCTTGTTCATACCGCCGTATTAAAATCACTGATGTATAAAGTGTGAAGAATAAAGAAGTGATTCTAGTAAAGCTATATTCAAGTTCTATATTGCTTGAGGACAAGCAACGCTCAAGTGTGGGAATATTTAATAATGCTAAAAATGAACACATATTTCATAGCATTATCCTTAAAAAAAACAAGCTTTTAGTTGCTATTGTTCTATTTACAAGTGATATTCGTTTAAATAATAAAAGGTGAAGACAAAAGACAGATTCGACGAATTAAAGACGCAAATGACCAAAAAGCTCAAAAGTACAAAATACAATCCAAGTGGTTCAATTTATTGATGAGAAACGTCTAAAAGTTACAAGAGTACGAGCCGCAAAACGCAAAGTACAAGATATTAAATCGTACGAAAGGACGTTCGAAAATCCGGAATCAGGACATGAACCAACTATCAATGCGCGACGCAACAAAGCTAAAATGACAAGTCAACTATGCACATTAATATAATATAATATATAAATAATTCTTAAAATTCTATATATTATATTATATATTAAAAACCGTCGGCAAACTAGCAAACAAGTGAATGTGGTCTGATCCAGCTGGCCATGCGATCGTGTGGCCTGGAGACACAAAAACCATGCGGTCACATGGTTTACTATAGCAGGCCACATTCTATAAAATGCACGAGTTCTGGCAGAAATAAAACACATCTTTTTCTATCTCTTACTCTCTTAATATATATTTATATTTATTTTATAATTATAATTTTAATATTAAGTTAATAATAATAAGGTTATAGTGGCGAATGTTTTAAGTTTGTAAGTCGAAATTCTGTCCGTGTAACGCTACGCTATTAATACTCATTGTAAGTTATGTTCAACCTTTTTAAATTAATGTCTCGTAGCTAAGTTATTATTATGCTTATTTAAACAGAAATAATCGTGATGTTGGACTAAATATTAAAGAAGGGGTTATTGGGCTTTGTACCATAATTGAGGTTTGGACAAAAGAACGACACTTGTGGAAATTAGACTATGGGATATTAATGGGCTTTATATTAACTAAACGATACCTCGTTAATTTAATATAAAGGTTATAATTTGACGTATCTATAAATAACCACATACGCTTAATCGGGTACGGTGGACGGGATATCTATAAATATGAATAATTGTTCATTTGACCGGATATGGGAATGGATTAATAGTTAATGCACTCATTAAAATAGGGGTGGATTACATTCAAGGGTAATTGGTGTAATTGTTAACAAAGTAGTAAAACATTGGACTACACGCAGTCGATAACCTGGTGTATTCATTAAACAAAGTATTAAGACCTTGTTACAGTTCGAATCCCCAATTAGTTGGAATATTTAACTTCAGGTATAAGGATAATTTGACGAAGATCCTCGCACTTTATATTTATGACTGATGGACTATTATGGACAAAACCGTATGGACATATCAAATAATCCAGGACAAAGGATAATTAACCCATGGTAATAAATTAAAATCAACACGTCAAACATCATGATTACGGAAGTTTAAATAAGCATAATTCCTTTATTTTATATCTTATCGCACTTTTAATTATCGTACTTTTTAATTATCGCAATTTTATTTGCTGTCATTTTATTTATCGCATCTTTAATTATCGTACTTTAAATTATCGCACTTTTATTATCTTCATTTACTTTACGCTTTAAATTAAGTTATATTTATTTTTAATATTTTACATTAGGTTTTAATTGTGACTTAAGACATAAAATCGACAAACCGGTCATTAAACGGTAAAAACCCCCTTTTTATAATAATAATAATAATACTAATTATATATATATATATATATATATATATATATATATATATATATATATATATATATATATATATATATATAGCGTTAAACTTGGCTAGCTCCCTGCGAAACGAACCGGACTTACTAAAAACTACACTACTGTACGATTAGGTACACTGCCTATAGTGTTGTAGCAAGGTTTAGGTATATCCACTCTATAAATAAATAAATAACTTGTGTAAAATCGTATCGTATTTAATAGTATTTCGTAGTAAAAATATAACTATTTCGTATACACCTCGCATAACATCAGTGCTCGCGAACATACTTTTGGAATGCAAACTATTTAGATAATCAACGTTATGGAAATACTAAATCTTGTGGTTCAAAACAACGTTTACAAATACACCTATGATTTCACCAACGTTTTTCGTTGACAGTTTTCTATATGTTTCTCAGGTTCATACTTGGCTACTTGGTACATGCTTCCGCACACTTTGATTACTTGCTTGGAGTCAAGCATACATGCATACGCTAGCGATAACACTTTTGGATTTAACTTAAGCATACATACTTAAGCTATTTATAGCAAACTGTGATTTTCAACTTATATTATGTCGCAAGTTATTTCATTTATACTTTTCTACTTTTGTAAACTTACACAGGTTGTCGAACCATTTGATAAACTAAAATTTGTAAGTCTTGTACATTTCAAATGAATGCGACATAATTTTGGTCAAACGCGTCTCATATAGGGACTATGACCACGTAATGGGACCTAAGTTAACAGTGCCGTCAATGGCGATTTTGTCATGTCGTTACAGTTTCAAGGGTGAGGGTTTATGAGCGACGGTGGTGGTTTGTGTGATGGTGATAGCTTGGGTGTCGACTAAAACAAACAAGAGTAAACAGAAACCAATTAATTTGCAGATAGATGCAGTCCTTCGGTGATGTTAGTTGCCAAATCGAAAAAGAAACAGAAGATGGGTAATCATGGTTGTTATGGTGAAGAAGAGAGGGATAGAGAGAGGTAGTTCTTCTTAGAGTTGGTGGCGGTTGTCCATGGTGGCTAGCTGCAGAGGTGGTGGCGATGGGATGAAGATGATGGCGGTTGAAAGTGGCCGGTGGTGAGGTTGATTGTAAGGTGAAGGTGATAAGTGTTTATATGCATTTGCATATACATGTATGTATATATATAGGATGGTGACAATAATTGCATAAAAGAGTGATAATTGAAGACATCAAACAGTAATCATATAATGCATTTGACACAGTGAGCAGCGGGTTAGTTTGTAATATTGTGCCGACACTTTTTCACGGACTGCTATATTGTACTCCGTTGTTACTCAATGACGAATAAAAGTCTTCAGAAAAATCCCATATTTTTAAATTAACTATATTTATTTATTTTGGTCATTATGGTATAAAATTCGATCCTTAATTTGTTAAATAAAAATTACATCAACTGTCCCTCTCATTTCTGGGTAAAATATAAAAAGTGTTAAAACTTAACAAATAGTTCTTAAATACATTTTTAATAAGCCTAAAATTTATAGAACTCATTTTCGTATCACCGATTATTTTAAAATTACATAAGTTTGAATTTAACTTGCTTAATATCAATCAAAACATCAAACGAGTATTACAATTATTTAATATTTATTTTTAATATACTTTATTTATATATAGAGATCTATTTTAAATAATAATTATTATAATATCCTATTTTTATTTTATTAATTTTTAATAACAACAACATATAATACTTCAAATTATATTTCAAATTATTATTTATCCATACACACATATCTATTTACAATTAATTGTTCGTGAATCGTCGAGAGCAGTCGAAGGTCATTTGAACATATGAACATCGTTCCAAAATTTTCTAGACTCCACATTACATACTTTGTTTATCGTATCGAAATCATATAAAGATTAAGTTTAAATTTGGGCAAAAATTTCCAGGTTGTCACAGTACCTACCCGTTAAAGAAATTTCATCCCAAAATTTGATCGAGGTCGTCGTGGCTAACAATAAAAATGTTTTCATGACGAATATGAGTTGATAAATAGAGTTTTATCATTATTGATTAATATAGACAAAACGATTCGATTATTTGAAGCGTACAAGTGAAGCTGTCACAAAAGATTGAGATAGAGATTTAACTTTTGAGGTAGTCAGGGTTGAATCGTAAAACATTTGCCAAATTATCAAAAGTCACTGGAAAAGATAGAATTATCAAGAAAATATGTTCTTGATTTGTTTGGAGATTAAATAGAATGTAAGAGTCATGTAACATGGCACATGATGACGTTATGATCTGTGAATCATCACGTTCCATTAGAAACTCAGCATGACTTACTGTAATATAATCACGTTGATCAAGTGTCATTATATTATACTAACTCATGCTTCAATTCCCAACACTACTTCAAAAACATTCATATTTTAAATTCGAATCTTTCAGAATTTAGAAACTAAAACAGTTTCCTTTCTGATATAACACCGATATTGTGAAGGGATAAATGATTTTAGATAAAAATAGTTATGAAAATATCTTCAGAAATATCGAGGATATTTATAATGAAAGATATGATGATATCTTAGAATTTCTAATATCGATGGATGATGATGAAGATTTGTTCATAAAAGTATAGAGTCGGGAGCAAGGTATTCGTTAATGACTTCAGCAGATACCGAATCATTTGGATTCTTTGAAGGCAGGTTTAGTTTTTATGATTTGTTCACAACCTTCTTCATAGTTTGCTCAATCCGTTTTCCAGTTTTAACATTTATGAGCTTTGCCAACATACTATTCTTTTATCATCAAACCTTTGACTGTTAAGGCCGTTTACAGTTACTGTTGCTTCATTCAACTTTTTCAACATTCCAAGTATTAATTCGCAGACTGGGTGCTTTTTAGAATTTCAGAATGCAAGATCATAATTCTAAGAGATAAATGTTATATGTATACATATAACTGTTGAAGTGAAAACGCTGCGAGATTCAAGATTGATGATTGATGATTCCCAGTAGTTGGTATGGCAATTATTGTTAAAGAATGTAGGTGAGTACCTGATGGGGTTTCATGAATAATATAGATATTTTTCAGAGAGACCTAAGCCGAAGTTGCTGGCACATCTGCTGATAATGTGGTAGAATATAAAAGGTTCCCCGGTAACAATGATGAAGGGGTAATCGTTATAATAAGGCTTATTCGAATGAACAATTGAAGTTGATTTGCTGGAGCTGTGACAAAATTTGCTACTTTGAAAGGGTTTACCAAGTTATTTTGGGTAATAATAACACTAAGGAATTAGCACAGCTACGTGTTAAACGTTTACTCAGTTTCCGAGAGTTTTTCAGATGCATAGCTATATGCATAATTCTTTCCTTCCGTAGATGAAGTGCGGTTGGTTCATCCTCTCGATTGAGGTGTTTTCAAGAATCATGAAAGGCTTGAACGCAGATTGTAATTGTCAAGATACAAACGAGGTTTAAGATGAAATTAAGTGACAAACTTGAAGAAATATTTAGTTTCATATGTTATAATCAATATTTTAATTCATTTTAATTGTCCAATGTTAGTAGTCCATAGTTAGTAGTTTAATAATTCATATATAGTTTAATATATAATATTTGAATTAATTAATACGTGTCGTGACCCAAGGTATACAAGTCTCAGACTCGATCACAACTTAAAGTATATATATTATTTGAGAATCAACCTCAACTCTGTATAGCTAACTAGAGCATTACTGCATATAGAGTGTCTATGGTTATTCTGAATAATATATATAGATGACGTCGATATGATATGTCAAAACATTGTATATGTGTCCCGATGATATTTAAAGTGCGTAAAATAAATAACAGAAATTAAATGACGATAAATAAAATTGCGAGAATTAAAATTGCGATAAATAAATTGCGATAAATAAATTGCGATAAATAAAATGTAATAAGGAATTAACAGTTAGCTAGGAATAGTTAGCTAGGATTTTGTTAGCGTGGATTTTTAACAGAATTTCTAATAGTTAATTTGTTTATTTCTAACAAATTTTATTTTGTCCAATGTTTTCTTCATTATGCCACTTGTTGGATTTTGATATGTAAAAATCCAAATATGAAATTGAATGAAAATGGTTATTCTGTGGTGAACGGATTCATATATCTGTGGATGTAAGTAGGATAGTAAATGACTGTTGAATCAGATTCGAAGAATGTACAATGTAACTTATTTATGTGAAATTTAAATATTCCTCGGGTATTACCTACCCGTTAAAATATTTTCACCATTAAAAGTTTGTACAAAAGAATTTTTAATTACAACCTTTATGAAAACATATATACATATATATTTTCTTCAGATGTAATCATGGATTTAATGAGTCAATATGATATTAAACTCATTTGATTTACCGTTAGAACATGAATATATAATCTCTAAAACATTAGAGATTACATAATCGCCATGTCGAACGAAGATAAAATAGATAGAACGATACGTAGAACGACAATTATGCTCGTGGTACAGAATGTGATATTGAGGCATATGATGTTGAAACTTAGGTTATTGGTGGTACTGTTAGTGCTGGTGATGTTGCTGTAGCTAGTAAGTTTTGCACCATATTTTCCAAATTGATTACTCGAGCGCGAAGTTCGTTGACTTCTTCTATTATTCCGGGATGATTGTCGGTCGAAACGAGTGGATGAATAAGGTTTAGAATTTTAGATAGAATATAATCGTGGCGAGATACTATGGAAATGAGAGAGAAAATGGTATTGCGAACAGGTTCACCGGTAAGTGCTTCAGGTTCTTCGCCAAGGAAATTTGGTTGATGGAAAGTATCGCCTTCTTCTCATTTCCATTGGTTAATTCGACTATGAACTCATCCCCAATTCATCCAGAATTGATGTTGGTAAATTGGTTGATCCATTCTAGTTACACTGCTTTCGGAGTTCGAGTGGAAATCCATATCGGAATAGCTGTCGAAATCCGAGGAATTTTGAACTAGTTGTGAGTTCCGTCTTGTATGGTTAGATAAAGGGTTTTCGATATGAAATGATTTTTGGATATCAGATGATATTATAATTACATAGAATACCTATGTATAGTACAAAAGATCCCGTAGATTACGGAGGAAATTTCGGAAGCAATCAGGCAAAGTTTACGGTAATAGATGCGCTAAGATACGAATTTATCTATACACTATCTATGCAATAGAGGCAGTAAGATGTGTCTAGACCTAAGGATGATAAGCAAGTAATTTTCGAAAAGAAATGATAAGCAAAACTTTTGAGATGCAGACACGGTCGAAGTCAGACCCACTAATGCATCTAAATAACTATCAGTTAGACACACTAATGTAAGTCCTGGTTCACTAAGTCCACCGCTCTGATACCAACTGAAATAACCCTTCCTAATCCATCTGGACGAATACATTACATTTGGTTACATCGCGAGGTACTTGACCTCTATATGATACATTTTACAAACATTGCATTCGTTTTAAAAAGACAAACTTTCTTTACATCGAAAGTTGACGACATGCATACCATTTCATAATATATCCAACTATAATTGACTTAATGATAATCTTGATGAACTCCATGACTCGAATGCAACGTCTTTTGAAATATGTCATGAACGACTCCCAGTAATATCTCTAAAATGAGAAAATGCGCAGCGGAAGATTTTTTTCATACCTGTGAATAAACATGCTTTAAAGTGTCAACCAAAAGGTTGGTGAGTTCATAGGTTTATCATAATTAATCATTTCCAATAATATAATAGACCACAAGATACTCATATTTATAAAATAATCTGTGCAGGTCTGCTCACTGCTGTAAAAATCATTCATTTGAAGAACACTGGAACCTTTCAAAACAAACTTTATAACGGTAGCTAATACGTCGTGCAATGCAAAATCATCTCACCGAGGGTAGCTAAAACGGTAGATAATGGTTAATGCAATGCAAAATCATCTCACCGTTACTAACTACTAAATCGAACCATTTCGGTAGCTAGTGCGTAGTGCAATGCAAAATCATCTCACCGATGGTCGATAATACAATCTTTATAGAAATTGAACAATAATTTTACAACGGTAGCTAATGCGTAGTGCAATGCAAAATCATCTCACCGAGGGTAGCTAAAATGGTAGCTAATGCGTAGTGCAATGGAAAATCATCTCACCGTTACTAACTACTAAATTGAACCATTTCAGTAGCTAGTGCGTAGTGTAATGCAAAATCATCTCACCGATGGTCGATAATACAATCTTTATAGAAATCGAACAATAATTTTACAACGGTAGCTAATGCGTAGTGCAATGCAAAATCATCTCACCGAGGGTAGCTAAAATGGTAGCTAATGTGTAGTGCAATGAAAAATCATCTCACCGTTACTAACTACTAAATCGAACCATTTCGGTAGCTAGTGCGTAGTGCAATGCAAAATCATCTCACCGATGATCGATAATATAATCTTTATAGAAATCGAACCTCTGAATCCAAATAATCCTATCATATAATTTCGTTTTGAATATTTGTGTCTATTTTGTCAAACGTTTATAAAAGCAGTTCATGTATTCTCAGTTCAAAATATATCTCAAAAGTATTTAATAAAACAGTTATAAAAACAGCGCATGTATTCTCAGTTCCAAAAATGTAAAGAGTGAAAGGGAATCAAATGAACTCACGCATATAAATATTGTAAAACAGTTAATAAAGTATTTGCATGTATTCTCAGCCCAAAAACGCAAAGAGTAAAGGGGAGCAAATGAAACTCACAATACGATATTTTGTAGTAAAAATATGCATACGACGAAACTGAACAATGCATGGTTGGCCTCAGATTCACGAACCTATATCATTTATATATATATAGATATATATATATATATATATATATATATATATATATATATATATATATATATATATATTAACACATCTAATTGTAATCGAACAAATTTATATATTATTAATAGTAATATAATTGTTATATTAATAAATTATATGTTTCATTAATTTAAATATTTCTATTTTATGTACTTTAGATAAGTATTTATTATAAAACGTTAATATAGATATGTTATATGTATTAAATATTGTGTTATATAACTAAAAATCATTTGATAAGATAATATTAATAATAATAAATAAAAAGTTGTATTATTTTATAATAATAATATTAGTAATGATAATAATAATAATTATAATCTTCATAAAATTAATAATAATAATAATTTTCATAAAAATAATAATAATAATACTAAAAATAATAACGATAATGATATAACTTGTGTTAATGTTATAAATAACAATTTACTTAATAACAATAACCATAATTAATAATAATAATAATAATAATAATAATAATAATAATAATAATAATAATAATAATAATAATAATAATAATAATAATAATAATAATAATAATAGTACCAATAATAATAATATTAATAATAAAATAAGTACCACTACCTTTAAAAGCTTTTCCAAAAAGAATTGCCCCAGACAGGGTTCGAACCCAAGACCTTTCGCTAACCGACACCCACTCTAACCGTCCCTCTAACCCTGCTTATCTGTTTTTTTTACTGATTTAGTTTTATTTAACCCTTTTTTATTATATTTCCCCTTCAACTTCATAACCCGTAATTTATCTTGGCCCAACAGGATCGTGAAACTGATCTCGGCCCAAAAATAAATATGACCCAATAGAAAATGCAAATAACACGGCAGCCCAATCCCTGCTCTTAAACTATCTTCACGATTCCCTTTTTATTTTTTTTTATATATGCTTTTCTAAAACACAAAAGCAGCAGCTCCGGGTCCCTCATGATTACAGCTGTCGGCCAGTAACATAATCTAAACTGATGAATAATAACAATAGTCTAGTGAATGCAATCGTTGTTCGAGCAGGAAGTAAAGAAAATTAATCGCAGCGGTTAGGGTTGTAAACAATTAACAGAAGCAGTACACGATGACTGGAGCAACAATAGTTCGATCATGGTGACGATTCATGATTGTTTAAATCATAAAATAGGAGGTAACGACTGCCATCTATCGGTTCATCATCTTTACACGTATTAATCATAATCTCCATCTCCTCATCATTCACAGAATCATGAATGGGTTTCAATGGTTATGTTTTGAAAAGAAATAGAAACGAATAATTATTACAATTTACTATTCATCGTCTTCTCAAATGGGTTTCGAAGTTTTTGGATTTATAACTGTAAAAAGGGAACAGAAAACATATGATAGGACTGCTGCTATAGCAACAGCATAGCAGAGAGATAATATATGTAGTTTTCATGGGTTATTCAGTCAGGAGAGAAACGAAAAAAATAAATGAATAAAGGTGGTTTTGGGTCTCGGTTGTAGCTCGACAGAAAAGAAAAACAAAATGGTGACTGCAGCAGTAACGGAAAGGGTTTGATGGTGGTGACTGCAACATGGTGAACATCCAGTTGGTGGTGGCTGTTTCGATGGTTGCAGCAGTCCACGATGGGGCTTCTGTTTGATCTTCGTGATAGCAACCGGAGGTTAGCGAATTATGGTGATTCAACGAAGAAGAAGGGTGAGAGAGAAAGTGGTGATCGATTGTATAGTGATCAATGATGGTTGATTGTTTCAAGGGTGAGGGTTTATGAGCGACAGTGGTGGTTATGTGATGGTGATAGCTTGGGTGTCGACTAAAACAAACTTGAGTAAACAGAAACCAATTTATTTGCAGATAGATGCAGTCCTTCGGTGATGCTAGTTGCCAAATCGAAAAAGAAACAGAAGATGGGTAATCATGGTTGTTATGGTGAAGAAGAGAGGGATAGAGAGAGGGGTAGTTTTTCTTGGAGTTGGTTGCGATTGTCCATGGTGACTAGCTGCATAGGTGGTGGCGATGGGGTGAAGATGATGGCGGTTGAAAGTGGCCGGTGGTGAGGTTGATTGTAAGGTGAAGGTAATAAGTGTTTATATGCATTTGCATATACATGTATGTATATATATAAGATGGTGACAATAATTGCATAAAAGAGTGATAATTGAAGACAACAAACAGTAATCATATAATGCATTTGACACAGTGAGCAGCCGGTTAGTTTGTAATATTGTGCCCACACTTTTTCACGGACTACTATATTGTACTCCGTTGTTACTCAATGGCGAATAAAAGTCTTCAGAAAAATCTCATATTTTTAAATTAACTATATTTATTTATTTTGCTCATTATGGCATAAAATTCGATTCTTAATTTGTTAAATAAAAATTACATCAACTGTCCCTCTCATTTATGGGTAAAATATAAAAAGTGTTAAAACTTAACAAATAGTTCCTAAATACATTTTTAATAAGCTTAAAATTTATAGAACTCATTTTCGTATCACCGTTTATTTTAAAATTACATAAGTTTGAATTTAACTTACTTAATATCAATCGAAACATCAAACGAGTATTACAACCATTTAATATTTATTTTTAATATACTTTATTTATATATAGAGATATATTTTAAATAATAATTATTATAATATCCTATTTTTATTTTATTAATTTTTAATAACAACAACATATAATACTTCAAATTATATTTTGAATTATTATTTATATATACATACACACATATCTATTTACAATTAATTGTTCGTGAATCGTCGAGAGCAGTCGAAGGTTAATTGAATATATGAACATCGTTCCAAAATTTTCTAGACTCCACATTACATACTTTGCTTATCGTATCGAAATCATATAAAGATTAAGTTTAAATTTGGTCCGAAATTTCCGGGTCGTCACTCAAGTACTCGTTCCGGGACAGTGCACTCACTCCGGGATAAAGTGGCTGCTCTGGGATAATGCACTTGCTCCTTGACAGGTGCTTGTCCTGGGACGTTATCCTTGTACCAGGTTGAAATATTAAACTGTGAAGCTGTGGTAGTTCCGTTAGTGTGGTGGCCCCGACTAGGTCATTATGGGTGAATGCCTTGATTAGTCGGGAAAGGCTTTGCTTCGTATTTACTCCAAGTGTTTCATCACGGTGTTTCTCATGACCGAGCAAAATTGTTGTCGGTTTATCAACAGGCTTATTTGTGTTGATATAATCCTTATCTTCTTAATGCCTCTGCATCCGGCTAGGTGATGCCGGTAGCGTGTATACTTATCCGGGTTGGATGGCGTTCCCGGCTAGCCTTTGTCCGACATGGTCCTTCCTGGGTGCATGCATAAGTAACCTTCTGGTCAAGTTACTGAGGTGATGCCGGGAAGACGTCCTTTTCCGGAATAGGCTTATGCCGAGTAAAAACCCTAGCCTGGATGCTGCTAATTAGTGTCTTTTTGAGACGGATCATTATACGTATCATCAAGTCGCCCCAGTTTGATGATGGTAGCCAGAACGGTTGCCGTCGTAAAACTTTTAAAATGAAGCCATGCTTCCGATTGGATGTGCATTTAATGCTTGTCAGGGTGAAAAGACAGTTTTTGGGAATACGCCCATTTTTGTGTTTTTTCCATTTTTCAACTTTTCAGAATGGCGTTCGAGGAACTTCTTTTTGCAATTTTAATCATTACTATTGTTGATCCATCATTTGATCTGAGCCGTTGGATCAATTTCCTTGAAACCTATAAATAGCTTTCTTTTTTTCGATATTTTCACTTTTTACAGCCTTCATACCCTAAAAGTTTCCTCTTCAAAAAACCAATAGTTTTTCACGAAAGAAGGTACCTTTTCTGCTTCCTTCCTTTTATTACTTTGTACTTTTGTGTTTTCTTATATATGGCGGATCATTCTTCCACTTTTACTAGCGTAGATGCTCCTGAATCATCATCTCAGATGTTAGTACTATTATGAGTCGAGTGTGTGACCAATACCTTGACGAATTGGTACGTAAGTAACCATTTTTGACTCATTATACTTTGAGAGTGCCTGACGCCAGCCATCGTGCCCACAATCCTCTAACGGACATGGTTAGCGTGTACGATGCAACCATCACTGTGGGCAATTTTTGGTTGCCCTATTCTGAGTTTATGTATCAATTCTTTAATCATTACGGAATAGCGCCTGCTCAGGTACATCCACATGCGTACCAGAAATTCGTAATGTGGGAGATGTACCTTAACCATTATCATATACTTCCTACCGTTCGTATGTTTCGATACTCTTTCTCCATCTCGAAGTCTGAGATCGGATGGTTTTCCATTAAACGGAGAGCATTATTCAATTTCACCGGTGACATGGATACCTCTTTAAAAGAGTGGCGGGGGTCGTTCTTTTTTGTTGATAGAAAGGGACTGCCGGCACGGTTTGTCGAGCTTTGTAAATGGGCAGTCAATGTGAAACAATGAGCCAATAAGATCCCGAGTTTGAACGCTGCCGAGTAGGCATGTATATTGGCCATTCGGGAGTTCAAATTTCCCCAGCAGCCATACCTAGATGCCATGCTTGTGCTGGGTGGAGTTAGTCACCAGTGGCCGAATCAAAACACTAAGCTTGTCATTCGCTTCAATGGAGCAGGTGGAGACTGATCCTAGCCAACTATTATGTCGCATAATTTATCATTTGTATACTAACCTTATTTATGTTTATGCAACAGTGATGGATTTTGCTACTGCAATGGATTTCAGCGATCTGGAAGAGATCCAGGTTGAGAGCGTCTCGGTTAACCCGGGAGGCGAGCCGAATATTGTTCCACAAAACCTGGAACAAAATGCCGGTGATGGGGCCGACTTGGTCCTCCTGGGACCGGATGTGCCGGAGGGGCACACGGCTGTGAAAAGGAGAATTCACGAGCTCCCTCAGCTAAGGATGAAGAAGGCCAAAGGTAATCTCCTTTTTCGGACAAGCCAGTCTTACTTTTTGTTGTGACTTGTCTCATGCTTGACTATCTTAATTTTTGCAGCTGTTGTCGAGCCTTCTGTTGGTGCCGGGGCAACCAGGACGGAGCTCATAGATTTGGGTGGTGGATGTAGTGACCCGAACTTTTCCATGTTTATATATATTAATTGAGATTGATATTTATATGATTAAATGTTTCCAACATGTTAAGCAATCAAACTTGTTAAGACTTGATTAATTGAAATATGTTTCATATAGACAATTGACCACCCAAGTTGACCGGCGATTCACGAACGTTAAAACTTGTAAAAACGACTTGACGATATATATATGGATATACATATGGTTAAAATGAGATTATGATAAGTAAGTATCTCCATAAGTATATTAACAATGAGTTATATACATATAAACAAGACTACTAACTTAAGGATTTCGAAACGAGACATATATGTAACGATTATCGTTGTAACGACATTTAAATGTATATATATCATATTAAGATATATTAATATATCATAATATCATGATAATATAATAATTTAACATCTCATTAGATATAATAAACAATGGGTTAACAACATTAATTGAGATCGTTAACTTAAAGGTTTCAAAACAACACTTACATGTAACGACTAACGATGACTTAACGACTCCGTTAAAATGTATATACATGTAGTGTATTTAGATGTATTAAAATACTTTTGGAAGACTTCAAGACATATATCAAAACACTCATACTTAACGAAAATGGTTACAGTTACTTTCCCATTCTTTTCTTTCATCAAGAATTCTAGTCGTATTCTTACCCGTATTATACACAGCTTCAAAACGTACTTACTATGGGTATATACCAATAGGAACTAGCATGGGATTCCACTCTTGATTATGTCATGTATGACTAATCAATTTTAACTTCTACCATGAGCTAGTCAACTAACTAGAACTCCTTTTAACCCCACTCACCACTCACCAATTAACACTCATCATTCACTCCATTTCACTTCCAAATCTCTTTCTAATTCTCTCTCAACACACCCACACTATTATGAACGTATTTTTCCAGTAGTTAATCATCATCTTCATCAAAAATCACTTCAAGAATCAAGCTATAATCATCATAGGAAGAACACTTCAAGAATACTTCAAAAATCCCTTCAAGTTTACTAATTTACTTCCAAGCTTCCTAATCCATTCCAAGTAATCATCTAAGATCAAGAAACCTTTGTTATATATAGTAGGTTATCTTTATTATTCAAGGTAATATTCATATTCAAACTTTGATTCAATTTCTATAACTATAAACTATCTTAATTCGAGCAAAAATCTTACTTGAACTTGTTTTTGTGTCATGATCCTACTTCAAGAACTTTCAAGCCATCCAAGATCCTTTGAAGCTAGATCATTTCTTGTCACTTCCAGTAGGTTTACCTACTAAACTTGAGGTAGTAATGATGTTCATAACATCATTCGATTCATATATATAAAACTATCTTATTCGAAGGTTTAAACTCGTAATCACTAGAACATAGTTTAGTTAATTCTAAACTTGTTCGCAAACAAAAGTTAATCCTTCTAACTTGACTTTTAAAATTAACTAAACACATGTTCTATATCTATATGATATGCTAACTTAATGATTTAAAACCTGGAAACACGAAAAACACCGTAAAACCGGATTTACGCCGTCGTAGTAACACCGCGGGCTGTTTTGGGTTAGTTAATTAAAAACTATGATAAACTTTGATTTAAAAGTTGTTATTCTGAGAAAATGATTTTTATTATGAACATGAAACTACATCCAAAAATTATGGTTAAACTCAAAGTGGAAGTATGTTTTTTCTAAAATGGTCATCTAGACGTCGTTCTTTCGACTGAAATGACTACCTTTACAAAAACGACTTGTAACTTATTTTTCCGACTATAAACCTATACTTTTTCTGTTTAGATTCATAAAATACAGTTCAATATGAAACCATAGCAATTTGATTCATTCAAAACGGATTTAAAATGAAGAAGTTATGGGTAAAACAAGATTGGATAATTTTTCTCATTTTAGCTACGTGAAAATTAGTAACAAATCTCTTCCAACCATAACTTAATCAACTTGTATTGTATATTATGTAATCTTGAGATACCATAGACACGTATACAATGTTTCGACCTATCATGTCGACACATCTATATATATTTCGGAACAACCATAGACACTCTATATGTGAATGTTGGAGTTAGCTATACAGGGTTGAGGTTGATTCCAAAATATATATAGTTTGAGTTGTGATCAATACTGAGATACGTATACACTGGGTCGTGGATTGATTCAAGATAATATTTATTGATTTATTTCTGTACATCTAACTGTGGACAACTAGTTGTAGGTTACTAACGAGGACAGCTGACTTAATAAACTTAAAACATCAAAATATATTAAAAGTGTTGTAAATATATTTTGAACATACTTTAATATATATGTATATATTGTTATAGGTTCATGAATCAACAGTGGCCAAGTCTTACTTCTCGACGAAGTAAAAATCTGTGAAAGTGAGTTATAGTCCCACTTTTAAAATCTAATATTTTTGGGATGAGAATACATGCAGGTTTTATAAATGATTTACAAAATAGACACAAGTACGTGAAACTACATTCTATGGTTGAATTATCGAAATCGAATATGCCCCTTGTTATTAAGTCTGGTAATCTAAGAATTAGGGAACAGACACCCTAATTGACGCGAATCCTAAAGATAGATCTATTGGGCTTAACAAACCCCATCCAAAGTACCGGATGCTTTAGTACTTCGAAATTTATATCATATCCGAAGGGTGTCCCGGAATGATGGGGATATTCTTATATATGCATCTTGTTAATGTCGGTTACCAGGTGTTCACCATATGAATGATTTTTATCTCTATGTATGGGATGTGTATTGAAATATGAAATCTTGTGGTCTATTATTATGATTTGATATATATAGGTTAAACCTATAACTCACCAACATTTTTGTTGACGTTTTAAGCATGTTTATTCTCAGGTGATTATTAAGAGCTTCCGCTGTTGCATACTTAAATAAGGACAAGATTTGGAGTCCATGCTTGTATGATATTGTGTAAAAACTGCATTCAAGAAACTTATTTTTTTGTAACATATTTGTATTGTAAACCATTATGTAATGGTCGTGTGTAAACAGGATATTTTAGATTATCATTATTTGATAATCTACGTAAAGCTTTTTAAACCTTTATTGATGAAATAAAGGTTATGGTTTGTTTAAAAATGAATGCAGTCTTTGAAAAATGTCTCATATAGAGGTCAAAACCTCGCAACGAAATCAATTAATATGGAACGTTTTTAATCAATAAGAACGGGACATTTCAGTTGGTATCAGAGCGATGGTCTTAGAGAACCAGAATTTTGCATTAGTGTGTCTTATCTAGTTTGTTAGGATGCATTAGTGAGTCTGGACTTCGACCGTGTTTACTTGAAAAATGATTGCTTAACAAATTTTGTTGGAAACTATATATTTTTAACATGTGAATATTATGTGATATATTAATCTCTTAACGCGTTTGATATTATGTGATAGATGTCTACCTCTAGAACAAGTCTCATTGACTCACCTAATAATAATGAAGAGTCAAATGTAAATTGGAATGATTCGTGGACTGATTCACAAGTTCCCGAAGAGGAACCGGAAGAAGAGTCGGAACCAGAAGAAGAATCGGAATCGGAAGAAGAATCGGAACCGGATGAAGAAATAGAACCGGTGGGGGAAATAATAAAACGGTTAAGTAAAAGAAAATCCTCAACCAACCGACCAAGGTTAATTATGGTCAATGGTGTTTCCGCTAAGGAAGCAAAATATTGGGAGGATTACCAATTCTCCGATGAATCGGATTCCGACGAGAATTCCGATGATGTTATAGAAATTACCCCAACTGAATTTAAAAAGGCAAAAGAAAATAATAAGGGAAAGGGCATAAAAATAGAGAAATCTAATTCCAACCCCGATGAACTTTATATGTATCGTCAACCCCCGAAGTCCTTAAGTTGTAACAATGACCCGGGAACCTCTAAACCACCAGGTTTTTCTAAACCAATGTGGAAAATAACGGCTCGTATTAGGGGAACATCATATATCCCTAGAAACTTGGGAAAACGAACCAAAACCAAAGAAGAAGAAACAAGCGAGTCGGAATAAGATAGTTGTATTCGTGTGGTGTAATATATGTAATATAGTGTGCTTATGCTTTATGATATATGTAAAAATTGCTTGTATTAATAAGTATTTTTTTTATGAATCTAACTCTTGTCTATTTTACAGTATAAAAACACAAAATGGATAGACAACCCAATATTTTAAGAGACCTACCCGGAGACATGATTGATGAAATCTTGTCTAGAGTCGGTCAGAATTCCTCGGCACAACTATTTAAGGCGAGATCAGTTTGTAAGACATTCGAAGAACGTTCCAAGAATGATTTGGTTTATAAAAGGCTTTCGTTCGGAAGATGGGGGATATCACATTGGGAAATCCATAAGTTACGATGTGTTTACTTTGACGCATATATTGCGGGGAACCCAAATGCTATTTTACGCAACGGGTTAAGAAATTATTTTGACTCAGCATATCCAAATATAGGACTTCGTGATTTAGAAAAAGCGGCTAACATGCAACATAAAGAAGCATGTTATGCTTACGGGTTAGTAATGTTCGCTTCTCACCAAAGTGAGAACAAGAACATCGGGCTACAACTATTAAACAAAACGTTCCCTCAAGTGACGGAGTCGGTAATTGGGGTAAGAAATGAGGTTTTTAGGTTATTACGAGACTGTTGGTCATTACGTAACCCTCGTCCCTTTGACGACGTTACAACACGCTGTCTTATCAACGGCCATAACGGTTATGTTCCACAAGACCAAGGATGGGAAGTAATCCTAGTAAAACCAGAATGCATGACTTGTTTCTGGACGTATGAATTACGTGTCTTTATTGCCTTTGCTGAACGACTTGTGTACTAGCTAGAATTATCTTCACAACCATCTTGTATCAAATTTATTGTGTGCTATATTTCATGCTATATGTAAAATAAGCGGTATTGTAAGTTTGTAAAATATTGTGTAAAAGTTTGAACGCGAAATATTATTACAATCAGTTTTTCATATAGAATTGTAGTAGTTGAATTGTATATTAGCTACTAAGTATGAACTTAACGGGTAGGTACTACCCGAATTTAAACTTATAAAACGCTAATATGAAGAAAAAGCTTTTATAAATGAGTTCATATTATGCTACGAAATACTATTAACTACTCTTAATATTCTGTATGATTAACTTGTTCCATTTAACTATTTTGAAGGAAATGGCACCGACTACTCGACACACCGTGAATATGAATGAAGAGGAATTCCGTACTTTTCTAGCTTCAAACATAGCTGCAGTACAGGCTGCGCTATATACCAACAATAACCTTGGATCTGGCAGTACAGGAAATCGTGTAGGATGCACCTACAAAGAATTCACTGCCTGCAAACCTTTGGAATTTGATGGAACCGAAGGACCGATCGGATTGAAACGGTGGACCGAGAAGGTCGAATCGGTGTTTGCCATAAGTAAGTGTACTGAAGAGGACAAAGTGAAGTACGCTACGCATACCTTTACAGGTTCTGCGTTAACATGGTGGAATACCTATCTAGAGCAAGTGGGACAAGATGATGCGTACGCACTACCGTGGTCAGCATTCAAGCACTTGATGAACGAGAAGTACCGTCCCAGAACCGAGGTCAATAAGCTCAAGACAGAACTTAGAGGGTTACGAACCCAAGGATTTGATATTACCACGTATGAAAGACGATTCACAGAATTGTGCCTATTGTGTCCGGGAGCATTCGAAGATGAGGAAGAGAAGATCGACGCGTTTGTGAAAGGATTACCAGAAAGAATCCAAGAAGATATAAGTTCACACGAGCCCGCCTCCATACAACAGGCATGTAGAATGGCTCACAAACTAGTGAACCAGATTGAAGAAAGAATTAAAGAACGGACTGCTGAAGAGGCCAATGTGAAGCAAGTCAAAAGAAAGTGGGAGGAAAATGGTGATAAGAATCACCAATACAACAACAACAACAATCGCAACATCAATCGCAACTACAACAAACGGCTCAACAACAACAACAACAACAACAACAACAGCAACAGCAACTACAACAATCATCCCAACAACAATAATAACCGCAACAACAACAACAATCAGAAACAGCTATGCCAAAGGTGTGAAAAGTATCACTCGGGGTTCTGCACCAAATTTTGCAACAAGTGTAAAAGAAATGGTCATAGCGCGGCAAAGTGTGAGGTCTACGGACCAGGGGTTAATAGAACAAAAGGAACAAATGGTGTCGGAACGAGTAATGGCGGAGCAAGTAGTGTCGGAGCAAGCTATGCCAATGTAGTTTGTTATAAATGTGGAAAACCGGGCCACATTATTAGAAATTGCCCGAACCAGGAGAACACGAATGGACAAGGCCGCGGAAGAGTTTTCAATATTAATGCGGCAGAGGCACAGGAAGACCCGGAGCTTGTTACGGGTACGTTTCTTATTGACAATAAATCTGCTTACGTTTTATTTGATTCGGGTGCGGATAGAAGCTATATGAGTAGAGATTTTTGTGCTAAATTAAGTTGTCCATTGACGCCTTTGGATAGTAAATTTTTACTCGAATTAGCAAATGGTAAATTAATTTCAGCAGATAATATATGTCGGAATCGAGAAATTAAACTGGTTAGCGAAACATTTAAGATTGATTTGATACCAGTAGAGTTAGGGAGTTTTGATGTGATAATCGGTATGGACTGGTTGAAAGAAGTGAAAGCAGAGATCGTTTGTTACAAAAATGCAATTCGCATTATACGAGAAAAAGGAAAACCCTTAATGGTGTACGGAGAAAAGGGCAACACGAAGCTACATCTTATTAGTAATTTGAAGGCACAAAAACTAATAAGAAAAGGTTGCTATGCTGTTCTAGCACACGTCGAGAAAGTACAAACTGAAGAAAAGAGCATCAATGATGTTCCCATTGCAAAAGAATTTCCCGATGTATTTCCGAAAGAATTACCGGGATTACCCCCACATCGATCCGTTGAATTTCAAATAGATCTTGTACCAGGAGCTGCACCAATAGCTCGTGCTCCTTACAGACTCGCACCCAGCGAGATGAAAGAACTGCAAAGCCAATTACAAGAACTTTTAGAGCGTGGTTTCATTCGACCAAGCACATCACCGTGGGGAGCTCCTGTTTTGTTTGTCAAGAAGAAAGATGGTACATTCAGGTTGTGTATCGACTACCGAGAGTTGAACAAACTTACCATCAAGAACCGCTACCCACTACCGAGAATCGACGACTTATTTGATCAACTACAAGGCTCGTCTGTTTATTCAAAGATTGACTTACGTTCCGGGTATCATCAAATGCGGGTGAAAGAAGATGATATTCCAAAGACTGCTTTTAGAACACGTTACGGTCATTACGAGTTTATGGTCATGCCGTTTGGTTTAACTAATGCACCAGCTGTGTTCATGGACCTTATGAACCGAGTGTGTGGACCATACCTTGACAAGTTTGTCATTGTTTTCATTGATGACATACTTATTTACTCAAAGAATGACCAAGAACACGGTGAACATTTGAGAAAGGTGTTAGAAGTATTGAGGAAGGAAGAATTGTACGCTAAGTTTTCAAAGTGTGCATTTTGGTTGGAAGAAGTTCAATTCCTCGGTCACATAGTGAACAAAGAAGGTATTAAGGTGGATCCGGCAAAGATAGAAACTGTTGAAAAGTGGGAAACCCCGAAAACTCCGAAACACATACGCCAGTTTTTAGGACTAGCTGGTTACTACAGAAGGTTCATCCAAGACTTTTCCAGAATAGCAAAACCCTTGACTGCATTAACGCATAAAGGGAAGAAATTTGAATGGAATGATGAACAAGAGAAAGCGTTTCAGTTATTGAAGAAAAAGCTAACTACGGCACCTATATTGTCATTGCCTGAAGGGAATGATGATTTTGTGATTTATTGTGACGCATCAAAGCAAGGTCTCGGTTGTGTATTAATGCAACGAACGAAGGTGATTGCTTATGCGTCTAGACAATTGAAGATTCACGAACAAAATTATACGACGCATGATTTGGAATTAGGCGCGGTTGTTTTTGCATTAAAGACTTGGAGGCACTACTTATATGGGGTCAAAAGTATTATATATACCGACCACAAAAGTCTTCAACACATATTTAATCAGAAACAACTGAATATGAGGCAGCGTAGGTGGATTGAATTGTTGAATGATTACGACTTTGAGATTCGTTACCACCCGGGGAAGGCAAATGTGGTAGCCGATGCCTTGAGCAGGAAGGACAGAGAACCCATTCGAGTAAAATCTATGAATATAATGATTCATAATAACATTACTACTCAAATAAAGGAGGCGCAACAAGGAGTTTTAAAAGAGGGAAATTTAAAGGATGAAATACCCAAAGGATCGGAGAAGCATCTTAATATTCGGGAAGACGGAACCCGGTATAGGGCTGAAAGGATTTGGGTACCAAGATTTGGAGATATGAGAGAAATGGTACTTAGAGAAGCTCATAAAACCAGATACTCAATACATCCTGGAACGGGGAAGATGTACAAGGATCTCAAGAAACATTTTTGGTGGCCGGGTATGAAAGCCGATGTTGCTAAATATGTAGGAGAATGTTTGACGTGTTCTAAGGTCAAAGCTGAGCATCAGAAACCATCAGGTCTACTTCAACAACCCGAAATCCCGAAATGGAAATGGGAAAACATTACCATGGATTTCATCACTAAATTGCCAAGGACTGCAAGTGGGTTTGATACTATTTGGGTAATAGTTGATCGTCTCACCAAATCAGCACACTTCCTACCAATAAGAGAAGATGACAAGATGGAGAAGTTAGCACGACTGTATTTGAAGGAAGTCGTCTCCAGACATGGAATACCAATCTCTATTATCTCTGATAGGGATGGCAGATTTATTTCAAGATTCTGGCAGACATTACAGCAAGCATTAGGAACTCGTCTAGACATGAGTACTGCCTATCATCCACAAACTGATGGGCAGAGCGAAAGGACGATACAAACGCTTGAAGACATGCTACGAGCATGTGTTATTGATTTCGGAAACAGTTGGGATCGACATCTACCGTTAGCAGAATTTTCCTACAACAACAGCTACCATTCAAGCATTGAGATGGCGCCGTTTGAAGCACTTTATGGTAGAAAGTGCAGGTCTCCGATTTGTTGGAGTGAAGTGGGGGATAGACAGATTACGGGTCCGGAGATTATACAAGAAACTACCGAGAAGATCATCCAAATTCAACAACGGTTGAAAACCGCCCAAAGTCGACAAAAGAGCTACGCTGACATTAAAAGAAAAGATATAGAATTTGAAATTGGAGAGATGGTCATGCTTAAAGTTGCACCTTGGAAAGGCGTTGTTCGATTTGGTAAGCGAGGGAAATTAAATCCAAGGTATATTGGACCATTCAAGATTATTGATCGTGTCGGACCAGTAGCTTACCGACTTGAGTTACCTCAACAACTCGCGGCTGTACATAACACTTTCCACGTCTCGAATTTGAAGAAATGTTTTGCTAAAGAAGATCTCACTATCTCGTTAGATGAAATCCAAATCAATGAAAAACTCCAATTCATCGAAGAACCCGTTGAAATAATGGATCGTGAGGTTAAAAGACTTAAGCAAAACAAGATACCAATTGTTAAGGTTCGATGGAATGCTCGTAGAGGACCCGAGTTCACCTGGGAGCGTGAAGATCAGATGAAGAAGAAATACCCGCATCTATTTCTAGAAGATTCATCAACACCTTCAACAGCTTAAAATTTCGGGACGAAATTTATTTAACGGGTAGGTACTGTAGTGACCCGAACTTTTCCATGTTTATATATATTAATTGAGACTGATATTTATATGATTAAATGTTTCCAACATGTTAAGCAATCAAACTTGTTAAGACTTGATTAATTGAAATATGTTTCATATAGACAATTGACCACCCAAGTTGACCGGCGATTCACGAACGTTAAAACTTGTAAAAACGACTTGACGATATATATATGGATATACATATGGTTAAAATGAGATTATGATAAGTAAGTATCTCCATAAGTATATTAACAATGAGTTATATACATATAAACAAGACTACTAACTTAAGGATTTCGAAACGAGACATATATGTAACGATTATCGTTGTAACGACATTTAAATGTATATATATCATATTAAGATATATTAATATATCATAATATCATGATAATATAATAATTTAACATCTCATTAGATATAATAAACAATGGGTTAACAACATTAATTGAGATCGTTAACTTAAAGGTTTCAAAACAACACTTACATGTAACGACTAACGATGACTTAACGACTCCGTTAAAATGTATATACATGTAGTGTATTTAGATGTATTAAAATACTTTTGGAAGACTTCAAGACATATATCAAAACACTCATACTTAACGAAAATGGTTACAGTTACTTTCCCATTCTTTTCTTTCATCAAGAATTCTAGTCGTATTCTTACCCGTATTATACACAGCTTCAAAACGTACTTACTATGGGTATATACCAATAGGAACTAGCATGGGATTCCACTCTTGATTATGTCATGTATGACTAATCAATTTTAACTTCTACCATGAGCTAGTCAACTAACTAGAACTCCTTTTAACCCCACTCACCACTCACCAATTAACACTCATCATTCACTCCATTTCACTTCCAAATCTCTTTCTAATTCTCTCTCAACACACCCACACTATTATGAACGTATTTTTCCAGTAGTTAATCATCATCTTCATCAAAAATCACTTCAAGAATCAAGCTATAATCATCATAGGAAGAACACTTCAAGAATACTTCAAAAATCCCTTCAAGTTTACTAATTTACTTCCAAGCTTCCTAATCCATTCCAAGTAATCATCTAAGATCAAGAAACCTTTGTTATATATAGTAGGTTATCTTTATTATTCAAGGTAATATTCATATTCAAACTTTGATTCAATTTCTATAACTATAAACTATCTTAATTCGAGCAAAAATCTTACTTGAACTTGTTTTTGTGTCATGATCCTACTTCAAGAACTTTCAAGCCATCCAAGATCCTTTGAAGCTAGATCATTTCTTGTCACTTCCAGTAGGTTTACCTACTAAACTTGAGGTAGTAATGATGTTCATAACATCATTCGATTCATATATATAAAACTATCTTATTCGAAGGTTTAAACTCGTAATCACTAGAACATAGTTTAGTTAATTCTAAACTTGTTCGCAAACAAAAGTTAATCCTTCTAACTTGACTTTTAAAATTAACTAAACACATGTTCTATATCTATATGATATGCTAACTTAATGATTTAAAACCTGGAAACACGAAAAACACCGTAAAACCGGATTTACGCCGTCGTAGTAACACCGCGGGCTGTTTTGGGTTAGTTAATTAAAAACTATGATAAACTTTGATTTAAAAGTTGTTATTCTGAGAAAATGATTTTTATTATGAACATGAAACTACATCCAAAAATTATGGTTAAACTCAAAGTGGAAGTATGTTTTTTCTAAAATGGTCATCTAGACGTCGTTCTTTCGACTGAAATGACTACCTTTACAAAAACGACTTGTAACTTATTTTTCCGACTATAAACCTATACTTTTTCTGTTTAGATTCATAAAATACAGTTCAATATGAAACCATAGCAATTTGATTCATTCAAAACGGATTTAAAATGAAGAAGTTATGGGTAAAACAAGATTGGATAATTTTTCTCATTTTAGCTACGTGAAAATTAGTAACAAATCTCTTCCAACCATAACTTAATCAACTTGTATTGTATATTATGTAATCTTGAGATACCATAGACACGTATACAATGTTTCGACCTATCATGTCGACACATCTATATATATTTCGGAACAACCATAGACACTCTATATGTGAATGTTGGAGTTAGCTATACAGGGTTGAGGTTGATTCCAAAATATATATAGTTTGAGTTGTGATCAATACTGAGATACGTATACACTGGGTCGTGGATTGATTCAAGATAATATTTATTGATTTATTTCTGTACATCTAACTGTGGACAACTAGTTGTAGGTTACTAACGAGGACAGCTGACTTAATAAACTTAAAACATCAAAATATATTAAAAGTGTTGTAAATATATTTTGAACATACTTTAATATATATGTATATATTGTTATAGGTTCATGAATCAACAGTGGCCAAGTCTTACTTCTCGACGAAGTAAAAATCTGTGAAAGTGAGTTATAGTCCCACTTTTAAAATCTAATATTTTTGGGATGAGAATACATGCAGGTTTTATAAATGATTTACAAAATAGACACAAGTACGTGAAACTACATTCTATGGTTGAATTATCGAAATCGAATATGCCCCTTGTTATTAAGTCTGGTAATCTAAGAATTAGGGAACAGACACCCTAATTGACGCGAATCCTAAAGATAGATCTATTGGGCTTAACAAACCCCATCCAAAGTACCGGATGCTTTAGTACTTCGAAATTTATATCATATCCGAAGGGTGTCCCGGAATGATGGGGATATTCTTATATATGCATCTTGTTAATGTCGGTTACCAGGTGTTCACCATATGAATGATTTTTATCTCTATGTATGGGATGTGTATTGAAATATGAAATCTTGTGGTCTATTATTATGATTTGATATATATAGGTTAAACCTATAACTCACCAACATTTTTGTTGACGTTTTAAGCATGTTTATTCTCAGGTGATTATTAAGAGCTTCCGCTGTTGCATACTTAAATAAGGACAAGATTTGGAGTCCATGCTTGTATGATATTGTGTAAAAACTGCATTCAAGAAACTTATTTTTTTGTAACATATTTGTATTGTAAACCATTATGTAATGGTCGTGTGTAAACAGGATATTTTAGATTATCATTATTTGATAATCTACGTAAAGCTTTTTAAACCTTTATTGATGAAATAAAGGTTATGGTTTGTTTAAAAATGAATGCAGTCTTTGAAAAATGTCTCATATAGAGGTCAAAACCTCGCAACGAAATCAATTAATATGGAACGTTTTTAATCAATAAGAACGGGTCATTTCAGTGGAGAGGGTGAACATTTTTCCCTGGAGAGTTTTGATGACTTTTACTTTAATGTCCCTGCGGGCCAGGATCTCGTTCATTCTTTCTCACAGCTGGATATTGATTATCCTACCTACATGAGTTCTTTAGAGAAGGGGGTCCTCTCTGGTCCTCCGTCAAGCTTTATCTACCCTTCCTATGGGTGACGCTAAGGTTGTCCGTGCCCGGACAATCTTGGCGTTAAACACTTTTTTGTATGACATCTTTAACCGTGACGAGCAGGTAATGATGGACCTGGAGCATCAGCTAAAAGCTGCTCAGGATGAGCTATCTCGGACGTCCATGGCCCGGGAGGATATTAAGAGCTTGGAGAGCCATCTTAGGGCTTCCAAGGAGGAGCTTGTCCGGGTGTCGGCTGAGAAGGATAAAGAGGTTTCTTCTGTTGATCTGCCAAGGAGGTAGCCCTGGCGGAGTGTAAACGGTTGCAAGGTGGTCTGCCTTCACTTTTGAAAAGGGCTATCAACTCTGGCATCGTGAAGGCGCCTTTTGAGAATTACTTGAATAGCTTCGGGGCGGCCAACTTTACACATGCTGTGAGGTTGATGCAAAAATATCACACCGGCGGGATAGTCCCCTTGCATCCGGATATCACCGAGAAGGTGAATACGGGTGCCGTGCAGGAGCTCCAGGCCACACATTAGGCATTGAAGGAGATTCAATTTGGCAGCTTTGAGGATCTTTGCTTTAATGAGGCGACAATCGTGCAGTAGCTGTTAGACTTTGAATTTTAGTTTGTTGTACTGCATGTTGTTGCACATTTTTTGAAGTAAACTTGTAATGAAATCATATGTAATTAATGAAATTTTAATTTCCATGTGTTTTGTAATGAAGTTTCTTCAATCGAACTAGTTCGTATCTTCATATGTAGGTCTAGACTATATTTGTATTAGTTTTGGCATGTACACCGTGCAGTTACGCGTGTTTATGCCATCTACTCATTGGCAGTTTATCAGTATAAACTTGTACCGACGAGGGCTAAACAATCACCTCTTAAGGGGGTACAGAATAACTAGCGTGGGACTTATGTGGATGCCAGAATCCGTCTGCCACTAGCCGGTTATTATTATATGAACATCGTTTGTAAATAACATAATGAACAAGTTATTGTAAATGGTAAAATGCTTTTATTCATTCCTAAGAAGGAAAAACATACATAAATTCTTTTATTGAAAAAAAAGAAAAGACATAAACATCAAGATAACCATGAGTTGAAGTGATCAGTTTCAATCACGGTATTCATCTAAATTTCAGTGTAGCGTCAAGCCACTTTTGTTTCCCTTAGCCGGTGTTCCATCTTGGTTGGAGCTTTCACAACTTTCTGGTCTGGAACGTTTTAGTGCCGGGTTAAGGTATTAAGTTATTCCATGGGCATTGTTAAATTGTTCCTCCCATCCCGGCTGATAGTGCCAGCTGGAACTTTCTTGTTCAAATTTGTAAGAATTAGTCGGGCTCTTTTTGTTGGAACGCGTTTGTAATAACCCGCCTTTTTCCGTTAATTTATATTAACGCCGTTTTTTTATATATAATAGATTTCGTTATCTAAATTCAGATCTTCCGTTGACTAGCGTTTTAATATTTCCCGTTATTTAATTATAACATCTCTCGTTTACTCTAGCGTATTTAAAATAATTCGTTTGGTTAATTCACGCACCCGCTTTTAAACTCGAGAGACTAAAGTTGCCAAGGGGCCAAACTACTTGAATAGGTCAACTAGCCAAACCCCGCCACCGCCACTCATTCATTCAACCTCCCTCATCTCTCTTTTTCTCTTTAGTTCAAGAACACCATTTTTACCCAAATCAAAGAATCATCATCTAAATCGAATCTAGCAAGCAAAAATTAAAACAATATGTAAGACCTGGATTTTGATTCTGCACAGTCGCGCGCCGCGCGGGGTTATGGCGCGCCGCGCCATATGTCGCTGGCAGACCCCTTTGGCTATTTTAGAGTTTTTAAAAGGGCATTTTGTTCTTTTCGCATTTGAGCCAGATTTGGGGACTTAACCTCATCCACCCATTTCATTTATTCATTTCTTTTTCCTTTTCTTTTCATATTTCTCTCAAGAACTCAAACACCCATTTGATTCAAAGGGATTTTTGGAAAGGAAGAAGCGGGTATTGATCTTTGGCGTAGTAGACAAGTTTGTTCTCCTAGTTCTTAGCTACACGGTGATACTAGTGGTAAGCTCTAACTCCGAATTTCATTTTCGTATTCATCATTCAATTTTGGGGCTTTTGATTGTATGATTCATAGATGGAACCCATTTAGTTGTTAATTGAAGATTAACACCAAGATTCGGGTTTATAAGTGTTAAAAGGCGGGTTTTGGGTTGGTTAATGATTTAACCATGTTTAAGACTTGAGAATGGTGTATAATCACTAGTATTAGTGATTATTGATGTATTGGAGACCTTTAGGGTTGTTGTGGTTGACTAATTTTGACTAGAGTCAAAATTAGGGTTTGTTGATGATTATGACCCGAATGTCGATTCGATGAGCTTTATAAACTTAAAATGGATTAAGTCGAAGTATAAAACCAAGTTAACTATGTTTTGGTGTAAAAACTTGTAATTGGTGAGATTTTGACTTTATGGGTCAAAATTAGGGTTTATGGACGATTTTGAGAACGATAAGTGTTTAACACTTGTGTTTGGGTTTAATTGGCTTATTAGGACCATTTTCACTTGCGTTAGTGAATGTTGGTTAGTTTAGGCACGGTTTGTGCTTGAAAGTGCATTTGGGTCAAAATTGCACTAAGTGTTGTTTTGGGTTGGTTTGTAAATACACTCTAAGTGTGTTGTTATATTTGTGATAATGGAATAGGTACTTTCCATTGACGGGTTGCAGATTATTCGGTAGCATTCATCAAGGCGACAAGGTGAGTGTTAATATCCTATATGCATATGTATGTGTAGGATGGGTGCGGGTCGGGTGAAGTGATTCTCGGCTATAGATCTCACTTCACATATAGGTGGTTTTGATGGACTTGTGTATAGGTCTAATTGGCACGGTTATGCATTTCGGTTGATCACCTTTGGCGAAGTACACATTTGGTGTGTACATTATCACACGTGGTTGTGATGTGGATGATATAACCCCAATGGCGAAGGGTTTTGATGTTGAGAAGTGAGTCGCGTGTAGTTCGGATTCACGATGACGCGTGTAGTTCGGTCATCTTATTGAGGTAGTAATCTCATGTGGTTTCGGATTACTAAGGCTCGTGTAGTTCGGCCAACCTCGATGTTGTCTTTGAAGATGGTAATCTCGTGTGGTTTCGGATTACTAAGGCTCGTGTAGTTCGGCCAATCTTCATGGTAGAGTTTTGGTATTCGGTAATGGGTTAAGGGGTTAACCTTATTCGTTTATATATTGTTCTATGTATATTAATGTATCGTTGTGTTGTAGCTAACCCTCCGGGTGTAGTGAAACAACCCCAATCCATTTAACCAAAAACGGAGTACATTTTTTTTATTAGTTAGGTCCCATTAATACAATACATTTTCA
Source organism: Rutidosis leptorrhynchoides (assembly GCF_046630445.1). Taxonomy (NCBI): domain Eukaryota; kingdom Viridiplantae; phylum Streptophyta; class Magnoliopsida; order Asterales; family Asteraceae; genus Rutidosis; species Rutidosis leptorrhynchoides. The sequence continues at coordinate 317,022,378 of NC_092335.1, read as the reverse complement.
ACTCTATTTTAATCGAAACATAACATCGTAATGATACGTTTAACAATCTATCATGACCCTTGGTACACAAATTACACTTTACAAAATCATTTGTAATAATGACCCGATCACGAGAAATACGGGTTAAGACTCAATAACCCAACCCAATACCAAGAGCATAATCTCGGGGACTACCAAATCCCCCATTCACGTCCAAATATCCAAAAGCTACCCCATCGAGCCCAAGCGCACCTAAGCATCTAGTCTACAACTAGCTAGCTTCATAATCACAATACCTGTAAAAAGGTAAACAACGAGAGGGGTAAGCATAAAGCTTAGTGAATGCAATAATTATACATATACATATATAATCTATTTACTTGCAATCACTTACACAATACCGCAAACAAGCTAGCAATTCAACAACTATGCAAACATCATGCATAAACCAATATCCGCAATTCACATTAAGCTAGCAACACCAATAGCATATAGTTCAATATTAAATATGCTAATACAAAATTCACACAACCATGGTTAACCAATCGTAAAAAGGAATGGTACTCGAATTTCCCATCGGAGTTCATAACAACCGTTAGTGTACAACACATATATCACTAACCCTTGGACAACACATATCCGCTCATAAAATCGTTAGTGTACAACACATATATCACTAAATTGGACAACACATATCCATTCGTAAAACGTTAGCGTACAACACATATAACACTAACTTGGACAACACATATCCATTCATAAATCCGTTAGCGTACAACACATATATTGCTAACTTGGACAACACATATCCATTCATACAAATAAACACATCATATACGTACATGTATACTTATCCCACTCACCTCGAGATGTATGCACAAGTCATGTATGTAAAGTCGCCACCAAACGCAACCGAGCAAGCTTTTACCTATAATATATATATATATATATATAGGTATTCACACAATCAACACACATTCCCTTCAAGAGAATTTTACGCAAACGCCCATAACCAAGGGTTTATACCTACCTCCACAATCCGCCCATTTAGATACCTAAGTGCAAAATACACCTTTTTATACATTTAACGACACCCGAAGGTCCAAACTAACGAGACTAGTTCCCGCGTTTCCGAAATACCAAAATACAACAACTTTAGCCTTTAAACGCATACTATCTCGTATATTACACAAAAACCCGTTTCATGGTTGACCAAGTTTGACTTTATGGTTAAAATACCAATTTTAGCCCGAAATCATTTCTCGCATTTACTTTCATTCAAAAATGCCATTTAACACTTAACAAGAGTGTTTAACATCCATTTAATCCAATTTAGTGTCATTACCAAATTCGACCCAATCAAGGTCGACCCATTTTGACCTAAGTCTCAAAAACGCCCAAAATCACTAACGACTAGTGATAATATTACCAAAACACCAAATAACACCTAAAACAAGTATTTACATACTTAATTCACCAAAACTTGACTCAAAACCCATTTTGACACATAAACCCTAATTTTGACCCGTTTCAAAATTAGTCAACTCAAATACACCCAAAAGGGTTCCAACGTTTCCAAAATCCTAAACTAAGTGATTACACCCAAAACCAAAGCCTAATAATGGCCAAAATGTCAATCAACCCAAAACCCGCCATGTAACAAAAATAAATAGTTTCCATAAACCCACTTCATCATCTAAATGGGTTTTACAACTAAAAAGCTTAAAACCCTAACTTGAATATCAAATCATAAAGATGAATTTCGAAGTTAGAACTTACCACTACAACTAAAACGTAGCCAAGAATGAGATGAACAACTTTAACACTAGCACTTTGGTGAGATTTCCACTTCTTCTTCTCCAAATCAAGCTTTCTCACTCTAAAAGTCACCCCCTCTCTCTAAAACAAGATGGGAGTGTTTTGTGTGGGTGAAAATGAGGCTTGAAAGAGCCTTGGATCAGTTTTGATGATCCCAAACCGACCCCCAAGTGAAAAGACACAAATACCCTTCATTAAAACTCAAAATATCAAGAAAATCACCAAAAATGCGTTTCCAGCCGCAATTTGCGCCTACTGGCCGCAAATTACGGCCAGCCGCAAAAACGGCCGCCCAAAGGTGCCCATTTGGGTCCTGAACGGACTTTTGACCCCCAGCCAGCCGCAAATTGCGCCTGGCAGCCGCAATTTGCGCCTGGCGCATTTTTTCCCAGTTTTTGAACTTGTTTTGGTCGTAACTTTCAAACCGTAACTCCGTTTTCGATGAACCAAATATCGTTGGAAACGTAATAAGATTTCCTTTCTAATGGTAAGGTTTTGAAACATCAACTCAAACTTTATTTAGGGTCGAAATGGTACGTACACACCTTGTAACTCAAACAACGTCCAGTTTTCTTCGACATTCGAACAAGCAACACGTACATGCTTGGTACCCTTCATACTTGCATCGTACAAACATCTTTATACAATTATACAACCAAGTATGAACATTCTAAAGATCAATTACGTACCTCGAACATGTATGATGAAAAACGGGATGTTACAACTCTCCCCCACTTAGCCTGGATCACGTCCTCGTGATCCTCATCGTTTACCAAGAGGTAAGTGCTTCAATACCTCCACCCTTACATAGAACTAGGGACTATGCCCTACGATCCTATGAAACACAACCAAGCCCAACATCCATAATATCTTATGCAAATCCGAAGACCCACCACACGCTAATAATCACTAACGTGCATCACCACCACCAGCGGTATCTCATACATTCAACGTCCACAATGCCCACTTAGGAAAAACGAAAAACACCATGTATCCCTACCAGTTCGCTCGGGCTACAACCCGCAACAAGCTACGTCCATAACTATATTACCAACGCGATCTACTAAGCCCACTACGCCGTGAACCAAGTCTTGCATTAATCCAAATCGAGAAGGATTCAGGCCGCGTTAAAACTCCGTGCTTCACCGGTTCATAAACGCACATCCACTTATGCACAACATTTGTTTTACAACCCATAAAACCTGTGATTCTCAATTTTCCAAGTCGATGCCAACGGGGCAATCGGCACACTACTCCGACGAGTACTTCTTACAGTCACCACACCCGGGCTATTCCTTCAACGAATAAGTTTCGGTATCACCAAATAATCACACCAGGGACTCAAACTTTCCCATCAATCGATCCGCACACGACCGTCAGTCTCTGGATTAATCCAGGATGACATTAGTACACCACGAACTAGGCAAAACATCAACACTCGACATAGGGTTCTCCCTTAAACCCAATAACACATCCATACACTACGGCTTCCCAGTACTAGTATGGAAACTATTCGTATACTAGAATCCCTTCAACAGCGAATTATCATCATAACAACTCGCGATTTGCCACGCGGGCCCACAAATATATTCACCTATGCAGGGTGAATCCTCCTACCTAGACAGTCCATTAAGGATGGCCTCGACATTTCCATGCCACCAACGTTTCGCATCACTAGGGAACACACTCTCATAAACAAACAACAACCGCGTGTCTCTATATGAGACAATCTGGACCGGTACTCCCCGCCTCACAATCATCCACGAAGTGGAATAATCCACTGACAATTTCCACGATCACGTTTCCTGATAGGGAATAAATACAACAACCACCACGATATCGAACTCGTTCCCATTCAATAATACTGTCCGAGTTTCACGACAATCCATATTTTCACTACGAGAGCACCCGCAATGACAGCTTCACTCTCTCACTTCCGTGATCTCAAACTTCACATTTGGTCTCATACCACACTTTGGTACTACACAACCACCTTACATAAGAAGTCTAACACTTCACTTGATCTAGTACCACGGGAGCTTCCTCGGGCGGTAGTAAAAACTCCCCCACTTTGGATTCAGCTCCACATTCTCACCGCCAAGATGATAACATCTCGCGGAATTTCCATTCCACAACACACATGATCATTCTCATCACTGATCATAAACACCGAATCACTGCAAATTCATTTTAGGCTCTCAGAGCCATCATACACAATCACTCGAAATGTCTTACACGCGACGACATCGCGCCTTCGTACCACAAATCACGATGAATTTCCTTAATCATTCGCAAAGCGAACTCCATTAAAGTACCACATTCGTCTCTTTGCCTGAGCATATGCCATTCCGATTAATCAGTCGTGCATCTCAATCGAGATCACCCGACCTTCTACGCAACGAACCTTTATCAACAATTTCTCACTCTCATGGAGAAGAGTGACCAATCTGACACAATAATTGCATCGACCGCAATATCAACGCTTCATCATAACCCTCGACCTAATCGACCATTAAGTCCATCACCGGCTCACCGGTCAACCTTACTCGTCTATCACATAAGAGCAACAAGATTCGCTCATCCCTCACTTCATAAGAAGTATTTCTGTAATGCCCTTAAACTTTGACTTTCGCAACCATCGAATTACTATCACCTGTCGATCACTATTATAATCTCCGATGCTTCCCAGGGTATCTCACGGTCACCCTAAGCACAAAGTGATCACACCATCACCGGAGTTGAACATCACACTTTGCAGGTATCAAGGGGCACCTGATGCAGTGACATGCAGACTCTCACCGCATTCTACCGAGATTTAGAAACTCGACCTTTGGGTTCCATACACCCGATGTCACCCATTTCTCTACAATAATGACCCGAAGTCATTCCTACCCGACAAACCTTACGGTTTATTGTCTTATCGAAAGTTCCTAGCGATCACACGCTACCCGCAATTCCACAAGGCCAAATGATATAGCCTAACGAAACCTTCCGTCTAACACTAAGAGATGCTTGGAAACATTAAGTCTTACACCCTTCCACATATCGGCACATCCACCGCTACGAGGGATATTCCGTTAGGAATGTTACCCTATAACCCACAACACACTAACATAATCATCGTTATATAGGTCCCACTCCCATGAGTTTAACGACCCGAAGATTCCGCGATTCGTCAATTCCAAGGCGACTCACAACTAGAATCCTAACACGATTCTCTAACCACACACTCTACCGAGTGTAACTCAATTCTACAATCATTAAACTTGCTACGTCCCATTACGGAACTCAGATCCTTGTCGCACACACACACACACACACACATAAACTAATCGGTTATCATAGTTACGATGGGTAACTAAAACCAATAACAATCTCAATAGTGCACCCACTACTTAGGGTGACTAAGCACGCATCAAGCTCGTGAGTTGGCTCACTCACTTAACTAACCGAATCCACCGTAATACTTCCCAACTCACAGAGAACCCGATGTGACAACAAGTACATCACTCGAGACTACTATATCCTAGGAACCAATAAAAGATTCCTAACTCGTCCCGATTCTACCCCAACCATGCCACGTTTCCTCCGCTCGGTACTTGTCATGTCATGCTTGGTGTCAAGATACACTTTTGTAATAATGGTGATCAGTCACTATTACAATTGCGTACCTTAACATTTCCACATGGTCACGCAAAGTACTTTACCCGGACTGACGCAACATTCACACAAGATAACACGCGATAACTCCTAGTGCCCGAATGACCAAAGTCCTTACAGCGAACTTGATCACTTAAACCGCCAAATATTCGAATCTCTCCAATAGATTCGTCCCTAAGACACCGCACAATTAGATACCTGTATATATACACATATATACAATATAATAATAAATATACACAAGTACACCGCAACAACAAGTCAACCTACAATCTAGGTGACTATCACTAAAACAACGTCCAAGTCCGCCTACTTACATTAGGCACTAGCAATCTAAGGCACTAATTTACACACAAAATAAGGCCTCACATAGTCACGCTTTGGACAATCACAAGTCCTAGTTAGTCACCTACTCTAAGGCACTAACAAATCTCAAACCGACCCGTATTTCTACAAGTCCCGCAAATAACGCACAACCGTCAATAAGTCTAAGACTAGGCACCTATTCCAAGGTCACCTAATTCCCTTAGACTATGCTCTGATACCACTTGAAACAGCCCCAATCCATTTAACCAAAAATGGAGTACATTTTTTTTATTAGTTAGGTCCCATTAATACAATACATTTTCAACTCTATTTTAATCGAAACATAACATCATAATGATACGTTTAACAATCTATCATGGCCCTTGGCACACAAATTACACTTTACAAAATCATTTGTAATAATGACCCGATCACTAGAAATACGGGTTAAGACTCAATAACCCAACCCAATACCAAGAGCATAATCTCGGGGACTACCAAATCCCCCATTCACGTCCAAATATCCAAAAGCTACCCCATCAAGCCCAAGCGCACCTAAGCATCTAGTCTACAACTAGCTAGCTTCATAATCACAATACCTGTAAAAAGGTAAACAACGAGAGGGGTAAGCATAAAGCTTAGTGAATGCAATAATTATACATATACATATATAATCTATTTACTTGCAATCACTTACACAATACCGCATACAAGCTAGCAATTCAACAACTATGCAAACATCATGCATAAACCAATATCCGCAATTCACAATAAGCTAGCAACACCAATAACATATAGTTCAATATTAAATATGCTAATACAAAATTCACACAACCATGGTTAACCAATCGTAAAAAGGAATGGTACTCGAATTTCCCATCGGTGTTCATAACAACCGTTAGTGTACAACACATATATCACTAACCCTTGGACAACACATATCCGCTCATAAAATCGTTAGTGTACAACACATATATCACTAAATTGGACAACACATATCCATTCGTAAAACGTTAGCGTACAACATATATAACACTAACTTGGACAACACATATCCATTCATAAATCCGTTAGCGTACAACACATATATTGCTAACTTAGATAACACATATCCATTCATACAAATAAACACATCATATACGTACATGTATACTTATCCCACTCACATCGAGATGCATGCACAAGTCATGTATGTAAAGTCGCCACCAAACGCAACCGAGCAAGCTTTTACCTATAATATACATATAGGTATTCACACAATCAACACACATTCCCTTTAAGAGAATTTGACGCAAACGCCCATAACCAAGGGTTTATACCTACCTCCACAATCCGCCCATTTAGATACCTAAGTGCAAAATACACCTTTTTATACATTTAACGACACCCGAAGGTCCAAACTAACGAGACTAGTTCCCGCGTTTCCGAAATACCAAAATACAACAACTTTAGCCTTTAAACGCATACTATCTCGTATATTACACAAAAACCCGTTTCATGGTTGACCAAGTTTGACTTTATGGTTAAAATACCAATTTTAGCCCGAAATCATTTCTCGCATTTACTTTCATTCAAAAATGCCATTTAACACTTAACAAGAGTGTTTAACATCCATTTAATCCAATTTAGTGTCATTACCAAATTCGACCCAATCAAGGTCGACCCATTTTGACCTAAGTCTCAAAAACGCCCAAAATCACTAACGACTAGTGATAATATTACCAAAACACCAAATAACACCTAAAACAAGTATTTACATACTTAATTCACCAAAACTTGACTCAAAACCCATTTTGACACATAAACCCTAATTTTGACCCGTTTCAAAATTAGTCAACTCAAATACACCCAAAAGGGTTCCAACGTTTCCAAAATCACTAAACTAAGTGATTACACCCAAAACCAAAGCCTAATCATGGCCAAAACGTCAATCAACCCAAAACCCGCCATGTAACAAAAATAACTAGTTTCCATAAACCCACTTCATCATCTAAATGGGTTTTACAACTAAAAAGCTTAAAACCCTAACTTGAAAATCAAATCATAAAGATGAATTTTGGAGTTAGAACTTACCACTACAACCAAAACGTAGCCAAGAACGGGATGAACAACTTTAACACTAGCACTTTGGTGAGATTTCCACTTCTTCTTCTCCAAATCAAGCTTTCTCACTCTAAAAGTCATCCCCTCTCTCTAAAACAAGATGTGAGTGTTTTGTGTGGGTGAAAATGAGGCTTGAAAGAGCCTTGGATCAGTTTTGATGATCCCAAACCGACCCCCAAGTGAAAAGACACAAATACCCTTCATTAAAACTCAAAATATCAAGAAAATCACCAAAAATGCGTTTCCAGCCGCAATTTACGCCAACTGGCCGCAAATTACGGCCAGCCGCAAAAACTGCCGCCCAAATGCGCCCATTTGGGTCCTGAACGGACTTTTGACCCCCAGCTGGCGCATTTTTTTCCCAGTTTTTGCACTTGTTTTGGTCGTAACTTTGAAACCGTAACTCCGTTTTCGATGAACTAAATATCGTTGGAAATGTAATAAGATTTCCTTTCTAATGGTAAGGTTTTGAAACATCAACTCAAACTTTATTTGAGGTCGAAATGGTACGTACACACCTTGTAACTCAAACAACGTCCAGTTTTCTTCGACATTCGAACAAGCAACACGTACATGCTTGGTACCCTTCATACTTGCATCGTACAAACATCTTTATACAATTATACAACCAAGTATGAACATTCTAAAGATCAATTACGTACCTTGAACATGTATGATGAAAAACGGGATGTTACATGTAGCTTATTGGCGTTGTTCACATCGTCGTTGGTGAACTTATACTTTGTTGATATCTTTAGCGTGTTGCTTAGAGATCGTACGGTATGCTTAGTGTAGTTTCCTTATACATGGATGCTTCGGTATGCGGTATTTGATATTTTTGTGGCGTGTCCATTTTATACAAATATATGTATGTAGTATGTTATCACTCACTAAGCGTTAGCTTACCCTCTCGTTGTTTACCTTTTTATAGATTTGCATAGATCCAGTGGCTCGGGTAAGCGTGGGACTAGTGGACTTGCATAGTTGCTTTAGAAGGCTTGCTTTTGGATTGATTAGGATTGGGTAGCATATCCCCAATCGCCATGCTCGACTTTATTTTGTATTAAAAGTCTTGTGGTCGAAAACTTGTCATTCGTACTTTAAGGGTAATTTGGGCATAGGTGGGCCCGACGTTGTAAAACCCTTTTTATTAATGGAATGTGTTAGTTTTACATATTTGAACATGTGGTGAAAAGCGTTTTGTCTAATTATGTCGGGAGATGGTCAAACATTTTCACGTTTTTGACTTTTTGGGACAGCAGCCTGTCCAGGCCTTTCTGCGCACCGCGCGGGGTCCTGGCGCGCCGCGCCAATAGCTGTGCAACAAAATAATTTTTTTTTTTGTTTGTGTTATTTTAAGCGGGTTCGAACGTGGTTTGGTTTGGGTTATTACAAGTGGTATTGGAGCGTGATCTAAGGGATTTAGGTCACTTGAGATAGGTGCCTAGACTTAGACTTTTGTGTGTGCTTATTTGTTGCGGGACTTGTAGGATTACGGGTCAGAATGAGTTATAGTTAGTGCCTTGTTTGTAGGTGAACTAACGTTTATATTAGTAATGCGGGTATTATCAATATACTTTTGTGTTGTGATAATAATTCTCGCGTGTGTTTATATAAAGTAGAATTTTGTTTGTGTTTGTTTATATCATCGAGCGAGGCGGTCGTTGTACAAACGAGTTGATACGGCGTGTGTGCATAATAAGGACTTGCAAACCTTATTACGGGTGCAAATCGTGTCTAACAAGTGATATACGACGAGTATTTAGCAAGATGAGGCGGTGTTGTGTGTATAACTTTATACGTTCGTGATCTAATCGCTTTTGCATTCCTTAGAATGGCGACGGGAAATGGGATCGAGACGAACGACGTGGAGTTTAACGCTAGAGTTGCGGCCGCCGTTGTGGAGCAAATGAGTGCGTTTCGAGAAGAAATGGATAGAAAGTATTCCGAATTTTGGGGTAGTAGTGAAATGGAGAGTTATCTTAAGAGCTTCATGAGGACTAAACCCCCGATGTATGACGGGAAATCGAATCCTTTGGTAAGCACCACATGGATCTCGGATGTCAAAGGGTGTTTTCGCACTATTGAATGCCCTCCCGAGAAAAAGACGAGGCTCGCTACTAGTTTATTGCGGGGTAGGGTGAGGGATTGGTTGGATGGTAAGATTGATCTTGTCGGTGGTGAAACGTTTATGGCGTTATCGTGGGACTAATTTAAGGAGGAATTCTTCAAGGAGTTCCGAACTTCAGCCAATTTGTCGGAATTGCGTAATGAGTTGCGAAATTTGTAACAGGATTCTATGGATTTGAATACTCTCAAGACGACCTTTATAGCGAAGGCTCGTTTATGTCCGGAGTATTTGGGGAATGATCGTATGTTGATGGGGGATTTCTATTGGACCTTGAATGATGACTTGAAGAGTAAAATTAGCCGGGGTCAAGCGAAATCGTTTGCGGAATTATTCGCCTTGGCTAGAGGTTTCGAGTCGTATTCACGATCCAAGAAGGGTGAACCTTCAAGTGAAAGAAGGGTTGTTTCTTATGGTGCCCCAAGTAAGAGGAATAAGGTTCCGAGTGTGAGCACGGGTGGTACACGGACGGGTATATCGGATGCTAGTGTGTCTAGATATTACAATTGTGATGTGAGGGGTCACAAGTGGTGGGAATGTTCGGTGCCAAAGGGTGATGGCATGGTGCGCTTCAATTGCCAAGAAGAAGGACATCGTAAGTCGGAATGTCCCAAGTTAGCGGGGACTGGTGCAGCAAGGAGACGTTAAGGTACGTTTCGTTTTAATAAATATGTCCTTTGATTATTTATTAAGTGCCGTTGAATTTGAGTTTGTAAAATGCCTTGTGTTGTGCATATTGTTGTTATGGGTGACGTTCCTAATGGAAGTACCCTATTGTGATGTTTTGATTAATGGGCGAAGGGCGTAAGACTTGGTGCAACCAATCATTCCTTAGTATTTGGAAATGTTTCTACCAAGCCATGGAAATGGGTTTTGGTGTTCGATTGTTAAGCGCGTGTTCGCTATAGCGTGGAAGTTGATGAACCATGAGGTTCGTCGGGTGGATTGGAACCCGAAAAAGATCGAGTGTTTGATCTTGATGTATGTTGGTAAAGGAGTCTACGTGACGCGACATTAGGTGACTCTTTTATACCTACTAGCGTGGTGATTCGACTCCGAGTGTGTTATGGTTACATTGTACTTAGGGTATGGTTACATTGTACTTAGGGTACCGAAGTGAAACCCTTAAGTACATGAGTGACTAGGTGAAATTTGACAAACTAAAGTAATTGGATGATTGCGAGGGAATGGTTGTGTAAATTACGGTACACTTTTCGTTCAAAGTGTTTAAGGATTGGTTAAAATCCTTCGTGTGCTCAAGATTGGAGCAAGAGGTGGTGATGGGTCGTGCGAGCCCAATTGATGGTAAAGTCTACCTTTGGTAGCATTGTACGGTTGTGCAACGTAGTTCCAAGTGGGGGAGTTACACTCCCACACGAGGAAGTTCTAGTGTGAGATTTCGGATGACATTTTTAGTAGATCCGAAAATTGTGTTGGGACCTAGTTTTGGTCGATTTGTGGTAGAGAACAATTTCGGTTAGATTGTACTTATGGTTTGGATTTAAATTATCACCGAGGTGGTAATGTGGTAAATGTAGTTGAGAGATAATGGACGTGTTGGGCGAGCAGGGTGAAATCCCTCGGTTAAGGGATGTGTGTATCGGATTCTCTTTTAGAGAACTATTGTTGGGTACCTATGTTTGATATAGGCGGTTCTTGCTCGATTGTGTGAATGGTTAGTGGTATCCGTTAGGATTCACTATGGCGTAGCAGAGCGCGATGTTACGCTACTCGTTGTTCGAGGCCAAAAGGGCATTGATTGATGAAGCATGACCTTCGGGGTCCGCTGACTTCGTCATGGTATTGATTGATTGGTGAAGCATGACCTTCGGGGTCCACTGACTTCATCATGGTAGTACGTGATTGGTGGAGCATGACTTTCGGGGTCCGCTGACTTCATCATGAGCGTGGTGTTATATCGGTGAAGCATGACTTTCGGGGTCCGCTGACTTCATCTGGTGTTGAGATTGGTGAAGCATGACCTTCGGAGTCCGCTGACTTCATCATGGTAGTGGATTGCGTGTGGTTTCAGATTCACGATGACGCGTGTGGTTTCGGTCATCTTAGTGTGGAAGTGAATCTCGTGTAGTTCGGATTCACAAATGACTCGTGTGGTTTCGGTCATTGTATTGAGGAGTGAGTCTCGTGTAGTTCGGATTCATAAATGACTCATGTAGTTCTGTCATTCCTCCGGGATAGTGACTCTCGTGTAGTTCGGATTCACTAAGGCGCGTGTAGTTCGGCCAATCTCGAGTGTTGTTGTGGTGAAGGTAGTGAGTCACGTGTAGTTCGGATTCACTAAGGCGCATGTGTTTTCGACCAGCCTTCGTATTGTGTGATCTGTCGGTTGTTTTATACAACGATGGTGAAGTCGTAAGGACCATGATGTTTGATCTATTGGTTGTTTTATACACCAATGGTGGGGTCGTAAGGACCATGTCGTGTGATCTATTGGTTGTTTGATACACCAATGGTGGGGTCGTAAGGACCATGTCGTGTGATCTATTGGTTGTTTGATACACTAATGGAGGGGTCGTAAGGACCATGTTGTGGGAACTATCGGTTATTTTATACGCCGATGGTGGGGTCGCGAGGACCATGTGGTATGTTTAGTGATGCGATAGCCGTGTTTCGCTCACATGTTGTTACGGGTGTGACAATAGTCGATTTTGTACACCTTTGGATTAGCGTTGCCATAGTCGTTTGGGCGCTATCGGTTTTAGCCGTGGATTATGATGTTACGGTAGTGGCGTATTGGTTGTGTTGTGCACTACGAGGTATGTTTAGTGATTGGTGTTATCCGTAAGGATTCGCTTCTATTCGGTCTTCGTCGGTTTAGATGGTTGACTTTATTCTGATGTGCGGTTGTTACTAGCGATGTACTTGGTATGGTATGCTAGGGGTTGATATCTCGGTTCGAGATTGGTTGAGCTTTTCTCGATGTAAGGGATTGAGCATGGTTTTAGTGCTCGGATTGGTGGATTTTATAATTCGCGAGTGACGATCTTAGTTGTTAAAGGTGATTCATTGGGAAGAATTGTCTAGGAAAGTTCGGATGGGGTTATGATTGAGGACCGTTGAGTGGTTCCGGATTAGTTAAGTGGTAAAGATCACGAGGACGTGATCGATTTTAAGTGGGGGAGAGTTGTAAGACCTAGATTCTGATTCTGCCCAGCCGCGCGCCGCGCGGGATTATGGCACGCCGCGCCATATGTCGCTGGCAGACCCCTTTGGCTATTTTAGAGTTTTTAAAAGGGCATTTTGGTCTTTTCGCATTTGAGCCAGATTTGGGGACTTAACCTCATCCACCCATTTCATTTATTCATTTCTTTTTCCTTTTCGTTTCATATTTCTCTCAAGAACTCAAACACCCATTTGATTCAAAGGGATTTTTGGAAAGGAAGAAGCGGGTATTGATCTTTGGCGTAGTAGACAAGTTTGTTCTCCTCATTCTTAGCTACACGGTGATACTAGTGGTAAGCTCTAACTTCGAATTTTGTTTTCGTGTTCATCATTCAATTTTGGGGCTTTTGATTGTATGATTCATAGATGGAACCCATTTAGTTGTTAATTGAAGATTAACACCAAGATTTGAGTTTATAAGATTTAAAAGGCGGGTTTTGGGTTGGTTAATGATTTAACCATGTTTAAGACTTGAGAATAGTATATACTCACTAGTATTAGTGATTATTGATGTATTGGAGACCTTTAGGGTTCCTGTGGTTGACTAATTTTGACTAGAGTCAAAATTAGGGTTTGTTGATGATTATGACCCGAATGTCGATTCGATGAGGTTTATAAACTTAAAATGGATTAAGTTGAAGTATAAAACCGAGTTAACTATGTTTTGGTGTCAAAACTTGTAATTGGTGAGATTTTGACTTTATGGGTCAAAATTAAGGTTTATGGACGATTTTGAGAACGATAAGTGTTTAACAATTGTGTTTGGGTTTAATTGGCTTATTAGGACCATTTTCACTTGCGTTAGTGAATGTTGGTTAGTTTGGGCACCGTTTGTGCTTGAAAGTGCATTTGGGTCGAAATTGAACTAAGTGTTGTTTTGGGTTGGTTTGTAAATCCACTCTAAGTGTGTTGTTATATTTGTGATAATGGAATAGGTACTTTCCATTGACGGGTTGCAGATTATTTGGTAGCATTCATCAAGGCGACAAGGTGAGTGTTAGTATCCTATATGCATATGTATGTGTAGGATGGGTGCGGGTCGGGTGAAGTGAATCTTGGCTATAGAGCTCACTTCACATATAGGTGGTTTTGATGGACTTGTGTATAGGTCCAATTGGCACGGTAGTGCGTTACGGTTGATCACCTTTGGTGAAGTACACATTTGGTGTGTACATTATCACACGTGGTTGTGATGTGGATGATATAACCCCAATGGCGAAGGGTTTTGATGTTGAGAAGTGAGTCGCGTGTAGTTCGGATTCACGATGACGCGTGTAGTTCGATCATCTTATTGAGGTAGTAATCTTGTGTGGTTTCGGATTACTAAGGCTCGTGTAGTTCGGCCAACCTCGATGTTGTCTTTGAAGATGGTAATCTCGTGTGGTTTCGGATTACTAAGGCTCGTGTAGTTCGGCCAATCTTCATGGTGGAGTTTTGGTATTCGGTAATGGGTTAAAGGGTTAACCTTATTCATTTATATATTTTTCTATGTATATTAATGTATCGTTGTGTTGTAGCTAACCCTCAGGGTGTAGCTTATTGGCGTTGTTCACATCGTCGTTGGTGAACTTATACTTTGTTAATATCTTTAGCTTGTTGCTTAGAGATCGTACGGTATGCTTAGTGTAGTTGCCTTATACATGGATGATTCGGTATGCGGTATTTGATATTTTTGTGGCGTGTCCATTTTATACATATATATGTATGTAGTATGTTATCACTCACTAAGCATTAGCTTACCCTCTCGTTGTTTACCTTTTTATAGATTTGCATGGATGCGGTGGCTCGGGTAAGCGTGGGACTAGTGGACTTGCGTAGTTGCTTTAGAAGGCTTGCTTTTGGATTGATTAGGATTGGGTAGTGTATCCCCAATCGCCATGCTCGACTTTATTTTGTATTAAAAGTCTTGTGGTCGAAAACTTGTGATTCGTACTTTAAGGGTAATTTGGGCATAGGTGGGCCCGGCGTTGTAAAACCCTTTTTATTAATGAAACGTGTTAGTTTTACATATTTGAATATGTGGTGAAAAGCGTTTTGTCTAATTATGTCGGGAGGTGGTCAAACATTTTCACGTTTTGGATTTTTTGGGACAGCAGCCTGTCCAGGCCTTTCTGCGCGTCGCGCGGGGTCCTGGCGCGCCGCGCCAATAGCTGTGCAATAAAATAAATTTTTTTTGTTTGTGTAATTTTAAGCGGGTTCGAACGTGGTTTGGTTTGGGTTGTTACACAATATGTACTTTTGGAATCCCCTCTTCATCCTCTACGTTTTGGTACCAATTTCATAGCTTGGGGTAAGCTTTTCAAAATCTCTAATTTTCATAAATTAGACCTTTAAACTTAAAAGTGTGTTAGTTAGTGTCTATGGCTCGAGTCTAACATGAATATGTGATTTATTTGCATAAACTAGCATGGACTTGAAAAGGGTTTATTTAATCTTGAGTTTTGGGTGATTTAATATTGTTAAATGTTAAAGCTCATGTATTAAAAGTGTTACTAGCATCATTACCTTCGTTTTGGTATGTAGGTTGACTTGGAAAAACTTCATTAACATAAATGTTAAATTCATGATTCTTGGTTAGGGTTTGATAGCTTTTAATATGAACTTTTGATGCATTGAATGCTATGAAATGTTGTTAGTAAGTGTTTAGTTGCAATGTATGTTTAATTTCCTTCGAAACGGCATATCGTATGGGTAAATTGGTTTCCCGAATCATGAAATGCATTTTATGAACTTTAAATTTTAATGATGAACATTTAACGATCATTCGATGAGGAATTAGTTATTTTAAATGGTGTTTTTGGTTAATTATATGTGTTTAGTTGTATTCCTTGTCAAAATACCTTTCCAACGATATAAGATACATGTTTTGGGTGTTTGCGGTTCATTATTTATGAATTGGGGAATTTTGGTTCGAGACTTGAACATTTGAAACAGCCCAGGAATCAGCTCGGGTGTATTTCCGCGTCGCGACCAATCTTTGGCGCGGCGCGGCGTTTGCCTGGAAAGTGGGCTGTTTAATTTCTCGTTTTCACGTTTAATTCTAACTATGCTACGCACCTCTGATTAACACGTAACTTGTTCTAACATGCTCATATATGATTATATAACACAGAAAAATTGTCCGAGACCCGACCCGAACGTGTTGACTTTTCCGTTGACTTTGACTTGATCAAAGTTGACTTTTAGTCAAACTTAACCAAAAACTTATACAATCGTTCTAATCTTCTTTTATACTTGATTCTTGCATGAAACTTGACAACGTGACTCACATGCTATATATTCGAGTCGTAACGAGCTATATGACTAATTGAACACATTTCGACCGACCTTGTGCCTTACCCGGTATTGATACAACTTACTTGTTTAGGTCAAGACTAGCATTCGTTCATGTATACATTTACTTTGTGAAGTACCTTTATACTCGTGCACTCAAGGTGAGATTATAGTCCCATCTTTTAAACAACTTTTACTCTTTTAAGTAATGGGATGAGAAACATATACAGTTTATACTTTTATACTTTGAACACAAGTACGAAAACAAACATTCCACGTACGAGTTAGAACAAAAATCCTCAAGTCCAATTATCATCAGTTACACTTGCAGGGTGTAAGTGTAAGCGTGAACTTATGTTGTGTGGCCATACGGGTTTGACGAACCCTCATTCGGACGGTTCGCTACCGTCGGTGGATGAAATATATTTTCGAGTATAGTGTAGGTTCTAACACTATGATTCAGAGGTACCATTCAGTTAAGCCTTGATAATTGGGTGCTCGACAAACAAACAACATCTTTGGAATGCAAACGATTTGGATAATCAACTTCATACTAAATTTTGTGGTTCAAAAACATATGTTTACAAATACACCTATGATTTCACCAACGTTTTTCGTTGACAGTTTTCTATATGTTTTCCAGGTTCATACTTGGCTACTTGATACATGCTTCCACACACTTTGATTACTTTCTTGGGGTCAAGCATACATGCATACGCTAGTGATAACACTTTTGGATTCAAACTTAATGTTTACATGCATACGCTATTGATAGCATTCGTGGTTTTCAACTTATATTATGTCACAAGTTATTTCATTTATACTTTATAACTTCTGTAAACTTATACACGTTGTCGAACCATTTGGTAACTTAAACTTTGTAAGTCTTATACGTTTCAAATGAATGCGACATAATTTTGGTTAAACGCGTCTTATTTAGGGACTATGACCAAGTAACGGGACCTAAGTTGACGGCGCCGTCAATGACGATTTTATCGGGTCGTCACAGTATTGTTGTGATGACCCGAAAATTTCCGACCAAATTTAAACTTAATCTTTAAATAATTAATGTTTCCGACACGATAAGCAAAGTCCGTAATATTGAAGTCTCAAAAATTTTGAACTATGTTCATGTATTCAATTACCCTTCAACTGTTTTCGACGATTCACGAACAATTATGTGTAAATAAATATGTATATATGTGTATATAAGTATATAAGTAATAATTAGAAACACTAAATAAAGTATTATATGAACTAATAATTTGAACTAATTTATGATCTACGAAATAATTAAATTATTATTGAAACATAATAAATATAATGTAATTCGAATATAAATGGTTTCGAATTCATTTAGTAAACGATTGTAGCATTCGTTTATCATTCGATGACTGTTGTTTCATTTTGATTGTAAAATGTGATGTTAATATAACATTATAATATATACTACCGGTAAACCTAAAACATCTATCGACATAATAAACTGTGGCTAATTGAATGATATTAAAACTGTGCCAAATTGATTGGACATTAATTGATTGGATGTTACTGTTTTTAAAGTTTCATTCTATTCTCCCACATGTGATTAAAGATTCGTTAAGTTATTACATTATCAATAAAAATCGTTATTTTAGTTATCATAAAAATAAATACAATTTATTATCATTAATAATATTTTTTGTATCATTTTATAGTTAATATCATTATTATTATTTATTATTATTATTACTTACATTATTATTATTGTTAACATTAATATTAATAATTGTATTATTAATATTATTACTTGTAATATATATATATATATATATATATATATATATATATATATATATATATATATATATAAATTTTATTTGTACAAGTTGTTATCTTTATTAATATCATTAATAATAGTAATATTATTATAACTAGTATTGTTATTAGTATCATTAATAAGATTATTATTATCATTTTATCATTATTATTAATTAAATTTATTAAAATTATTATTTTCAAATTATTATTTATCATTTATTATTACTAGTCTCTTTATCCATAATATTATTATTATTAGTAATATTATTAATAGTATTATTAAAAGTATTAATATATTTGTTAATTATCAAAATGTATGAATTAATCATCAAAATTTATTATTACAGCTATATATATACATATAAATACAGTTATATACATGTATAAATACAGATAAATACGTATTCTGTTTAACATCACCATCAAAATTTATTTCCTTATCTGTGATCTTGTTAGGGGTCGATCTCAACTCACAATACATACAAAATCAGTTGGACTTAGCTATCTGTTTTAAATTTTTTATTCATCTGATACATAATGCTCGTACTTCCTGTCTGCAAATGGTTAATCGTTGACCTCAATTTTCAATACCAAACAAATCGATCTTATCATATGTACTACCTCAATTATTCGATTATCCTTTATATATACTGCCATTCACTACTGCATTTATATTAAACAGAAAACAAAAATAAGAAAAATAAATATGTCGACCTCTGTTCTTCATCCTTTTAAACAAAATCTCGATTTTGTATAAATTTTCAAAATGTAATAATGTGGTTCTGTTAGGAATCTTCTACTAAAACTATCTGCAAAGTTTCAAAAGCCAATTCCTTATATCGAGTCTTAATTTTCGAGTCAAAGTTATAAATTCAAAAGTTAACTGATTGTTATTCATTAAAATTCAAATTCATTTTTGTGTTTTAAGTTAAATTGAAGGTCCATATAGTTTCCAGGAACAATTTGAAACTTATTTCATTCAGGAATTGGGGTCTAAAACGTTCTTAAAATCAAGTTTGATGTTTGAGGTTTCAGTTATATTCGCGAACCATTTTTCCAGCTGTTTATATTTTTTTGTTGTTTTAATTCTGTTAAATTAAATTCACAATTACATGTTATTATTATTATTCAAGTTTTAAAGTTAAATCAAACAATTAATTGAAGTTGGAATGGGTTACTGGTCGACGGTTTGAAGAAGAAGATGAAGGACGGTTAATACGGGTTATATATTTATCGGGGTGGGTTAAATCAGAATGAAACAGACGGACGAATGGTGTGTGGGTGTCGGGGTAGCGAGAGGTCGGGGGTTCAAGTCCGGGCCGAGGTTTTTTTCTTATAGCGTATGAAATTGAGGTAGTTACTAATTATTATTATTATTATTATTATTATTATTATTATTATTATTATTATTATTATTATTATTATTATTATTATTATTATTATTATTATTATTATTATTATTATTATTATTATTATTATTATTATTATAAGTATTATTAATGTTATTATTATTATTATTACTTTAACATTTTAGTATTATTATCATTATTAAGATTATGGTTATTATTATTATTATTATTATTATTATTATTATTATTATTATTATTATTATTATTATTACTATTATTATGAAAATAATAAAATTTATTATTATTTTCATAAATATTGGTATTAATATAATTATATAATTATTAGTATTATCATTAAGTATTATTATTATTATTATCAGTATTATTAATGTTATTAGAATATTATAAGTATTATTATTAATATTATAAGTATCATTATTATGCTATTACTAAAATCATTATCATAACTATCATTAATAGTAAAATTAATATTTTTAAATATCATCATTAATAGAGTCATTAACATTATTATCATTATTATTAATAATTAGTATTATCATTATTATCATTTATACCATTACTAATATTATTTAGTACTATTTTAATTACTATTTTAACAAACTAATGATATATATAAAAATATATTTAATACATATAACATAACAAAATTAATTTTTTATATATAAAATGAATATATGAAACATATATATTATTAAAATAAAAAGGATATAACTAATGAATTTATATACATACATACATATATATATATATATATATATATATATATATATATATATATATATATATATATATATATATATATATATATATATATATATATATATATATAAATTCATTAGTTATATACATACATATATATGTTTGCTCGATTACAAGTATATGTTTTAATATATATATGAATGATATAGGTCCGTGAATCCGAGACCAGCCCTGCATTGTTCAGTTTAGTTGTATGCATATTTTTACTACAAAATATCGTAACGTGAGTTTCATTTGCTCCCTTTTTAAATGCCTTTGCAATATATATTTTTGGGACTGAAAATACATGCGCTGTTTTTATAAATGTTTGACAAAATAGACACAAGTACTTAAAACTACATTCTATGGTTGGATTATTATACCGGATATCACCCTTTTTAGCTTGGTAGCCTAAGAATTGGTGTTTATTATAATTGCCACCAATTGACGCGAATCCTAAAGATAGATCTATTAGGCCTAACAAACCCCATCCGGGTTACGGATGCTTTAGTACTTCGATTTTATCATGTCCGATGAGAGTCCCGGAATGATGGGGATATTCTAGATGCATTTTGTTAATGTCGGTTACTAGATGTTCACCATATGAATGATTTTTTTTATACGCAGGTTATGTGTATCATGTTTTGTACACTGGTTACGTGTGCGGTTAAATATTTGAAATCTTGTGGTCTATTAAAATTATGGAAATGATTTATTATGGTAAACTAATGAACTCACCAACCTTTTGGCTGACACTTTTAAGCATGTTTATTCTCAGGTATGAAAGAAATCTTTCGTTGTGCATTTGCTCATTTTAAAGATATTACTTGGAGTCATTCATGGCATATTTCAAAAGACGTTGCATTCGAGTCGTTGAGTTCAACAAGATTATTATTAAGTCATTTATAGTTTGGATATATTATGAAATGGTATGCATGCCTGTAAACTTTCTATGTAATGAAAGTTTGTCTTTTAAAAATGAATGCAATGTTTGTAAAATGTATCATATAGAGGTCAAATACCTCGCAATGAAACCAATTATAATGTAACGTTTATAATCAATATGAATGGGGAATTTCAGTTGGTATCAGAGCGGTGGTCTTAGCGAACCAGGTCTTGCATTAGTGTGTCTAACTGATAGTTGTTAGGATGCATTAGTGAGTCTGGACTTCGACCTTATCTGCATGTCAAAAGTTTTACTTATCATGTCATGTTAGAAAGTATCTGCTTATCATTCTTAGTCTAGACACGTCTTACTGCATTCATTGCATAGATAGTGTATAGATAAATTCGTATCTTAGCGTATCTGTTACTATAAATTTGCCTGACAGCTTCCGAAAGTTCCGCCGTAATCTACGGAATCTTTTGGAATAGTATAGGTATTCTATGTAATTAGAATATCATCCGAATAAAAAAAAATTATTTCATATCAAAAATCCTTTAGCTGATCATGTAAGATGGATCCTGTACCAACTTCGAATTCATATAATTCCGAAGGCGATTCCGAAGACTCTGAAGGTAGTGTGACCGAAGTGCCCCAACTAGTTGACTACACTTCTTTCTGCAGGAGTTGGAGATGGGTTCGAGACATACTTGTAGTGACCCGAACTTTTCCATGTTTATATATTTATATATATATTAAATGAAATTGTTATTTACATGATTAAGTGTTTCCAACATGTTAAGCAATCAAACTTGTTAAGACTTGATTAATTGAAATAGGTTTCATATAGACAATTGACCACCCAAGTTGACCGGTGATTCACGAACGTTAAAACTTGTAAAAACTATATGATGACATATATATGGATATATATAGTTAACATGATATTATGATAAGTAAACATATCATTAAGTATATTAACAATGAACTACATATGTAAAAGCAAGACTACTAACTTAATGATTTTGAAACGAGACATATATGTAACGATTATCGTTGTAACGACATTTAATGTATATATATATCATATTAAGAGATATTCATACATCATATTATCATGATAATATAATAATTTAAAATCTCATTTGATATTATAAACATTGGGTTAACAACATTTAACAAGATCGTTAACCTAAAAGTTTCAAAACAACACTTACATGTAACGACTAACGATGACTTAACGACTCAGTTAAAATGTATATACATGTAGTGTTTTAATAGGTATTCATACACTTTTGAAAGACTTCAAGACACTTATCAAAATACTTCTACTTAACAAAAATGCTTACAATTACATCCTCGTTCAGTTTCATCAACAATTCTACTCGTATGCACCCGTATTCGTACTTGTACAATACACAGCTTCTAGATGTATGTACTATTGGTATATACACTCCAATGATCAGCTCTTACCAGACCATGTGAGTCACCTAACATATGTGGGAACCATCATTTGGCAACTAGCATGAAATATCTCATAAAATTACAAAAATATGAGTAATCATTCATGACTTATTTACATGAAAACAAAATTACATATCCTTTATATCTAATCCATACACCAACGACCAAAAACACCTATAAACACTTTCATTCTTCAATTTTCTTCATCTAATTTATCTCTCTCAAGTTCTATCTTCAAGTTCTAAGTGTTCTTCATAAATTCTACAAGTTCTAGTTTCATAAAATCAAGAATACTTCCAAGTTTGTTAGCTTACTTCCAATCTTGTAGAGTGATCATCCAACCTCAAGAAATCTTTCTTATTTACAGTAACATATCCTTCTAATATAAGGTAATACTCATATTCAAACTTTGATTCAATTTCTATAACTATAACAATCTTATTTCGAGTGGAAATCTTACTTGAACTTGTTTTTCGTGTCATAATTCTGCTTCAAGAACTTTCAAGCCATCCAAGGATCCTTTGAAGCTAGATCCATTTTTCTCATTTCTAGTAGCTTTATCCCGAAAACTTGAGGTAGTAATGATGTTCATAACATCATTCGATTCATACATATAAAGCTATCTTATTCGAAGGTTTAAACTTGTAATCACTAGAACATAGTTTAGTTAATTCTAAACTTGTTCGCAAACAAAAGTTAATCCTTCTAACTTGAATTTTAAAATCAACTAAACACATGTTCTATATCTATATGATATGCTAACTTAATGATTTAAAACCTGGAAACACGAAGAACACTGTAAAACCGGACATACGCCGTCGTAGTAACACCGCGGGCTGTTTTGGGTTAGTTAATTAAAAACTATGATAAACTTTGATTTAAAAGTTGTTCTTCTAGGAAAATGATTTTTCTTGTGAACATGAAACTATATCCAAAAAATCATGGTTAAACTTAAAGTGGAAGTATGTTTTCTAAAATGGTCATCTAGACGTCGTTCTTTCGACTGAAATGACTACCTTTACAAAAATGACTTGTAACTTATATTTCTGACTATAAACCTATACTTTTTCTGTTTATATTCATAAAATAGAGTTCAATATGAAACCATAGCAAGTTGATTCACTCAAAACGGATTTAAAATGAAGAAGTTATGGGTAAAACAAGATTGGATAATTTTTCTTGTTGTAGCAACGTGAAAATTGGTAACAAATCTATATTAATCATATCCTAGCTAACTTATATTGTATTATACATGTATTCTAATATATTATGTAATCTTAGGATACCATAGACACGTATGCAAATGTTTTGACATATCATAACGACCCATGTGTATATATTATTTGGAACAACCATAGACACTCTATATGCAGTAATGTGGGAGTTAGCTATACAGGGTTGAGGTTGATTCCAAAAATATATATACTTTGAGTTGTGATCTAGCCTGAGACGTGTATACACTGGGTCGTGGATTGATTCAAGATAATATATATCAATTTTTTTTCTGTACAACTAACGTTGGACAACTAGTTGTAGGTTACTAACGAGGACAGCTGACTTAATAAACTTAAAACACCAAAATGTATTAAAAGTGTTGTAAATATATTTTGAATATACTTTGATATATATGTACATATTTGTTATAGGTTCGTGAATCGACCAGTGGCCCAGTCTTATTTCCCGACGAAGTAAAAATCTGTGAAAGTGAGTTATAGTTCCACTTTTAAAATCTAATTTTTTTAGGATGAGAATACATGCAGGTTTTATAAATGATTTACAAAATAGACACAAGTACGTGAAACTACATTCTATGGTTGAATTATCGAAATCGAATATGCCCCTTTTTATTAAGTCTGGTAATCTAAGAATTACGGAACAGACACCCTAATTGACGCGAATCCTAAAGATAGATCTATTGGGCCTAACAAACCCCATCCAAAGTACCGAATGCTTTAGTACTTCGAAATTTATATCATGTCCGAAGGGTGTCCCGGAATGATGGGGATATTCTTATATATGCATCTTGTTAATGTCGGTTACCAGGTGTTCACCATATGAATGATTTTTATCTCTATGTATGGGATGTATATTGAAATATGAAATCTTGTGGTCTATTTTTACGATTTGATATATATAGGTTAAACCTATAACACACCAACATTTTTGTTGACGTTTAAAGCATGTTTATTCTTAGGTGAATATTAAGAGCTTCCGCTGTTGCATACTAAAATAAGGACAAGATTTGGAGTCCATGTTTGTATGATATTATGTAAAAACTGCATTCAAGAAACATATGTCGATGTAATATATTTCTATTGTAAACCATTATGTAATGGTCGTGTGTAAACATTATATTTTAGATTATCATTATTTGATAATCTACGTAATGCTTTTGAAACCTTTATTGATAAAATAAAGGTTATGGTTGTTTTAAAAATGAATGCAGTCTTTGAAAAACGTCTCATATAGAGGTCAAAACCTCGCAACGAAATCAATTAATATGGAACGTTTATAATCAATATGAACGGGACATTTCAATACTCACTCGCTGGTGAAATGGAGCGGGAGAACCCTACCGCAAACCAAATTTACCTCCTGATATCGGAGAACTTGACGTGCTCACCGGTCAACCAATTCGCAATACCGTTTTCACACTCTTTGCCCGAATATTCCGCCTCGAAGAACGCATTCATAGAATTATGTTGGTGATTCAGTCTCTACTCCTGACTACTAATCAAGTAGGATTAGTAGAAGAAGTTAGAGAGATTCGTGCTAGAATTGAAGAAAGAATGGAGTCTCTGGAAAGTACAGTACGCAATTTGGAGGATAGACTTACGGCTACAGCATCAACACCAACAGTACCATTACCACCACCAACAACAACCACATCGCAAACCTCAAATTCACACTCTGTCCCACGAGCATCAACGTCATACGCCCGTTAGATACCAAGGAATACCAACAATAATAAATGACGAAGTATTGATTCATAACTTCATCAAAGAAATATTCTGCAGAGAATATGTAATTTCTAAGAGTTTTAGAGATTATTTATTCTAGTTCTAATTGTAAATCCGACGGGTGAATGGATAGAGATGATGGAAGGGAGAGTAGAAACCCTGACAAGAGTGATTTACAAGCTAGACTTATTATACAAGCGCCACCAGCAGTACCACCAGCAACACCTGTAGCACTACAAGCTCCACCAGTTACATAACCACCAACGATATTGACAACACAATCACCAATAGGTATATTGAAATAACGAGTTATGGAGTATTAACTCATTATTTCCAAAGAATTTATATAATATATATATAAATTCTGGAAACCATAATATATCTTTTCGTACTAAGCTATTACATGTGAATTTTAACTGGTAGATACTACTCGGTTAATTCATGTTACTAATATGCTATGATGTACATCTTTCGTTAACTACAATCTCTATTTCAACTAAATAAATTCCATTTCATAATAAACCAAGTGTATTATTCAATTATATGTTTTACACTTTCATTTTCGATGTACTCGAAACTTTCTAGAAAACATCATTCGTACCTTGCGAAATTCATAAGAATTTAATGAGCACCAACATCCTTCACCGAGGAATATCAATAAGAATGAATATTGAAGTATTGATTACATTAGTAAAATACTCTGCGAAGATTATGTAACCTTTAATGTTT
The DNA here is from genome assembly GCF_046630445.1 of Rutidosis leptorrhynchoides. NCBI lineage: Eukaryota > Viridiplantae > Streptophyta > Magnoliopsida > Asterales > Asteraceae > Rutidosis > Rutidosis leptorrhynchoides. The sequence goes on along the minus strand of NC_092335.1, from coordinate 316,995,984 downwards.
TAGAGATTATTCATTTCTAATTTCAGCCGAAAATCAAATGAGCTTAATATGATATTAACTCATTAAATCTGCATTACATTTGAAGAAAATATACATTACATATATTTTCATAAAAATTGTAATAAAATTCTCTTGTACAAAATATTACTTGTGAAATTTTTAACGGGTAGGTAATACCGGAGAAATATTTAAGTTTACAATTAATACGTCACATGGTACATTCTTCAATTATAATTCAGAGATCATCAACTATTTCACAACGATGCACATTCTTTCATAAAAATCAGAACAACCATTTCGATTACATCATTCTTAGATCCCTACATCTTTCAAAGCTATACTTTGACTTCAAAACTGTGCTAGAACATCATATGTATATTGACAATTTCAATTTGTGTTCAAACCCTTCACGATTCTTGAAAACACCTCAATTTATAAACAATTGAGAGGATAATATAACCACACGTTATCTACGAAAAGAAAATTTAGACATAATAGTTATGCACCTAGAAAACTCTCGAAACCTAAGTAAAAGTTTGACACGTATCTGTGTCAGATCCTTTAACATTGTTATTACTGGAAATAACTTTGCAATCCCTTTCCAAAGTAGCCAATTTTGTCACACCTCCAGCAAAGCAACTTTAACTTTTCATTCGGATTAACCTTATTGTAACTTTGATATATACGTTTGCCCTTTTCGTCATCGTTATTGGGGAACCTTTTATATCCCACTGCATTAGCAGTAAACTTACCAACAACTTCATTTCTCTTTAACCTAAATCTATCCGAAAAACCACTATATTTATTCATTGAAACCCTATCATATGTTCATCTACATCTTGTAATAATAATCGCCATATCAACTACCGAGAATCATCAATCATTATTTTGAAACTCTCAACGTTTTTACATCAACAGTTATATGTATACATATGATATTTATCTCCTAGAATTATGACCTTCAATTCTGAAATCCTAAAAAGCACCCAGTCTACAAATCAATACACTGAACTTTGAAAAAGCTGAATGAAACAGCAGAAACTGTAGTCAACCGTAATGGTCAAAAGTTCGATGATAAAGAATAGTGTGTTGGCAAAGCTCGGAAAATGAGAAAAATTTGGTACTGAAAAACGGATTGAGCAAACCATGAAAGAGGTTATGGACAAATCACAAAGACTAAACCTGCCTTCAAAGAATCTAGATGATTCAATTTCTGATAAAAATTCCAGAAGATATGTAATCTCTTTACATATTCTACAAGAATTTTCCTTATTATCTTTCGATCTTAGAAATTCTAAGATATCATCGTACCTTTCCTTATAAATATCTTCGATATTTCTGAAGATATCTTCATAACTATTCTTATTCTGAATTATTCATTTCTTCGCACTATCTGTGTTATATCATAAAGGAAACTGTTTTAGTTTCTAAATTCTAAAAATTTCAAATTTAAATATGAATGCTTTGAAGTAGTGTTGGGAATTGAAGCATGAGTTAGTATAATATAATGACACTTGATCAACGTGATTATATTACAGTAAGTCACATTGAGTTTCTAATGGAACATGATGATTCACAGACCATACCATCATCATGTACCATGTTACATGACTCTTATATTTTTTTTAAAGCAAAAACACTACTCTTATATTCTATCTAATCTCTAAACATATCAAGAACATATTCTCTTGATAGTTCTATCTTTTCCCTTGAATTCTGGTAATTTGACAAATCAAGATCGTGCTATTACAATTTCTTTCTCCGAACATTAACTATGTTCATTACGAAATTCATATCTACGAATTCTGGACCATTGCTTGCTATACTTAAAGTCGAGAAGAGAAAACAAAAGCATGAAGCTTCGAAAAATAAATAGGAGTATAAATCATAGAAAATAAGAGAGATCATTAACCGTGGATGTCGATAATTATGGAAAGACAATTACAAGGAAGGATTATGAAAATCACCACCCCAAACACGAAATAGAAGTAAACAGATTCCTTCTTTGGGAGTTGAAAAAGAAGGATAATTGTTACGATAGTTAGGAACATATCGAGGATCAGAACTGGATCAAGCATATTAACGAATGTTTTAGAAGTATGAATTGGGGAAGAAAGTATAGAAGATGGGATTTGTGGAAATAAGGAAACAAATGGAGTAGATTTATAGTGAAACATCAGACAGAGCAATCGAGACAGATTATCGCATTTAACCTAAGAGGATTCTAATTTCCTTAATTACCGAAAAATCAAATCTTATTTCGAAGATTTTCTCTAAATCCCTTGAACTCTAGAAATCAACCGTATCTACGTCAAAAGATATGCAAAACTTTATTTTCTCATTTCACTCTTTTGCGATAGCTTCACTCGTACTCTTCACATAATCAAATTGTTTTATCCATATTACTCAGTGATGATAAAACTCTATTTATTAACTCATATTCGTCATGAAAACATTTTTATTGTTAGCCATGACGACCTCGATCAAATTTCGAAAAGAAATTTCTTTAACGGGGAGGTACTATGATGAGTGATGACCCGGAAATTTCTGACCAAATTTAAACTTAATCTTTAAATAATTAATGTTTCTGACATGATAAGCAAAGTCCGTAATATTGAAGTCTCAAAAATTTTGAACTGTGTTCATGTATTCAATTACCCTTCAACTGTTCTCGACAATTCACGAACAATTATGTGTAAATAAATATGTATATATGTGTATATAAGTAATAATTAGAAACACTAAATAAAGTATTATATGAACTAATAATTTGAACTAATTTATGATCTACGAAATAATTAAATTATTATTGAAACATAATAAATATAATGTAATTAAAATATAAATGGTTTCGAATTCATTTAGTAAACGATTGTAGCATTCATTTATCATTCGATGACTGCTGTTTCATTTTGATTGTAAAATGTGATGTTAATTTAACATTATAATATATACTACCGTTAAACCTAAAACATCTATCGACATAATAAACTATGGCTAATTGAATGATATTAAAAATGTGCCAAATTGATTGGACACTAATTGATTGGATGTTACTGTTTTTAAAGTTTCATTCTATTCTCTCACATGTGATTAAAGATTCGTTAAGTTATTACATTATCAATAAAAATCATTATTTTAGTTATCATACAAAATAAATATAATTTATTATCATTAATAATATTATTTGTATCATTTTATAGTTAGTATCATTATTATTATTTATTATTATTATTATTACTTTCATTATTATTATTGTTAATATTAATACTAATAATTGTATTATTAATATTATTACTTCTAATATATATATATATATATATATACACACACACACACACACACACACACATATATATATATATATATATATATATATATATATATATATATATATATATATATATATATATATATATATATATATATATATATATATATATATATAATTTGATATGTACAAGTTGTTATCTTTATTAATATCATTAATAATATTAATATTATTATAACTAGTATTGTAATTAGTATCATTAATAAGATTATTATTATCATTTTATCATTATTATTAATTAAATTTATTAAAATTATTATTTTCATATTATTATTTATCATTTATTATTACTAGTCTCTTTATCCATAATATTATTAATAGTATTAAAAAAAGTATTAATATATTTGTTAATTATCAAAATGTATGAATTAATCATCGAAATTTATTATTACAGCTATATATATACATATAAATACAGTTATATACATGTATAAATACAAATAAATATGTATTCTATTTAACATCACCATCGAAATTTATTTCCTTGTCTGTGATTTTGTTAGGGGTCGATCTCAACTCACAATACGTACAAAATCAGTTGGACTTAGCTATCTGTTTTAATTTTTTTATTCATCTGATACATAATGCTCGTACTTCCTGTCTGCAAATGGTTAATCGTCGACCTCAATTTTCAATACCAAACAAATCGATCTTATCATATGTACTACCTCAATTATTCTATTATCCTTTATATATACTGCCATTCACTACTGCATTTCGATTAAACAGAAAACAAAAATAAGAAAAATAAATATGTCGACCTCTGTTCTTCATCCTTTTAAACAAAATCTCGATTTCGTATAAATTTTCAAAATGTAATAATGTGGTTCTGTTAGGAATCTTCTACTAAAACTATCTGCAAAGTTTCAAAAGCCAATTCCTTATATCGAGTCTTAATTTTCGAGCCAAAGTTATAAATTCAAAAGTCAACCGATTGTTATTCATTAAAATTCAAATTCGTTTTTGTGTTTTAAGTTAAATTGAAGGTCCATATAGTTTCCAGGAACAATTTGAAACTTATTTCATTCAGAAATCGGGGTCTAAAACGTTCTTAAAATCAAGTTTGATGTTTGAGGTTTCAGCTATATTCGCGAACCATTTTTCCAGCTGTTTATATATATTTTTTTGTTTTAATCCTGTTAAATTAAATTCACAATTACATGTTATTATTATTATTCAAGTTTTAAAGTTAAATCAAACAATTAATTGAAGTTGGAATGGGTTACTGGTCGACGGTTTGAAGAAGAAGATGAAGGACGGTTAATACGGGTTATATATTTATTAGGGTGGGTTAAATCAGAATGAAACAGACGGACGAATGGTGTGTGGGTGTCGGGGTAGCGAGAGGTCGGGGGTTCAAGTCCGGGCCGAGGTTTTTTTCTTAAAGCCTGTGAAATTGAGGTAGTTACTAATTATTATTATTATTATTATTATTATTATTATTATTATTATTATTATTATTATTATTATTATTATTATTATTATTATTATTATTATTATTATTATTATTATTATTATAAGTATTATTAATGTTATTATTATTATAACTTTAACATTTTAGTATTATTATCATTATTAAGATTATGGTTATTATTATTATTATTATTATTACTGTTATTATGAAAATAATAAAATTTATTATTATTTTCATAAATATTGGTATTAATATCATTCTATAATTATTAGTATTATCATTAAGTATTATTATTATTATTATTATCATTATTATTATTGTTATTAGAATATTATAAGTATTATTATTAATATTATGAGTATCATTAATATGCTATTACTAAAATCATTATCATAACTATCATTGACAGTAAAATTAATATTTTTAAATATCATCATTAATAGAATCATTAACATTATTATCATTATTATTAATAATAAGTATTATCATTATTATCATTTATACCATTACTAATATTATTTAGTATTATTTTAATTACTATTTTAACAAACTAATGATATATATATAAAAATATATTTAATACATATAACATAATAAAATTAATTTTTTATACATAAAATGAATACATGAAACATATATATTATTAAAATAAAAAGGATATAACTAATGAATTTTTATATATATATATATATATATATATATATATATATATATATATATATATATATATATATATATATATATATATATATATATATATATATATATATATATAAATTTGCTCGATTACAAGTATATGTTTTAATATATATATGAATGATATAGGTTCATGAATCCGAGGCCAACCCTGCATTGTTCAGTTCAGTCGTATGCATATTTTTACTACAAAATATCGTAACGTAAGTTTCATTTGCTCCCATTTTAATTGCTTTTGCAATATATATTTTTGGGACTGAGAATACATGCGCTTTTTTTATAAATGTTTGACAAAATAGACACAAGCACTTAAAACTACATTCTATGGTTGGATTATTATACCGAATATCACCCTTTTAAGCTTGGTAGCCTAAGAATTAGTCATTATTATAATTGCCACCAATTGACGCGAAACCTAAAGATAGATCTATTGGGCCTAACAAACCCCATTCAGGTTACGGATGCTTTAGTACTTCGATTTTATCATGTCCGATGAGAGTCCCGGAATGATGGGGATATTCTAGATACATTTTGTTAATGTCGGTTACCAGGTGTTCACCATATGAATGATTTTTTTTATACACAGGTTATGTGTATCATGTTTTGTACACGGGTTACGTGTGCGGTTAAATACTTGAAATCTTGTGGTCTATTAAAATTATGGAAATGATTGATTTGGTAAACTAATGAACTCACCAACCTTTTGGATGACACTTTTAAGCATGTTTATTCTCAGGTATGAAAGAAATCTTCCGTTGTGCATTTGCTCATTTTAAAGATATTACTTGGAGTCATTCATGGCATATTTCAAAAGACGTTGCATTCGAGTCGTTGAGTTCAACAAGATTATTATTAAGTCATTTATAGTTTGGATATATTATGAAATGGTATGCATGCTTGTCAACTTTCTATGTAATGAAAGCTTGTCTTTTAAAAACGAATGCAATGTTTGTAAAATGTATCATATAGAGGTCAAATACCTCGCAATGAAACCAATTATTATGTAACGTTTATAATCAATATGAACGGGGCATTTCAGTTGTAGGGATCTAGGATGTGCATTAGTGTGTCTAACAGAGTCGTTAGGACGCATTAGTGAATCTAGACTACAACCGGATAGTTAATCATTGCATTCCGACTTGCATTTGTTATAGGTATCACTTACTTGACTACTTGTGCATTTATACTTGAATCTTTCTTAGGTGAACTTATTAATTGTACCTAACTCTCGTCATACGAACTCGTACCCTGCCACTTTCGTGTAAGAAACGTAAACTTAAGATTCATATGCGTAAGGAGGACGACTTCATTAGTGACGCTAGTTCGGGAACTTTGTCTCCCAGGTTGTTATTCACCACCGTCCCAGCTTACTATCCACAAGTGCTGTAAAGTTTTCACCACTATGGCAATCACTAACCACTACCAATGTTATACCAGTGATCTTTACTATCTACCACTTCTTGTTACTACCACCACTACTCTAGATGAGTATCGTCATCACTACTTATCACTACGATTGCGTACTACTCGTTATCCTAAATTCGTTACTCTTTTCATACCTAAAGACATTATTGTTTGACTTGAACCGCATTGACGTGAACAACCAGTTATACACTTCCCTCGGGAAACGCATCTTCAGAGTTGCATTAATTCTTTAGATTAAATATGAGTCACGTTAGGGATGTCGTTACACTTTGTTCATTTTAAATCATCACGATTTCACGAACTTGATTCTATGGAGCGATGTGGGAATGGAGGTATGAGTTAGCGTAATATAACGACACACGATCAATGTGGTTATATTATGGTAAGTCATGCCAAAGTTCTAATGACTCGTGATGGTGACTGGACTCAATCAACCTAATCACCACCATGTGCCATGTACATGACTTTATTTTTTCCTTGTTGCCATCCGAAAACTCCGAGAATATTGATAACAACCATACCAAGGACACACCTTTGATTATTGCCAAACCATTTTTATGCTTCTGAATAAATGACCAATTCTTTCAACTTCAAAACATATGCTACACGTGTATACTATCTCGTTTTCGCACACTTTTATCGACAAACTACAAAATGCTTGATATGCTCACATTGGAAACTCCTCTCGCATTACACTCGTACTTCCGTGTAAGGAAATCTTTTATCTAAATTCTCAATGGAGAGAAAGACTCTTCACGTTATAGTAGTATTCGCCAAGAGGGTGAATAGTCCTAACCAACGTTTTCAGAAACTGATAAGAAACTTGTTCTAACAAACATTTTTCAGAAACCAACAAGATGGGAAAAACTTGTACAACTATACATTATAGGAATTCTATCTCGACACGGTGTGCCATTGTCATTTATTTCGGATCGAGATGCTCGTTTCACTTCTAGACTTACAAAAAGCCTTGGAAACACGTTTAGACATGAGTACCGCGCATCATCTACAAACCGACGGACCAAGCAAACGTACGATTCAAACCTTGGAAGACGTATTACGAACTTGTATTGTTGCTTTAGCCGATTCCTCATACAATGATAGTTATCATTCGAGTATTAATGCCGCACCTTCCGAAATTTTATATGACCGGAAACGTCGTTCTCCTTTTGCCAAACCAAGTAAATGATAATCAATTCACCGGGCCCGAGATTATTCATGAACGACCGAGAAAATTTATTCATATTCAAGAAGGACCCAAAATGACCCGTAGTCATCGAATGAACTATGCCGATGTTAGACGTAAACCTCTCGAATTCCAAGTGGGTGACCACGTAATATTAAAAGTCGCACCTTGGAAAGGTGTAATCCGTTTCGGGAAACGTAGAAAGCTAAATCCGCGATATTTTGATCCTTTTGAAATCTTGGAGGGTATTGGACCCGTTGCTTACCATTTCGAACTCCCAACTCAATCGAATTCCGTTCATCCTACATTCAATGTATTACACTTAAAGGAGTGTCTTGTCAAACATGAACTTGTTATTTCTTTCGAAAAGCTTACTATCGATGACAAACTCCACTTCATGGGTAAACCGGTTGAAATTATGGATCGTGAAACCAAACCTTAAAACAAAGTAGAATCCCGATTGTCGAAGTTCATTGGAACGCCAAAAGAGGACCCGAGTTTACGTAGGAAAGAAAAGATCAAATGGAAAGAAAGTACCCTCACTTATTCGTAGATTTGGCAATGCAAGGTCTCGCGGAAGAAACAACGACTACTACCTCCAACTAAATTTCAGGACGAAATTTCTTTTAAGGTGTAGGTAATGTAATAACCCGCCTTTTTTCTGTTAATTTATTTTAACGCCATCTTTTTTTATATAATATCTTTCGTTATCTAAATTCATATCTTCCATTGACTAGCGTTTTAATATTTTTTGTTATTTAATTATAACATCTCTCGTTTACTTTAGCGTATTTAAAATAATTCATTTGGTTAATTCACGCACTCGCTTTTAAACTCGAGGGACTAAAGTTGCCAATGGGCCAAACTAGTTGACTAGGTCAACTAGTCAAACCCCACCACCACCACTCATTCATTCAACCTCCCTCATCTCTCTTTTTCTTTCTAGTTCAAGAACACCATTTTTATCCAAATCAAAGAATCATCATCTAAATCGAATCTAGCAAGCAAACATCAAAACAATTTGTACTTTTGGAATTCTCTCTTCATCCTCTATATTTTGGTACCAATTTCATAGCTTGGAGTAAGCTTTTCAAAATCTTTAATTTTCATGAATTAGACCTGTAAACTTAAAAGTGTGTTAGTTAGTGTCTATGGCTCGACTCTAACATGAATATGTGATTTATTTGCTCGATATTCTTATTTTGCATAAACTAGCATGAACTTGAAAAAGGGTTTGTTTAATCTTGAGTTTTAGGTGATTTAATGTTGTTAAATGTTAAAGCTCATGTATTAAAAGTGTTACTAGCATCATTACCTTCGTTTTGGTATGTAGGTTAACTTGGAAAAACTTCATTAACATAAATGTTAAATTCATGATTCTTGGTTAGGGTTTGATAGCTTTTAATATGAACTTTTGATGCATTGAATGCTATGAAACGTTGTTAGTAAGTATTTAGTTGCAATGTATGTTTAATTTCCTTCGAAATGGCATATCGTATATGTAAATTGGTTTCTCGAATCATGAAATACATTTTATGAACTTGAAATTTTAATGATGAACATTTAACAATCATTCGTAGTGGAATTAGTTATTTTAAATGATGTTTTTGGTTAATGATAGGTGTTTAGTTGTATTCCTTGTCAAAATACCTTTCCAACGATATAAGATACGTGTTTTGGGTGTTTGCGGTTCATTATTTGTGAATTGGGGAAATTTGGTTCGAGACTTGAACATTTGAAACAGCCCAGGAATCAGCTCGGGTGTATTGCCACGGTGCAGCCAATCTTTGGCGCGGTGCGGCGTTTGCCTGGAAAGTGGGCTGTTCAATTACTCGTTTTCACATTTAATTCTAACTATGCTACGCACCTCCGATTAACTTGTAACTTGTTCTAACATGCTCATATATGATTATATAACTCAGAAAAATTGTCCGAGACCCGACCCGAATGTGTTGACTTTTTCATTGACTTTGACTTGACCAAAGTTGACTTTTAGTCAAACTTAACCAAAAACTTATGCAATCGTTCTAATCTTCTTTTATACTTGATTCTTGCATGAAACTTGACAACGTGACTCACATGCTATATATTCAAGTCGTAACGAGCCATAGGACTAATTGAACACATTTCGACCGAACTTGTTCCTTACCCGGTATTGTTACAACTTACTTGTTTAGGTCAAGACTAGCATTTGTTCATGCATTAATTTACTTTGTGAAGTACCTTTATACTTGTGCACTCAAGGTGAGATCATAGTCCCATCTTTTCAACAACTTTTACTCTTTTAAATAATTGGATGAGAAGCGTATACAGTTTATACTTTTATATTTTGAACACAAGTACGAAAACAAACATTCCACGTACGAGTTAGAACAAAAATCCTCAACTCCAATTATCATCAGTTACGCTTGCAGGGTATAAGTGTAAGCGTGAACTTATGTTGTGTGGCCATACGGGTTTGACGAACCCTCATTCGGACGGTTCGCTACCGTCGGCTGATGAAATATATTTTCGGATATAGTGTAGGTTCTAACACTATGATTCAGATGTACCATTCAGTTAAGCCTTGATAATTGGGTGTTCAACAAACAAACAACATCTTTGGAATGCAAACGATTTGGATAATCAACTTCATACTAAATCTTGAGGTTCAAAAACATAAGTTTACAAATACACATATGATTTCACCAACGTTTTTCGTTGACAGTTTTCTATATGTTTCTCAGGTTCATACTTGGCTACTTGATACATGCTTCCGCACACTTTGATTACTTTCTTGGGGTCAAGCATACATGCATACGCTAGTGATAGCACCTTTAGATTCAAACTTAATGTTTACATGCATACGCTATTGATAGCATTCGTGATTTTCAACTTATATTATGTCGCAAGTTATTTCATTTATACTTTACAACTTCTGTAAACTTAAACTCGTTGTCGAACCATTTGGTAACTTAAACTTTGCAAGTCTTATACGTTTCAAATGAATGCGACATAATTTTGGTCAAACGCGTCTCATTTAGAGACTATGACCACGTAACGGGACCTAAGTTGACGGCGCCGTCAATGACGATTTTGTCGGGTCATCACAGCGCTGATGGAGGGAAGTAACTTAGCCGTTTAAGCACTGACATACGTTTTTCTTCCAAGATATGTGGTGTCTTTCTTGCTGTGATGCTTCGTGTGACTTGAATATTAACTTTTTCCCGGAAGGGTTGTCGGGTGGATGCAATCTTTGCCACGCCTTTCCGGGTTGGAAATTTGAGCAAACCGTGAGCGGTGGAGGTTATGGCGCTAAACTTTCTGAAGAAGTTTCTTCCCAAGATCACATTCGTGGTGGTCACGGATCTGACAACGTAGAAGTCAATGACCTCATTACGGAGGTAGGGCTGGGTGCCTACCGTGATCGTTGCCTTGATTCTTCCTATAGGTTCTTCAGTAGAGCTCGTGAACCCGGAGATGACAGCGTTGGACTATCTCATTTTCCTACCAACACATTTTGGGAGTTAGGAAAGGCAATGGGCGTACAAGAAATCAACCTCACTCCCAGTGTCAGTGTACATTTCTCGATTCGAAAGCCGTCTATCAATCCGTCAATCACCACAGGCTCATTTCGAGCGTAGCGTGCTGGTAGCTTTGGGAACGTGATTGCGGTGTCTCTCCAGGGGTTGAGCTCGTCTTTTTCAATACTGATCATGTTAATTACAACCTTATCTTTTGCTTTCTCACGCTTCTTGCCATCTTCTTTCTGCCAGCTGAATGTCTTGTTTAGATCAGCTTTCTTGAATTTCCTGCCTTGCAACAAGTGATTGAGTTCACCAACCTTTATTTTTGCAATTATCTTTTGCATTAATGCTTTACATTTGTCAGTGTCATAACCGTGGTCCTCGTGGAACTCACAATACTTGTCAGATTTTTGACCTTCCCGTTTCTCAAGAGGTGCTGGAGGAGTGAATTTGGCTTTTACTGGCTCTGTTAGTAGTATCTCCCTTGGAGTTTTGGTCAAGCTGTCAAGAAGAGAGCCCTCATCGTATGGTCTTCGGTTGCTTTAGTCATGCCTGTAACTGTCATGGCTTTTGTTGTGACTGTTATGACTTCTGTGGTGACTGTCACTGCGTCAGCTTTCATCATGACGGTGCCTACTATCGCTTCTTCATTCATTTTCTCGCTTCTTCTCATCTGGGTGGTACCCAGCTTGCCTCTCCCGCCCATAATGCTGATATTGCCTTGCGACTGTCACGGCATCCGCGAATGTACTCGGGATGTTCCATCGAAGTTCGGTAACAAGAGACGGGTGTGCTTCTTTGTCTAGGAAAGTTATGAACTCAGATATCTGCTGTGTTTCCTGGAGCCCTGGGATTTTTTGACATTACAGCATGTACCTTGTGATGAAACTTTCAATTTTTTCTCCTAGGTACATTGGTATCTCATGGGCATACAAGTGTAAACGTGTGCCGGCGAAGATTTTGATATTGCATGAGAAACTTCTCCCGTAGATCTGCGAAGCATGTGATACCGTTTGGTGGCAGTTTAGCAAACCACTCTCTAGCAGCAGACTGTAGGACAGTCAGAAAGAGATGGCATGCAACCTCATCACTCCAATGTTGGGTTTTCATGGCACCCTCAAAGATTTGCAGGAAATCGTCCGGTCAGTGGTGCCACTGTATACACCCAAGGTGACCGATATGACGATGTTGTCGGGCAAAATGCAGTCGGCTATTCTTTCGTAAACTTCTGGCTAGTGGTCGACATCTCAACCGGTCGCTTTCCTTTATTGCCAGTGATTAGAGCAAACAGATTCGCGAGTGCAGTACCCTGGACGGCAGGTTGTGATAGAGAATACTTGTATGCTGGCAGTGCAGCCTGGACGAGGAGCTCCGTGAGCCATGCGTTAGCGGCAGCCTTGGCAGCTCCGTCACCTCCTGATCCAATGTGTGGCAGAGGGTTAGCCTTCAGAATGTCAGAGTTTTGTTGTTGTTGCCTTCCTGCGATATTAGTGCTATCGCCTAGCATGGTCTTCAATTTCTCGATTACTTGTTTTTCAATGTCAGCTAAGATCATCTTGGTGATTATTTCGGCATCATCATGAGATGATCCGATCCCACTCGAACCACCGGTCTTGAAACTGGAGATGCCCGTGTTCAGCCTTTTCCCGTCAGCTGGTGACTTCTTCCTTGTATCTTCATCGCCACTGGAAACATTCATTTCGTCATCTGAAGTTTCCCCAGAGTGAATGTCAGCAATGTATTGTTTCTGCGGTTGCGGGGGTTCCACCGTTGGTGAACTTTATGTGTTCAAAGTGTGTGGAACGATATCGGATGTTCCTTTTTTGTTTTCTGTTTCATTGCCTGGTTCTGCTGTATTGTTCGTACCACGAATGGCGCCATTTGATCAAACCAAAATCGTTTCGTATGAATAGATTTCGGGTTTGAGTGCTTAATTTGGGGAAAAGAGTGGATCGAATGTTTTAACTGTAGTGACCCGAACTTTTCCATGTTTATATATATTAAACGAAATTGATATTCATATGATTAAGTGTTTCCAACATGTTAAGCAATCAAACTTGTTAAGACTTGATTAATTGAAATAGGTTTCATAGAGACAATTTGTCCACCCAAGTTGACCGGTGATTCACGAACGTTAATATTTGTAAAAACTATATGATGACATATATATGGATATATATATAGTTAACATGATATTATGATAAGCAAATATATCATTAAGTATATTAACAATGAACTACATATGTAAAAACAAGACTACTAACTTAAGGATTTCGAAACGAGGCATATATGTAACGATTATCGTTGTAAGGACATTTAATTGTATATATATATATATATATATATATATATATATATATATATATATATATCATATAAAGATATATTAATACATCATGATATCATGATAATGTAATAATTTAACATCTCTTTAGATATAATAACCAATGGGTTAACAACATTTGACATGATCGTTAACCTAAAGGTTTCAAAACAACACTTACATGTAACGACTAACGATGACTTAACGACTCAGTTAAAATGTATATACATGTAGTGTTTTAATATGTATTCATACACTTTTGAAAGACTTCAATACACTTATCAAATTACTTCTACTTAACAAAAATGCTTACAATTACATCCTCATTAACTTTCATCAACAATTCTACTCGTATGCACCCGTATTCGTACTCGTACAATACCCAGCTTCTAAATGTATTTACTATTGGTATATACACTTTAATGATCAGCTCTTAACATTCTTTGTGAGTCACCTAACACATGTGAGAACCATCATTTAACATCTAGCAAGAAATATCTAACAAAACAACAAATTAATGGAGCCTATATTGAAGGCCTTAATTCACGTGATCATGCATACACACAAACACATTCACTTTGTAATTTTATTGAATCAAATTACTCTCTCTCAAGTGTTCTTCCTTTTTTATAAGTGTTCTTCATCATCTTCAACAAAATCTAGCTCAATCTAGTTCATAAATCCATACATAAACCAAGTTATAAAACAACTACTCAAGAACACACCAACAACACTTCCAAGTTTGCTAGCTTACTTCCAATCTTGCAAATCCACTTTGAGTGATCATCCAACCTCAAGAAATATTTCTTATTTACAGTAAGATATCTTTCTAATATAAGGTAATACTCATATTCAAACTTTGATTCAATTTCAATAACTTTAACAATCTTATTTCGAGTGGAAATCTTACTTGAACTTGTTTTCGTATCATGATTTTGCTTCAAGAACTTTCAAGCCATCCAAGGATCCTTTGAAGCTAGATCTATTTTTCTCATTTCCAGTAGGTTTATCCACAAAACTTGAGGTAGTAATGATGTTTATAACATCATCCGATTCATATATATAAAACTACCTTATTCGAAGGTTTAAACCTGAAATCACTAGAACATAGTTTAGTTAATTCTAAACTTGTTCGCAAACAAAAGTTAATCCTTCTAACTTGACTTTAAAATCAACTAAACACATGTTCTATATCTATATGATATGCTAACTTAATGATTTAAAATTGGAAAACACGAAAAATACCATAAAACCGGATATACGCCGTCGTAGTAACACCGCGGTCTGTTTTGGATTAGTTAATTAAAAACTATGATAAACTTTGATTTAAAAGTTGTTCTTCTTGGAAAATGATTTTTCTCATGAACATGAAACTATATCCAAAAATCATGGTTAAACTCAAAGTGAAAGTATGTTTTCAAAAATGGTCATCTAGACGTCGTTCTTTCGACTGAAATGACTACTTTTACAAAAACGACTTGTAACCTATATTTCTGACTATAAACTTATACTTTTTCTGTTTAGATTCATAAACTTAAGTTCAATATAAAACCATAGCAACTTGAAACACTCAAAACGGATTTAAAACGAAGAGGTTATGGGTAAAACAAGATTGGATATTTTTACTTGTTGTAGCTACGTGAAAATTGATAAAAAAATCTATATTAATCATATCCTAGCTAAATTATATTGTATTACATGTATTCTAATATATTATGTAATATTGGGATACCATAGACACGTATGCAAATGTTTTGACATATCATATCGACCCATCTATATATATTATTTGGAACAACCATAGACCCTCTATATGCAGTAATGTTGGAGTTAGCTATACAGGGTTGAGTTTGATTCCAAAAATATATATACTTTGAGTTGTGATCTAGCCTGAGACGTGTATACACTGGGTCATGGATTGATTCAAGATAATATATATCAATTTATTTCTGTACATATAACTGTGGACAACTAGTTGTAGGTTACTAACGAGGACAACTGACTTAATAAACTTAAAACATTAAAACGTATTAAAAATGTTGTAAATATATTTTGAACATACTTTGATATATATGTACATATTTGTTATAGGTTCGTGAATCTACCAGTGGCCAAGTCTTACTTCCCGACGAAGTAAAAATCTGTGAAAGTGAGTTATAGTCCCACTTTTAAAAATCTAATATTTTGGGATGAGAATACATGCAATTTTATAAATATTTTACGAAATAGACATAAGTAAATGAAACTACATTATATGGGTGAATGATCGAAGCCGAATATGCCCCTTTTTAGCTTGGTAGCCTAAGAATTTGGGAACAGACCCCCAAATTGACGCGAATCCTAAAGATAGATCTATCGGGCCCAACAAGCCCCATTCTGGAATTTGGAATGCTTTAGTACTTCAATTTTATCATGTCCGATGGGTGTCCCGGAATGATGGGGATATTCTATATGCATCTTGTTAATGTCGGTTACCAGGTGTTCACCATATAAATGAATTTTATCTCTATGTATGGGATGTATATTGAAATATGAAATCTTGTGGTCTATTATTATGATTTGATAATATATAGGTTAAACCTATAACTCACCAACATTTTTGTTGACGTTTTAAGCATGTTTATTCTCAGGTGATTATTAAGAGCTTCCGCTGTTGCATACTAAAATAAGGACAAGATTTGGAGTCCATGCTTGTATGATATTATGTAAAAACTGCATTCAAGAAACGTACTTTCGATGTAATATATTCTTATTGTAAACCATTATGTAATGGTCGTGTGTAAACGATATATTTTAGATTATCATTATTTGATAATCTACGAAATGTTTTTTTTAAACCTTTATCGATAAAATAAAGGTTATGGTTGTTTTAAAAATGAATGCAGTCTTTGAAAAACGTCTCATATAGAGGTCAAAAACTCGCGACGAAATCAATTAATATGGAACGTTTATAATCAATATGAAAGGGACATTTTACTTTCAAATTCAAGCTAGTTACTCAAAACAACAAGATCGAGCATACCAATAATAAATTCATGTTAGACTTGAGCCATAGACACTAATTAACACTTTTATAAGTCAAAAACACCAAGAACAAAGAATCTAGTGATTTTAGAAAGTTACTCAAATGAGATGAAATTGGTATCAAGTTGTAGAGGATGAAGAGAGGATTCCAAATATGTAATTTGTTTGATTTGATGCTTGCTTGATCTTTAATAGATGATGAATTTGTATTGAGTGAATTGAGAGAAAAAGTGAAAGTATGAGATGAGATGGGAGGTGAATGGTTGAGTGGAGGAGAAGCACTTTGACTAGTTGACCTAGTCAATTCTTTACCCACTTGGTAAGTTTAGTCCCTCAAGTTTCAAAGCGGGTGCGTGAATTAACCGAATGAATTATTTTAAATACGCAAGAGTAAACAGGAGATGTTAAAATCCAATAACGGAAATATTAAGAACATTAGCTAATGGAGGGTACGAATATAGATACGAAAGATGTTATTAAAATTAAAAGACGGACGTTAAAATAATTTTAACGAAAAATGCGGGATGTTACATTACCCACACCTTAAAAGAAATTTCTTCCCAAAATTTAGTTGGAAGTAGTAGTTGATGTCTTTTCATCGAGACCTAGTGTCATCAAATTTATGAATGAGTGAAGGTACTTCCTTTTCATTTGGTCCTCTTTTGGCATTCCAACGAATCTGGATAGTCGGGGTTTTACGTTATATTAAGGTTTGGTTTTACGATCCATAATTTCAACCAGTTCTCCTATGAAGTGGAGTTTGTCATCAATAGTAAGCTCATCTAAAAGAATATCAAGTTCCTGTTCCGCAGGACACTTCTCTAAGTTTGGTATCTTGATCCTTTTGAAAGTTTCCGTTTATCCTACCTTCTAGATACCAAAGTTAGAGAAGTGTCCTGCGGAACAAAAACTTGATATTCTTTTAGATGAGCTTACTATTGATGACAAACTCCACTTCATAGGAGAACCGGTTGAAATTATGGATCGTAAAACCAAATCTTAATACAACGTAAAACCCCGATTATCAAGATTCGTTGGAATGCCAAAAGAGGACCAAATGAAAAGGAAGTACCTTCACTCATTCGTAAATTTGATGACACTAGGTCTCGATGAAAAGACATCAACTACTACTTCCAACTAAATTTCGGGACGAAATTTCTTTTAAGGTGTGGGTAATGTAACATCCCGCATTTTTCCGTTAAAATTATTTTAACGTCCGTCTTTTAATTTTAATAACATCTTTCGTATCTAGATTCGTACCCTCAGTTAGCTAATGTTCTTATATTTACGTTATTAGATTTTAACATCTCCCGTTTACTCTCGCGTATTTAAAATAATTCATTCGGTTAATTCACGCACCCGCTTTGAAACTTGAGGGTCTAAACTTGCCAAGTGGGCAAAGAATTGACTAGGTCAAATAGTCAAAGTGCTTCTCCTCCACTCAACCATTCACCTCCCATCTCATCTCATACTTTCACTTTTTCTCTCACTTCACTCAACACAAATTCATCATCTATTAAAGATCTAGCAAGCATCAAATCAAACAAATTATATATTTGGAATCCTCTCTTCATCCTATACAACTTAATACCAATTTTATCTCATTTGAGTAACTTTCTAAAATCACTAGATTCTTTGTTCTTGGTGTTTTTGACTTATAAAAGTGTTAATTAGTGTCTATGGCTTAAGTCTAACATGAATATATTATTGGTATGCTCGATCTTGTTGTTTTGAGTAACTAGCTTGAATATGAAATTGAAATGTCCCGTTCATATTGATTATAAACGTTCCATATTAATTGATTTCGTCGCGAGGTTTTGACCTCTATATGAGACGTTTTTCAAAGACTGCATTCATTTTTAAAACAACCATAACCTTTATTTTATCGATAAAGGTTTAAAAAGCATTACGTAGATTATCAAATAATGATAATCTAAAATATACCATTTACACACGACCATTACATAATGGTTTACAATAAGAATATATTACATCAAAAATAAGTTTCTTGAATGCAGTTTTTACATAATATCATAAAAGCATGGACTCCAAATCTTCTCCTTATTTTAGTATGCAACAGTGGAAGCTCTTAATAATCACCTGAGAATAAACATGCTTAAAACGTCAACAAAAATGATGGTGAGTTATAGGTTTAACCTATATATTATCAAATCATAGTAATAGACCACAAGATTTCATATTTCAATATACGTCCCATTCATAGAGATAAAAATCATTCATATGGTGAACACCTGGTAACCGACATTAACAAGATGCATATAGAATATCCCCATCATTCCGGGACACCCATCGGACATGATAAAATCGAAGTGCTAAAGCATTCCAAATTCCAGAATGGGGCTTGTTGGGCCCGATAGATCTATCTTTAGAATTCGCGTCAATTTGGGGGTCTCTTTCCAAATTCTTAGGCTACCAAGCTAAAAAGGGGCATATTCGGCTTCGATCATTCACCCATATAATGTAGTTTCATTTACTTGTGTCTATTTCGTAAAACATTTATAAAATTACATGTATTCTCATCCCAAAATACTAGATTTTTAAAAGTGGGAATATAACTCAATTTCACAGATTTTTACTTCGTCGGGAAGTGAGACTTGGCCACTGGTCGATTCACGAACCTATAATAAATATGTACATATATATCAAAGTATGTTCAAAATATATTTACAACATTTTTAATACGTTTTACTGTTTTAAGTTTATTAAGTCAGCTGTCCTCGTTAGTAACCTACATCTAGTTGTCCATAATTAGATGTACAGAAATAAATCGATATATATTATCTTTAATCAATCCACGACCGAGTGTATACACGTCTCAGGCTAGATCACAACTCAAAGTATATATTTTTTTGGAATCAACCTCAACCCTGTATAGCTAACTCCAACATTACTGCATATAGAGTGTCTATGGTTGTTCCAAATAATATATATAGATGGGTCGATATGATATGTCAAAACAGTTGCAAACGTGTCTATGGTATCCCAAGATTACATAATATATTAGAATACATGTATAATACAATATAAGTTAGCTAGGATATCATTAATATAGATTTGTTACCAATTTTCACGTAGCTACAACAAGCAAAAATATCCAATCTTGTTTTACCCATAACTTCTTCGTTTTAAATCCGTTTTGATTGTTTCAAGTTGCTATGGTTTCATATTGAACAAAAGTTTATGAATCTAAACAGAAAAATTATAAGTTTATAGTCAGAAATACAGGTTACAAGTCGTTTTTGTAAAGGTAGTCATTTCAGTCGAAAGAACGACGTCTAGATGACCATTCTGGAAAATATACTCCCACTTTGAGTTTAACCATGATTTTTGGATATAGTTTCATGTTCATAAGAAAAATCATTTTCCCAGAAGAACAACTTTTAAATCAAAGTTTATCATAGTTTTTAATTAACTAACCCAAAACAGCCCGCGGTGTTACTACGACGGCGTATATCCGGTTTTACGGTGTTTTTCGTGTTTTTCGGTTTTAAATCATTAAGTTAGCATATCATATAGATATAGAACATGTGTTTAGTTGATTTTAAAAGTCAAGTTAGAAGGATTAACTTTTGTTTGTGAACAAGTTTAGAATTAACTAAATTATGTTCTAGTGATTACGAGTTTAAACCTTCGGATAAGATAATTTTATATATATGAATCGAATGATGTTATGAACATCATTACTACCTCAAGTTTAGTAGGTAAACCTACTAGAAGTGACAATAAATGATCTAGCTTTAAAGGAGCTTGGATGGTTTGAATGTTCTTGAAGTAGGATCATGACACAAAACAAGGTCAAGTAAGATTTTTACTCGAATTAAGATAGTTTATAGTTATAGAAATTGAATCAAAGTTTGAATATGAATATTACTTTGAATAAGAAAGATAACCTACTATAAATAACAAAGGTTTCTTGATCTTACATTATTACTTGGAATGGATTAGAAAGCTTGGAAGTAAACTAGTACACTTGAAAGGATTTTCGAAGTGTTCTTGAAGTGTTCTTCCTAAGATGATTATAGCTTGATTCTTGAAGTAATTTTTGATGAAGATGATGATTAGCTACTGGAAAAATTTGTTCATAAGTGTGTGTGTGTGTGTGTGTGTGTGTGTTGAGAGAGAATTAGAAAGAGAATTGGAAGTGAAATTGAGTGAATGATGAGTGGTAAGTGGTGAGTGGGGTTAAAAGGAGTTCTAGTTAGTTGACTAGTTCATGGAAGAAGTTAAAATTGATTAGTCATGCATGAAATAATCAAGAGTGGAATCCCATGCTAGTTCCTATTGGTATATACCAATAGTAAGTACGTCTAGTAGCTGTGTATAATACGGGTATGAATACGACTAGAATTCTTGATGAAAAACGAATGGGAATGAAACTGTAACCATTTTTGTTAAGTATGAGTGTTTTGATATATGTCTTGAAGTCTTTCAAAAGTATATTATTACATCTAAATACACTACATGTATATACATTTTAACTGAGTCGTTAAGTCATCGTTAGTCGTTACATGTAAGTGTTGTTTTGAAACCTTTAAGTTAACGATCTCATTTAATGTTGTTAACCCATTATTTATTATATCTAATGAGATGTTAAATTATTATATTGTCATGATATTATGATATATTAATATATCTTAATATGATATATATACATTTAAATGTCGTTACAACGATAATCATTACATATATGCCTCGTTCGAAATCCTTAAGTTAGTAGTCTTGTTTTTAAATACGTAGTTCATTGTTAATATACTTAATGATATGTTTAATTATCATAATACCATGTTAACTATATATATATCCATATATATGACATTATATAGTTTTTACAAGTTTTAACGTTCGTGAATCACCGGTCAACTTGAATGGTCAATTGTCTATATAAAATCTATTTCAATTAATCAAGTCTTAACAAGTTTGAATGCTTAACATGTTAGAAAAACTTAATCATATAAATATCAATTTCATTTAATATATAAAAACATGGAAAAGTTCGGGTCACTACAGTACCTACCCGTTAAATAAAATTTCGTCCCGAAATTTTAAGCAGTTGGAGGTGTTGACGTATCTTCTGGAAATAAGTGCGGGTATTTCTTCTTCATCTGATCTTCTTATTCCCAGGTGAACTCGGGTCCTCTAAGAGCATTCCATAAAAATTTAACAATTGGTATCTTGTTTTGCTTAAGTCTTTTAACCTCACGATCTATTATTTCGACGGGTTCTTCGATGAATTGAAGTTTTTCGTTGATTTGGATTTCGTCTAATGGAATAGTGAGATCTTCTTTAGCAAAACATTTCTTCAAATTTGAGACGTGGAAAGTGTTATGTACAGCCGCGAGTTGTTGTGGTAATTCAAGTCGGTAAGCAACTGGTCCGACACGATCAATAATCTTGAATGGTCCAATATACCTTGGATTTAATTTCCCCCGTTTACCAAATCGAACAACGCCTTTCCAAGGTGCAACTTTAAGCATGTGATGACCCGGGAATTTTCGACCAAATTTAAACTTGAATCTTATTTGATTTTGTTACGATAAGCAAAGTCTGTAATGTTGAACCTCGAAAACTTTAGAGCTATGTTCATATATTCGAATTGACCTTTGACTATGCCCGACGATTCACGAACAATTATGTGTAAATAAATATGTAAATATATATAATTATAAATAAGAGTATATATATATAAACATCCTGAATTAATAAGGTATACTTTGAGCAAGTGGAATTAAAAATGTAAAATAGTGATTAGAATAATTAAGTCACTATTAAAACGAATATATATAAATGTATATATGGTATTATTATAAATCTATATATGATTTATATTAATAAGTATTAATATATTGTAATAAATATAAAATATATAAAAAAATAAATATTCAAATATGTTAAATATAAAATAAGTGTACATAATTAATAATATGTAATGTTAACATATTAAATGTAATTGTTATGTTATTATTATTATTATTATTATTATTATTAGTATTATTATTATTATTATTATTCTTATTATTGTTATTGTTATTAATATTAGTTATTTGTATTATTAATATTATTATAACATATAATATACAAATATGAAGTTGTTACATGTAATTTATTATTGTTAATATTATTGTTATTAATATCATTATTACTTTTATCATTATTAATGTTAACATTAGATATATATATATATATATATATATATATATATATGGGAAACTTGATATATATAATTTGTCATGTTATTGTTATTAAAATTATTATTAACATAAATAATAATATTACTAATGCCATTAACATTCTTATTCTTATTATTATCAATTATGAGAATTATTATTATCTATTATTAAGATTAGTGATATGATTATGATTATTACTTTTATTATTATTATTATTATTAATATTATTAATTATTAATTTATCAAAGATATAATTATTAAATTATAGTAATTTACGGATATTTTTTTCAAAGAAAGAATCCAAGTTCAGTACAAGTCACTATATTTTCTTTTGTAAATTGTCTGCTAGATTACCCCACCTACTTGCACAAGAAACGAAATTGTTACAAGTCTTTTTCTACCTTTATATTTTTTTTATTTTAATTATCTGTAATCTGTTAGGGTCTGTATCACGACTCAATTAAATCCAATATTGGTACAGCATCAGTCAACAATTGGTACTCCATATAATCTGCTGCATATCTGAAATATTAAAAAAATAAAAAACAAAAATGGAGGAAAACTGAAACCGTCTCCTCTGCACATCCACTTTTTAGCCATATCACAAATTCGAATCCAATTCAAAAATGTAACAATATAGTTTTGTTAGAAATCTTTCACTCAATCTTTCTGCAAAATCTCATATTTCAATTCGTTATATCAAGCTTGAATTTTCGAAGTCAAAGTTTTGAAGTTAAAAGTCAAACAAATCGTTCTTTGCAAAATTCGAACTCGTTTTGACATCTCCAGTTAAGATAATGATTGAGAGAGTTTATAAGCATGATTTAGAAACTATTTCATGCAGATATCATTTACCAAAATGTCCCAAAAATCAAATTTAATTTTTTTTTTTGCTGTTAAACAGCGACGGCTGTTGGCTGTCTTTATTTTTTTATTTTTTTTGTGTTTTCAAGTAATTTAAAGACTCATATGGATTGATTATGATTCGTATGAAAGTCCTAAAGCAGATAGATAATGTGTTGACGTTAATTTTGAGCTTGGTCGATTGATTGAGTGAGGAAGAAGATGAAATAAGAACAAGAAAGAATTATGAATTATAATAAAATGGGGTGGGTTATTCTCCAGATAAACAGATTAGAGCAGCTGGTTTAGGGGAGTGATGTCTATTCGGGAGGTCATGGGTTCGAGCCCTGCAGTGGCCTATTCTTTTTAGAACTTGAGTTGAAGGTAGTTTACTATATATATATATATATATATATATATATATATATATATATATATATATATATATATATATATATATATATATATATATATATATATATATATATATATATATATATATATATATATATATATATATATATATATATATATATATATATATATTTTACTAATATCATTATTATTATTATTATCATTATATTTGTTAATATTAATTGTTATTATTATTATTGTTATTGTTAGGATAAGTAATGTTAGTATTAACATAAATATTATAATGATCATTTATATAATTATCATTTATATAATTATCATTATCATTATTATTATTACTAGTATTATATTATTAGTATTATTATTACTAGCCTTATAAATATTATAACCATTGATAATATTATTACGTTAGTATTGTCCTTAAGTATTATTGTTATTATCGCTACTAACATTAATATTAACTTTATCATATTAATATTATAAGTATTATTAATAACATTACCAAATTTATCATTTTAAGTATTATTATCACTAGTATGATTATGATTATTATTATCATTTTATAAATATTAGTACTATCATTATTAACATAAGTATAATAATAGTATTAGTATCATTTTCGATAATTATTAGTATTAATATTGACGTAAGTATTATTATTAATAATATCACTTTCATTAAAATGATTATCATTAACGAGTATTGTTATTATTAAAAATTAATATAATCATTACTAAAAAGTATCATTACTATGAATATGTATATATTTTTTATATAAAAACTATTATTAATACTATCAATATTATTATTAAGAAAATTATTATTTTTATCAATATACTTATTCTAAGTATTACTATAACTATATTATGTAAACAAAAGATTTCTTAGATAAAAAGATATATAATATAAAACTTAACTATATTAAAAATTCTTATTTATTTAAATAAGATAACATATAATTTATTAATATAAAAATTATATCATTGATAATAATATATATAAATTTGTTCGATTACGATTATATGTATTAATATACATATGAATGATATTTTTGTCTCTATGCATGGGACGTATGATTATGAGAAATGAAAGTATGAAATCTTGTGGTCTATTAAAATTATGAAATGATTCTTTATGATAAACTAATGAACTCACCAACCTTTTGGTTGACACTTTAAAGCATGTTTATTCTCAGGTACGAAAGAAATCTTCCGCTGTGCATTTGCTCATATTAGAGATATTACTTGGAGTCATTCATGACATATTTCAAAAGATGTTGCATTCGAGTCGTTGAGTTCATCAAGATTATTATTAAGTCAATTATATTTGGATATATTATGAAATGCTTTACATGCCTGTCAACTGTCGATGTAACAAAAGTTTGTTTTTTAAAAACGAATGCAATGTTTGTAAAATTTATCATATAGAGGTCAATTACCTCGCGATGTAATCAACTGTTGTGAATCGTTTGTAATCGATATGGACTTCGTCTAGATGGATTAGGACGGGTATCTACAGTTGGTATCAGAGCGGTGGTCTTAGCGAACCAGGTCTTGCATTAGCGTGCCTAACTGATAGTCGTTAGGATGCATTAGTGAGTCTGGACTTCGACCGTGTCTGCATGTCAAAAGTTTTGCTTATCATTTTTATCGGAAAACATCTGCTTATCATCCTTAGGAAATTACCTACTCATTATTCTTAGTCTAGACATATTTTACTGCATTGACTGCATGAATAGTGTATAGACAAAATTCATATCTTAGCGTATCTGACAATTCATATCTTAGTGTATCTGTTACTGTAGACCTTGCCTGATATCTCTCGTAAATTTCTCCGTAATTTAAGGGATCCTGGTACTATATATATCTATGCAAATTATGCATTGAGAATACCATCTAACTATCAATTGATGCCACTAAACTCTTCATACCAAAAATCTTTCCTGAGATCGTTTAAGATGGCCTCTACGAATCGACCAAGTTCCTCTGACTCCGAAGACAGCGTGACAGGAGCACACCAACCAATCAACTACCGTGATTACTGGAGAAAATGGGGATGGGTTCGCGACATACTCACCTTATGGAGAAAGGAAGAAGGTACTCTATATCATGAATCAAATCTACCACCTAACCTTGGAGTACTTGACCCGCTCACCGGCGAACCCGTTCGCAATACCGTTTATACCCTATTTGCAAGAATTTTTCGTCTTGAAACTACCATTAATGGAACTAGAGAAGATATCCGACCTCTACCTCACATTGATAAACAACTCGGGTTAGTAGAAGAAGTTAGAGAACTCCGAGCTCGAGTATTAACTTTAGAGAGCACGGTATACAATTTGCAATCATCAACAGTATCACCAACACCAGTAACATCACCAGCCTTAGCACCAATGGCACCAGTACCACCAACAACCCAAGTTTCAACAATCCATGCCTCAACATCTCATTCTGTACCTCGAGTATAATTATCGTTCCACAAATCATTCTACATCATTTATCTTCGTTCGACATGACGATTATGTAAACTCTAATGTTTTAGAAATTATGTATCATAGTTCTAATCGTAAATCTGATGAGTTTAATATCACATTGACTCATTAAATCCATAATTACATCTGAAGAAAATATATATGTAAATATATTTTCATAAAGATTGTGATTAAAAATTCTTTCGTACAAACTGTTAATGGTACAAATATTTTAACGGGTAGGTAATACCCGAGAAATATTTAAGATTTCACATTAATAAGTTACATTGTACAGTCTTCGAATCTGATTCAACGGTCGATTACCATCCTACCTACATCTATCGATATACGAATCCGTTCACCACAGAATAACCATTTTCATTCAAATTCAATTTCATATTTTGATTTTTACTTACCAGAATCCAACAAGTGGCATAATGAAGAAATAATGGACACAATAAAAATTGTTTAGAAACAGACTAATTAACAATATGGAATTTTGTTAAGAAACCATGCTAACTGTTCCAGCTAACTGTTCCTAGCTAACTGATTACATTCTATTTATCGCATTTTATTTATTGCAATTTAATTATCGCAATTTACATTCCCGCAATTTTATTTATTGTCATCTAATTTCTGTTATTTACTTTATGCACTTTAGTTATCGTTATTTAATTCCTGTTATTTATTTTACGCACTTTAAATATCGGGACACGTATACAAGGTTTTGACATATCATATCGATGCATCTATATATATTATTTGGAATCACCATAGACACTCTATATGCAGTAATGATCAAGTTCTCTATACAGGGTTGAGGTTGATTCTATAATAATATATATACTTTGAGTTGTGATCGAGTCTGAGACATGTACACGGGTCCCGATACGTATTAATTAATTCGGATATTATATATTAAGCTATATATGTATTATCGGACTGTTAATTGTGGACTATCAAATATGGACTGTCGACATTGGATAATTAAAATGAATTAAAATATTGATTATAACATATGAAACTAAACATCTCTTCAAGTTTTCCACTTGATTTCAACTTAAACCTCATTTGTATCTTGACGATTCCAATCTGCGTTCAAACTTTCATGATTCTTGAAAACACCTCAATCGATAGGATGAATCAACCGCACTTTATCTACGGAAGGAAAGATTTATGCATATAGTTATGCACCTGAGAAACTCTCGGCAGCTGAGTAAAAGTTTAACACGTAGCCGCGTCAGATCCTTTGGCATTTATTAGCAAAAATAACTCTGCGATCCCTTTTCAAAGTAGCCAATTTTGTCACAGCTCTAGCAAGTCAACTTTGACTTTTCATTCGAAGTAGCCTTACTATAATCCTGATATATACAATTACCCTTTCGATGCTGGAGAATTCTTTTATATTCTACCATATTACCAATAGACGTACCAGCAACCTCGTTGCTTTTTGGCTTAAATCTCTCTGACAAAATCATTATATTTATTCATTGAAACATTATCATATACTCATCCGCATCTTGTAATGAGAACTACCATAACAATTACCGGGAATCAGCAATCAGTACTTTAAAAACTCACAGCATATCTACATCAACAGTTATATGTATGACATTTATCTCTTAGAATTATGATCTCTCATTCTGAAATTCTGAAAAGCACTCAGTCACAAATCAATACTCTGAATGTTGAAAAAGCTGAATGAAGCAGCAGAAATCATAGACAACCGTAAACGACCTTAATCATCGAAAGTTTGATGATAAAGAATAGTATGTTGGAAAAGCTCAGAAAAGTTGGAACTGAGAAACGGATTGAGCTAACCATGAAGGAGACCAAGGATAAATATAAGGACCAAACCCTATATTCAAAGGATTCAGGTAATTCTGGATCCGTTGAAATCTTTAGAGAATATCTTGCTCCGAAGTCATGTTAAAATCTTGCGGAAAAATCTTTCTCCATCAACCATCGAACTTAGAAATTCCAAAATATCATCATCAATATCTTTGATATTTCTGAGGATATTTTCACAAATATTCTCGTCCGAAATTATATACCTCCTCGTGCTTCATGTGTATCATTATATTGGAAATATTCAATAGAAAATTTAGTATTGAAAAGCAGATTATGCGAAACTATGAAGAAAGCCGTGGACAAATCACAAAGAATAAGTTTGACTTCGAAGAATCCAAATGATTCAATGTCTGCTAAAGTCTTTAATGAATATCTTGCTCCTTACTCTAAACCCTTGCAGACAATAGTTTCTATCATCCTCTGATCTTAGATATTCCAAGATATTATCGTATCTTTCATTATAAATATCCTCCATATTTCTGGAGATATTTTTATAACTATTTTTATCCGAAATCATTAATCTCTTCGTGCTATCAGTGTTACATCATATAGAAACTGTTAGTTTCTATATTCTGTAAACTTTCGAGCTTAAAATGTGAATGTTATTGAAGTAATGTTGGGAACTGATGCATGAGATAGTATAATATAATGACACTTGATCAACGTGATTATATTACAGTAAGTCATGCTGAGTTTCTAATGGGACGTGATGATTCACAGAACGTCATCATGTGCCATGTTACATAACTCTATCATTCTGCTTAACTTCTGAACATATCAAGAAAGTATATTCTTGATAATTCTATTCTCAGTGAATCTGGTAATTTGACAAATCAAATCAGGCTATTACGTTCCTTCTTATTTAGAACAGTAACAATGTTCATTCTGAAACTTATATCTGCGAATTCTGGACCATTACAAGAGATGCCAAATCGCCAGAAGAAGAAACGAAGGGAAAAAGCTCTGAAATAGAAATTGGAATATAAATCGCAGCAAATAGGAGGGAGTATTAACTGTGGATGATAATGATTAGAGGAAACAAAAATGGGGATATTGAAATATAAGGGGAGATATAAAGCCTGATAACAACGCATAAATTACAAACCGTGTATATCAATGTTTATTGCAACATAAAGACACGGGAGAATTAAAAGCACAATAACCCCAAGAGCAAAGTAGAAGTAAGCAGATTCCTCGGGTGGAAGTTGAAAAAGGAGAATGATTGTTACGATAGTAAGGATAAGGACAAGGATTAGAACTGGATTAAGCATTTCCACAATCTTTTAGATGTATGAACTAAGGAAGAGAGTATGGGAATAGTGAGAATAATGGAACGGAAGAGCTTGATTTATAATGGAAATATCAGAAAGAGAAATCGAGGCAGATCACCGTATTTAATTATAGATATCTTAATTTCCTAATTCGCAGAAGAATCAAATCTTTTAGATTTCGAAGATTTTTTTTTAAATCCCTTGAATTCCGGAATTCAACCCTTACTCTGTCAAAAGTTAAGATGAATCTTTACTTTCCTATTTCACTTTTTGGTGATAGCTTCATTCGTGCTCTTTGAATAATCGAATTATTTTATCTGAATTATTTAATAATGATAAAACTTTATTTATCAGCTCATATTTGTCATGAAAACATATTTATTGTTAGTCATGATGACCTCACTCAAATTTCGGGACGAAATTTCTTTAACGGGTAGGTACTGTGATGACCCGGGAATTTTTGACCAAATTTAAACTTGAATCTTATTTGATTTTGTTACGATAAGCAAAGTCTGTAATGTTGAACGTCGAAAACTTTAGAGCTATGTTCATATATTCGAATTGACCTTTGACTATGCCCGACGATTCACGAACAATTATGTGTAAATAAATATGTAAATATATATAATTATAAATAAGAGTATATATATATAAACATCCTGAATTAATAAGGTATACTTTGAGCAAGTGGAATTAAAAATGTAAAATAGTGATTAGAATAATTAAGTCACTATTAAAACGAATATATATAAATGTATATATGGTATTATTATAAATCGATATATGATTTATATTAATAAGTATTAATATATTGTAATAAATATAAAATATATAAAAAAATAAATATTCAAATATGTTAAATATTAAATAAGTGTACATAATTAATAATATGTAATGTTAACATATTAAATGTAATTGTTATGTTATTATTATTATTATTATTATTATTATTATTATTATTATTATTATTATTGTTATTGTTATTAATATTAGTTATTTGTATTATTAATATTATTATAACATATAATATACAAATATGAAGTTGTTACATGTAATTTATTATTGTTAATATTATTGTTATTAATATCATTATTACTTTTATCATTATTAATGTTAACATTAGATATAAATACATATATATATATATATATATATATATATATATATATATATATATATATATATATAATATATATATATATGGGAAACTTGATATATATAATTTGACATGTTATTTTTATTAAAATTATTATTAACATAAATAATAATATTACTAATGCCATTAACATTCTTATTCTTATTATTATCAATTATGAGAATTATTATTATGTATTATTAAGATTAGTGATATGATTATGATTATTACTTTTATTATTATTATTATTAGTATTTGTATTATTATTAATATTATTAATTATTAATTTATCAAAGATATAATTATTAAATTATAGTAATTTACGGATATTTTTTTCAAAGAAAGAATCCAAGTTCAGTACAAGTCACTATATTTTCTTTTGTAAATTGTCTGCTAGATTACCCCACCTACTTGCACAAGACAAGAAATTGTTACAAGTCTTTTTCTACCTTTATATTTTTTTTATTTTAATTATCTGTAATCTGTTAGGGGTCTGTATCACGACTCAATTAAATCCAATATTGGTACAGCATCAGTCAACAATTGGTACTCCATATAATCTGCTGCATATCTGAAATATTAAAAAAAAAAAAAAAAAAATGGAGGAAAACTGAAACCGTCTCCTCTGCACATCCACTTTTTAGCCATATCACAAATTCGAATCCAATTCAAAAATGTAACAATATAGTTTTGTTAGAAATCTTTCACTCAATCTTTCTGCAAAATCTCATATTTCAATTCGTTATATCAAGCTTGAATTTTCGAAGTCAAAGTTTTGAAGTTAAAAGTCACACAAATCGTTCTTGGCAAAATTTGAACTCGTTTTGACATCTCCAGTTAAGATAATGATTGAGAGAGTTTATAAGAATGATTTAGAAACTATTTCATGTAGATATCATTTACCAAAACTTCCCAAAAATCAAATTTAATTTTTTTTTTTTGCTGTTAAACAGCGACGGCTGTTGGCTGTCTTTATTTTTTTATTTTTTTGTGTTTTCAAGTAATTTAAAGACTCATATGGATTGATTATGATTCGTATGAAAGTCCTAAAGCAGATAGATAATGTGTTGACGTTAATTTTGAGCTTGGTCGATTGATTGAGTGAGGAAGAAGATGAAATAAGAACAAGAAAGAATTATGAATTATAATAAAATGGGGTGGGTTATTCTCCAGATAAATGGATTAGAGCAGTTGGATTAGGGGAGTGATGTCTATTCGGGAGGTCATGGGTTCGATCCCTGCAGTGGCCTATTCTTTTTAGAACTTGAGTTAAAGGTAGTTTACTATATATATATATATATATATATATATATATATATATATATATATATATATATATATATATATATATATATATATATATATATATATATATATATATATATATATATATATATATTTACTAATATCATTATTATTATTATTATCATTATATTTGTTAATATTAATTGTTATTATTATTATTGTTATTGTTAGGATAAGTAATGTTAGTATTAACATAAATATTATAATGATCATTTATATAATTATCATTTATATAATTATCATTATCATTATTATTATTACTAGTATTATATTATTAGTATTATTATTACTAGCCTTATAAATATTATAACCATTGATAATATTATTACGTTAGTATTGTCCTTAAGTATTATTGTTATTATCGCTACTAACATTAATATTAACTTTATCATATTAATATTATAAGTATTATTAATAACATTACCAAATTTATCATTTTAAGTATTATTATCACTAGTATGATTATGATTATTATTATCATTTTATAAATATTAGTACTATTATTATTAACATAAGTATAATATTAGTATTAGTATCATTTTCGATAATTATTAGTATTAATATTGACGTAAGTATTATTATTAATAATATCACTTTCATTAAAATGATTATCATTAACGAGTATTGTTATTATTAAAAATTAATATAATCATTACTAAAAAGTATCATTACTATGAATATGTATATATTTTTTATATAAAAACTATTATTAATACTATCAATATTATTATTAAGAAAATTATTATTTTTATCAATATACTTATTCTAAGTATTACTATAACTATATTATGTAAACAAAAGATTTCTTAGATAAAAAGATATATAATATAAAACTTAACTATATTAAAAATTCTTATTTATTTAAATAAGATAACAAATAATTTATTAATATAAAAATTATATCATTGATAATAATATATATAAATTTGTTCGATTACGATTATATGTATTAATATACATATGAATGATATTTTTGTCTCTATGCATGGGACGTATGATTATGAGAAATGGAAGTATGAAATCTTGTGGTCTATTAAAATTATGAAATGATTCTTTATGATAAACTAATGAACTCACCAACCTTTTGGTTGATACTTTAAAGCATGTTTATTCTCAGGTACGAAAGAAATCTTCCGCTGTGCATTTGCTCATATTAGAGATATTACTTGAAGTCATTCATGACATATTTCAAAAGATGTTGCATTCGAGTCGTTGAGTTCATCAAGATTATTATTAAGTCAATTATATTTGGATATATTATGAAATGCTTTACATGCCTGTCAACTGTCGATGTAACAAAAGTTTGTCTTTTAAAAATGAATGCAATGTTTGTAAAATTTATCATATAGAGGTCAATTACCTCGCGATGTAATCAACTGTTGTGAATCGTTTGTAATCGATATAGACTTCGTCCGGATGGATTAGGACGGGTATCTACAAAGCATGACCATCTCTCGAATTTCAAATTCTATATCTTTTCTTTTAATGTCCGCGTAGCTCTTTTGTCGACCTTGGGCAGTTTTCAACCGTTGTTGAATTTGGATGATCTTCTCGGTAGTTTATTGTATTATCTCCGGACCCGTAATCTGTCTATCCCCCACTTCACTCGAACAAATCGGAGACCTGCACTTTCTACCATAAAGTGCTTCAAACGGTGCCATCTCAATGCTTGAATGATAGATGTTGTTGTAGAAAAATTATGCTAACGGTAGATGTCGATCCCAACTGTTTCCGAAATCAATAACACATGCTCGTAGCATGTCTTCAATCATTTGTATCGTCCTTTTGCTCTGCCCATCAGCTTGTGGATGATAGGTGTAGTGACCCGAACTTTTCCATGTTTATATATATTAATTGAGATTGATATTTACATGACTAAATGTTTCCAATGTGTTAAGCAATCAAACTTGTTAAGACTTGATTAAATGAAATAAGTTTCAAATAGACAATTGATCACCCAAGTTGACCGGCGATTCACGAACTTTACAAATTTGTAAAAACTACATCTTGTGGTATATATAGACATATATATATGGTTGACATGAGATTATGATGAGTAAATATCTCACTAAGTATATTAACAATGTGTGATATACATAAGAAATGAGATTACTAAGTTAAGAAACTCGAAATGATATATATAACGATTATCGTTATGATAACGTCTACTAAATACATATGTATCATATTAAGATATTGATACACTATATTTAACATAATAAAATTATATTTAAATATATCATTAAGTGTGTTAACAATGAACTACATATGTAAAAACAAGACTACTAACTCAAGAATTATGAAACGAGACATATGTAACGATTATCGTTGTAACGATATTTTAATGTATATATCATATTAAGAGATATTCATACATCATGATATCATGATAATATAATAATTTAACATCTCATTTGATATAATAAACATTGAGTTAACAACATTAATTGAGATCGTTAACTTAAAGGTTTCAAAACAACACTTACATGTAACGACTAACGAAGACTTAACGACTTCATTAGAATGTAGATACATGTTGTGTTTTGATATGTATTCTTACACTTTTTAAAGACTTAAAGACACATATCAAAGTACTTCTACTTAACAAAAATGCTTACAATTACATCCTCTTTCAGTTTCATCAACAATTCTACTCGTATGCACCCGTATTCGTACTTGTACAATACACAGCTTTTAGATGTATGTACTACTGGTATATACACTCCAATAATCAGCTCTTAGCAGCCCATGTGAGTCACCTAACACATGTGGGAACCATCATTTGGCAACTAGCATGAAATATCTCATAAAATTACAAAAATATTAGTAATCATTCATGACTTATTTACATGAAAACAAAATTACATATCCTTTATATCTAATCCATATACCAACGACCAAAAACACCTACAAACACTTTCATTCTTCAATTTTCTTCATCTAATTGATCTCTCTCAAGTTCCATCTTCAAGTTCTAAGTGTTCTTCATAAAGTCCATAAATATAGTTTCATAAAAATCAAGAATACTTCCAAGTTTGCAAGTCTACTTCCAAGCTTTCTAATCTATTCCAAGTATCATCTAAGATCAAGGAACCTTTGTTTTTTATAGTAGTTTATCTTTCTAATTCAAGGTAATATTCATATTCAAACTTTGATTCAATTTCTACAACTATAACAATCTTATTTCGAGTGAAAATCTTACTTGTTTTCGTGTCATGATTCTGCTTCAAGAACTTTCAAGCCATCCAAGGATCCTTTGAAGCTAGATCTATTTTTCTCATTTCCAGTAGTTTTATCCAGAAAACTTGAGGTAGTAATGATGTTCATAACATCATTTAATTCATACATATAAAGCTATCTTATTCGAAGGTTTAAACTTGTAATCACTAGAACATAGTTTAGTTAATTCTAAACTTGTTCACAAACAAAAGTTAATACTTCTAACTTGACTTTTAAAATCAACTAAACACATGTTCTATATCTATATGATATGCTAACTTAATGATTTAAAACCTGGAAACACGATGAACACCATAAAATCGGATATACGACGTCGTAGTGAAACCGGGGGCTGTTTTGGTTTGGATAATTAAAAACTATGATAAACTTTGATTTAAAAGTTGTTCTTTTGAGAAAATGATTTTTCATATGAACATGAAACTATATACAAAAATCTTGGTTAAACTCAAAGTGAAAGTATGTTTTTCAAAATGGTCATCAAGATGTCGTTCTTTCGACGGAAATGACTACCTCTTTAGTAATTGACATGTAACTTAAATTTCCAACTATAAACCTATACTTTTTATGTTTGGAATCTTAAATTAGAGTTCAATATGAAACCATAGCAATTTGATTCACTCAAAATGGATTTAAAATGAAGAAGTTATGGGTAAAACAAGATTGGATATTTTTGATCTTTTTAGCTACGGGAAATGTTTAACAAATCTATATAAATCATATCCTAGCTAACTTATATTGTATTATACATGTATTATACATGTATTCTAATATATTATGTAATCTTGAGATGCCATAGACACGTATACAAATGTTTTGACATATCATATCGACCCATGTATATATATTATTTGGAACAACCATAGACACTCTATATGCAGTAATGTTGGAGTTAGCTATACAGGGTTGAGGTTGATTCCAAAAATATGTATACTTTGAGTTGTGATCTAGCCTGAGACGTGTATACACTGGGTCGTGGATTGATTCAAGATAATATATATCGATTTATTTCTGTACATCTAACTGTGGACAACTAGTTGTCGGTTACTAACGAGGACAGCTGACTTAATACACTCAAATCTTTAAAACATAATAAAAATGGTTGTAATTATATTTTGATCATACTTTGATATATATGTACATATTTGTATAGGTTCGTGAATCGATCCGTGGCAAAGTCTTATTTCCGAGGAAGGAAATATCTGTGAAAGTGAGTTATAGTCCCACTTTTAAAATCTAATATTTTTGGGATGAGAATATATGCAGGTTTTATAAATGATTTACAAAATAGACACAAGTACGTGAAACTACATTCTATGGTTGAATTATTGAAATCAAATATGCCCCTTTTTATTAAGTCTGGTAATCTAAGAATTAGGGAACAGACACCCTAATTGACGTGAATCCTAAAGATAGATCTATTGGGCCTAACAAACCCCATCCAAAGTACCGAATGCTTTAGTACTTCGAAATTTATATCATATTCGAAAGGTGTCCCAGAATGATGGGGATATTCTTATATATGCATCTTGTTAATGTCAGTTACCAGGTGTTCACCATATGAATGATTTTTATCTCTAAGTATGGGATGTGTATTGAAATATGAAATTTTGTGGTCTATTGTTACGATTTGATATATATAGGTTAAACATATAACTCATCAACATTTTTGTTGACGTTTAAAGCATGTTTATTCTCAGGTGAATACTAAGAGCTTCCGCTGTTGCATACTAAAATAAGGACAAGATTTAGAGTCCATGTTTGTATGATATTGTGTAAAAACTGCATTCAAGAAACGTATGTCGATTTAATATATTTCTATTGTAAACCATTATGTAATGGTCGTGTGTAAACAGCATATTTTAGATTATCATTATTTGATAATCTACGTAAAGCTTTTTAAACCTTTATTTATGAAATAAAGGTTATGGTTGTTTTAAAAATGAATGCAGTCTTTGAAAAACGTCTCATATAGAGGTCAAAATCTTGCAACGATATCAATTAATATGGAACGTTTATAATCAATATGAACGGGACATTTCAATAGGCAGTACTCATGTCTAGACGAGTTCCTAATGCTTGCTGTAATGTCTACCAGAATCTTGAAATAAATCTGCCATCCCTATCAGAGATAATAGAGATTGGTATTCCAAGTCTGGAGATGACTTCCTTCAAATACAGTCGTGCTAACTTCTCCATCTTGTCATCTTCTCTTATTGACAAGAAGTGTGCTGATTTGGTGAGACGATCAACTATTACCCAAATAGTATCAAAACCACTTGCAGTCCTTGGCAATTTAGTGATGAAATCCATGGTAATGTTTTCCCATTTCCATTCTGGGATTTCGGGTTGTTGAAGTAGACCTGACGGTTTCTGATGCTCAGCTTTGACCTTAGAACACGTCAAGCATTCTCCTACATATTTAGCAACATCAGCTTTCATACATGGCCACCAAAAATGTTTCTTAAGAACCTTGTACATCTTTCCCATTCCAGGATGTATTGAGTATCTGGTTTTATGAGCTTCTCTAAGTAGCATTTCTCTTATATCTCCAAATTTTGGTACCCAAATTCTTTCAGCCCTATACCGGGTTTCGTCTTCCTGAATATTAAGATACTTCTCCGATCCTTTGGGTATTTCATCCCTTAAGTTTCCCTCTTTTAAAACTCCTTGTTGCACCTCCTTTATTTGAGTAATAAGGTTAGTGTGAATCATTATATTCATAGCTTTTACTCGAATAGGTTCTCTGTCCTTTCTGCTCAAGGCGTCAGCTACCACATTTGCCTTCCCCGGGTGGTAACGAATCTCAAAGTCATAATCATTCAACAATTCAATCCATCTGCGCTGCCTCATGTTCAGTTGTTTCTGATTAAATATGTGTTGAAGACTTTTGTGGTCGGTATATATAATACTTTTGACCCCATATAAGTAGTGCCTCCAAGTCTTTAATGCAAAAACAACCGCGCCTAATTCCAAATCATGCGTCGTATAATTCTGCTCGTGAATCTTCAATTGTCTAGACGCATAAGAAATTACTTTCGTTCGTTGCATTAATACACAACCGAGACCTTGCTTTGAGGTGTCACAATATATCACAAAATCAACATTCCCTTCAGGTAATGACAATATAGGTGATGTAGTTAACTTTTTCTTCAACAATTGAAACGCTTTTTCTTGTTCATCCTTCCATTCAAATTTCCTCCCTTTATGCATTAACGCAGTCAAGAGTTTTGCTATTTTGGAAAAATCTTGGATGAATCTCCTGTAATAACCAGCTAGCCCTAAAAATTGGCGTAGGGTTTTCCACTTTTCAACGGTTTTAATCTTTGCCGGATCCACTTGAATACCTTCTTTGTTCACTATGTGACCAAGGAATTGAACTTCTTCCAACCAAAATGAACACTTTGAAAACTTAGCGTACAGTTTTTCTTTCCTCAATAACTCTAGCACTTTTCTCAAATGTTCTTCGTGCTCTTGGTCATTCTTTGAGTAAATAAGTATGTCATCGATGAAAACATTGACAAACTTGTCAAGGTATGGTCCACACACTCGGTTCATGAGGTCCATGAACACAGCTGGTGCGTTAGTCAATCCAAACGACATAACCATAAACTCGTAATGACCGTAACGCGTCCTAAAAGCAGTCTTCGGAATATCATCCTCCTTCACCCGCATTTGATGATATCCAGAACGTAAATCAATCTTCGAATAAATCGACGAGCCTTGTAGTTGATCAAATAAGTCGTGAATTCTCGGTAGTGGATAATGGTTCTTGATGGTAAGTTTGTTCAACTCTCGGTAGTAGATACACAACCTAAATGTACCATCCTTCTTCTTGACAAACAAAATAGGAGCTCCCCATGGTGATGTGCTTGGTCGAATGAAACCACGCTCTAAAAGTTCCTGTAACTGACTTTGTAATTCTTTCATTTCACTGGGTGCGAGTCTGTATGGAGCACGAGCTATTGGTGCAGCTCCTGGTACAAGGTCTATTTGAAATTCAACGGATCGATGTGGGGGTAATCCCGGTAATTCTTTCGAAAATACATCGGGAAATTCTTTTGCGACAGGAACATCACTGATGTTCTTTTCTTCAGGTTTAACTTCCTTGATGTATGCTAGAATGACGTAACAACCTTTTCTTATTAGTTTTTGTGCCTTCAAACTACTAATAAGATTAAATTTCGCATTGTTCTTTTCTCCGTACACCATTAAAGGTTTTCCCTTTTCACGCATAATACGAATCGCATTTTTGTAACAAACGACCTCTGCTATCACCTTTTTCAACCAGTCCATACCAATTATTACATCAAAACTCCCTAACTCGACTGGTATTAAATCAATTTTAAACGTTTCATCCCCCAGTTTAATTTCTCTATCCCGACATATATTATCTGCTGAAATTAATTTACCGTTTGCTAATTCGAGTAAAAATTTACTATCCAAAGGCATCAATGGGCAACTTAACTTAGCACAAAAATCTCTACTCATATAGCTTCTATCTGCATCCGAATCAAATAAAACATAAGCATATTTATTATCAATAAGAAACGTACCAGTAACAAGCTCCAAGTCTTCCTGCGCTTCTACCGTATTAATATTGAAAACTCTTCTGCGGCCCTGCCCATTAGTATTCCCTTGATTCGGGCAATTACTTCTAATGTGGCCCGATTTTCCACATCCATAACAAACAAAGGCGGCATTACTTCTTTCGCCACTATTTGTTCCTTTAGTTCTATTAAACTTTGGTCCGTAGACCTCACACTTTTTCGTACCATGACCAGTTCTTTTACACTTGGTGCAAAATGTCGTGCAGAACCCATTCTGGTGGTACTCTTCACACCTTTGGCATTTTTGGTTTTTGTTGCCGTTGTTGTTATTGAGGTTGTTGTTGGGATTGTTATTGTTGTTGGAACGGTTGTTGTAGTTGTTGTTGTTGGGACGTTTGTTGTAGTTATTGTTGGGATTGCAGTTATTGTTGCGATTGTTGTTGCGATTGTGGTTGTAATTGTTGTTGTTGTTGTATTGGTGACCCTTGTAACTGGTTTCTTCCCACTTTCTCTTGAGTTATTTCGTGTTGGATTCTTCAGTCGCCTACTCTTTAATTCTTCCCTTAATCTGATTTATGAGTTTATGAGCCATTCAACTTGCCTTTTGTATGGAAGCGGGCTCGTGTGAACTCACATCTTCTTGAATCGTTACTGGTAACCCTTTTATAAATGCATCGATCTTCTCTTCTTCATCTTCGAACGTTCCTGGACATAATAGGCACAACTCTGTGAATCGTCGTTCATATGTGGTAATGTCAAACCCTTGTGTTCGTAACTCTCTAAGCTCTACCTTGAGATTATTGACTTCGTTTCTAGGACGGTACTGCTCATTCATCAATTGCTTGAATGCCGACCACGGTAGTGAGTAAGCAGCATTTTACCCTACCTGTTCAAGATAGGTGTTCCACCATGTTAATGCAGTACCTGTGAAGGTATGCTTAGCGTACTTAACTTTGTCCCTCTTCAGTACACTTACTTATGGCAAACACCGATTCGACTTTCTCAGTCCACCTTTTCAATCCAATTGGTCCTTCAGTTCCATCAAATTCCAAATGTTTGCAGGCAGTGAATTCTTTGAAGGAGCATCCTACACGATTTCTTGTGGAATTAGTTCCACTGCTAGATCCAGAGTTATTGTTATTTTGCATCGCAACCTGTACTATGGCTATGTTTGCTGCAAGGAAAAAACGGAAGTCTTCCTCGCTCATGTTCAAATTCTGACGAGTCGCCGGTGCCATTTCCTTCAAAAATAGCCAAAATAATTGAGTTAATCATATAGAATTTAAGAGTAGTCAATAGTATCTCGTAGCATTATATGAACTTATTTATAAAAGCTTTTTCTTCATATTAGCATTTTATATTTTTAATTCGGGTAGTACCTACCCGTTAAGTTCATACTTACTAGCTACTATACAACTCAACTACTACGCTTCTATATGAAAAATTTATTACAATAATATTTCGCGTTCAAACCTTTATACAAAATTTTACAAACTTACAATAACACCATTATACATATAGGATGAAATATAGCACATAATATCTTTGCTATTCAGCAGCTATAAAGGCAATTCTAGTTAATACGCAAGTTGTTCAGCAAAGGCAATAAAGACACATAATTCATAAGTCCAGAAACAGGTCATGCATTCTGGTTTTACTAAAACGACTTCCCATCCTTGGTCTTGTGGAAAGTAACCATTATGACCATTGGCTAGGCAGCATGTTGTAATGTCGTCAAAAGGACGAGGGTTTCGTAATGCCCAACAGCCTCGTAGCAATCTAAAAACCTTGTTTCTCACCTCAACTATTGAATCCGTCACTTGTGAAAAGGTTTTATTTAAAAGTTGTAATCCGATGTTCTTTTTCTCAATTTGGTAAGAAGCGAACATCACTAACCCGTAAGCATAACATGCTTCTTTATATTGCATGTTAGAAGCTCTTTCTAACTAGCGAAATCCTATGTTGGGATATGTTGAGTCAAAATAGGTTCTTAACCAATAGCGTAAAATTGCATTTGGGTTCCCCCCATTTAACGCTTTAAAGAAAACACGGCGTAACTTACGGTCTCCCCAATGTGATATACCCCACCTATCAAAGGAAAGCCTTTTATAAACTAAGGCATTTCTGGAAAGTCTTTCAAATGTCTGACAAGTTAATTTCGCCATAACTAAATGTACTGATGAATTCCGACCGACTCTAGACAAGATTTCCTCAATCATATCCTCTGGTAGGTCTTCTAAAATATTCGGTTGTCTACCCTTAACGTCCATTTTGTTTTTATACTGTAAAATAGCCAAGATTAGATTCGTAAAAGATAAATAACAAACAATTAATGCAATTTTTACATAGAACATAAAAGTACAAGCACACTACAATACATATAATACACAACATGATTACAACTCCCTAATCTGAATCACTGGTTTCTTCTTCTTCGGACTTGGTTTGCTTTCCTAATTTTCTAGGGATATATGGTGTTCCTCTAATACGAGCCGTCGTTTTCCACAATGGTTTAGAAAAACCTGGTGGTTTAGAGGTTCCCGTGTTATTGTTACACTTTAGGAAATACGGATGTTGCCGATACATATAAAGCTCATCGGGGTTGGAATCAGGTTTCTCTATTTTTATACCTTTTCCCTTATTATTTTCTTTTGCTATATTAAATTGGGTCGAGGTAATTTCTATAACATCATCGGAATCCGCATCGGGATCCGATTCATCGGAAAATTAGTAATCTTCCAAATATTTTGCTTCTTTGGTGGAAACACCATTGACCATTTTTAACTTTGGTCCATTGGTTGAGGATTTTCTTTTATTTAAATGATTTACTGTAGGTATCAATATTTCTTTCTCCGGAACCTCTTCTTCTTTTGGTTCCTCCTCTTCCGATTCCTCCTCTTCTGGTTCCTCTTATTCTGGTTCCTCCTCTTCCGGTTCCTCTTCTTCTGGTTCCTCCTCTTCTGGTTCCTCTTCGAGAATTTGTGAATCTTCCCAAAGTATATTCGACTCTTCATTATTATTAGGTGAGTCGATGGGATTTGTACTAGTGGTAGACATCTATCACACAATATCAAACATATAAGAGGTTAATATATCACATAATAATTACATGTTAATAATATATAGTTTCCAACAAAAAAGTTAAGCAATCGTTTTTTTTTTTAAGAAAAACACGGTCGAAGTCCAGACTTACTAATGCATCCTAACAAACTCGGTAAGACACACTAATGCAAAAATTCTGGTTCTCTAAGACCAACGCTCGGATACCAACTGAAATGTCCCGTTCATATTGATTATAAACGTTCCATATTAATTGATTTCGTCATGAGGTTTTGACCTATATATGAGACATTTTTCAAAGCCTCCATTCATTTTTAAAACAACCATAACCTTTATTTTATCGATAAAGGTTTAAAAAGCATTACGTAGATTATCAAATAATGATAATCTAAAATATATCGTTTACACACGACCATTACATAATAGTTTACAATAAGAATATATTACATCAAAAATAAGTTTCTTGAATGCAGTTTTTACATAATATCATAAAAGCATGGACTCCAAATCTTGTCCTTATTTTAGTTTGTAACAGCGAAAGCTCATAATAATCACCTGAGAATAAACATGCTTAAAACGTCAATAAAAATGTTGGTGAGTTATAGGTTTAACCTATATATTATCAAATCATAGTAATAGACTACAAGATTTCATATTTCAATATACATCCCATACATAGAGATAAAAATCATTCATATGGTGAACACCTGGTAACCGACATTAACAAGATGCATATAGAATATCCCCATCATTTTGGGACACCCATCGGACATGATAAAATCGAAGTACTAAAGCATTCTAAATTCTAGAATAGGGCTTGTTGGGCCCGATTGATCTATCTTTAGGATTCGCGTCAATTTGGGGGTCTGTTCCCAAATTCTTAGGCTAACA
The DNA here is from genome assembly GCF_046630445.1 of Rutidosis leptorrhynchoides. NCBI lineage: Eukaryota > Viridiplantae > Streptophyta > Magnoliopsida > Asterales > Asteraceae > Rutidosis > Rutidosis leptorrhynchoides. The sequence goes on along the minus strand of NC_092335.1, from coordinate 316,951,903 downwards.
AGCTAAAAAGGGGCATATTCGGCTTCGATCATTCACCCATATAATGTAGTTTCATTTACTTGTGTCTATTTCGTAAAACATTTATAAAATTACATGTATTCTCATCCTAAAATATTAGATTTTTAAAAGTGGGACTATAACTCACTTTCACATATTTTTTACTTCGTCGGGAAGTAAGACTTGACCACTGGTCGATTCACGAACCTATAACAAATATGTACATATATATCAAAGTATGTTCAAAATATATTTACAACATTTTTATACGTTTTACTGTTTTAAGTTTATTAAGTCAGCTGTCCTCGTTAGTAACCTACATCTAGTTGTCCATAGTTAGATGTACAGAAATAAATCGATATATATTATCTTGAATCAATCCACGACCCAGTGTATACACGTCTCAGGCTAGATCACAACACAAAGTATATATATTTTTGGAATCAACCTCAACCCTGTATAGCTAACTCCAACATTACTGCATATAGAGTGTCTATGGTTGTTCCAAATAATATATATAGATGGGTCGATATGATATGTCAAAACATTTGCATACGTGTCTATGGTATCCCAAGATTACATAATATATTAGAATACATGTATACTACAATATAAGTTAGCTAGGATATGATTAATATAGATTTGTTACCAATTTTCACGTAGCTACAACAAGCAAAAATATCCAATCTTGTTTTACCCATAACTTCTTCGTTTTAAATCCGTTTTGAGTGTTTCAAGTTGCTATGGTTTCATATTGAACTTAAGTTTATGAATCTAAACAAAAAAAGTATAAGTTTATAGTCAGAAATACAGGTTACAAGTTGTTTTTGTAAAGGTAGTCATTTCAGTCGAAAGAACGACGTCTAGATGACCATTTTGGAAAGCATACTTCCACTTTGAGTTTAACCATGATTTTTGGATATAGTTTCATGTTCATAAGAAAAATCATTTTCCCAGAAGAACAACTTTTAAATCAAAGTTTATCATAGTTTTTAATTAACTAACCCAAAACAGCCTGCGGTGTTACTAAGACGGCGTATATCCGGTTTTACGGTGTTTTTCGTGTTTTCCGATTTTAAATCATTAAGTTAGCATATCATATAGATATAGAACATGTGTTTAGTTGATTTTAAAAGTCAAGTTAGAAGGATTAACTTTTGTTTGTGAACAAGTTTAGAATTAACTAAACTATGTTCTAGTGATTACGAGTTTAAACCTTCGAATAAGATAGTTTTATATATATAAATCGAATGATGTTATGAACATCATTACTACCTCAAGTTTAGTAGGTAAACCTACTGGAAGTGACAAGAAATGATCTAGCTTCAAAGGAGCTTGGATGGCTTGAATGTTCTTGAAGTAGGATCATGACACAAAACAAGTTTAAGTAAGATTTTTACTCGAATTAAGATAGTTTATAGTTATAGAAATTTAATCAAAGTTTGAATATGAATATTACATTGAATAATAAAGATAACCTACTATAAATAACAAAGGTTTCTTGATCTTAGATGATTAGTTGGAATGAATTAGAAAGCTTGTAAGTAAACTAGTAAACTTGAAAGGATTTTCGAAGTGTTCTTGAAGTGTTCTTCCTAAGATGATTATAGCTTGATTCTTGAAGTAATTTTTGATGAAGATGATGATTAGCTACTGTAAAAAATCATTCATAAGTGTGTGTGTGTGTGTGTTGAGAGGGAATTAGAAAGAGAATTGGAAGTGAAATGGAGTGAATGATGAGTGGTAAGTGGTGAGTGGGGTTAACAGGAGTTCTAGTTAGTTGACTAGTTCATGGTAGAAGTTAAAATTGATTAGTCATGCATGACATAATCAAGTGTGGACTCCCATGCTAGTTCCTATTGGTATATACCCATAGTAAGTACGTCTAGTAGCTGTGTATAATACGGGTATGAATACGACTAGAATTCGTGATGAAAAAAGAATGGGAATGTAACTGTAACCATTTTCGTTAAGTATGAGTGTTTTGTTATATGTCTTGAAGTCTTCCAAAAGTATATTAATACATCTAAATACACTACATGTATATACATTTTAACTGAGTCGTTAAGTCATCGTTAGTCGTTACATGTAAGTGTTTTTTGAAACCTTTAAGTTCACGATCTCATTTAATGTTGTTAACCCATTGTTTATTATATCTAATGAGATGTTAAATTATTATATTATCATGATATTATGATATATTAATATATCTTAATATGATATATATACATTTAAATGTCGTTACAACGATAATCGTTACATATATGCCTCGTTCAAAATCCTTAAGTTAGTAGTCTTGTTTTTAAATATCTAGTTCATTGTTAATATACTTAATGATATGTTTACTTATCATAATACCATGTTAACTATATATATATATATATATATATATATATATATATATATATATATATATATATATATATATATATATATATATATATATATATATATATATATATATATATATATATGACATCATATAGTTTTTACAAGTTTTAACGTTCGTGAATCACCGTTCAACTTGGGTGGTCAATTGTCTATATAAAACCTATTTTAATTAATCAAGTCTTAACAAGTTTGATTGCTTAACATGTTGGAAACACTTAATCATAAAAATATCAATTTCATTTAATATATATAAACATGGAAAAGTTCGGGTCACTACAGAAATTTGGTGTGTTTGATCTTGAGTTTTGGATGATTAAGTGTTGTTGTTATGTTAAAGTTCATGTATTAAATGTGTTACTAGCATCACTAGCTTCAAGTTGATGTGTAGGTTGATTAAGAAAACTTCACTAACATGATTATTGATTTTGTGATTTTGGGTTAGGGTTTGATAGACTTAACACGAACTTTTGATGCATCGAATGCTTGTTAGTGTTATTGATAAGTGTTTAGTTGCAATGTATATTTAATTACCTTCGAAACGGCACATTGTATGTGTAGGTTGGATTCCCGAATCATGAAATGTATTTTATGAACTTGAAACCTTGATGATGAGCGTTAAACGATCTTTCGACGAGAATTCGATTATTTTAAATGATGTTTTTGTTTGTTGAAAAGTGTTTAGTTATATTCCTCGTTAAATTACCTTTCCAACGATATAAGATACGTGTTTTGAATATTTACGGTTCATTAATTATGATTGTTTGAAGTTGGATTCGTGCATTAAGTGTTAAAACTGCCAGAATTGCTGAACAGATACATGGAGCGGCGCTCCAAACCCTTGAGCGGCGCTCCAAACCTTGCTGTCCAAAAGTGCACTTTTTCGTTTAATTCTAACTATGCTACGCACCTCCGATTAACATGAAACTTGTTCTAACATGCTCATATATGATTATTAGACTTAGAAAAATAGTTCGGGACCCGACCCGAATGTGTTGACTTTTTCGTTGACTTTGACTTGACCAAAGTTGACTTTTGTCTGAACTTAGCCCAATACTTATGCAATCATTCTAACATGCTTTTATCTTTGCATCTTGTATGAAACTTGACAAGTGGACTCACATGCTATATTTATCAATTCGTAATGAGCCATAGGACTAATTGAACACTTTGACCGACCGTGTTTACCGATATTGATACAACCTATTTGTTTAGGTCAAGACTAGCAATTGTCCTTGCACACATTTACTTGTGAAGTACTTTATTACTCGTGCACTCAAGGTGAGATCAAAATCCCACTTTTACTCTTTTATAAATACATTTGGGATGAGAAAACATAACGTTTCGTTTAACAAAGTGAACACAAGTACGAAAACAAATATTCTACGTACGAGTTAGAACAAAATCCTCAATTCGATTATCATTAGTTACACTTTCCGAGTGTAAGTAAGAACTTATGTTGTATGACCATATGGGTTTGACAAACCCTCATTCGGACAGTTCGCTACCGTTATGCAGATGAAATATATTTTCGAGAACCAGTGTATGTTCTAACACTATTTGTGATGGGGTAACATTAGTTAAGCCTTGATAATTGGGTGCTCGTGATAACAACTTTTAGAATGTTCTTACTATTACTTCAAAGTTATAAATCTTGTGGTTCAACTTACTTACGTACTCACTTACTAAACCTATGATTTCACCAACGTTTTTGTTGACAGATTTTCTATGTTTTTCTCAGGTCCTGGAACGATATGTGTTACATGCTTCCGCTCACTATTTTGATACTTGCATTGGATGTCGAGTATATATATGCATACATGGAGCGTCTTTTGGCTACTTTTAAATTGTGTCGCATAGGTTTCATTTGTACTTATAACGTTGTAACGTAACTTGCGGTTGAACTATTCTTGTAAACTTTGAAACAATCTTTACATTTGAAATGAATGCGACATATTTTTGGTCAAAAGTTATTTTAAAGACTTACGACCACGAAATGGGACCTATGTAGATGGCGCCATTAATGACGATTTTGTCGGTTCGCTACAGTCTGTGGACAAATCCCAAAGATGAAATCTACCTTCAAAGAATTCAAATGATTTAGTAGCTTTTGAAGTCATTATCGAATACCTTGCTCCTGACTCTAAACCCTTGCGGACATAATTCTTCATCATCCTCTGATATTAGAAATTTTAAGATATCATCGTATTTTTCATTGTAAATATCCTCCATATTTCTGAAGATATTTCCATAATTATTCTTATTCGAAATCATTAACCTCTTCGCACTATCTGTGTTACATCATAAAAGAAACTATTTAGGTTTCTAAATTCTGAAACCTTCGGGTGTAAAATATGAATGTTTTTGAGGTAGTGTTGGGAACTGATGCATGATTTAGTATAACATAGTGACACTTGATCAACGTGATTATATTACAGTAAGTCATGCTGAGTTTCTAAATGGAACGTGATGATTCACAGATCATAACATCATCATGTGCCATGTTACACGACTCTGGTATTCTATTTAACCTCTAAAAATATCAAGAAAATATTTTTCTTGATGATTCGGTCTTTTCCGAGGTATTCTGGTAATTTGACAAGTCAAGATCGTGCCATTACAATTCTCTTCTTAGAACATTAACTATGTTCATTTCAAAATCTATACCTACGAATTCTGGACCGTTATTCGCTTGACTTGAAGTCGGGAAGAAGAGACAAAAGTATGGAACTCTTGAATATAAAAGAAAATATAAAGCTCGACAACAACAGATAATTACAAATCGTGCATATCAATACGTATTACCACGTAAAGGTACGAGATAATTAAAAACACTATAACCCCAAGGTAATAGTAAAAGTAAATAAAATCTTCCGGTGGTAGATGAAAAAGAAGAATGACAGATATGAAAGTTAAGAGTATATCAAGGATCAGAACGGGATGGAGCATATTGATGAATGTTTTAAGTATGAATTGAGGGGGGAAGAATAGAAGGTGTAATTTGTAAAGAAACGAAGGGGGTGGATTTATAGTGAAATATCTGATAGAGCAATCAAAACAGATGATCGCATTTAAAGCGGATCCTAATTCCCTTGATTACCGAAGATTCAAATCTTATTACGAAGATTTTCTCTAAATCCCTTGAATTTCGGAAATCAAACATGACTACGTCACCGGTTAAAACTAACCTACATTTAATTATTTCACTCTTTTGTGATAACTTCACTCATACTCTTCACATAAACGGATTGTTTATTCCATATTACTCAATGATGATAAAATTCTATTTATCAACTCATATTTGTCATGAAAACATTCTTATTGTTACCCATGACGACCTCGATCAAATTTCGGGGACGAAATTTCTTTAACGGGTAGGTACTGTGAAAACCCGGAAATTTCCGACCAAATTTAAACTTCAATCTTTATATTATTTCGACACGATAAACAAAGTTTGTTAAGTTAAATCTAAAGAATTTTAAACTGTGTTTATACATTCATTCAACCTTGACCAAATTCCAATGATTCACGAAAAATTATATGAACGAATATGATTATATATGTATATATATATATATATATATATATATATATATATATATATATATATATATATATATATATATATATATATATATATATATATATATATATTATAACTTGAAAACATTAACAAAGTATTAGACGTATAATACTTTACATGAACATATTTGTTTCAAAATACATTTAAAATAATTATCGACGGAATTAAAAGATAATATCAAATGATTGATTTATCAGATACATTGAATTATGATTGAAGGTATTTCGTATGCCCGAGAGACGTATTAAATTAATGTGGCTAATGTGTTATGATCCAAGTCGGGTCATACCCAATAACAAACTTACCGACACCTTATTCGTATTTGATTTTAACGATTGGTTCATTGATCAAATACGCGACACTTGAAATTTAAGAAAAATGGTTTTCTTAATAATATTACTTGATGTGTATATAAATTATGGTATAATTTATATAACAAGAATTTAATTATTTATAGGTTAAATAATTAATAAAGTTAAGTTGCATTTTATAAAAATGGTTTTATAAAATAATGTAAACATAACTTATAATATGGATTTAATTATTTATAGGTTAAATAATTCATTAAAGTTATGTTACATTTTGCAAAGTTGGTTTTGTAAAATACAAATTACAAATAATATGCAAGTTTATAAAAATGCATCTTATAATATCTTGTTTTATAAAAACTAGTTTTATAAAGACTAGTTTATAAAATCTTGATTTATAAAATGAGTTTATAAAAAATTGGAAGTGGCATGGGAGTATGGAGTAGGCATGCTCTTTTGACTTATCTTTTAGCTTGTTACTCCCATGCTAAGTGCATATTAACCAAGGTATTCAACAAGACCAACTAACACATGCAAATACACATCAATACTTGTAAAAATTCTGCACTTTTCTCTCCCATTTTGGAGCTGGCTGCCGTGGGCTTTTAGGAGCTCAAAGGGGTTCAAAGTTTGGTTTTTGCAAGCAACATTCAAGTGTAATTAAATCCTAACCAAAGCTAGGGTGTTGGTGCACTAGTTTGGGGTATAACTACTTGAGGTTTCATCCATTTGAAGCTCCATTCAACATCATCATCTTCATCACTTTCAACTAGCTTGGAATAGGTATAACATCTTATTCTTGCTTGTAGTTTGTAAGCTTATTTCTCAACTTGATCCTTTTCTTGGGATTTAACTTTTATATGGTTAAAGACATACAAGTTTCAATTGGTAATTTTACATGCTTCCGCTTTGAATGATTCTTAAAAGGTTTTAAGTATTATGAAAATTGTTAAATCCCAACAATGGTATCTAGAGCCGAAGTTGTTGAAATATGCTTCGAGATGATTTATTAAACCCACTATAATTTTGCATTTTATGAACATGCATGCAAGTAAAATGCAAAAACTTTGGGTTTAGGGTGGGGTTCCTTTTTTGGCCGAATTTGTTGAGTCCCAAAAGTGGGTTTTGGGCTCTTCCATTTGGTTCATATTTGGTTGTATGATAATGTTCACAATCTTAGCCTTGACCTTGTGTTTGGTTGCATGTTTGAGTGATTTGTATTATTCATTTGGTATGTAATAATTAATTCATTCATTTGGTTGTAATATTTATTATTTTGGTTATGTAATTTATTTTATATTTGGCATGTAAAATAGATTAGGTTGTATTTTCATTTTTTAGAGAAAAATGTATTAGGATATATTTTTTGTAAAAGATGAAGATGCAAGATGAAGAACACAAGAAGAAGCATTTGGATGCAAGATTGAGTGGGAGATTTTGAAATCTCTAACTTTGTGTTATAACCCCTTAACCGGTGGCATTTGTTTTTGGCTAAACAAATGCCTACCAAAATGGCTAGATTGTGAACATCTTTGTTTTGCATGCGTGGTTGTTTTAGATTCTTGTATGATTGTGGATTGTATGTTTGTATGCTACAAGTTAATCACACAAGTTAACAACAAACAAAACTAAAATTTAATTGGTTAAATTAGACGTTATTAATCACATGCAAAACGACAATTTGAAATGGTTAAATTGAAATGGCTTAAAGGATATTAATAAACGGTTATTAAGATCATGATAAGGATCATATATATAAAATGGTTTATATCATGTAATTGGTTTAATTACAAGACATGAAAATGGTTTTTCATAAGTACCATGCACTAAATGCATGTTGGTGTATGGTATAAAAGTTTTCTCAAACTAGAATTAACGAAAACTCAAAATCCCTTTCACTAACAAGGTAAACAAGTTTAACGCCATCCTATTGTGTGACACTTAAAAGTACTAGGGAACTCATAATGGGATAAAGGTCACCTAACCGTTATGAGCAAACTAATATGATTAAGGTAAATTTCGCATGCTTGTGGGATAAAGGTCACCTAACCACATGTATGTTAAATTTACAAGTCTATACAAGTAGGACGACTTGATTTGGGAATCATGAACTTAGGGTCACCGAAGCATGAGGAACAAATAGGCGTTGATGGGATAAATATGCCATGCAAAAGGATTGCATGATCCCATACTCTAGAAGTTGCAAATGAATTGCAATTGTCATTCATTGACTACCTAGCTAAATCAAATTGCGGGATAAAGGTCACCTAACCGAAATTTGGTTTACCGTTGGATTCTAGAATTTAATAATTCAATTTGATTTAAAGGGTATTGAATGTTAAATTAAAATCGATACTTAAACGAACTTTGTTAATTTTGTAGATGGCCGCCAATAACAACAACAACATTCCAAACGCACCACTTAACCTAAACCACCTATCATTAAGGTCTCTCTTAGAGAAAGACAAACTCAACCATACAAACTTTATGGATTGGTTCCGCAATCTTCGGATTGTCCTCAAACAAGAGGATAAAGCGTATGTACTTGAGGACCCCATTCCCGATCAACCGGATGAGAATGATGTGGAGGCAATGGCCTCTTACGATAAGTATTGCCATGACTCCCTTCAAGTCTCATGCTTAATGCTTGGGACTATGATACCCGAACTCCAAAAGGATTTCGAGCATCATAGTGCATACGACATGATATCGCAATTGAAGGAGATGTTCCTCCAACAAGCGCGTGTCGAACGCTTCGAAACGGTTCGGGCGCTACATGCTTGTCGTATAGACGACACCCAATCGGTTTCATCTTATGTACTTAAGATGAAAAGCCTTATTGATCGAGCTAACCGTCTTAACTTAAACATATCAAATGAGTTAGCCACCGATCTTATCCTTAACTCCCTATCAAAAAGGTTTGATCAATTTATAATTAATTACAATATGAATGGGATGGATAAGAGCATAGGTGAGCTTCACAGTATGCTTAGAACGGCGGAAACTAGCATGGGTAAAAGGGCTTTACCCGTGTTAGCTATCGATCAAGGTGGATCCAAAGGAAACACCTCTAAGCCGAAGGTGGCTAAAAGAAAAGGACCCGCCCATCAAGGCAAAGGGAAGGGGAAGATGGTTACCCCAACCAAGAACAAGGCTAAGAAGCAAAAGGTAGCCGAGAAGGCAAACCCCAAGGAAGACCCATGTTTCGGTTGCGGTGAGATGGGTCATTGGAAACGAAACTGTCTGGTCTATCTTAAGGAGTTGAAGGACAAGAGGGATGCAGGGCAAACCTCAGGTAATATATATATGGTATATATAGAGCTTAGTATTACTTCTTCTAATACATGGGTATTAGACACGGGATGTGGAACTCATATTTGCAATTCTTTGCAGGGGTTCAAAAGAAGTGATCGTATGGCGAGAACATCAAATCTCTATATGGGCAATGGTGCAAAGGTGCATGTTAAAGCTCAAGGAGAATTTGTTTTGAAGCTTCCAAGTGGATTGGAGCTTATTTTAGAAAATGTTTTGTATGCACCGGATTTATGTCGAAACATTATTTCTATTTCTCGCTTAAAACAATGTGGTTACGTTGTTAATTTTATTGATGATGATATTCATATTTCTAAAGATAATGTATTCTATTTCAAGGCTTCGCCTTCAAATGGAATTTATGAATTGATTCATGATGACGCATCATCGAGCTCTATATACCACACTAGCACCAAGAAACTCAAAAGGGATTTGAGTGATTCCTATTTATGGCATTGTCGCCTTGGTCACATAAACAAGAACCGAATGCATACACTTCAAAAGAATGGACTTTTGAAATCAAATGAAATGGATTCGTTTGATGTATGTGAATCTTGTTTACAAGGCAAGATGACTAAAGCACCTTTCAAAGGGACTTATGAAAGGGCTAAAGATTTATTGGGATTAATACATTCGGATGTATGTGGACCCTTTAAACCCATGACTAGGAATGGTGAAAGATACTTTGTTACTTTCATTGATGACTTTAGTCGTTTCGGATATGTCTACTTATTAAGACACAAGGACGAAACGTTTGAAGCATTCAAAGAATATCAAAACGAAGTACAAAATCAACTCAATAGATTAATTAAGGTACTTCGTACCGATAGAGGAGGTGAATACCTAAGCGATGCCTTCCAAGATCATCTTAGGAGTTGTGGGATTATCTCACAACTTACTCCACCCGGAACACCCCAACTTAATGGAGTTTCCGAAAGGAGGAACCGAACCCTAATGGATATGGTTCGATCTATGATGGCAAGAAGCTCGTTGCCTCTATCATTTTGGGGTTATTGTCTAAGCTCCGCGGCTCGTATTTTAAATATGGCCCCAACCAAGAAAGTGGAACGAACTCCTCGCGAGATGTGGTTTGGAAAACCTCCTTCTCTATCATACTTAAAGGTATGGGGATGTGAAGCTTATCCTAAGCGTTACGTCTCTAATAAGTTGAATGCTCGATCCACGAAGTGTATCTTCATAGGATATCCCAAGGATGATATGGGATACTATTTCTATGATCCATCTGAACAAAATGTATTTGTTGCTCGGAAGGCGGAATTCCTTGAAACTAAGTTCCTAATGGAAGGAAATAGTGAAAGGAAGATAGATCTTGAAGAGGTTCAAGATCAAATAGTTGATACACAATTGGTTGGCACTAGTACTCAACATGAGGATGTTGAAAATGATCAAGTGGATGATCAAGGTACACAAGACGTTCGAAGATCTAGTAAGATTAGTAATCCTCCCGAGAGATATGGGTTTCTCGTGGATGGTTGCTATACGGTTGATTTGGATGAACCGACAAACTACGAAGATGCTTTATCAAGGATAGATAAAGATAAATGGCAGGATGCCATGAACGCCGAGATGCAATCCATGTATGAAAACCAAGTGTGGGAACTTGTTGAGCAACCTCCTAGCTCTAAGCTAGTTGATTGCAAATGGCTTTTCAAGAAGAAAACCGACATACATGGAAACTTGGATACATATAAAGCTAGACTTGTAGCAAAAGGTTTCACTCAAACTCAAGGGGTTGATTATGATGAAACTTTCTCGCCAGTGGCAATGCTAAAGTCTATTAGGATATTATTTTCCATTGCTGCTCACTACGACTATGAAATATGGCAAATGGATGTCAAAACCGCTTTCCTAAATGTATATCTTATGGAAGATGTCTATATGGTTCAGCCTGAAGGTTTTGTTGATCCAAAATATCCTAAAAGGGTATGCAAGTTAAAGAAGTCAATCTACGGATTGAAACAAGCATCTAGAATGTGGAATCATCGTTTTAATGAGGAAGCCGAGAAATTTGGCTTCATTAAAAATGGTGATGAAGCTTGTGTATATAAGAAAGCTAGTGGGAGCACTATCATATTCCTTGTACTATATGTGGATGATATATTATTATTTGGGAATGATATTACCACAATGCAAGGAGTCAAAACTTGGCTAAAGAGTTGCTTCTCCATTAAGGATCTTGGAGATGCACAATACATATTGGGGATAAGGATCTATAGGAATAGATCCAAGAGATTGATAGGTTTAAGTCAAAGTACATACATTGATAAAATCTTGAAAAGGTTCAAGATGGAAAACTCTAAGAGAGGTTTGGTACCTATTCAAAAGGGAACCGTTCTCAGTTCATCTCAGTGTCCTGCCACGAAAGATGAACAAGAGAGAATGAAGAAAGTCCCATACGCATCTGCTATTGGGTCTATCATGTATGCAATGATATGTACTAGACCGGATGTGTCATGCGCTCTAAGCTTGACAAGTAGATACCAGAATAACCCAGGAAATAGTCATTGGATTGCTGTTAAAAGCATATTGAAATACCTTAGGAGGACTAAGGATATGTTTCTAATATATGGGTCTGGTGAGGAGGAACTCGCTGTAAAAGGTTACGTGGACGCCAGTTTCCAAACTGATCGAGATGACTCTCGATCACAATCCGGTTATGTCTTCATGTTAAATGGTGGTGCGGTCTCTTTGAAGAGTTCGAAACAGGAGGTTGTTGCGTTATCCACTACAGAGTCGGAGTACATTGCCGCCTCATTGGCAGCACAGGAAGCTGCATGGATGAAGAAATTCATCGACGACTTAGGAGTGGTCCCTTCCATTCAGGACCCTCTTGAGATCTTTTGTGACAACGAGGGTGCGATTGCTCAAATCAAGGAACCTCGTGCCCATCAAAAGACTCGTCACATTGAGCGGAGATTCAACTACGTAAGGGATGAAGTTGAAAAAGGAAAGATATGTATTCACAAAGTTCATACAGATCATAATGTTGCGGATCCACTCACGAAGCTTTTACATGGGCCAAAACATGAGGGACATGTTTGTGCATTAGGGCTTCGATATTCTAGTGATTGGATATGATCTATTTTATGTATTGTACCGGAACGAAATTATTCAAACTCATTAATATAACTATGGTGTTAATTTATTTGAGTTATGTTCCTATTTTGCATATTTCATCCATGAATAAGCAATTATTCTAAATTCCGTAGTCGATCACATTTGTGGGAACAAGTGTGAGGTTTAGACTATTATGAACTTGGATTGGTATACATTCATAGGTTGAATGTGGGGCAAGGTTGCAACCAAGGTTCATAGATATTTGTGGGAAACAAATATTGGAAGACCCGCTCTCAAGAATTACTGTATAGAGCCTTTGTGGTTGATCACATGTAATCTTGAGTAAAGTCGAATATCATTGTATCCTCTGACCTGAGATACATATTGGGTTCGGATATTCACCAAGTACTGTGCCTTGATTCTTTCCTTCGCTATTCTGAAACATGGTAGTACATAAGGAAGAACTCAGGTATATTACAAAGTGTATATCTAGGACGTATGTAATCAAGATGGAATTTGTCCCTCTTATTCGTTGAGAGTCAGATGTCTAAGGCCTGAAAAGTTAAATCTATAAGAGAGTGATCACTCTGTATCTCTTGGATTTAACATGACATCTAGGACGAAAGGAAATAATGAAAGATTCACCTAATCATATTCGAGATGGGAACTTGAAAGGGATGATGTTATTGAATGGCACAAAGTCATAACATATTAGGGGTGATGGACGGTGTGTTAGGCTGTATCCATCACTTGCATTAATTTCTTATGTTTCTCGTGCAAGTGGGAGATTGAAGGTATTTCGTATGCCCGAGAGACGTATTAAATTAATGTGGCTAATGTGTTATGATCCAAGTCGGGTCATACCCAATAACAAACTTACCGACACCTTATTCGTATTTGATTTTAATGATTGGTTCATTGATCAAATACGCGACACTTGAAATTTAAGAAAAATGGTTTTCTTAATAATATTACTTGATGTGTATATAAATTATGGTATAATTTATATAACAAGAATTTAATTATTTATAGGTTAAATAATTAATAAAGTTAAGTTGCATTTTATAAAAATGGTTTTATAAAATAATGTAAACATAACTTATAATATGGATTTAATTATTTATAGGTTAAATAATTCATTAAAGTTATGTTACATTTTGCAAAGTTGGTTTTGTAAAATACAAATTACAAATAATATGCAAGTTTATAAAAATGCATCTTATAATATCTTGTTTTATAAAAACTAGTTTTATAAAGACTAGTTTATAAAATCTTGATTTATAAAATGAGTTTATAAAAAATTGGAAGTGGCATGGGAGTATGGAGTAGGCATGCTCTTTTGACTTATCTTTTAGCTTGTTACTCCCATGCTAAGTGCATATTAACCAAGGTATTCAACAAGACCAACTAACACATGCAAATACACATCAATACTTGTAAAAATTCTGCACTTTTCTCTCCCATTTTGGAGCTGGCTGCCTTGGGCTTTAGGAGCTCAAAGGGGTTCAAAGTTTGGTTTTTGCAAGCAACATTCAAGTGTAATTAAATCCTAACCAAAGCTAGGGTGTTGGTGCACTAGTTTGGGGTATAACTACTTGAGGTTTCATCCATTTGAAGCTCCATTCAACATCATCATCTTCATCACTTTCAACTAGCTTGGAATAGGTATAACATCTTATTCTTGCTTGTAGTTTGTAAGCTTATTTCTCAACTTGATCCTTTTCTTGGGATTTAACTTTTATATGGTTAAAGACATACAAGTTTCAATTGGTAATTTTACATGCTTCCGCTTTGAATGATTCTTAAAAGGTTTTAAGTATTATGAAAATTGTTAAATCCCAACAATGATTACGAGTCTTTGTTGAGAGGTCCACTTTGATTTAGGAAACCTTTCTTTTTAACGGTATTCGGAATAAATAGTAAAGTGATTTACAAGTAAGAACAAAATGTCAGTTAACGAGAGTTAGACAAAAGTTAGTGGAGATTTCTAATTACAATGCATGCCTTACAATAATTCCCTCGTTACTTTTGATAAGATAACAATTTAGATTTTTCATATTATTCAATGTGAAAATGAAATTAGGGAATATATTTGACGACCCGGAAATTTCTGACCAAATTTAAACTTAATCTTTATATAATTCCGACTTGATAAGCAATGAATTTTAATAAATCTTGAACCTCTGGATAGAGTTTAACACAAGCTTTTGGTCACCCTTTTATTTCGATGATTCATGAACGTCATAACTTGATTTAATTGTTTAATTTTTTAATTATTGTGTATATATATGGATTAATATATATTTAACTTGAAAATATGATAATTAAATATCTCATTAAGTATATTAACAAAATATATATATATATATATATATATATATATATATATATATATATATATATATATATATATATATATATATATATATATATATATATTTCATACTACTAATTTAAACAGTTTTCAAACAATATATATGTTAATATTTAAATGACGTAATTAACCTATGTTAAAATGTATTTACATATAATGTATTACGAGTGTAAATACATCCTTACAAGTGTTGAATAAACTTTATAATATACCAATACATATAAAGGATAGCTATACTCGTATTTCCGTTCAATTTCCTCAAGAATTCTACTCGCATAAATACAGTATTTTTACCCATACTATACACAGCTTCTATAAGTATTTACTATTGGTATATACCAATAGAAATCTGTAATTATTTATGTAATATGTCATCCATGACCTAATCAATTTAATATGTCATGCATGACTTAATAAAATTTAACTTATCTTAGATATTTTCACTAAAAGCCAAAATTATAAGCTTATAAATAAGGACCATTTTAACTCATTTTTACTCCACATTTTCTTAAACTAAAAACACACACTTGAATGCTCTCATATCATACTTTAATCTCATAAACTTTTCTCTTCATAATCAAGGTAAAATACTTCTCAAAATCCTTGTTCAATTCCTTGTATAGTTGCTATCTTTTTATACTTATAAAACTTGTAAAAACTAGAACTTGTTTTGGTGAACACCAAGCTTGTTTGAAAAACTAATTTAATCTTTCTAACTTAACTCTAATAACACTTATTTATATGTATTATGATGTTATATTAAGTTAATATAAGAACTTATAACTTGTACATATGAAGAACACCTTAAAACTTAACATATATCCTTTAATCTGCATTCGGTAAAAAGCGGGCAGTTTTGGGTTAAGAATTAACAACCTATCTTAGACTTTGAGTTCAAGGCTAAGAATTTGGAAATATGTTAATATATGTAAATAAGACTTCCTGTATTTTTTCATGATTTTAGACAAAGTGAAAGTATTTTATCAAAAATTATATATTGGGTGGATGCCGAGATGTTTCCAAATCTGTCCACCAACACAAAAAAGGGTAAAGCTCTAGAAATTACTACTTGGGATATTCTTTTTGAATTGGTTTTGTAAAATTTACTTCTTAAGGAATCTATAGCAATTTGATAAACTTTAAACGGAGTTGTAATGAATATTTGGCGAGCAAAACAAAATCTGCTAAAATTAACGTTGTATGGATGAAATTTATATTACAAAAACTATATTAACCATATCCTTGTTAACTTTTCCTATATCATATATATATATTTGGACATGTTATTGATAGTATAACAAAATATTATAATCTTAGTTAATTCCGAGATTGTATATATATAATAATCTTGGTACATTCCATGACAATAAGTATACAATACGTTTTGATAAATCCTAAGACAATAAGTATACAATACATTTTGATAAATTATAAGATAATACGTATACAATACGTCTCTGGGTTGATGCAAAGACAATACGTATACAATACGTCGTGGGGGTAATTCTAAGATTATATATATACCGATTATTGGACTGTTGGACATTTCGGACTATTTTGGACTACTAACAAAGGACTACTAACATAAAAATGTTAAAATTTAATATATAAGTATTCTATGAACTTGTTTTATTTTATTCACATGTCGTATTATTATCTGAATCATTATTATTGTTATAGGTTCGTGAATCCAAGGACGACGGCCATATTTTTAATAAGCTGAAAACTTATTATTAATATACTTTTACTACCGTGAGTATAAAGTCCCATTTTTAATCTCTAAAAATATTTTAGGATGAGAATACATGCATTTTATATTTTACGCTATGGACACAAGTACTTAAAATATATTCTACGTTGAGTTGTACCACCTTGCATATCTTCCATAATAGCTTGGTAACTAATATTTACATGTTGCAAGAACATGTAAGCGCGAATCCTATTGATAGATCTATCGGGTTTGACAACCCCAACCGGGCTAGTCGCTCTAGTATCGTACACGGTTGCATAGTACTTCGTTGTGTATGGAGATTTCATAATAAAGGGAATATGCCACATTAATGGTTAAGTATGGTTACCGAAGCGCTAAACAACTTATAGAATACTTTTATACACTTGTGAGTGTACATATATTTATAACTATGAAATCTTGTAGTCTATATTTATATCGATGATAAACCTATATATCTCACCAACCTTTGTGTTGACTGTTTACGCATGTTTATTCTCAGGTCCTTAAGAAAATCTTCCGCTGTTGCATTATCTGAGCAAGCTGTGCATGGAGTCTCATACTTTTATTTAAATAAAGTGTTGCATTCAATAAAACCTTTGTCATGTATTATATTCGACTGTTATGTCACGTGTGTAGTATTTGGAAACCGATGTATTTTGGGGATTATTTCTTAAATAATCGTCCACTTGTTTAAAACATGCATTATGTATAATAATTATGTGCTTTTTATGAAACAAATGCAATATTTTCTAAAACGTATCATATAGAGGTCAAATACCTCGCTATGGGACCAATGAATAACGTACTGCGTTTATAGTAATATGGACGGGTTGTTTCAGTTGGCATCAGAGCGGTGGTCTTAGTGAACCAGGTCTTGCAATAGTGTGTCTAACTGATAGTTGTTAGGACGCATTAGTGAGTCTGGACTTCGGCCATGTCTACATGTCAAAAGTTTTTCTTATCATTTCTTGTCGGAAATTACCTGTTTATCATCTTAAGTCTTGACGTGTCTTACTGCAATTATTGAATAGATAGTGTATAGAAAAAATTCATATCTTAGTATATCTGCTAAATCATATCTTAGCGTATCTGTTACTGTAAACTTTTCCTGACATATTCCGTAAATTCCTCCGTAATCTACGAAATCTTTTGTTCTATATATAGATATTCTATGTAATTAGAATACCATCCGATAGCCGGAAATCAGTTCATATCGAAAAATCCTTTATACAATCGTATGAAATGGAACTCGCCACTAGTTCAAGTTCCTTGGATTGCGATATGGAGTTTCACTCGAGCTCCAATACCAGTGTGACTGGAATGGATCAAACAATTAGCCATCATCTATATTGGATGAATTGGGGATGGGTTCGCAGTCTACTTAATCATTGGAGACAAGAAGATGGTAATCCCTTCCATCCACCACATTTCCCTCTTGGCGAAGAACCTGAAACACTTACCGGCGAACCTGTTCGAAACACTATTTTCTCTCTCATTTCCAGAGTATCTCATCACGATTATATACTATCTCACATTCTAGATGTTATTCATCCGCTTGTCCAAACCGAAAATCATCCCGGTGTAATAGAAGAAGTCAACGAGATTCTCACTCGGGTAGTGGCTTTGGAGAATATGGTGCAAAGGTTACAAGCACCAGCAGTATCACCAGCATCAACAGTACCACCATCAGCAACATCAACAGTACCATTACCACCATTAACAACAACATACGCATCCCACACCTCAACGTCACAATCTGTACCTCGAGCATCAACGTCATACGCACCATAGATACCAAGGAGTACTAATAAAAATCAACGATGAAGTATTGATTCATAACTTCATTGGAGAACAATTCTGCGGTGATTATGTAATCTCTAAAGTCTTAGAGATTATCTATTCCAACCTTAACCATAAATCAGATGAGTGGACCGAAATGATAGAAGGAAGAGTAGAAACCCTGACAAGAATAGTGCGTGGTTTACAAGCTAGACTTATTATACAAGCACCACCGGTAGTACCATCAGTATCACCAACACCGGTAAAACCTGTAGCACTACGAGCTCTGCCAATTCCATAATCATCAACATCATCACAAATCAACAACGCGTATATTGTATCAACGATTTATGAAGTATTAACTCATTCTCCCTGAAGAAATTATATGTATATTATATATATATATATATATATATATATATATATATATATATATATATATATATATATATATATATATATATATATATGTGAATTTTGAGATCAAAATATATCTTTCCGTACTAAGCTATTATGTATGAATTAAATAAGGGTAGATACTACTCGGTTAAATTAATATTACTAATATTCTATGATGTACATCTTTCCTTAACAACTTAACCATCGTTAACTACGACCTCTGTTTCAACTCCATGAATTCCGTTTCATAATAAACTAAGTGTATTATTCAATTACATGTTTGATTTTACACTTAGATATACTTCAAGCTTTCTAGAAAACATCATTCATATCTTACGAAGTTCGCAAGAATTCACAAGCATCAACATCCGTCACCAAGGAATGTCAATAAGAATAAATAATAAAGTATTGATTACATTAGCGAAATACTCCGCGAAGATTATGTAATCTCTATTGTTTTAGAGATTATTCATTTCTAATTCCAGCCGAAATCAAATGAGCTTAATTTAATATTAACTCATCAAATCTGTATTACATCTGAAGAAAATATACATATATTTTCATAAAGACTGTAATAAAAATTCTCCTGTACCAAAATATTACTTGTGAAACTTTTAACGGGTAGGTAATACCCGAGAGATATATAAATTTACAATTAATATATTACATTCTTCGAATCTGATTCAGCAATCATCAACTATACTCACTACTTTCACAACGATATACATTCTTTCATAGAAATCAAAACAACCGTTCTTATCCAAATTCAATTTCATATTCTAATTTTGACAGATCAGAATCCAAGTCAAGACTTAATGGGAGACATCACTCTTAAATCTCTACATCTTTCAAAGCTATACTTTGACTTTAAAACTATGCTAAAACATCACTTCTATTCATTAAACCCATAAAACAATTTTTGTGTTATTCAAAAATTCATTGCAATCTATATTCAAACCCTTCATGATTCTTGAAAACACCTCAATTAAAAAACAATCAAGATGATGATCCAACCACATGTTATCCACAATCATGCATTTGGAAAACTCCAGGAACCTAAGTAGAAGTTTAACACAAATCCGTGAGCCATTAGCGTTGTTGTTGCCGAAAATAACCTTGCAATTCCTTTTCAAAATAGCGAATTTTGTCACAGCTCCAAAAAGACAACTTCGAATTTTCATCCGGAGTAGCCTTATTATAACCTTGATATATACTCTGTCTTTTCGCCATCGTTACTGGGGAACATTTTATATTCCACCTCATTAGAAGTAAGCTTACTTGCAACTTTATTGCTATTTGACTTAAATCTCTCTGAAAGATCACTATAAAACCTTCTCATGTACCCATCTACATCTTGTAACAATAATTGTCATACCAAACCCCAGGAAGCATAAATAATTATTCTTGAATCTTACATCATTTCTGCATATACATATAACGTTATTTCCTGGAATTATAATTCTGAAATCCGGAATAGCACTTCAGCCTACGAATCAGTACTATGAAGTTTTGAAAAAGTTGAATGAAGCAGCAGAAACTGTAGACAACCGTAACAGTCAAAAGTTGATGATAAAGAATATTGTGTTAGCAAAGTACAGAAAAAGAGAAGGTTTGAAACTGGAAAATGGATAGAGCAAACCCTGAAGGAGGCTGTGGACAAATCACAAGGACGAAATCTACCTTCAAAGAATCCAAATGATTCGGTGTCTGCTAAAATCCTTAGCAAATACATTGCTCCTTACTCTAAAACCCTTGCGGAAAATATTCTTCATCATCCTCTTATCTTAAATATTCTAAGATATCATCATATCTTCCATTATAAATATCCTTCATATTTCTGAAGATATTTTCATAACCATTCTTATCTGAAATCATTTATTCCTTCGCATTATCTGTATCACATCATAAAGAAAACTGTTTTAGTTTCTAAATATCTGAAACCTCTGAGTGTAAAGTATGAATGTTTTTGAAGTAATGCTGGGAACTGAAGCATGAGTTAGTATAATATAATGACACTTGATCAACGTGATTATATTACAGTAAGTCATGCTGAGTTTCTAAATGGAACGTAATGATTTACAGACCATAACGTCATCATGTGCCATGTTACATGACTCTTACATTCAATCTAATTTCTAAACATATCAAGAACATATTCTATTGATAGTTCTATCTTTTCCTTTGGATTCTGGTAATTTCACAAGTCAAATTGTGCTATTACAATTTCTCTCTTAGAGCATTAGCTATGTTCATTCCGAATTTCATATCTATGAATTCTAGACCATTATTCGCTTGACTTGAAGTCTGGAAAAGAAGACGGAAGCATGAAACTCTGAAAAATAAGGAAAGATATAAGGCCCGGCGACAATACATAAATTACAAGCCGTGTATATCAATATGTATTGCAACGAAAAGAAACGGGAGAACTAAAAACACTATAAAACGAAGAGTATAGTAGAAGTGAATAGATTCTTCCGGCGGCAGATGAAAAAGAAGAATGACGGATATAAAAGTTAGGAGTATATCAAGGATTAGAATCGGATGGAGCATATTGACGAATGTTTTGGAAGTATGAATTAAGGAAGAAAGTATAGAAGATGAGAGATGTGGAAATAAGGAAATGAAGGGGGTGTTAATTTATAGCGATATATCAGACATAGCAATCGAGGCAGATTACGCGCCTAATCGAAGAAAATTCTAATTTCCTTAATTACCGAAGAATCAAATCTTATTAATATTACAAAGATTTTCTTTAATCCGAAAATCAACCGTGATGATGTCAAAAGTTAAGACGAATCTTTACTTTCCTTATTTCACTATTTTGTGATAGCTTCACTCATACACTCCACATAATCGAATTGTTTTATTCATATTACTCACTGATGATAAAACTCTAAATTTTCAACTCGTATTCGTCATAATAACATTCTTATTGTTAGCCATGACAACCTAGATCAAATTTCGGGACAAAATTTCTTTAACGGGTAGGTACTGTGACGACCCGAAAATTTTCGACCAAATTTAAACTAAATCTTTATATAATTCCTACTTGATAAGCAATGAATTTTAATAAATCTTTGATGAAACATGACTAGGAACTTCGAGATCAACAGGTTTAATTCACACAAAGGCGGAATTAGTGAATCAAACCAATCAAAGTGAATATGGGTAGCTTTTTGGGATTAAATTAGTCAAACCACAACATGAATTGTGATTAGATTAATGCCTAGAGCTAGTATTCACTACCAGGAGTGATTTGGGTTGAGAGAGAATCGGATCAGGTGAACCAGATCTGAGTGATTGTGTGTGAGAGAGGCTTAACCTAAAATGAAGAACATAAGACTTTATATACCCCTGCTGTTGACTCACCCGTACGAGTCATCCATCACACGTACGAGTTGGCTTCATCAGCCGTACGGGTGATCACTCACTTGTGTTTTCTCATTCAGGTTATAATTATGACTTAGCTCAGCATCAACTGTGCGTATGAGCCTGTCAGCCGTACGAGTGATGCTTCACACGTACGTCTGACTAAGTCTAACATAGTCAAACATCTGTATCGTGTTCCTGCAGTACCTGTAACCACATACAAACACATATAGGATAATAAAAAGCGATCATGGTATCCCATAAACTGAAGTACTAATCACAAACGTAGGCAAGATGTCTAGGGACTTACGGAACATGCATCAACAACTCCCCCTAGGACCTAGAACATAGATTACTATAAAGTAAATGTTCGTGAAATACACATAAGTCCAAAAGTAGCATCAGGCTAATATCAATTACATATCCAGATTCTCTCTTTCTCCAAAATACATCATCATCAAAAAAAAAAAAACAAAATTACTAACTAGCATCACAGTATTCGACACACATCAGCTGGCTTGAACTTGGTTTGAGCTTTGAGCATCACTTTCTTTGTTGAGGTATGCATAGAGGACATCAATCACACGTTGATATCTCATAGCTTCCTCCTTTCGATCGTCTATGAATGTAATGTGATGGCGGTGAAGAGTCTCCACATCAAATCTCGACAAGTTCCTCAGCCACATAGGATCTAGAATCCTTACATTATCGAACTGTATGCTTCCATCATCCTTCTCAATCATAGTCAAGATTACTACTTCCTCTGATAATTCATCATAGAACCACCATCTGAAGTTCTTACAAATATCCTTGGGTAAGGGCATCAAAGGAGATTGCTTCATGTACATAGCTGGACGGAACTTAACAACATGTACAGGTCCTCCCTTAGAATTCTTCTTTGTTGGATGAATGGAGAATCTGGCGGCTGTTGACTTAAAGAAATCCCATTTCCCTATCTTGTACTCATATCTGAGTTTTCTTTAAAACCACTTGGAAAGGTCACTATCTTCAGCGTTCAACATCTTCAGCTTAGCAAGTTGCATAATCTCGAAGTAAGGTAGAGTTTTGAAGTGGCTAGGATGTGCCATATAATCAACTCCTCCTTCCCTCTTGATAGCAAAGTAATTAATCTCCTTGAAGTAACCCCAGCTTAGTATTTTACCCTTGGAATACTTCTTGGTTCTCTTTCCTTTCTCGTAGAAACTAA
This sequence comes from Rutidosis leptorrhynchoides, assembly GCF_046630445.1. Classification (NCBI taxonomy): domain Eukaryota; kingdom Viridiplantae; phylum Streptophyta; class Magnoliopsida; order Asterales; family Asteraceae; genus Rutidosis; species Rutidosis leptorrhynchoides. The sequence continues at coordinate 316,928,377 of NC_092335.1, read as the reverse complement.
CAAACTTCGGCTCGAGCTCTGGCTTATTTACTTGATCATTGTTAACAACGTTCTGTCTCCACCAACTCTGGCGATCTTCATCTTCCTTAACGTTTCTGTTTACCTTAACCCTATCAAGTACGAACCATTCCTGAATTTCATTCCATCCCTCGGCCTTGGCTTGTTCGGCTCGGAGTCTCTTCTTTTTCAACTCAGTTTCTTTTCTTCTTTTCTTCACGAGCAGTTTCTCATGACGGATCTTCTTGTTTCTTTCAATTAAAACATCAACATCTTTCACTTGTTCTTTGTATACCTTCCTCGCTTTTTCCAAATCTTCTAAGTTCTTTCTTTTCACATCGCTACTCAAATTGAAGAAGTCACTTAAAGTATTGAGTGACGGATTTGAGTATTGTGCAAGCGAAGGCATAACAATCTCAACTTCTTCTTCTTGGTCTTCTTCATCATCAGATTCTGTTACAAATTCATCCTCGGATTCAATAATCACATCCTCTTTAACACTTTCCTTACCAACAGAATCCTCACTCTTCTCATCAGCAAACAAATTATCGAAATCACTTAAGTTGATATTTTGGATTGATTCGGGAGGGATTTCATCAGCTGTCTCTTCTTGAGGAGCCTTGCATTCAACTTCAACTGACTCTGCATTCTCTGTATCGTTTTCACTGTCTTATGCCAGAGCAGCAAGCTGTTCCAATGGAAAATCACTTGGTGGAACGTCCCCCTTTTCTGCATCATTAAAAACATTTGAATAATTCATATAATATTCAACAGTAAATACCTCACCGTATTCATTAAAGCTTCGAATAGGTATCACTAACGGTATCTCAAAAGAGGGTCCTCCAATTCCAGCATCTTCTTCTTCATCTCTTTCATCACCTTCTCCCAAATCAGAAGAATACTCTTCTCCTTTCTCCGTTATCAACTTGGTTTTACGCGTGGTAAGCTGTTCGATTCTTTCATTCAACTTCTTCATCTTCTCCCTGTTCTCACTCTTAATCACCAAAAACTTCTTCTTCAATTTATCTGTTCTTTCCTTCTGACAGTCCAGTCTATCAGATAACCTCTTGTTCTCTTCCACCAACGAATCAATCTTAGCATTACTGATCTTTTTCTCCTCAGTAGCTTGATTCTCCAGATTGGTTATTTTTGTGATCAATGACATCAACAAATTTTGATGTGTCTTGTATTCATCTGACGTGACCTAAGGGGTTGTTGTTGTAGGTTTAGGTGAGGTAACAGCAGCTCTTGCATCCTTCATAAACCCGTATGGTTTCCTCTAAGCCTGTTGTTTTGAACCTCCCTGTGATGATTTCTGGGGTGAATCATAAGAATACTTCGTTCTTTTCTCCTTCTTTTTCAGTTGCTCTACGGGCATAGGATCTTTTCTTTTCCTCTTCCTTTGAATCAAACTGGTATCCTCCTCAGTTGCTTCATCATCACCCTCGATAATCTCATCGTCAACATTACCTCCTCCTTGAGCATTACCAATAGCTTTCTGATTATCACCTTAACCTTCTTCCTCATCAGTAGCTTCATAGTTAGAGTCGGAATTATCATTTCTCCACACATTACCTGTTGGACATCGATAGTTCTCCTTGACAAGATGACAAATAAGCTTCCTATTAAAGTCAGGCTTTAAATCCTCATTCCTTGTCTCTTCCATTCTTCGGAAAGTAATTGGAGCCATCGGTAAAAGGTGGATAATATCCTCTTCAAGCTTAGGTAAATCAGGTGCAGCATCATTAATGATCAATTGTAGAAAACGGGCGTATATCAGATACTTCTGGGAAGAACTGAAGTGGTTTGCCTTGAAAAAGTAGAAAACAAAACCCGAAAAAATCGTATGGAGCCTTGAGAACAAGTGCCACAAACACACTCTGCGCTTTCTCGTTCAGCTTATCAAAACCCGATTTGCATCCACTCAAGCAATACATGATCACATGAGCAAGATATCTAAACTGTGGTGGCAGACATGTCTTCACCAGCTCAGATTTGCCGCCAATGTAACCAGAATAGGCACATCTTCTGAAACAACCATGGATTCGTTCTCTACTGATAGTCATATGGGAGCAGTTCTCGTCATTGAAACCCAAAATCCTTCTAATCACATCCTTAGAAACAGTAATATCATGACCTTAAATCTTACTAACAAGCTTATCTTCATTAACATCCAACACAACATTTCTCCAGAACTCTCTCTAATGACTGTAGTATGCAGTGCATTCAGTAGAAATAGCAGTGTGTATCCTTGATCTCTTAAGAAACTCGACAATCTCCTTAAAGTGAGAACCTCTTTCAAGAGTAGTATCATAAAGAGAGAATTGATTATTCAGTTTGCCCATTTCTAACGGAATCTCTTATTGAGCAGGTGGATTGATAGGATTAGCTTAAGGATTAGCTTGTGGATTAACTTTTTGCTCCCCCTGTCCTTCAATATTAACAACTGGAACGTTTACTTGTTGTTCTACCATTTGATGATATCTAAATAGAAACTGAAACGTTAACAGAGATGTTAGATATATAAATTAATCAACATAAAGCATTAAAGCATTTGCATCAATGTGTCATAAATATGTTAAACAGGATGAAACGTGCGAGTGAGAGTGTCACACGTGCGGCTGAGAGATCAACCGTGCGAGTGATATAGTCACTCGTGTCACTATTGACACATTTGAGTAGTAATATGGTTTCAGACAGGGTACACGGCTGATGCATTAAAACATAAGCGAGTGAATCAACCGTGTGGTGACTCGTGCGTGTAATCACACGTGTCAGCTCTTACAAACGAGTGATAAATAAATTCAAGACAAATGAGTGAGCTCAAAGGTCCACACGATTGATCATCAATCGTGCACTGACTCGTGCAAGTCATGTCTTACGCGTGTGCATGACGTCACTCGTGCATGTCTGATGAAACCTGTATTAAATGCCTTTTTCAAATCATCAAGATCACATAATTATGCATTTTATGGACCGATTTACATCACGATAGCATCATAAGGTTTCGTTAAACACAAAACAATTACAGATACACATCAAAACAACCTTCAATTTCACAAAATTTGAGTTATATACCCTTAGGGTTTCGACTCATTAAAACAACAAATTAAGGTATCTAAACTCGATGAAATCATACCTAATAGGTGGCGCCGGATTCGTCTAAAGATGCTTAACGTTCGTTACAAAGGAATGCTTGATCGGTGATGATCGAATTTAGAGAGAGAAAAAGAGTTGGGTGCACAAGTGTGAGCTGCTGAGCTCATCACCCCTATTTATACTCTCGTAATAAACCGTGCGGTTGATCACACGATCCACCATCAAACGCGCATCTCACCTAAATCACACGTGCGTGTGACCCAATTGTCTTAGGACAAGTTTGATCAGGGTCATCCGTACGGTTAACCTCAAACGTGTGGTCAATCGTACGATTCGCACATCAAATGTGCGTGTGAGCACTTAGGCAATTTCAAAACTTCAAAATTTTACAACCTTAGGATTTCGACTCGTTCGGCAATCTTAGATCTAACAAGCACTTTCAACTTGAGTCGAAAATCACTAAACCTTCAAGAAATGACCATTAACACTTAGGCAGATAAAATCCTAACCTAAACAAGGTTATTACTCTAATCATTATGTGTTCCAAGAGTAAATCCTACAATGTAATGTCAACTTAAATTCATTAGCAATCTAAATCATCAATGTCCTTCAAACAGTCACAAGCTCTACAAACTTCTATCTTATGGATTTGGTGGCCCAATATCTTGATCTCAGCAAAGTTCTTTCAGATGTCGTTATGCACTCAGAGGATAATCAGAAAAACAAGGAAATGATAGAATCTTTATGAATTTTCTGATGTAAAAAGTCATGCAACTAAAATTATGCAAATGAAAGACATTCTATCATGAAATGCAATAACATGCAAACCAAAATCTTTTTGTTGTTTTATAGTTTTCAATGCAAACAAATTAACATTACAGATATATAAGACATACAAATCCACATTCTTTTTGTGAGCAAGATGATTAACTATTTTAAAAATGGATCAAAACTGACATATTGAATCAATTTCTGTTGTTCATTCCTAATTATCCAGTCTATGTCTATTATCATGTAATTACTGATATCAATCCTCATTAAACATGAATATATTCATTCCGGACATATCGACAATCATGTTGGCATTAATTACTTGAACGCTATAAAGCAATGATTTTTGAGATCATGCTAAGTTCATTAATCCTTGATTCTTCCATCACTTATGATTGTGCATTTTTATTATGTTGTCAATTCATTACACGTAACTTTCCGTTATCTCTTTCCATGTACTTCATTCAAATTGAACAGGATGGTACTCACGGCATTTTGAATAACCCTGTCAGCCTTTGGCTTCTACCAATGTGTTGACAATCTTCAATCTAGTTGGCTCGGCTGATCTCAGAGTATATTGGATTATCCGAATAGGTGCACTATTTACCACGGGGATTGGTCTACAGTTAAAGCAGACTTGCCTGATGACCAGTCGTCACACGAAATAAATCTCGAGGCCCTTAACTTCTTTATGTTCAAGTTGTCATGGAAAACGGAATCGAAAGTTAAACTTTCATAAATAAGTATTAGAGTATATCTAGGTAAGTATCTTTCCAGCTTACAGTCTTAATGGATATAACTCTAAATTGCAGACGACAAGAATCTTGATAGTTCAGTGTGAACGTCGTGATTAAACAATTCAAGCTGCGCGGGGGCGTCACACTAAGAATGATCTGAGTTCTTTATGAGCACATCATGAATCAGCATTCTTCATACTTTCAGGACTTTGCCATCTTGATACGCCAATTTTATTGACATTGATTTTCTTTTGATTTTTTATTTTTCAGCATATCACTATCTTTTGATATATTGATTTTGAACGCAATCATGAATGGATTTTCCATTTTTATGCATGAACTCATGTGAAATGTCCCATTCATATTGATTATAAATATTCCATATTAATTGATTTCGTTGCGAGGTTTTGACCTCTATATGAGACGTTTTTCAAAAACTGCATTCTTTTTTAAAACAACCATAACCTTTATTTTATCAATAAAGGTTTTAAAAGTATTACGTAGATTATCAAACAATGATAATCTAAAATATACTGTTTACACATGACCATTACATAATGGTTTACAATTGAAATATATTACATCGACATATGTTTCTTGAATGCAATTTTTACACAATATCATACAAACATGGACTCCAAATCATGTCCTTATTTTAGTATGCAACAGCGAAAGCTCTTAATATTCACCTGAGAATAAACATGCTTTAAACGTCAACAAAAATGTTGGTGAGTTATAGGTTTAACCTATATATCAAATCGTAACAATAGACCACAAGATTTCATATTTCAATACACATCCCATACATAGAGATAAAAATCATTCATATGGTGAATACCTGGTAACCGACATTAACAAGATGCATATATAAGAATATCTCCATCATTCCGGGACACCCTTCGGATATGATATAAATTTCGAAGTACTAAAGCATCCGGTACTTTGGATGGGGTTTGTTAGGGCCAATAGATCTATCTTTAGGATTCGCGTCAATTAGGGTGTCTGTTCCCTAATTCTTAGATTACCAAACTTAATAAAAAGGGGCATATTCGATTTCGATAATTCAACCATAGAATGTAGTTTCACGTACTTGTGTCTATTTTGTAAATCATTTATAAAACCTGCATGTATTCTCATCCCAAAAATATTAGATTTTAAAAGTGGGACTATAACTCACTTTCACAGATATTTCCTTCCTCGGAAATAAGACTTGGCCACGGATCGATTCACGAACCTATACAAATATGTACATATATATCAAAGTATGATCAAAATATAATTACAACCATTTTTATTATGTTTTAAAGATTTGAGTGTATTAAGTCAGCTGTCCTCGTTAATAACCTACAACTAGTTGTCCACAGTTAGATGTACAGAAATAAATCGATATATATTATCTTGAATCAATCCAAGACCCAGTGTATACACGTCTCAGGCTAGATCACAACTAAAAGTATATATATTTTTTGGAATCAACCTCAACCCTGTATAGCTAACTCCAACATTACTGCATATAGAGTGTCTATGGTTGTTCCAAATAATATATATACATGGGTCGATATGATATGTCAAAACATTTGCATACGTGTCTATGGTATCCCAAGATTACATAATATATTAGAATACATGTATAATACAATATAAGTTAGCTAGGATATGATTTGTATAGATTTGTTAAACATTTCCCGTAGCTAAAAAGATCAAAAATATCCAATCTTGTTTTACCCATAACTTCTTCATTTTAAATCCGTTTTGAGTGAATCAAATTGCTATGGTTTCATATTGAACTATAATTTAAGAATCCAAACAGAAAAAGTATAGGTTTATGGTGGGAAATTTAAGTTACATGTTAATTACTAAAGAGGTAGTCATTTCCGTCGAAAGAACGACATCTTGATGACCATTTTGAAAAACATACTTTCACTTTGAGTTTAACCAAGATTTTTGGATATAGTTTCATGTTCATATGAAAAATAATTTTCAAAGAACAACAACTTTTAAATCAAAGTTTATCATAGTTTTTAATTATCCAAACCAAAACAGTCCCTGGTTTCACTACGACGGCGTATATCCGATTTTATGGTGTTCATCGTGTTTCCAGGTTTTAAATCATTAAGTTAGCATATCATATAGATATAGAACATGTGTTTAGTTGATCTTAAAAGTTAAGTTAGAAGGATTAACTTTTGTTTGCGAACAAGTTTAGAATTAACTAAACTATGTTCTAGTGATTACAAGTTTAAACCTTCGAATAAGATAGCTTTATATGTATGAATCGAATGATGTTATGAACATCATTACTACCTCAAGTTTTCTGGATAAAACTACTAGAAATGAGGAAAATAGATCTAGCTTCAAAGGATCCTTGGATGGCTTGAAAGTTCTTGAAGCAGAATCATGACACGAAAACAGTTCAAGTAAGATTTTCACTCGAAATAAGATTGTTATAGTTGTAGAAATTGAATCAAAGTTTGAATATGAATATTACCTTGAATTAGAAATATAACCTACTATAAATAACAAAAGTTCCTTGATCTTAGATGATTACTTGGAATGGATTAGAAAGGTTGGAAGTAGACTTGCAAACTTGGAAGTATTCTTGATTTTTATGAAACTATACTTATGGAATTTATGAAGAACACTTAGAACTTGAAGATGGAACTTGAGAGAGATCAATTAGATGAAGAAAATTGAAGAATGAAAGTGTTTTTAGGTGTTTTTGGTCGTTGGTATATGGATTAGACATAAAGGCTATGTAATTTTGTTTTCATGTAAATAAGTCATGAATGAAAACTAATATTTTTGTAATTTTATGAGATATTTCATGCTAGTTGCCAAACGATGGTTCCCACATGTGTTAGGTGACTCACATGGGCTACTAAGAGCTGATCATTAGAGTGTATATACCAATAGTACATACATCTAAAAGTTGTGTATTGTACGAGTACGAATACAGGTGCATACGAGTAGAATTGTTGATGAAACTGAACGAGGATGTAATTGTAAGCATTTTTGTTAAGTAGAAGTACTTTGATATGTGTCTTGAAGTCTTTTAAAAGTGTAAGAATACATATCAAAACACAACATGTATATACATTCTAATGGAGTCGTTAAGTCTTCGTTAGTCGTTACATGTAAGTGTTGTTTTGAAACCTTTAAGTTAACGATCTCAATTAATGTAGTTAACCCAATGTTTATTATATCAAATGAGATGTTAAATTATTATGTTATCATGATATTATGATGTATGAATATCTCTTAATATGATATATACATTAAAATATCGTTACAACGATAATCATTAAATATAAGTCTCGTTTCGTAATTCTTGACTTAGTACTCTTGTTTTTACATATGTAGTTCATTGTTAACACACTTAATGATATATTTAAATATCATTTTATCATGTTAAATATAGTGTATCAATATCTTAATATGATACATATGTATTTAGTAGACGTTATCATAACGATAATCGTTATATATATCATTTCGAGTTTCTTAACTTAGTAATCTCATTTCTTATGTATATCACACATTGTTAATATATTTAGTGAGATACTTACTCATCATAATCTCATGTCAACCATATATATTTCTATATATACCACAACATGTAGTTTTTACAAATTTGTAACGTTCGTGAATCGTCGGTCAACTTGGGTGATCAATTGTCTATATGAAACTTATTTCATTTAATCAAGTCTTAACAAGTTTGATTGCTTAACATGTTGAAAACATTTAGTCATGTAAATATCAATCTCAATTAATATATATAAACATGGAAAAGTTCGGGTCACTACAGTACCTACCCGTTTAATAAATTTCGTCCCGAAATTTTAAGCTGTTGAAGGTGTTGACGAATCTTCTGGAAATAGATGCGGGTATTTCTTCTTCATCTGATCTTCATGCTCCCAGGTGAACTCGGGTCCTCTACGAGCATTCCATCGAACCTTAATAATCGGTATCTTGTTTTGCTTAAGTCTCTTAACCTCACGATCCATTATTTCGACGGGTTCTTCAATGAATTGAAGTTTTTCATTGATTTGGATTTCGTCCAATGGAATAGTGAGATCTTCTTTAGCAAAACATTTCTTCAAATTCGAGATGTGGAAAGTGTTATGTACAGCCGCGAGTTGTTGAGGTAGCTCCAGTTGGTAAGCTACTGGTCCGACACGATCTATAATCTTAAATGGTCCAATGTACCTTGGATTTAGTTTCACCCGTTTACCAAATCGAACAACGCCGTTCCAAGGTGAAACCTTAAGCATGACCATTTCTCCAATTTCAAACTCTATATCTTTTCTTTTACTATCCGCGTAGCTCTTTTGTCGACTCTAGGTGGTTTTCAATCGTTGTTGAATTTGGATGATTTTCTCGGTAGTTTCTTGTATTATCTCCGGACCCGTAATCTGTCTATCCCCCACTTCATTCCAACAAATCGGAGACCTGCACTTTCTACCATAAAGTGCCTCAAACGGTGCCATCACAATACTAGAATGATAACTGTTGTTGTAGGAAAATTCTGCTAATGGTAGGTGTTTATCCCAACTGTTTTCGAAATCAATAACACATGCTCGTAGCATGTCTTCAAGCGTTTGTATCATCCTTTCGCTCTGTCGATCAGTTTGTGGATGATAGGCAGTACTCATGTCTAGATGAGTCCCCAATGCTTGTTGCAACGTCTGCCAGAACCTTGAAACAAATCTACCATCCCTATCAGAGATAATAGAGATGGGTATTCCATGTCTGGAGACAACCTCCTTCAAATAAAAATTTTATCATCTTCTCTCATTGGCAGGAAGTGTGCTGACTTGGTGAGACGATCAACTATTACCCAAATAGTATCATAACCACTTGCAGTCCTTGGCAATTTAGTAATGAAATCCATGGTAATGTTTTTCCATTTCCATTCCAGGATTTCAGGTTGTTGTAGTAGACCTGATGGTTTCTGATGTTCAGCTTTGACCTTAGAACACGTCAAACATTCTCCTACATATTTAGCAATATCGGCTTTCATACCCGGCCACCAAAAGTGTTTCTTGAGATCTTTATACATCTTCCTCGCTCCGGGATGTATTGAATATCTGGTTTTATGTGCTTCCTTAAGTACTATTTCTCTCACATCTCCAAACCTTGGTACCCAAATTCTATCAGCCCTATATCGGGTTCCGTCTTCTGGAATATTAAGATGTTTCTCTGATCCTTTGGGTATCTCATTCTTCAACTTTCCTTCTTTTACAACCCCCTGTTGCGCCTCCTTTATTTGAGTAGTAAGGTTAGTACGAATAATTATATTCATAGCTTTTATCCGTATAGGTTCTCTGTCCTTTCTACTCAAAGCATAAGCTACCACATTCGCCTTCCCCGGGTGGTATCGAATCTCAAAATCATAATCATTCAACAGTTCAATCCACCTGCGTTGTCTCATATTCAGTTGCTTCTGATTAAATATATGTTGGAGACTTTTGTGGTCGGTATATATAATACTTTTGACCCCATATAAATAATGCCTCCAAGTCTTTAATGCAAAAAACAACAGCACCCAATTCCAAATCGTGAGTCATATAATTTTGCTCGTGAATCTTCAATTGTCTAGACGCATAAGCAATCACCTTCGTTCGTTACATTAATACACAACCGAGACCTTGCTTTGATGCGTCACAATAAATCACAAAATCATCATTCCCTTTAGGCAATGACAATATAGGTGCCGTAGTTAGCTTTTTCTTCAATAACTGAAATGCCTTCTCTTGTCCATCCTTCCATTCAAATTTCTTCCCTTTATGCGTTAATGCAGTCAAGGTTTTTGCTATTTTGGAGAAATCTTGGATGAATCTTCTGTAGTAACCAGCCAATCCTAAAAATTGACGTATATGCTTCAAGTTTTTGGGGTTTCCCACTTTTCAACGGTTTCGATCTTTGTCGGGTCCACCTGGATACCTTCTTTGTTCACTATGTGACCGAGGAATTGAACTTCTTCCAACCAAAATGCACACTTTGAAAACTTAGCGTACAGTTTTTCTTTCCTCAGTACTTCTAGCACTTTTCTCAAATGTTCTTCGTGCTTTTGATCATTTTTTGAGTAAATAAGTATGTCATCGATGAAAACAATGACAAACTTGTCAAGATATGGCCCACACACTCATTTCATAAGGTCCATGAACACAGCTGGTGCGTTAGTCAATCCAAACGGCATAACCATAAACTCGTAATGACCATAACGCGTCCTAAAAGCAGTTTTTGGAATATCATCCTCCTTTACTCGCATTTAATGATATCTAGAACATAAATCGATTTTCAAATAATCCGACGAGCCTTGTAGTTGATCAAATAAGTCGTCAATTCTCGGCAGTGGATAACGGTTTTTGATGGTAAGTTTATTCAACTCTCTGTAGTCAATACACAACCTAAATGTACCATCCTTCTTCTTGACAAACAAAACAGGAGCTCCCCAAGGTGATGTGCTTGGTCGAATGAAACCACGTTCTAATAATTCTTGCAGTTGGCTTTGCAGTTCTTTCATCTCGTTGGGTGCGAGTCTGTAAGGAGCACGAGCTATTGATGCAGCTCCTGGTACAAGATCTATTTGAAATTCAACAGATCAATGTGGAGATAGTCCCGGTAATTCTTTCGGAAATACATCGGGAAATTCTTTTGCTACAGGAAACTTCAGTTTGTATTTTCTCGACGTGTGCTAGAACAACATAGCAACCTTTTCTTATTAGTTTTTGTGCCTTCAAATTACTAATAAGATGTAGCTTCGTGTTGCCCTTTTCTCCGTACACCATTAAGGGTTCTCCTTCTTCTCGTACAATGCGAATTGCATTTTTGTAACATACGATCTCTACTTTCATCTCCTTCAGCCAGTCCATGCCAACTATTACATCAAAACTCCTTAACTCTACCGGTATCAAATCAATCTTAAATATTTCGCTACCCAGTTTAATTTCTCAATTTCGGCATATATAATCTGCTGAAATTAATTTACCGTTTGCTAATTCGAGTAAAATTTTACTATCCAACGGTGTCAATGGACAACTTAATTTAGCACAAAAATCTCTACTCATATAGCTTCTATCCGCACCCGGATCAAATAAAAAGTAAGCAGATTTATTGTCAATAAGAAACGTACCCGTAACAAGTTTCGGGTCTTCTTGTGCCTCTGTCGCATTAATATTGAAAACTATTCCGCGACCTTGTCCATTCGTGTTCTCCTGGTTCGGGTAATTTCTAATAATGTGTTCCAGTTTTCCACATTTATAACAAACTACATTGGCATAACTTGCTCCGACACTACTTTCTCCGCCATTACTCGTTCCGACACGATTTGTTCCTTTCGTTCTGTTAACCCCTGGTCTGTAGACCTCACACTTTGCCGCGCTATGACCATTTCTTTTACACTTGTTGCAAAATTTGGTGCAGAACCCCGAGTGATACTTTTCACACCTTTGGCATAGCTGCTTCTGATTGTTGTTGTTGTTGCGGTTGTTATTGTTGTTGGGATGATTGTTGTAGTTGTTGTTGTTGTTGTTGTTGTTGTTGTTGTTGTTGTTGTTGTTGTTGTTGTTGTTGTTGTTGTTGTTGTTGTTGTTGTTGTTCCATTTTTTGTAGTTGGGATTGATGTTGCGATTGTTGGGATAGTTGTTGTTATATTGGTGACTCTTATCACCGTTTTCCTCCCTTTTTTTTGACTAGCTTCACGTTGGCCTCTTCGGCCGCCTGTTCTTTAATTCTTCCCTCAATCTGGTTCACTAGTTTGTGAGCCATTCTACATGCCTTTTGTATGGAGGCAGGCTCATGTGAACTTATATCTTCTTGGATTATCTTCGGTAACCCTTTCACAAACGCATCAATCTTCTCTTCCTCATCTTCGAACGCTCTCGGACACAATAAGCATAATTCCGTGAATCATCTTTCGTATGAAGTAATATCGAATCGCTGTGTTCGTAACCCTCTAAGTTCTGACTTGAGCTTATTGACCTCGGTTCTGGGACGGTACTTCTCGTTCATCAAGTGCTTGAATGCTGACCACGGTAGCGCATAAGCAGCATCTTGTCCCACTTGCTCTAGATAGGTATTCCACCATGTTAACGCAATACCTGTGAATGTATACGTAGCGTACTTCACTTTGTCTCCTTCAGCACACTTACTTATGGCAAACACCGATTCAACTTTCTCGGTCCACCGTTTCAATCCAATTGGTCCTTCGGTCCCATCAAATTCTGAAGGTTTGCAGGCAGTGAATTCCTTGTAGGAGCATCCTACACGATTTCTTGCACCGTTAGCTGTATTGTGTGATGACCTGGAAATTTCCGATCAAATTTAAACTTTAATCTTTATATGTTTCTGACACGATAAGCAAAATCTGTAATATTGAGTCTCGAAAACTTTGGAACTATGTTCATATGTTTAATTACCCTCTGACTATTCCCGACGATTCACGAACAATTAATTGTAAATATATATATATATATATATATATATATATATATATATATATATATATATATATATATATATATATATAATAATTTGAAATATTATTTTAAATAATATATGAGTTAGTTGTTGAAAATTTAATATTCAATATTAGTTATATAATGTACAGTATATAGTATAATTACATAATCAACAACATGTAATACTAATGTATAGAATTAGTTATTAATATAATTATTATAATAAATTAGTAATTTCTTTCAATATTTAATATTAATACTATTATCATTAATAATGTTATTGTAGATAAGAAATATGATATATATATAAAGTGATAGACTATTATTACTAATAATAAGTAATATTATAATTAGTATTACTATATGTAATTACAAGTCAAAGTATCAAAGATCATTATTCTTATCGATGTTAATATTAATATCTACATTTTTAATATTGTTAATATAAATGAAATTGGATATATACAATTGTATTATCATTAATAATATTAATATTATTGTAAGTAGTATTATCAATAAAATTAATAATAAAATTATTGATATACAATTATAAATATAAATACCGATATATACATAAATACATACATGAAATATAATTATACATATATATAGATAAATATACATAATAAATATTTATACAAATACTGATACATCTCTATATGGTACGTGTAAATACAGTTAATCATATATAAATACTCCGTATACGTACAAAGCACCAAACCTAATTTGTTATCAATCGATATCAAGCTGAGATAGTGTTTGATTTATATTTCCAATCCAGTACGATTCGATTCTATATGTTTCGGTAACAACCAAACCAGTTGGTAATCTATGTCAGCTTTTTATTTCTTTATTTTCAATATCTGATTGAATATATCAGTGTACTTCTTGTCGAGCAAAAATCAAACTAGAAAACAAATGCTAAATGAGTCACGTTAACAGTAATATTGACTATCAACCTCTATATCACTCTGAAAGTGCAATTCGATTGAACACAACAAAGAAATCAAAATAAATTCTAATAAAACTGCACGACACCTCTATTTTTTTTCTTGTTCCTTTCTCTTCATTGATCATATCATCCTTCATTTCCTTGCCATCAATAACCAAGAAGAACCTGCTGCTATTCGATCATCATGAACCACCTGAAACGGTTGTGCCTCTCCTTGTTGATCGAGCAAACAAAAATGAAAACCTCATTACTCTCTCCCTCTAATCCTTAGCTATACCACCTCTAACCCGCACCATAAAACACCATTGAACACTTCAAACTCCATCGTCACTCTACTGCATAATTGAACCAAATCATCACCAACGATCACTATTATACTACTGCATACTTCGTTGTTATCTGTTGTTAATCAAACAGTAACCTGCTAATGCACCTTTCTTTGTGCTAATCGTATTCTTATGTTTCCTGTTTTGCTTCCAATCTTAACCGATAAAATAAGCTGTCTATATATATTCTCTTCTACGACAACCTTTATAGGAAGGATACCCCACCACAATTCCTGTCATGTGATTTAATTCACAAAGATCAAACAGAAACTTGTGTGAACCTCTCTTATACTTCTTTGGCCGAACAAAATATTACAAAGGTGATGATTAAGGCTTTAAATGGTTTAGGTATTGCTTTATGAACTGCCTTATATACAAAGAAGAAAGTATTCGAGACAAATGATAGTGGGACAAAACAGTCGACCCACTTTAGCAAATTCCATATTGGATCCTACGATTTGAGGTTTATAATCAATCAAGTGGGACTAGTTGCATAGTAGTGGCCAACCTATTTAGTAAAAGAAAGTTGTAAATTACATTAAGGGTGGGGACTCTTTGTGGTTTTTCTGGTCCCGATTCATCTACAATAAAGAGGAATGCTTTTGCTTTTTGAAATTACTTATGTCCTTGACCCCTTGAAACCTTTCAATCTTGGGACCACAATCCTTCAAGAGGTGATGTTGAGGAGGATTAAATAACGAACAAAGAATACCTCTGTTTGCTGCGTACTGTTTCCATTTACAATGGTGAACTCACAAACCCTATTAGTATTCCTCAACTGCTCGAGCAGTTACCGAATTATTTTTTTTCCTGTGTTGGACCGAAGTGATTATGAGCCAAGGTATAAATTAAGTTGGGCCGAGAGTTTACTTTGTTTGTTGGGCCGAAGGAAAGTTGGGCCGAGATATTAAATGTTTCCAGTTGGGCCGGCTGTGTTTCTGTTGTTATTCGATTAAAAGAGGAGAAATGGAAACAGAAAATACGATATATATATATATATATATATATATATATATATATATATATATATATATATATATATATATATATATATATATATTAAATTAGGATATAAATCAGAAAGATAATAGTGGAGCAGTTGGTTGGGTGTGGTGTTGAGTTAACGAGAGGTCGCGGGTTCGAGCCCGAACTGTGTCAGTTTGTTTTCTTTTTGGAAGCTTTCCCTTTTAAGGTAGCATTATTATTATTATTATTATTATTATTATTATTATTATTATTATTATTATTATGATTATTATTATTATTATTATTATTATTATTATTATTATTATTATTATTATTATTATTATTATTATTATTATTATTATTATTGCTATTATCATTAATATTAGTATTATAATTATAAGTATTATTAATTATATTATCATTATTAGTATTAACATGATTATCATAATTAGAAGTGTTATTATTATTACAACTATATTATTGTTATAAATTTTTACTACTAGTATTATTATTATTGTTACAACAAAGTATTATTTAAAAGAATCATTAGTAGAAAAACTATCATTTTATTTGAAAACATCCATTTTAGTAAAATTATCATAAGAACTACTATTATTATTATTATAAAAGGAAACAACTTTTTATTTATTATTATCAATATTATTTTATCATATAAATAATAGTTACCTAAAAATATATTTAATACACATAACATAACTATATTAAAATTTTTATTATTTATTCATTTAAAAGTGTATATAAAATAAACATATTTAATTGATTAATAAAACCTATAAATTATTAAATATAACAAGTATATCACCAATAAAAATATGTAAACTTATTCGATTACAATTATATGTGTTAATATATATATATATATATATATATATATATATATATATATATATATATATATATATATATATATATATATATATATAAATGATATAGGTTCGTGAATCCGAGGCCAACCCTATTTTTGTTAAATGATGTCATATGTATTTTTACTACAAAATACATTAGGTGAGTTTCATTTGCCCTTTTTACTCTTTACGTTTTTGGGCTGAGAATACATGTAAATGCTTTATTAACTGTTTTACAATATTTACATGCGTGAGTTTCATTTAATTTTTTTACCCTTTATATTTTTGGGCTGAGAATACATGCGCAATTTTTATAAATGTTTTACGAAATAGACACAAGTAATCGAAACTACATTATATGGTTGAATTATCGAAATCGAATATGCCCCTTTTTATTAAGTCTGGTAATCTAACAATTAGGGAACAGACACCCTAATTGACGCGAATCCTAAAGATAGATCTATCGGGCCCAACAAGCCCCATCCAAAGTACCGGATGCTTTAGTAATTCGATGTTGTTTTATCATGTCCGAAGGAGGATCCCGGAATGATGGGGATATTCTTATATGCATATTGTGAATGTCGGTTACTAGGTGTTCAATCCATATGAATGATATTTTTGTCTCTATGCATGGGACGTATGTTTATGAGAAATGGAAATATGAAATCTTGTGGTCTATTAAATTTATGAAATGATTATTTATGTTAAACTAATGAACTCACCAACCTTTTGGTTGACACTTGAAAGCATATTTATTCTCAGGTACGAAAGAAATCTTCCGCTGTGCATTTGCTCATCTTAGAGATATTACTTGGAGTCATTCATGACATATTTCAAAAGACGTTGCATTCGAGTTGTTGAGTTCATCAAGATTATTATTAAGTCAATTATAGTTAGATATATTATAAAATGGTATGCATGCCGTCAACTTTCGATGTAATGAAAGTTTGTCTTTTCAAAAACGGATGCAATGTTTGTAAAATGTATCATATAGAGGTCAAGTACCTCGCGATGTAATCAACTGTTGTGAATCGTTTATAATCGATATGGACTTCATCTGGATGGATTAGGATGGGTCATCACATATTGCTAGATTCAGAGTTATTGTTGGTATGTAGCGCGGCCTGTACTGCGGCTATGTTTGAAGCAAGAAAGGCACAAAATTCCTCTTCGCTCATATTCAAGGTGTGTCAAGTAGTCGGTGCCATTTCCTTCAAAATAGTCAAATGAAACAAGTTAATCATACAGAATATTAAGAGAAGTCAATAGTATCTCGTAGCATAATATGAACTCATTTATAAAATCTTTTTCTTCATATTAGCGTTTTATAAGTTTAAATTCGGGTACTACCTACCCGGTAAGTTCATACTTAGTAGCTAATATACAATTTAACTACTACAATTCCATATGAAAAACTGATTATAATAATATATCACATACAAATATTCTTCAAACTTACAACTTCGCTATATTACATATAACATGAAATATAGTACACTATGATACAGGACAGTTTTGAAGATAAATCTAGTTAATACGCAAGTTGTTAAGCAAAGGAAATAAAGACACGTAATTCATAAGTCCAGAAACAAGTCATGCATTCTGGTTTTACTAAGACGACTTCCCATCCTTGGTCTTGTAGAAAATAACCGTTATGACCATTGGCTAGGCAGCATGTTGTACTGTCATCAAAAGGACGACGGTTTCGTAATGTCCAACAGCCCCGTAATAATCTAAAAACCTTGTTTCTCATCCCAACTACTGAATCCGTCACTTGTGGGAAAGTTTTATTTAAAAGCTGCAATCCGATGTTCTTTTTCTCACTTTGGTAAGAAGCAAACGTCACTTACCCGTAAGCATAACATGCTTCTTTATGTTTCATGTTAGAAGCTCTTTCTAATTCACGAAATCCTATGTTGGGATATGTTGAGTCAAATTACGTTCTTAACCCGTAACGTAAAATTGCATGTGGGTTCCCCGCATTTAACGCTTTAAAGAAAACACGGCGTAACTTAAAGTCTCCCCAATGTGATATACCCCACCTATCAAAGGAAAGCCTTTTATAAACTAAGGCATTTCTGGAAAGTCTTTCAAATGTTTGACAAGTTAATTTCACCATAACTAAATGTGCTGATTAATTCTGACCGACTCTAGACAAGATTTCCTCAATCATATCCTCTGGTAGGTCTTCTAAAATATACGGTTGTCTACCCTTAACGTCCATTTTGTTTTTATACTATAAAATAGACAAGGATTAGATTCGTAATAATAAACAATACAAGCAATTTTTACATAGAACATAAAAGTACAAGCACACTACAATATATTTATTACACAACATGCTCACACCCCTCTAATCTGAATCACTGGTTTCTTCTTCTTCGGACTTGGTTCTTTTTCCTAATTTTCTAGGGATATATGATGTTCCTCTAATACGAGCCGTCGTTTCCAACATTGGTTTAGAAAAACCTGGTGGTTTAGAGGTTCCCGGGTTATTGTCACGATATTGAAAATACGGGTGTTGACGGTACATATAAAGTTCATCGGGGTCGGAATCAAATTTCTCTATTTTGATGCCTTTTCCTTTATTATTTTCTTTTGCCTCATTAAATTGGGTCGGGGTAATTTCTATAACATCCTCGGAATCCTCATCAGGATCCGATTCATCGGAAAATTGGTAATTTTCCCAATATTTTGCTTCCTTAGCGGAAACACCATTGACCATTATTAACTTTGGTCCATTGGTTGAGGATTTTCTTTTATTTGGCCGGTTTTCTGTCGTTCCTACTATTCCCCCCCTCCGGAACCTCTTCTTCTTCCGGTTCCTCTTCTTCTGGTTCCTCTTCTTCCGGTTCCTCTTCTTTCGGTTCTGTTTCCTCTTCTTCCGGTTCTTTGGGAACTTGTGAATCTTGCCAATATATATTCAAATCTTCGTTATTATTAGGTGAGTCAATGGGATTTGTGCTAGAGGTAGACATCTATCACACAATATCAAATATGTTAAGAGATTAATATATCACATAATATTTACATGTTAATAATATATAGTTTCCAACAAAAATGTTAAGCAATCATTTTTAAAGAAAACACGGTCGAAGTCCAGACTCACTAATGCATCCTAACAAACTCGATAAGACACACTAATGCAAATTTTCTGGTTCTCTAAGATCAACGCTCGGATACCAACTGAAATGTCCCGTTCATATTGATTATAAACGTTCCATATTAATTGATTTCGTTGCGAGGTTTTGACCTCTATATGAGACGTTTTTCAAAGATTGCATTCATTTTTAAAACAACCATAACCTTTATTTTATCAATAAAGGTTTTAAAAGCATTATGTAGATTATCAAATAATGATAATCTAAAATATACTGTTTACACATGACCATTACATAATGGTTTACAATAGAAATATATTACATCGACATATATTTCTTGAACGCAGTTTTTACACAATATCATACAAACATGGACTCCAAATCTTGTACTTATTTTAATATGCAACAGCGGAAGCTCTTAGTATTCACCTGAGAATAAACATGCTTTAAACGTCAACAAAAATATTGGTGAGTTATAGGTTTAACCTATATATATCAAATCGTAACAATAGACCACAAGATTTCATATTTCAATACACATCCCATACATAGAGATAAAAATCATTCATATGATGAACACCTAGTAACCGACATTAACAAGATGCATATATAAGAATATCCCGATCATTCCAGGACACCCTTCGGATATGATATAAATTTCGAAGTACTAAAGCATCCGGTACTTTGGATGGGGTTTGTTAGGCCCAATAGATCTATCTTTAGGATTCGCGTCAATTAGGTTGTCTGTTCCCTAATTCTTAGATTACCAGACTTAATAAAAAGGGGTATATTCGATTTCGATAATTCAACCATAGAATGTAGTTTTACGTACTTGTGTCTATTTTGTAAATCATTTATAAAACCTGCATGTATTCTCATCCCGAAAATATTAGATTTTAAAAGTGGGACTATAACTCACTTTCACAGATATTTCCTTCCTCGGAAACAAGACTTGGCCACGGATCGATTCACGAACCTATACAAATATGTATATATATATCAAAGTATGATCAAAATATAATTACAACCATTTTTATTATGGTTTAAAGATTTGAGTGTATTAAGTCAGCTGTCCTCGTTAATAAGCTACAACTAGTTGTCCACAGTTAGATATATAGAAATAAATCGATATATATTATATTGAATCAATCCACGACCCAGTGTATACATGTCTTAGGCTAGATCACAACTCAAAGTATATATATTTTTTGGAATCAACCTCAACCCTGTATAGCTAACTCCAACATTACTGCATATAGAGTGTCTATGGTTGTTCCAAATAATATATATACATGGGTCGATATGATATGTCAAAACATTTGCATACATGTCTATGGTATCCCAAGATTACATAATATATTAGAATACATGTATAATACAATATAAGTTAGCTAGGATATGATTTGTATAGATTTGTTAAACATTTCCCGTAGCTAAAAAGATCAAAAATATCCAATCTTGTTTTACCCATAACTTCTTCATTTTAAATCTATTTTGAGTGAATCAAATTGCTATGGTTTCATATTGAACTCTAATTTAAGAATCCAAACAGAAAAAAATACAGGTTTATAGTTGGAAATTTAAGTTACATGTCAATTACTAAAGAGGTAGTCATTTCCGTCGAAAGAACGACATCTTGATGACCATTTTGAAAAACATACTTTCACTTTGAGTTTAACCAAGATTTTTGGATATAGTTTCATGTTCATATGAAAAATCATTTTCCCAGAAGAACAACTTTTAAATCAAAGTTTATCATAGTTTTTAATTATCCAAACCAAAACAGCCCACGGTTTCACTATGACGGCGTATATCCGATTTTATGGTGTTCATCGTGTTTCCAGGTTTTAAATCATTAAGTTAGCATATCATATAGATATAGAACATGTATTTAGTTGATTTTAAAAGTCAAGTTAGAAGGATTAACTTTGTTTGCGAACAAGTTTAGAATTAACTAAACTATGTTCTACTGATTACAAGTTTAAACCTTCGAATAAGATAGCTTTATATGTATGAATCGAATGATGTTATGAACATCATTACTATCTCAAGTTTTCTGGATAAAACTACTAGAAACGAGAAAAATAGATCTAGCTTTAAAGGATCCTTGGATGGCTTGAAAGTTCTTGAAGCAGAATCATGACATGAAAACAGTTCAAGTAAGATTTTCACTCGAAATAAGATTGTTATAGTTGTAGAAATTGAATCAAAGTTTGAATATGAATATTACCTTGAATTAGAAAGATAACCTACTGTAAATAACAAAAGTTCCTTGATCTTAGATGATTACTTGGAATGGATTAGAAAGCTTGGAATTAGACTTGCAAACTTGGAAGTATTCTTGATTTTTATGAAACTATACTTATGGAATTTATGAAGAACACTTAGAACTTGAAGATGGAACTTGAGAGAGATCAATTAAATGAAGAAAATTGAAAAATGAAAGTGTTTTTATGTGTTTTTGGTCGTTGGTATATGGATTAGATATAAAGGATATGTAATTTTGTTTTCATGTAAATAAGTCATGAATGATTACTAATATTTTTGTAATTTTATGAGATATTTCATGCTAGTTGCCAAATGATGATTCCCACTTGTGTTAGGTAACTCACATGATCTTCTAATATCTGATCATTAGAGTGTATATACTAATAGTACATACATCTAAAAGCTGTGTATTGTACGAGTACGAATACGGGTGCATACGAGTAGAATAGTTGATGAAACTGAACGAGGATGTAATTGTAAGCATTTTTGTTAAGTAGAAGTACTTTGATATGTGTCTTGAAGTCTTTTAAAAGTGTAAGAATACATATAAAAACACAACATGTATATACATTCTAATGGAGTCGTTAAGTCTTCGTTAGTCGTTACATGTAAGTGTTGTTTTGAAACCTTTAAGTTAACGACCTCAATTAATGTTGTTAACCCAATATTTATTATATCAAATGAGATGTTAAATTATTATGTTATCATGATATTATGATGTATGAATATCTCTTAATATGATATATACATTAAAATATCGTTACAACGATAATCGTTACATATAAGTCTCGTTTCGTAATTCTTGAGTTAGTAGTCTTGTTTTTACATATGTAGTTCATTGTTAACACACTTAATGATATATTTAAATAATCATGTTAAATATAGTGTATCAATATCTTAATATGATACATATGTATTTAGTAGACGTTATCATAATGATAATCGTTATATATATATATATATATATATATATATATATATATATATATATATATATATATATATATATATATATCATTTCGAGTTTCTTAACTTAGTAATCTCATTTCTTATGTATATCACACATTGTTAATATACTTAGTGAGATACTTACTCATCATAATCTCATGTCAACCATATATATATGTCTATATATACCACAACATGTAGTTTTTACAAATTTGTAATGTTCGTGAATCGCCGGTCAACTTGGGTGATCAATTGTCTATATGAAACTTATTTCATTTAATCAAGTCTTAACAAGTTTGATTGCTTAACACGTTGGAAACATTTAGTCATGTAAATATCAATCTCAATTAATATATATATATACATGGAAAATTTTGGGTCACTACATCATGTTTCTTTGTTGTGTGCTCAGATCACTCAATGGTGTTCTCCCTTAAATGCTTAAACGGTCCGTGATAGAGAATCATACTTTTCAACTTTAAGCGAGAAGGAATACCTACTTCAACATACACTAATTTTCTCTGTATTTTCAGGGTTTAGTTTCGATTATTAAGTCTTAGGCCCGTGACAACGTGGTATGCACCAGCCAAACAGATAATCCTCAACCCCTTAAATGATCTATTGAATGTCCCATTCATAGCTGCGAAGCTGAATTGGTAGAGCAACGTTGAATATTGATTGGGGACATCCAACACCAACTTTCTCTAATGATTATCAATTATGATAAGGGATACCCTCAACTGACTGTTGAGTTCCTTATCATTTCATACAGTTTCGGAGATAATTAGGTGATTACCTTCAAACGCTACAGATCGTCCATGACTTCTGAATCTTAGATGAGCATTATTCTTATTATGATTGTCTAATGCCAGGAATTCATAAGTCACATCTATCAGTACATCACACAACAGATAAACATAAACGTTCAAATCAGTCATTACTAATCAAATATATCAATTCTCAGTACAGTAATTTCTTCATCTCCAGCATATTAATCAAAACAAGCTCATTTTCGGATTTTTCAACTTTTTAAGATTTTCTGGTGAGGCATTTTTCACTTTTTATGTATTTTCTGCTGATAACATATACTCCCCCTAAAATGCTGAAATATAAAATCTTTTTATGTTTTAGCATTTCAACCAAACAGAAAATATCTACAGACTAGCATGCAATCATGAAAGAAATTATGTAAAGAAATGCAGACAGGAAGCAAAAATATGCAATACAGATAATTAACAACCAAAAATCTACATGTCATGCATCCTACATGTAAAGTCTAAAAGCTTGACTAACCCTTACACACAACATCCGTAATTACTTTATCTCGATCAACAATGCCATTCATCTCTAGTAGGAGTAAGAACCTAGGTTTATCAAAAGCCTTAGTGAATAGGTCAGCCCTTTGGTCCTTGGTACCTATTCTCTTAACCTCAAAAATCTTTTTCTCATGGCAATCCCTAAGAAAATGATATTTAACACCTATGTGTTTAGTGTTAGAATGTTGCACAGGATTCTTAGTAATTGCTATAGCAGCAGTATTATCAATATAAAGAGGAGAGAAAGAGATTCTTAGCCCGTAATCGCGAAGTTGTTGTTGGATCCAAACAACTTGCGAACAACAACTAGCAGCAGCTATATATTCAGCTTCACACGTGGAAAGAGCAACTGCAGTTTGTTTCTTGCATTTCCAGGTCACCATCCTTTCACCTATAAATTGAGATCCTCCTGATGTAGACTTGTTGTTGATTTTGCAACCAGCATAATCTGAATCGCTATAGGCTACAAGATCAAACTTCTCATCATTCGAATACCAGATTCCGAGATTTGGCGAATGCAACAGATAACGTAAAATTCTTTTGACAGCTGTAAGATGAACTGTATTCGGATTAACTTGATAACGAGCACACAGACATGTTGCGATCATAATATCCGGCCTAGACGCTGTGAGATACATGAGAGATCTGATGATTGCTCAATAGTATGTAGGGTCAACAGGCTCCCCTTCACAATTTAATGAAATACCATGATTAACAGCTAGCGGAGTTGACACAGGACGTTCTTGAGTCATACCAAAATGTTTGAGTATATCATTTACATACTTTGCTTGATGAAGAAAAATACCATTACTAGTCTGTTTGACTTGTAAACCAAGAAAGTAGTGTAAGAGACCCAATTTACTCATTTCGAACTCGTCCTTCATCACCTGTTCGAACTCATCAACGAGTTCCTGCTTAGTAGCACCGAAGATAATATCGTAAACATAAATCTGGACTAAAATAATGTCATCATCTTGAACTTTTGTGAATAGAGTACAGTCTACCGTGCCTATTTGATATCCTTTTTCAATCAGATAACTCGATAACCATCCATACCAAGCTCTAGGAGCTTGATGTAAACCATAAAGGGCTCGACGTAATCGGTAAACTTTGTCAGGATGAAGATGATCTTCAAAACCTGAAGGTTGACTGACATATACTCTTTCATTTAGCTTGCCATAAAGAAATGCACTCTTAACATCCATTTGATAAACTTTAAACTTCATAAAAGACGTGAAAGTCAGGAAAATGCGAATCGCTTCCAATCTGGCAACAGGAGTGAAAACTTCATCGTAATCAAATTCAAGATCTTGCTGATAACCTTTAGCAACTAATCTTGCTTTGTTACGGGTAACATTGCCATCTTCATCGAATTTGCACTTCCAAACCCATTTGAGGTCGATTACTTTTGCACCATGCGGCTTAGTAACTAACTTCCAAATATATAGACGATGGAATTGCTGAATCCCTTTTTGCATAGCCATCACCCAATCAACATGTGATATCGGGTAAAAAGTCACGTTTTTACCCCCTAAATCAGGCCCTAAAACAATAAAGATTAAAATTTTGTCAGCAAAATTATCATTTTTTCAGTTGATTTTGTAGATTAAGTGATTACAAAGGCGATGCAAAAAAAATCAAGTAAAACGGAGCTAAAACGAAGATTCTAGAGCGAAAACGGTGAAAGACAAGAAATCAAGTTACGATCCAGTGAATCAAGCCTGACCAAGCAAGCCATACGGCCTGCCATACGGCCTGCCACTATGGAAATGGCCTGCCAGATACGTGCCACCACACGAGCCACCAAATGGCTTGCCAAGCATACGGCCTGCCAAATACGGCCTGCCAGGCGTATTTGGCAGAATTCCAAGTCTATTTAAAGGGGCTTTCTCCATTCATTCCAAGACACACTCAACTTGAAATATAATTTATATTTTCAATATTTTTAGGTAGTTTTTAGTAGTAGTTAGCTTAGCTTTTATTTTTCGGAGGATATCCCGGCGAGTCCCTGCGATCTCGGGCAGATTAGTTCGGCTTTTTCAGGTTTTATTCGAAACGCTTGTCTTTTGTATTAAACATGTATTCTTACTCTTTATGTTTAATAATGCGTTCCGATATTTCCATGATAGCTTAATTTATCTGTATGTTTCCATGATAGAAGTTTGGGTTAGCGTAATTATGTTAATTTAGTACGGTTACTGTTATATTACTGAATTAGGAAGTCTGATAGATTTGTATGCTAGCATCTTAAGGATTAACCAACTTAGGTTGTGATCAGGACTTGTTCACCTATATGAAATTAGCTACTTCATAGGATTAAGACCCCTGGTTATACTGTATCTGAAGATTATATGAACTCGGTATGGCCGGAGTTCCCGAGAGGCATCTAATGCACTTTTAGGACACGAAGTCTAGGAATTGAGACATGAATGACCTAGTATGCCTAATGACTATTCCGAAGAGATCTCTTAGGAGCTGTTAAGATCTAGTTAGTGCCTTCACTGTATGACCCAAGCCTATTGCATGTTCTTGTCTGATTGTTGCCCTAGGCCTTAGTCATATCAACTGTTTAGGTACTTATTAGGTTTCTATCTGCTTTACTATCAGTATATTAACTGTAATGCTATATAATGTTTGATTTGATATGATCTCACTAGTATGATGTAATGGTTGCTAGTTTTCATTTAAGGTTTTGCCAACTTAAACCGACGGACTCCTTCCGTTTGTGATCAGTGTTCAATCAACACGGCACGTTGTTATTCAGTTATCTGAACTGATAACGAGGTTTAGGATTAGAGCTTAACTCACTAATAAACCTAGTACTCTACTGAGGTTAACCTCCAAGGTATTGTTACACTTCAGTTATACGACCAAGTGACATACTTCTCATTGCTCAAAGAGAACTTCGAGAGTTCAGAGATAAGTAGGTCTGTGTAATTGGCTCATCCAACCAGATTAACATCAATCTAAGCATAGTTTTAACATAAGCATAATTACCTTTCCCTAACCTAATACTGATATCTTGGTCAACATTTCCTCGATCTGCATACTCCAGATATCCTCCCGCTTTATTTACTTTTTCTGCATTTAGGACCTTTAGCTAAAATCAACTACTATCTTTTATCCAGGTAATTTTACTAAAAGACAATTATCCACTTGATCTTCAATTCGTTAATCAGCATAAAATTCAACACTAGGTTAACTTACACCTTCTACACCTTAGAAAGTAAAGTAAATTTAGGCCCCACAAAATATAAATAAACGAAGACGCTGTGTGCTACCGAATCGGACACCGTGTGACCTAACGACACCGCACAAAATAAAAACCGTCCGTTAATGGCATATCAGTAGATAACCTTCTTCTTTGGCGCTGCTGCCGGGGATTCAAATATTTTGATCGAGAAAGATTTTAAACAGACAAAGTGTTGTTTGGTGGTGTCTAAGAAAGACAATTATACACGGACTTGGTTATTGGATTTTCTGAAAAGTCTCCAATTACATTGGAACCAAAAGGATCCTGCCTCTCCGTAGTCGGCCTGGCCACCTCGATACAAGTAATCTGTGAGAAGTCTTATCAGTTAAGATATCTGATCTGGTTAGCGACCGAATTTCAAGAATAATTGTTTTTATTAAATTATCGATCCTTTTAGTAAATTAATATTTTCTAAAAGTTACTTTTAAGTCTTTTTATTAACAGAAAATTAGAAGAAAAAAAAAATGGAACAACAAGACACCCTTGCTTCTATGCATAAGTCATGCTTAGAGGAAAGAGGAGGACCAATCACCTTAGGAACCGAAGGAATTCCTGAAATCAGTTCACACATGATTAAACTAGTCAGTATGATCTGTAAATTTCAAGGATTACCGACTGACGATCATAATTTTCATATAAACAAATTTATCAGTCTGGTTGACTCTTTTAAGAAGGAATCAAACGAGAAAAACATTTTAAAACTTCATCTTTTTCAATATTCACTTTCTAAACACGCTTCAGCATAGTTTGACGCACTTAACCCGAATTCAATTCATACGTGGGAGGATTTGGCCACTAAATTTCTAAACAAATTTTATCCACCCTCCCTGCAAACCTGTTTAAGAAATGACATCACTAACTTTCCCCTTGTGTCTAGCATAGATTAGAGTAAAGATGATGCTTAAAAGATGTCTGAATCATTTGTTAAGTCGGGCAGACATAGTCTGTACGCTTTACAATGGTTTGACCAAGGATGATAAGTCTCTCCTAGACATGGCCCCGCAAGGCAATTTCATGTCTCGAATAGCTGATGAAGCATGGGATCTCTTGGACACAATAGCTGCACAACAGGAAGACTAGAACAATGAAGCTGCTGAGAAGGATGATGTCTTCGCTCATACGGTAAAAATGCTGGAAACCAGGTTACAAGATCTCACCCTCACTCTTCAAATTTTACAAATTCCTAAGAACTCCAATGCTACTAGAACCAATCTAAGGTATCCTTACCCTAGATGGGCACACAAATAGCAAAATAGCTCGGATCATAATATAATTTTTCCATTGCGCAAACCTACTCTCCACTCTAAGGAAATTTTAGCTGAATTTATGAAAAAGCAATACATGATAAACCTTCAAGTCATAGAATGCCAGAATAAGTTCGACACTTTGATAAAGACTTTTGAAGAATTAATCACTAATTTTCAGCTTACGCTTAAATGTTTAACCACTAAAATTGATATAGAGTGTAGTGAGTTTGATACCCTAGTAATTACTAGAGGAGGAAAAGAAACAACTGTCAATATACCCATACAAGATTTTTCCGATAAGGAACCTGTGCCAATTGACCCAGCCGTCAATCCACCGGAACCTATCTCTCCTAAGGCCCCGGAAATCATTCCGTGCACCCGCATACCTTTCCCAGGTAGGCTTAGGAAGGAAAAACAAGAAGCACAATTTGCTAAGTATTGGGATATTATTAAAAATTTGCATTTGAATGTACGTCTAGTAGATGCTTTAGTAGAAATGCCAAACTGCGCTAAATTTTTCAAAGAACTGCTTTCAAATAAAGAGAGATTAAGAGAGATAGTTAGCTTGCCCTTAAGTGAAGAATGCTCGTTAGTGTTACAGCATGGAATTCCCCCTAAGTTAGGAGATACAGGAAGATTTACGGTACCTTGCTACCTGCAAGATGTCCAAATTAGCAATGCGTTAGCAGACTTAGGAGCCAGTGTAAACCTAATGCCCTATTCATTATTCAAGAAGCTAGGATTAAGTGACTTAAGGCCAACCAGAATGACTATCCAACTCACGGACAGATCAGTTAAGATTCCTCGGGGAATAGCTGAAGATGTCCTAGTTAGAGTGGATAAGTTCGCATTTCCCGTTGATTTTGTCATTATGGATATTGAGGAAGACACGAAGGTCCCACTCATTCTTGGCAGACCATTCCTAAATACTGCCTAGGCCGTAATTGACGTTCACGAGAAATCATTAAAGCTAAGGGTTGGAGGAGAAGAAATCACATTCAATGTTGATCGCCTTATGAACCATCCTACGGAAGAGAATGTGAATCTCTCCGATTCTTTTCAAGAACTCATCAATGAATACCTGGAAGAGACTATGGCTATTTGCAGTCAAGATCAAATTTCTAAGGATCTGTTCTTTACACCTCCTGAAGGAAATCTCGACAACCATTCAGCCATAGACCTTAGTCATCCCATATCTCCCCTCTCTGAAAGTAACCTTCTTGGCCATACTATTCAAATAGCACTGCTAGGACAAGGCATTCCTTTACCTCTACTAAGGAGAAGACCAAATGAAGGAACAAATTTCATTCCGATATATCAGGAACCCCAGTCAAGGGAAGACTGTGAGGAATTTTCCGAACCTACCTTCGAAACTAAAGAAGACGTTTCTGAAGAGGAAGCATTAAGAAGGACAATTTCCAGAAATGAAGAACAGATAGCATCAGTGACCGCTACTGAAGAATCAGAATTCCAGGAGAGGTACGACTCGTTAGACCGTAAGGAGATAGCTAGAATGAAGCCATCTATCGAGGAGCCTCCAGAATTGGAATTGAAGAAGTTACCCGACAATCTGGAGTATGCATTCTTAGAAGGAGAATCGCAACTCCCTGTGATTATATCAAAAGACCTCACACCACAAGAGAAGGCAAAATTGATTCAAGTGCTGGAATCACATAAGAAGGCAATTGCTTGGAAGATCTCCGACATCAAAGGGATCAGCCCCAACTATTGCACCCATAAGATCTTCATGGAAGACGATTTCAAACCATCAGTTCAGAGGCAAAGAAGGGTCAACCCTATGATTCAAGAAGTCGTCAAGAAAGAAGTAATCAAACATCTGGACGCCGGTCTGATCTATCCCATCTCTGATTTCCCATGGGTCAGTCCTGTTTAAGTTGTACCCAAAAAGGGAGGGACGACCGTAATTCAAAATGAGAATAATGAACTTATTCTAACTCGGGAAGTTACCAGTTGGAGGGTTTGCATAGATTATCGTAAATTAAACGATGCAACCTAGAAGGATCATTTTCCATTACCTTTCATTGATCAAATGTTGGAACGTCTATTAGGAAATGAGTACTACTGTTTCCTAGACGATTTTTCCGGCTACTTTCAAATCCCCCTCGATCCAAAGGACCAAGAGAAAACAACCTTCACATGTCCTTATGGAACATTTACCTATCGACGTATGCCCTTTGGGTTATGCAATGCACCAGCTACATTTCAGCGATGCATGGTAACAATATTCCACGACATGATTGAACGTTGTATGGAAGTCTTCATGGACGACTTCTCAGTCTTTGGCAGTACCTTTGATTCGTGCCTATCAAACCTTGACAAGATGCTCACTCGGTGTGAAGAGTCAAATTTAGTTCTTAATTGGGAAAAATGTCACTTCATGGTAAAAGAAGGGATAGTTTTAGGACATAAGATCTCTAAAGTAGGAATAGAAGTTGATAAGGCTAATATTGAGACCATCACTAAACTTCCAGAACCTACCACGCTAAGAGCAATAAGGAGTTTCCTAGGACACACCGGTTTCTACCGATGTTTCATTAAGGATTTTTCAAAGGTCACACGACCTCTCACTCATCTCCTAGGAAAGGAAGTCCCGTTTGTCTTCGATGAAGAATGTCGAAAAGCATTCAACTATCTGAAAGAACATCTAACACATGCACCGATCATGATAGCTCCTGATTTGAGTCTACCATTTGAAATCATGTGTGATGCGAGCGATTTCGCAGTTGGATCAGTGCTTGGACAACGGGTAGATAAACACTTTCATCCAATCTATTACGCCAGCAAAACCTTAACCGGAGCTCAAGAGAATTACACTACCACGGAGAAGAAGCTGCTAGCCGTAGTATTCGCCTTCGATAAATTTCATTCCTATCTTATCTTTTCCAAGACTACGGTCTATACAGATCATTCAGCACTCAAATATCTATTCACTAAGCAAGACGCGAAACCAAGACTCCTACGATGGATCTTACTCCTTCAAGAATTCGACATCGAGATTAAAGACAAGAAAGGAGCTGAGAACGTCGCATGAGATCATCTTAGTTGTTTGGAAAACCCAACGATGGAAAAACTTGAAAAACAAGATATCAGAGATAAATTTCTGGAAGAACAGCTTATGAGTTTAGGACAAACTCACATAGGATCACAGTTTAATGACACTCCTTGGTATGCCGACATGGCCAACTACCTAGTTGCCGGAGTAGTACAAAAGGGCATGAGTACCTCCCGAAGAAGGAAGTTCTTCAGGGATGCCAAGTACTACTACTAGGAAGATCCTTACCTGTTTAGAATTTGCCCTGATCAAATAATCAGGAGGTACGTAGATGAGAAGCAAGCAGCACCAATGTCACCATGGACCAACGGGAGGTCATCATGGAGCAAATTTAACCGCAAGGAAAGTCTACGAATCAGGATTCTACTGGCCATCTATATTTCGAGATGCGCAAGAGCTTGTAAAGCGTTGCGATGCATGCCAAAGACAAGGCAATATCTCTATGAAGAACGAGATGCCTCGGACTAATATCCAAGCTTGCGAGATCTTCGATATATGGGGATTAGACTTCATGGGCCCATTCCCAAAGTCTAACGGGAAAGAATATGTCCTGGTAGCAGTAGATTACGTCTCCAGATGGGTCGAAGCTCAAGCATTTCCAACTAATGATACCAAAGTCGTCACAAATTTCCTGAAGAGACTATTTTGCAGATTTGGAGCTCCCCATGCGATAATAAGTGATAGAGGCACACACTTCTGTAACACTCAGTTTATGAAGGTGATGCAACAATACGGAGTTACCCACAAGATGTCCACTGCCTATCATCCGCAGACTAACGGACAAGCAGAGGTCACGAACAGAGCACTCAAAAGAATCTTAGAATGCACTGTCGGCCATCATGGAAATAAATGGGCCAAGAAGCTAGATGATGCTCTGTGGGCATTCCGGACTGCTTACAAGAATCCTCTAGAAACTACACCCTACCGAATGATCTATGGAAAAGCTTGTCACCTTCTGTTAGAACTCGAATACAAAGCTCTCTGGGCGCTAAAGACCTGCAACCTCGATCCCTCAGTTACCGGAAGACATAGGAAAATGCAATTGAACGAACTCTCCGAATTGAGAGACCAAGCATATGAAATGTCATACATCTACAAGGAATGAACGAAACTTACGCATGATGCAAAATTAATCCCTACAAAGTTTGCCCCTGGAGATAAAGTTCTTCTCTTCAATTCTCAGTTCAAGAAGTTCGCGGGAAAATTTAGATCAAGATGGAGTGGCCCATACAAAGTTGTACACGCTTTTCCATACGAAGCCGTGGAATTGGAAGGACCTACTGGTAATTTCAAAGTCAATGGCCACCGGTTGAAAGCCTATTTAGAAGACCACGATAAGGAGGAGCACCTCTTCTCCTTCGATCCATTATGAAGATCTGACAAGAAAAAGTCGAGCTGTAACGACTTGATAAACAAAGCGCTCTTGGGAGGCACCCCTTGCTTATCCTTTTTATTATTTATTTTCATTTTAATTATTTTCAGTCTTAAGATATTATTTCTGTACTAACAAACTAAGCGCCATACTTGCGCTTAGTACTTACAAGTTGTTGAATGTGTTTAGGCGCAATGCCAAGTTCAGGAGCATCAGCTTACATTCCCGTTCGCAGGAGGAGGACTCCTGTAGTTTACTCATCCGGAAGGAGTGCTGATCAGAACAGGCCATCAACAGGGCAATTAGGCCCAAGGAGATTAGTATTAGAGAGCGTTGAGGATGACATCGGCACAGCAGCGCCATCTCCCCCAGTCCGACGATCTAGACGTCTAGCCAGGAGATCGGTCGAGCATACAAAGTTACCAGATGCGCATGAGCCTCAGATGGTTATTCATTACAGAGCTACTTTGAGTGACCCTGATGTTGCATGGGCACTACTCAGAGATCAGCAGAGCCTTTACAAAGCTCTAAGAGCATACCTCCGGCGTGAGGGGATGCCACGTACTCTGGGCCTATCTACATCTAGGCTAGCACGCCGTGTTCAGCCGATACGACAGTCTACGCCCGGGTATTCCACACCAGCTTCAGTTGACTCTGTTGCCATGCCTGCACACACTACTCCTACTCCCATCATGCCGCCTGCCCCAGTTACAGAGCCAGTTCCAGTTGCTGAGTTGCCAGAGCGTTGTCAATTAGTCACTATTCCTATTTCAGTGGAGCCGCCAGTCTTTACTAGGCCCTGAGATGGATATAGGGCAGCCTTTCGAGCACATGCCGAACCTGGAGGATGAAGTTTTCAGATACTTTGCAGAGTTGACACAGCATTGACCAGGATAGTATCCCATAGACTACTTTATCTTTATTTTATGTTTTAGTGTTTATCTTTTTGAAGCATTGTACTAAATGTTATATATAGTGGAAATGTTGCCTTTCTCTTTGTGTTCTTCATGCAGAAATATTATTAAAAGAGACTGGTATGTAGGAGATTGAACGTAGGAAGGCTCAGCACTAGGAAAGTAATGCGACCATAGGGAAGTAATCTTTCCTCAACCCTGTTTCAATTATAACGCACAAAAATCTCTAAGTGTGGGGTAACCCCCGCAACGAACTTAGAATTTTCGAAGTCATGTTCTTAATTTATATAGCATAAATATTGTTTTGAGAGAACATTAGCGACAATGTTCTTCTAAGTGTGGGGTAATAGGTAAAGTTTTTAAGGTCGAAAGTTTTAAGTCAAGTAACCATAAAACCCCAGGTTTTGAAAAATTCTTTTGTCCAAAAGTAATTAAGCAATGGATATTGGGTAATTTTGAAAAATTCTTACTTTGTTTTTGCCCAAAAGATCTAATAAAATTGTTAGAAATCGGTTTTCGGAACATTTATTAGAACGGAACGATTAAGCTAAAACTAATGTTTTGTGCAAGCTCATGACAGTAGTTTACTTTGTTGAAACTAACTTTATCATTCTTCAATAAACCTTGAGCTGAAATGTGACCTCCTTTATCTCCATCAAATGCAACATAACCTCCCTTAATTGGGTGTACATCCGAGAGAAGAGATAGCTGTCCAGTCATATGTCTCGTAGCACCGCTATCCACTATCCAGGTGTTGTTTGCAGGTAGCCTGGTTCCCTGCATATCACATTAAAAGAATTAATTGATAATGGGAACCCACGCCCGGACGGCAGTAGGTTGTCCATTAACACCCATAGCTTGAACTTCCATCCATTTCCCATTTGAGTCAGGTGGAACCTCATCGTCTGAAACCATAAACTTAGACAGTTTAGAAGAAGCAACATTGCTCTTCTGGTTTTTCACATTTTGCTCATCTTCAGAGCGATTCACTTATGGTCTGGTATGGGAAAAGTATTTCCTACGACTACCTTTTTGCGAAGGTAATCGTGCCTTAGATTCATAGGCTTTACCTCGATCACTTGATTCGGCAACTCTTGCCTCGGTATCCTTCTTAGGAACCTTAATCTTCACAGGGGAAATTGACTTATTGAAGTTCTTTCTCTTATAGTCTCCATAGACAACATTTGTCGTATGTCTTCTAGTACGAACTTCATCACGAACAGGTGAACCTGTTCTGTGAGCATGATGTGATCGATGATCATCATATGTGAGGTCAATCTTATGTCTTGGTGTTCTATACCTTGTAGGACAGTTAGCAGCAATATGTCCAAAACACCACAACTAAAACATTTTCGAAATTCTCTATATCCTCTAGATTGATATTGATTATTAGAGTTAGAGGAAGAGGGATCATGTGTTTTTGCAAACACGGGATCATCGTTTGATCTCTTTCTAGGAACAGGTTTAGATACAGGTTTAGGTGTAACCGGTGGAACCACTCTATTAGCAAACTTTGGATTTTTCATAATCCGAATTGGCTCATCAGGTGTTATCACCTTCCTTTTCTCCGACTTATCTCCTAGGCCAGTTTTCTTATCTTCCTCATGATCTAAAGATCCTTCAGTGGTATCATCAGAAGGTGCATTCTCAGTTAAGCTACACTTTTTGTTCTTCTCAACATAGTCCTCATAACTAGGTGGAATACAGTCTTCTGGTCGTCCATCAACAACATTTGCATTAACAAATTTGTTCTGAAACGGTGGAGCTGCGGCCTTTAATCCAATACCCTTTCCCTTGGTGCCATTTAATTCCACCATTAATGCATTCCATTGTGACGCACTTGCCCAACATTTCATCTTGATTGACATAGCTTCTAAATCAACTTTAACACATTCATTTTCTTTCTTCAATTCGTTTATTGTGTCAACACATTTAACTAAAGCTAGATTTATATCAAAGTTATAACATTTAAGATCAAGAAGTTGTTTTTTATAAACTTTGATTTGCTCTTTCAACTCATTTTCAACCTTAGTGGTCACATGGTCAGCATGCCATTTTTCTTTCATTTTTGCATATGCCTTAGTTAAATTATCTATTGTTACCTTAGATTCAGCACATTTAACACATTCAATAACAGTAGATGGATCAGAAGATACCTGTTGAGCATTATTTGATGAGGAAGTCTCAGCCATAAATGCAAAGAAATCTGTCTTCTTCCCATCATCGAGCTCATCTTCTGATTCTGACGAGTCTGTAAGAAACTCTGATGTATCATCATCTTTACCCAAATGAATCAGCTCAAGTCTGTCCCATATATCCTTAGCTCTTGTCAAACCGGAAACTTTTTCAAGATCACTAGCTGATAAGCACATCTTCAATAAGTCTACTGCTTGCTTGTTCAATGCTTCAAAATCAGTTTGATCTACCCCAGTATGATCAGCTTTATATTTAACCTCTGATTCTGACGTCTTGTCTGAATCATCAACATCTGAACTTACACTTTCAAGTTCTGAATCTTCACCCATGAGTACTAACATTTCCAATTCAACAGCAATCATTCTACCCCATTCGTCTAATTCCTTATCAGTATCAACCAATGTTTCTTCACTATGATCTGCTTCTAGACTGTCTTCAAACACTGAGGTATCACCATACTTATACTTCCAACTGTTGAAGTAGTAGTCCTCTGATGATGTCAGTGAAACACTTCCAGATTCAGGTGTACGAGGAACCGAATCACGTGCCTTTTTGAATTTGCTCTCAACTTGCTTCTGAACCTTCTCTCTTCGAATGGTTCTTGACAATTCTTCAGCTCTTTCAGCACGAGCAGTCAGCTTCTCAATTATGTTTTGACTAGTGACACAATCTTCTTCTACTTCGGTGATCTTTGCCATGTTGGCTTTAGGTTGTTGGTCAGCCACATTTAACTTCATAGACCAATCATCATCATCTTCATGAATAACAACCAAAGCTTTGTTCGAACTTTCAGCTGCATCAGCTTCATTTACTTTATCAGTAATGTAGATCTCACATTTAGGTGAATGACTCTGAGAAGTATAATTCTGATTCTTGAACGAATTACGATTACCCTGCTTCTTTTGTTTTGTACACTGCCTTGAAAAATGACCTAATTCTCCACAGTTGAAGCAAGTAACAGTATTCATATCAAAACCCAGTTTTGTATCTTTGGTCAAACTGATCGGTTTCCCAGTTCGCTCTTCATAATCTCTAGCACGTCTCACAAGATTTGCCATACCCACATAATATCCGTCTTCTCGGCTTCGTTCTTATCAAGTTGATGATAATCTTCAGTTTTTAGATGAATATTACCTACGTGACCATCAAGATAACTATCATAAGAATTAACAAGGCTTGATAGCAAAGTTATATCTTCACTAATCTTTTCTTTCCCATCTTTCCTCATGTTTTCGATCTTAAGTGCAAAAATGACATCTGATGCAGTCGGTGTAGATGACTCGGTAGTATTCGAAGTAGGCTGTGATAAGTTGTTGAGTGAACATGGTGAAACTTGTGGTGGATACGAAGTTTTTGAATATGTGCACTACTAACACTCAAACCATACATATTCTGCTTGTTCGTAGCAAAAGCTATTTGAAATGGTGCATGAGCCGACTTAGGCGTTGTGTAACCATTTGGACAGTACATTTTGGTGTCTTGAACTTGTTTAGACCTCTTGACTTTGTTTAACAACTCTAGTTCTTCTTCCTGAAGTCTTGCGATAAATGAGTTCACTGTAGCAGTAGCTAATTCTCCACTAGTTTTCATAGTTAATACAAAACCATTCCATTCTAACGATAATGCTCCAGCTAGACATGTCACTTTGTCTTTCTTTTCAATAGTTACATCATGCTTATGTATTTTAGCTAGCAAATGACGAAATCTTTCAACCAATTCTGTAATAGACTCTCCAACTTTCCAGTGAAAACGATCAAACTCAGCTTTCAACTCTAAACCTTTTCTAGTTCTGTAAGATGAATTTCCTTCATTGAAAGTACGAAGTGCTTCCCATATCTTGAATGAATTATCATGACACGGAAATTGATGGAAAATCGGACCATCAAGAGCACTCGTCAAATTACAGTACATCTTTTTCTCCAAGTTATACTCCTCACGTTCTTCAGAAGGCATGTTGTGTAATGTATACAACTCATTCGTAACTGGTGAACGCGGCCATTGAAATTCGGTTTCAATGTACTTCCAAAGCTTCTTGTCCTGACCATCACACCAAATCTTAAACCTCGACTTCCAAGTAGAATAATTATCAATATTCAGTAACCTCGGACATTTCGTACCACTTCCTGATTCACTCTCAGCAAGGAGTAATCGTTGAGTCATATTCGTAATGCTCTGAACTAATGGTGCGGCCAACGCGTAATCATTTGAATTAAACATCTTGAAAACTTTACCAAAGGGTAAACCGTGTGGTTCAGGTTATCAATCGTACGTGTGATAGTATCAACCGTACGTGTGAAAGTATCAACCGTAAGTGTCACAGACTCAAGCGTACGTGTTACTACTTAACCAACAAAACCGAACACTAAGTAACAACCGTGCGCGTGACAATCACCCGTGTGATTACTCGTACGTGTCACAATCAACCGTTTGATCACTCGTGTAATCAGACTGTAGTCACTTAACCTCAAAAGGTTATGCTAACCCGTGCATGTAAGTTCACGAGTGACGATCAACCGTGTGGTCAACCGTGCGTGTGATCAAAAATTTTGACCCACTCGTGTGAGCTGCTGTTCAGCTCAAATCACCCAAAAACCATAAAAATTGATGTTAAACCTCAATTTCTTCATCCAAAAGCTGGATTAGCACTAAACAAACATAAACACACTCTCTAATTACAATTACACACGTAAAAATGATTCCTTTTTAATTAAAATCACTTTTATCTCAAAAACCCAAATAATAAACCCTATTAATCACCAAAAATCACTTGATGATGTTGAAATCACAACCAAGGCTCTGATACCAAAGATGAAACATGACTAGGAACTTCAAGATCAACAGGTTTAATTCACACAAAGGAGGAATTAGTGAATCAAACCAATCAAAGTGAATATGGGTAGCTTTTTGGGATTAAATTAGTCAAACCACAACAAGGATTGTGATTAGATTAATACCTAGAGCTAGTATTCATTACCAGGAGT
Source organism: Rutidosis leptorrhynchoides (assembly GCF_046630445.1). Classification (NCBI taxonomy): domain Eukaryota; kingdom Viridiplantae; phylum Streptophyta; class Magnoliopsida; order Asterales; family Asteraceae; genus Rutidosis; species Rutidosis leptorrhynchoides. The sequence continues at coordinate 316,889,532 of NC_092335.1, read as the reverse complement.
GATTTGGGTTGAGATAGAATCGGATCAGGTGAACCAGATCCGAGTGATTGTATGTGAGAGAGGCTTAACCTAAAATGAAGAACATAAGACTTTATATACCCCTGCTGTTGACTCACCCGTACGAGTCATCCATCACATGTACGAGTTAGCTTCATCAGCCGTACGGGTGATCACTCACTCGTGTCTTCTCATTCAGGTTATAATTATGACTTAGCTCAGCATCAACCGTGCGTATGAGCTTGTCAGCCGTACGAGTGATGCTTCACATGTACGTCTGACTAAGTCTAACATAGTCAAACATCCGTATCGCGTTCCTGCAGTACCTGTAACCACATACAAACACAGATAGGATAATAACGAGCGATCATGGTATCCCATAAACTGAAGTACTAATCACAAATGTAGGAAAGATGTCTAGGGACTTACAGAACATGCATCAACAATCTTGAACCTCTGGAAAGAGTTTTACACAAGCTTTTGGTCACCCTTTTATTCCGACGATTCACGAACGTCATAACTTGATTTAATTGTTTAATTGTTTAATTATTGTGTATATATATGGATTTATATATATTTAACATGAAAATATGATAATTAAATATCTCATTAAGTATATTAACAAAGTATTATATATATATTTTCATACTACTAATTTAAAGAGTTTTCAAACAATATATATGTTACTATTTAAACGACGTAATTAACTTATGTTAAAATGTATTTACATATAATGTATTATGAGTGTAAATACATCCTTACAAGTATTGAATACACTTTATAATATACCAATACATATAAAGGATAGCTATACTCGTATTTCCGTTCAATTTCCTCAAGAATTCTACTTGTAACACCCCGTTTTCCCGTGCGCGTATAAAGGTACGTACTTAATCAAAAGTACGCTTAAAACCTGTTTGTTATGTGATTAAATGAGCTACGATGTTAATTGTCGTATAAGGGCATATGTATATATATATATATATATATATATATATATATATATATATATATATATATATATATATATATATATATATATATATATATATATATATATATGTTTGAACCCTTATTTTATGTTAAACTTTTGTAGTGACCAGGAAAAGGCAAACGCCGCGCCGCGGCAAAAGGGATCGCGCCGCGGTAAACAAAGCAAATCCAGATCAGAACTTGAGTTAAGAAGGGTCATTTTTCCTTCTTTATGTCGCGCCGCGACAAAGAATCCGCGCCGCGGCACTTCTGCAATTCTGATTTTGAATTTTACTCAAATTAAATAGGGTTTAGGGGTAATTTAGTCTTTTTACATGTAGATCTGGTTGGAGCTTTTAATATCAACCACTTATCCTATATTCTCATTTCTTTTCCATTTTCTTTCATAAATTCCTCTCAAACTTAAAATCCACTTAATTTATACTTGAGATTTGAAGAAAGAGTTTTGTGAATCAATCCTAGAAGCAAGAATTAAAGTTGTTCTCCTTGCTATTAGCTACAAGAGGATAGTTTTGGTAAGTCTCAACTTTAAGTTTCGAGTTTTATTTAGTTAAGCTAGGGTTTGGTTCATATGGGATTTGTGTGACCCATTTGAGGGTTAAATGGGTGGATTTTGGGTTAGATTATTGAAAGGAAACCCTAATTACCATAATCTATGGTTTGGTCTAATGAAATGGGGTTGGTAAGTGTTAATGGTGTTGTAAGCATTAAATACACTTGTTAAATGTTGGTGAGATTGTGAATAGGTCATGTATGACAAAGTTTGATTGTGTAAGTGTCAAAATGGGTCATATGAGTCAAAGTTAAACTAATTGGGTAAAATGGGTATGAAATACACCAAGTTTATGTTAGTTGATGTTAATAGACCCTAATCACTAGTTTTTAGTGATTTATGACAAGAATGTTCATTTATGGGCGGTTTTGGTATAGTTGAGTCATTTAATGCGATAGGGTAATTAAATGCTCAAGGGTTAGAGGTTAGCATTTAATTCAACTAGATTGTATGTTAATAAATGCATAATGTAATAGGTATATTACATTGAAGAGTTGCAAGCTCGGTTAGCTTTCACAATGGACTTGAGGTGAGTGGAAAATCTATATATGTATGTATATGATTTCCGTGCCGTATTAATGGTGTTACATAGCCGTTTTGTGACCATAGTTGTGAGACATAGCCGTTTTGTCCACGTTTTATATTTATGCAGATAGCCGTGTTTGTGCATATAGTGGTGAGTAATAGCCGTGTTTTACTCCCACGTTATTATCCGTGTTATTGTGCACATAGCCGTGTTTGTGTACATGATTGTGAGTAATAGCCGTGTTTTACTCACATGTTGATCAAATGATGCCATAGCCGTTTTTGGGAACACTTGGGGGTGATGCCATAGCCGTTTTTGGAACACCTCAGGGGTTAGTATACCATAGTCATGTTTGGGAGCTAACGGTTGTTATGAACATCGATGACTTGTTTCGCGAAGTCATTTCCCTGCGAAGAATTGGGTTAACCATGGGTTATAGTTGTTAACGTTAACATTTCAATTAATGCTATGATTACTATGCTATTAATGTTGTTAGTTGTACGATTTGATGATACTAGCTTGTTTATCGAGATGTTATGTGATTGTGTGCATTATATGATATCGTGGATGTGTGTGGGTAAGTCTTATATGCATGTATATATTTATTCTACTCACTAAGCTTTGCTTACCCCTCTCGTTGTTTATCTTTTTAGATGCAGGCGCGGACAAGGGCAAGGGGGTCGTTGGGCACTAGGTGTCCCTTGTTGTTGTTATGTTGGAGCTTTTGGAAGTTGGCCTAGTTTTGTGTAGTTTAGTCCCAAACCATGCTCGGAACGTCGTTTGGTTTATAAACTATCATTTGTAATGGGTCAAACTTGTACTAAACTTTATTCGTGGCCTTCGTGCCTTTTGTAAACAATTAATTGTTGTGCGTTTTAAATGGAACTCGTGAAATGGGTTACATATTTATTTGGCGTGAAATTGTGTTGTATAAAAACAAATTATCGTATGGATTACGGGTTGGGTTGTTACACTACTCGCATTCATACGGTATTTTTACCCGTATTATACACAGCTTCTATAAGTATTTACTATTGGTATATACCAATAGAAATCTGCAATTATTTGTGTAATATGTCATCCATGACCTAATTAATTTAATATATCATGCATGACTTAATACAATTTAACTTATCTTAGATATTTTCACTGAAAGCCAAAATTATAAGCTTATAAATAAGGACCATTTTAACTCAGTTTTACTCCACATTTTCTTAAACTAAAAACATACACTTGAATGCTCTCATATCATACTTTAATCTCAGCAACTTTCCTCTTCATAATCAAGGTAAAATACTTCTCAAAATCCTTGTTCAATTCCTTGTATAGTTGCTATCTTATTATACTTATAAAACTTGTAAAAACTAGAACTTGTTTTGGTGAACACCAAGCTTGTTTGAAAAACTAATTTAATCTTTCTAACTTAACTCTAATAACACTTATTTATATGTATTATGATGTTATATTAAGTTAATATAAGAACTTATAACTTGTTCATATGAAGAACACCTTGAAACTTAACATATATCCTTTAATCTCAATTCGGTAAAAAGCGGGTTGTTTTGGGTTGAGAATTAAAAACCTATCTTAGACTTTGAGTTTGAGGCTAAGACTTTGGAAATATGTTAATATATGTAAATAAGACTTCCAGTATGTTTTTAATGATTTTAGACAAAGTGAAAGTATTTTATCAAAAATCATATATTGGGTGGATGCCGGGATTTTTCCAAATCTGTCCACCGACACAAAAAGAGGGTAAATCTCTAGAAATTACTACTTGGGATGAAATTTTCGAATTGGTTTTGTAAAATTTACTTCTTAAGGAATCTATAGCAATTTGATTCACTTTAAACGGAGTTGTAATGAATATTTGACGAGCAAAACAAAATCTGCTAAAATTAACGTTGTATGGACGAAATTTATATTATAAACACTATATTAACCATATCCTTGTTAACGTTTCCTATATCCTATATATATATTTGGACATGTTATCGATAGTATAACAAAATATTATAATCTTAGTTAATTCCGAGATTGTATATATATAATAATCTTGGTACATTCCATGACAATAAGTATACAATACGTTTTGATAAATCCTAAGACAATAAGTATACAATACGTTTTGATAAATTCTAAGACAATACGTATACAATACGTCTCTGGGTTGATGCAAAGACAATATGTATATAATACGTCATGGGGTCATTCTAAGATTATATATATACCGATTATTGGACTGTTGGACATTTCGGACTATTTTGGACTACTAACAAAGGACTACTAACATAAAAATATTAAAATTTAATATATAAATATTCTATGAACTTGTTTTATTTTATTCACATGTCGTATTATTATCTGAATCATTATTATTGTTATAGGTTCGTGAATCCAAGGACGACGGCCATATTTTTAATAAGCTGAAAACTTATTATTAATATACTTTTACTACCGTGAGTATATAGTCCCATTTTTAAACTATAAAAATATTTTGGGATGAGAATACATGCATTTTATATTTTACGGTATGGACACAAGTACTTAAAATATATTCTACGTTGAGTTGTACCACCTTGCATATCTTCCCTAATAGCTTGGTAACTAATATTTACATGTTGTAAGAACATGTAAGCGCGAATCCTATTGATAGAGCTATCGGGTTTGACAACCCCAACCGGGCTAGTCGCTCTAGTATCGTAAACGGTTGCATAGTACTTCGTTTTTACTACACTTGGTACAGTGTAGGGAGATTTCATAATAAAGGGAATATGCTACATTAATGGTTAAGTATGGTTACCGAAGCGCTCAACAACTTATACAATACTTTTATACACTTGCGAGTGTACATATATTTATAACAATGAAATCTTGTGGTCTATATTTATATCAATGATAAACATATATATCTCACCAACCTTTGTGTTGACTTTTTAAGCATGTTTATTCTCAGGTCCTTAAGAAAGTCTTCCGCTGTTGCATTATCTGAGCAAGCTGTGCATGGAGTCTCATACTTTTATTTAAATAAAGTGTTGCATTCAATAAAACCTTTGTCATGTATTATATTCGACTGTTACATCACATGTGTAGTATTTGAAAACCGATGTATTTTGGGGATTTTTTCTTAAATAATCGCCCACTTGTTTAAAACATGCATTATGTATAATAATGATGTGCTTTTTATGAAACGAATGCAATATTTTCTAAAACGTCTCATATAGAGGTCAAATACCTCGCTATGGGATCAATGAATAACGTACTGCGTTTATAGTAATATGGACGGGTTGTTTCAATATATATAACTTAGAAAATAGTTATTGACGAGTTAAATAAATCAACATTTTACATTGCAAAGGATTTAATACAATTGACTATCCAATGAACTCTAACTTTCGATTCATAAACAAACTGTAAATTTTAAAAACAGGAAACCCGTTATACCTTATATACGACTTCAATTCTTAAATGAAATCATTTTACGATATAACAAGTCCTATTATTAAAAACCTTTTAATATATATATATATATATATATATATATATATATATATATATATATATATATATATATATATATATTTAGTTTTTGAAAAACTGTACGTTACATCATTGAATAAAATTTCGATTAAATATATATATACAGATTTCTAGACAAAGATATATATAATATTAACTTAAAAAAAATGTTTCGATTATATATATATATATATATATATATATATATATATATATATATATATATATGTATATATATATATATATATATATTATTTAAATATATTTTAATAGATAACGAGACTTTGATTTATAGAAGCAAATGACCACAACATTCAAATGTATAGATTATACTTCAAGTTATATAGTTTATCGATAATTAAGTCTATATTTTTGTTAAAGGTACACATCACGAAACGTTAAACATAAGTTTTCTAAACGTACGAAACGTCGTTCGAAAAACCGAAAGCGGGACATAAGTTGAGTGACAACGTACGAGTCATCGAAATAAAAATTACAAGTCAACTATGCACGTGAATATAATATAATATATAATTAATTATATAAATTAAACATATTATATATATATATATATATATATATATATATATATATATATATATATATATATATATGTATATATACTAAATATAAAAAAAGAAGCCGTCGGTAGTTTGAACCAGCTAATCATGAGCTGGATTTCTTTAAGTGTCGTGATTGTGGAGTATATGTACACAACACCTTCGCAATTGCGGAGGTGACTATGAGAAAAATTGAGTTATAAAAGCTCTAATTAATATGCTCGTTAAATCCATTTTTCATTCTACTATATATATGCTCCGTATATTACTTAAGCTAATTAATATTATTAATATTATTAATATTATTAAGAATAATATTATTATTAATCTTAAAGTTATTATTATTGTATTATACATAAAATATTACGACGAGGTCATGAGCGAATTATTTGAAGATGGATTTTTCGAGTAGGATAGGGCTAAGGAAATTATGGGTTATAGCTATGGAGGTGATAGGTATGGTTCATGGGTATGCTCGTGAGGTCAATTTGGTGTTTATCATCTCCGTTGCGTCTACGTACCTTTCCTGCAATATTGAATCTCAATATTGATACGTGAGCACTCATAACTTAACTTTTATATATTAATAGTGTATCCCTGACTAGTGCTCGAGTATATAGGATTATGCATACTTGTATATTTAATATTGTCATTAAATAGTTGACGATAGATTATGAACTAGTTACATATGCGGTTGAGATAAGGTATAAGATATGCATGTCGTTGGAAAGCTAGCGAAAAATTAAGAACTTTTCATTTAGATATCGAATGATTTCGATGAACGGATTAGAAGTTATAGTCAATTGAATTTTTGTATTATTATTAAAAATGATTATTATTATCGTCGTTATTATCAGCGTTATAGTTTTAACCTAATTATTGTTATTATTATTATTATTATTATTATTATTATTATTATTATTATTATTATTATTATTATCATCATCATCATCATCATTATCAGTAAAAGGTATTATCATTAAAATTGTTATTTTTACTATCGTTATTATCATTAAAGTTATAATTAGTATTATTATTATTATTATTATTATCATTAAGATATTTATTAGTATTATCGGGTTATTATTATTAGTATTATTATAATTAAGACTAAAATTAGTAACACCTAATTATTATGATTATTATCATTAATATGAACGCGATATAAAAGACGATTAAAAGCTACTAAACGAATCGATTGGGAAATAATGAGTATGGGTATCATGATGAAATTTAAAATATCGTAAGATATTGATTTAGATAAAATTATCGTTTTTCATTATTGTTATCACTATTATTACTAAAAGTATTATTAATATTAAAACTATCATTTTTACAAAAATAATTATTCTTAATAGGAATATCATTGTTAATATAAAATTTTAGAATTATTATTAATAAAAATTATCATTTTATCATAATATCATTTTTAGTAAATATAAATATTGATATTTTTATTAATAGAATAATAATTATTATTATTACAAAATGATATAACTTTTACTTATTATTATTATCAATATTATTTTATCAAATAAATATGTGATACAAAGATATTTTTCTACGTGTAAAATAATTACATTAATAATACCTATCATACTATTTTTATGATATTAAATGAACTTTATAAATTTTATTACTTAAGATATATAAAAGTATATTTTTATTATATAAATTTTAATATAAAATTTTATTTATTAATAAATGAATTATTTTATTTACTCTAATAAATCTTTTAAAAATATATAAAAATATAAAATGACGATATTTAAACTATATAATAATCATGTATAAATTTTGTAAATCATTTTGAGTCAAATTGAGTTTTGTTGACTTTTGCATATTAGTCTCGAGCATTAGGATTGTGGTACACTATGACCTGACCTAAATTGCTATTAAGATATTGACCAACATATAAAAATATATAATCCAAGGCCAACCTTGCATTGTTCAATGTCGTCATATGTATTTTTATTACAAAATACATTATTGTGAGTTTCATTTGCTCTCTTTTAAACTGCTTTTGCAATATATATTTTTAGGACTGAGAATACATGCACTGCTTTTATAAATATTTTATGAAATAGACACAAGTAAGTGAAACTACATTCTATGGTTGGATTATCGAATCGAATATCACCCCTTTTAGCTCGGTAGCCTAAGAATTAGGGAACATACACCCTAATTGACGCGAATCCTAAAGGTAGATCTACGGGCACTAACACCCCCCATACTGGAAAATGGTATGCTTTAGTACTTCAAGTTTATATTATACAGATGGATTTCTATTTTGGGGATATTCTATATGCATTATGTTAATGTCGGTTACCAGGTGTTCAATCCATATGAATGATTTTTAAACACTTGTGAGTGTATGATTATTGAATAAAGAAAATCTTGTGGTCTATTAAAATTATGAAAACGATTGATTTCGATAAACTAATGAACTCACCAACCTTTTGGTTAACACTTTAAAGCATGTTTATTCTCAGGTATTAAGGAAATATTCCGCTGTGCATTTGCTCATTTTAAAGATATTACTTGAAATCATTCATGGCATATTTCGAAAGACGTTGCATTCAAGTCGTTGAGTTCAATAGAGATTATTATTAAGTAAATGACAGATTAGGTCATTTATAGGTTCGATATTATGAAATGGTATACATGCATGTCAACTTTCGATGTAATGAAAGGTTGTCTTTTAAAAATGAATGAAATATTTGTAAAATGTATCATATAGAGGTCGAATACCTCGCGATGTAATCATTTGTTATTGTATTTGTCCTTATGGATTAGGACGGGTCGTCTCATGGTGGCTCCGACTAGGTCATTATGGGTAATTAGTCGGGAGGGGCTTTGCTTCGTATTTACTCTAAGTGTTTCTTCACGGTGTTTGTCATGATCGGGCAAAATTGTTGTCGGTTTATCAACAGGCGTATTTGTGTTGATAAAATCTTTATCTTCTTAATGCCTATGCATCCGGCTAGGTGATGCTGGTAGCGTGTATGCTTATCCGGGCTGGATGGCGTTCCAGGCTAGCCGTTGTCTGACGTGGTCCTTCCCGGGTGCATGCATAAGTAACTTTCTGGTCAGGTTACTGAGGTGATGCAGGGAAGACGTCCTTTTTCGGGATAGGCTTATGCCGGGTAAAAACCCTAGCCGGGATGCTGCTAATTAGTGTCTTTTTTAGACGGATCATTATAGGTATCATCAAACCCCAAAATGATTCTTTTGTTTAACCCGTTCCTGTTAGTTCGGAGGATTGCATCCACACTTTCGCCAAAAGTACACTTTCCTCGTCCGTCCATGCTACTTTTTTGCATCTCACTTTCTTTTTCATTTTTCCTCTCGGGTCAATTTCACTTTCTCCTTCGCCTTCAATTTCTTCGGGTTGAGTTTCTTGAACGGCTTCAACATCTTCATCATCGGATTCGTTATCCGTTGGAATTTGTGTAGGAACTCAAGTTGGAAGATAGGTTGTCAAAATTGTTATTGAGGTAATTGTTGTTGAGAATATTGGAATTATTGAGGAGGATAAGGTTGATTAGCGTATTGTTGTTGGGGAGAATAATTGGTGTACTGTTGAGGAGCATGAAAACTGAGTGATTTAGATGCGTATTAGGCAAATCCCATGTGACGACCCGGAAATTTACGACCAAATTTAAACTTAATTCTTATATGGTTTCGACACGAAGAGCAAAGTCTGTTATCTTGAGTCTCAAAATTTTGAACTGTTTTTATATATGCAATTACCCTTCGATCATTTCTGACGATTCACGAACAACTAATTGTAAATAGATATGTGTGTGTGTGTGTGTGTGTATATATATAAAAAATAATTGGAGATATAATATTAAATATTATATATTGTGGTTATTAAAATTAATTATGTAAAATAAAATAGAAAAATATGATATTATGATAATTATTATTTAAAGCATATCTATATATATAAATAAAGTATATTAAATATATATTGTGATTTCGAAGTTATTTAGTAAATGACAGTAATGTTCAATTGTCATTCAATTGATAGTAAATGAGTTAAAAAAGAACTTATGTAATTTTTGAAAGGACCCGTTCATATACATTATAAACGATTCACAATAGTTGATTACATCGCAAGGTATTTGACCTCTATATGATACATATTACAAACATTGCATTCGTTTTTAAAACACAAACTTTCTTTACATCAAAAATTGACAAGCATGCATACCATTTCATAATATCCACTATCCAATTATAAATTAACTTAATAGTAATCTTTGATGAACTCAATGACTCGAATGCAACGTTCTTCGAAATATGCCATGAAATACTCTAAGTAATATCTTTAAAATAAGCAAATGCACAGCGGAAGATTTCTTTTATACCTGAAAATAAACATGCTTTAAAGTGTCAACCAAAAGGTTGGTTAGTTCATTAGTTTATCATAATCATTCATTTCCATCATTTTAATAGACCACAAGAATTTCATTTCCAGTTCTCATAAATATACGTCCCATGCATAGAGACAAAAATAATCATTCATATGGATTGAACACCTGGTAACCGACATTAACAATATGCATATAAGAATATCCCCATCATTCCGGGATCCTCCTTCGGACAAGATATAAATTTCGAAGTACTAAAGCATCCGGTACTTTGAATGGGGTTTGTTAGGCCCAATAGATCTATCTTTAGGATTCGCGTCAATTAGGGTGTCTGTTCCCTAATTCTTAGATTACCAGACTTAATAAAAAGGGGCATATTCGATTTCGATAATTCAACCATAGAATGTAGTTTCACGTACTTTTGTCTATTTTGTAAATCATTTATAAAAATTGCGCATGTATTCTCAGCCTAAAAATATAAAGGGTAAAAAGGCAAATTAAACTCACCATACTGTATTTCGTAGTAAAAATACATATAACGTCATTGAATAAGTGCAAGGTTGGCCTCGGATTCACGAACGTATCAATATTGAGACTCAATATTGCAGGAAAGGTACGTAGACGCAACGGAGACGATAAACACTAGATTGACCTCACAAGGATACCCATGAACCATACCCATCACCTCCATAGCTATAACCCATGTTTTCCTTAGCTCTATCCCGCTCGAAAAATCCATTTTGAAATAATACGCTCATGACCTCGTCGTAGTATTTTATGTATACTAATAATATCTTGAAATAATACTGAGTAAATATATATATATATGTAAGTCGATTGAGAGAGTTTAGAGAAATATATCTCAAGTTTCTATGAAATAATGAAACCTATTGAATTCTATTTATAATAGATTTTTGAATTATTAAAGTGAATTATTAAAATATAAATTATTAAAGTGAATTATTAAAGTATTAATTATTAAAGTGAATTATTAAAGTGAATTATTAAAGTATGAATTATTAAAGTGAATTATTAAAGTATGAATTATTAAAGTGAATTATTAAAGTATGAATTATTAAAGTAAATTATTAAAGTTAAAGTAAAGTAAAAGTAAAGTAAAGGTAAAGTTAAAGTATAGTAAAAATATAAAACTATGTACGTATAATACGCGTATAAATATATATAAAATTAATTTAAATCATTATTTATATTTAATAAAATAAAATATAAATATCGTTATCTTAATCATACTGGTTAAGTAATGAGTTGTCAAAAGTGGTTCTAGATATTTATAAAAGTTATATACATTTTAATAATAAAGTTCTTTTTAAACTAAAAACATTTTTGTACGTTTGAAAATAAATCAAATAAATATGATAATTTTGTTTTCCAAAACTAAATATATTTAAGAAACATTTTGTTAAAAGGTTAAAATAATGGAAATCGTTATATCATAAAACGTTTTAGAAAAGTAGAATCATATATATTCATAATAGGTTTCAAGTTTCTAAATTACGGTCTGTTGGTGAAGCATGGGATAAAGTCCAAAGGTTAAATAAACGTATGAAAAATGCCGAGTTACTTAACTTGTCGATATCCAACATCTAAGTTATTTACACTCCACGTTCTTACTTATAAATCACTTTACCATTTTCCGAATGTTGTCAAAAAGAATAGATTTCTTAAATCACAGTGGACCTCATAACATAGACCCGTAATCATATCACAATGTATCTGATAAATCAATCATTTGATATTATCTTCTAATTCCATCGATAAACATATTGAAACAAATGCGTTCGTGTAAAGTAATATACGTTTAATACTTTATTAATATTCTCAAGTTATAATATATATATATATATATATATATATATATATATATATATATATATATATATATATATATATATATTATATATTACGGTTCATGAATCGTCGGAATTTGGTCGAGGTTATAATGAATGTATGAACACAGTTTAAAATTCTTGAGATTTAACTTAACAAACTTTGCTTATCGTGTCGAAATAATATAAAGATAAAGTTTAAATTTGATTGGAAATTTCCAGGTTGTCACAGTACCTACCCGTTAAAGAAATTTCATCCCGAAATTTGAATGGAATGGCCATGGCTGACAATAAGTATGTTTTCATGACGTATACGAGTTGAAAATTAGAGTTTTATTATCATCAAGTAATATAGATAAAGCAATTTGATTTTTGTGAAGGGTACGAGTGAAGTTATCACAAAAGAATGAAATGAGTAAATGCACGTTCTTTTTAACCAATGACATAGTCACGGTTGATTTTCGAAATTCAAGGAATTTAGAGAAAATCTTCGTAATAAGATTTGGTTCTTCAAAAATTAAGGAAGTTAAGATCAGCTTTGATTAAATGCGATAATATGTTTTGATTGCTCTGTCGGATATTTTACTATATATCCACCCCCTTCGTTTCCTTATTTCCACAACTCACACCTTTTATTCACTAATATGCTCCATCCAGTTCTGATTCTTGATATACTCCTAACTTTCATATCTGTCATTCTTTTCTTTCATCTGCCACCAGAAGAATCTATTTACTTTTACTATACTCTTAGTTTTATAGTGTTTTTAGTTCTCCCATGTCTTTATATTGCTATATGCATCGATATATATGGTTTATAATTTCTGGGTCGTCGTTGGGCTTTATATCCTCCATTATATTTCAAAGTCCCTGCTTCTGTCTTCTATAATTATTGTCATCCATAGTTAATGCTCCCTTCTATTTGCTGCAATTTATACTCCTATTTCTATTTTGGAGCTTCATTCTTTTGTTTCCTCTTCTTGAGATTAAGCACCGTAGGTAATGGTCCAGAATTCGTAGATATGAATTTCTAAATGAACATAGTTAATGTTCTAAGAAGGAAATTGTAATGGCACGATCTTGATTTGTTAAATTACCAGAATACCCTAGAAAAGACCGAATCATCAAGAAATATTTTCTTGATATTTTAGAGATTAAATAGAATATAGAAGTCGTGTAACATGGCACATGATGACGTTATGATCTGTGAATCATCACGTTCCATTTAGAAACTCAGCATGAATTACTGTAATATAATCACGTTGATCAAGTGTCATTATATTATACTAACTCATGCTTCAGCTCCCAACACTACTTCAAAAAAAAAAATATTCCTATTTTAAACTCGAATGTTTCAGAATTTAGAAACTAAAATAGTTTCTTTTATGATGTAATACAGATAGCGCGAAGAGGTAAATGATTTCGGATAAGAATAATTAAGAAAATATCTTCAGAAATATGGAGGATATTTATAATGAAAGATATGATGATATCTTAGAATTTCTAATATCAGAGGATGATGAAGAATATTGTCCGCAGGGGTTTAGAGTCAAGAGCAAGGTATTCCTTTAATGACTTCAGCAGGTACTGAATCATTTAGATTCTTTGAAGGCGTGTTTCGCCGTTGTGATTTGTCCACAGCCTCTTTCATACTTTGCTCAATCCGTTTTCCAGTTCCAAAACTTCTCTTTTTCTGAGCTTTGCCAATACACTATTCTTTATCATCAAACTTTTTACTGTTAAGATCGTTTACAGTTGTTGCTGCTTCGTTAGCATTTCAAGAACTAGTTCACAGTTCAAGGTGTTTTTTAGAAACTTCACATTCAAAGTATGTAAGTCCAGGAGATAGACGTTGTACGTACACATATAACTGTTGGCGTAGACATGCTGCGAGATTTCAAATTAATGATTGCTAATTCCCGATGATTCGTATGGCAATTCTTGTTACAAGATGCGAATGAGTAAATGGTGGGGTTTCAATGAATAACTATAATGACTTTTTGGAGAGGTTAAAGTCAAAGGGTAATGAAGTTGTTGGTACATCTGCTAATAATGTGGTGGGATGTAAAAGGTTCCCTGGTAACGATGGTGTATATCTTAAGGTTATAATAAGGTTAGTCTGACTGAAAAGTCGAAGTTGACTTGCTGGAGCTGTGACAAAATTGGCTACATTGAAAAGGAATTGCAAAGTTATTTTTGCTAATAAATGCCAAAGAATCTGACACAGATATGTGTGGAATTATGACTTTGGTTTCGAGTGCTTTTTAAGTACCTAACTGTGGGTAATATGTGGTTGGATCATCATCTCGATTGCTCATTATTTGAAGTGTCTTCAGATATTTTCGAAGGGTTTGAACATAGATTGTAATCGTTAATATACATTTGATGTTCTAACACAGTTTTGAAGTCAAAGTATAGCTTTGAAAGATGTAGGAATCTAAAAGTGATGATACCGGTTATATCTCGAATTGAATTCTGAGGTTTCAAAATCAAAATTTGTAATTGGGTTTGAATGAGTATGGTTGTTTTGATCTCTATGAAAGAATGTATATTATTGTGAAAGTAGGAAGTATAGTTGATAATTTGCTTGATCAGATTCGAAGAATGTAACATATTAATTGTGAATATATATATCTCTCGGGTATTACCTACCCGTTAAAAAATTTCACAATTAATATTTTGTACATAAGAATTTTATTACAGTCTTTGTGAAAATATATATGTATATATTCTCCTCAGATATAACATAAATTTTAATGAGTTAATACTAAATTAAACTCATTCGATTTACGGTTAAAACTAGAATTGAATAATCCCTTGAAGGCTTTAGAGATTACATAAGTATTTCTTCAATAATATTGAAATTACGAATCAATACTTCGTTATTTGTTAAGGCGTGATGTTGATTTTTGTTAAATTCTTGTGAACTTCGTAAAGTACGAGTGATGGTATCTGAGAAGTTTCGGTTACATCGATGATGAAAGTGTAAAATCAAATATATACTTGATTTATTATGAATTGGAATTTGTTGAATTGAGACAGAGATTGTAGTTAACGATGGTTAAGTTGCGGGTGAAGCACGTACATTATTGCATATTTGTAAGATGAATTAACCGAGTAGTTAAGATTCACACACAATAGCTTAGCACGAAAAGATTTATTTTTATTTCAAAATATGTATATATAAAATATACATATAATTTCTTCAGAGGGAATGAGTTAACTCTTCATAACTCCTTGATACAATATACGCGTTATTGGTTCGTAATGATGTCCACAGTGATTCTTGAACTGACGGAGTTTGTGATGTTATAGGTGTTGTTGATTCTGATGTTGACTGTACTGACGATGCTGGTGACGCTGACGGTACTGTTGATGCTGTTGGTAAAACAAGTTTAGCTTGTTAATCACACACCATTTTTGTCAGGGTTTCTACTCTTCCTTCTATCATTTTGGTTCGCTTAACTGATTTATGGTTAGGGCTAGATTAGATAATCTCTAAGACTTTAGAGATTACATAATCTCCGTGGAATGTTTCTCCAATGAAGTTATGAATTAATACATCGTCAGTTATTGTTGCTGGTATTCCTTGATATCTATGGTGCATATGACGTTGATGCTCGTGGGACAGATTGTGAAGTTGAGGTTTACGACGCGGTTGTGGTTGGAGGTGGTAATGGTACTGTTGCCGTTGATGATGGTGGTACTGGTTATGCTGCTGGTGTTGCTGCTGGTGCTGCTACTGGTGTTTGTAATTTTTTCACCATATTCTCCAAAGCCACTACCCGATCGCGAAGCTCGTTGACTTCTTCTATTACACCGGGGTGATTGTCGGTTCGGACGAGTGGATAAATAAAATCTAGAATTTTATGGAGTATATAATCGTGACGAGATACTCTGGAAATGAGAGAGAAAATGGTGTTTCGGACAGGTTCGCCGGTAAGTGCTTCAGGTTCTTCGTCAAGAGGGCAATGTGGTGGATGGAAAGGATCGCCTTCTTCTTGTCTCCAATGATTGAGGAGACTACGAACCCATCCCCAATTTATCCAGAATAGATGATGACTGATTGGTTGATCCATTCCAGTCACACTGCTTTCGGAGCTTGAGTGAGATTCCATTTTAGAATCCGAGTGACTTGAACTGATGACAACTTCCATTTCGTACGATTGGATAAAGGATTTTTCGATATAAAATGATTTTCCGGCTATCGGGTGGTATTCTATTTACATAGGATATCCATATATGTATATAGATCAAAAGATTTCATAGATTACGGAGGAACTTACGGAATATGTCAGGCAAAGTTTACAGTAATAGATACGATAAGATATGATTTAGCAGATACGCTAAGATATGAATTTTGTCTATACACTACTCATGCAATTAATGTAGCAAGACGTGTCTAGACTAATAGTGATAAGTAGGTAATTTCCTAAGGATAATAAGCAGATGATTTCCGACTAGAAATGATAAGCAAAACTTTTGACATGCAGACACGGTCGAAGTCCAGACTCACTAATGCATTCTAACGACTTATCAGTTAGACACACTAATGCAGACCTGGTTCGCTAAGACCACCGCTCTAATACCAACTGAAAGGACCCGTTCATATACATTATAAACGATTCACAATAGTTGATTACATCACGAGGTATTTGACCTCTATATGATACATATTACAAACATTGCATTCGTTTTTAAAACACAAACTTTCTTTACATCGAAAATTGACAGGCATGCATACCATTTCATAATATCCACTATCCAATTATAAATTAACTTAATAGTAATCTTTGATGAACTCAATGACTCGAATGCAACGTTCTTCGAAATATGCCATGAAATACTCCAAGTAATATCTTTAAAACAAGCAAATGCACAGCGGAAGATTTCTTTTATACCTGAGAATAAACATGCTTTAAAGTGTTAACCAAAAGGTTGGTGAGTTCATTAGTTTATCATAATCATTCATTTCCATCATTTTAATAGACCACAAGAATTTCATTTCCAGTTCTCATAAATATACGTCTCATGCATAGAGACAAAAATAATCATTCATATGGATTGAACACCTGGTAAACGACATTAACAACATGCATATAAGAATATCCCCATCATTCCGGGATCCTCCTTCGGACATGATATAAATTTCGAATTACTAAAGCATCCGGTACTTTGAATGGGGTTTGTTAGGCCCAATAGATCTATCTTTAGGATTCGCGTCAATTAGGGTGTCTGTTCCCTAATTCTTAGATTACCAGACTTAATAAAAAGGGGCATATTCGATTTCGATAATTCAACCATAGAATGTAGTTTCACGTACTTGTGTCTATTTTGTAAATCATTTATAAAAATTGCGCATGTATTCTCAGCCCAAAAATATAAAGGGTAAAAAGGCAAATGAAACTCACCATACTGTATTTCGTAGTAAAAATACATATAACGTCATTGAACAAGTGCAAAGTTGGCCTCGGATTCACGAACGTATCAATATTGAGATTCAATATTGCAGGAAAGGTACGTAGACGCAACGGAGACGATAAACACTAGATTGACCTCACAAGCATACCCATGAACCATACCCATCACCTCCATAGCTATAACCCATGTTTTCCTTAGCTCTATCCCGCTCGAAAAATCCATTTTGAAATAATACGCTCATGACCTCGTCGTAGTATTTTATGTATACTAATAATATCTTGAAATAATACTGAGTAAATATATATATGTAAGTCGATTGAGTGAGTTTAGAGAAATATATTTCAAGTTTCTATGAAATAATGAAACCTATTGAATTCTATTTATAATAGATTTTTGAATTATTAAAGTGAATTATTAAAGTATGAATTATTAAAGTGAATTATTAAAGTATTAATTATTAAAGTGAATTATTAAAGTGAATTATTAAAGTACAAATTATTAAAGTGAATTATTAAAGTATGAATTATTAAAGTGAATTATTAAAGTATGAATTATTAAAGTAAATTATTAAAGTTAAAGTAAAGTAAAATTAAGTAAAGGAAAAGTTAAAGTATAGTAAAAATATAAAACTATGTACGTATAATACGCGTATAAATATATATAAAATTAATTTAAATCATTATTTATATTTAATAAAATAAAATATAAATATCGTTATCTTTATCATACTGGTTAAGTAATGAGTTGTCAAAAGTGGTTCTAGATATTTATAAAAGTTATATACGTTTTAATAATAAAGTTCTTTTTAAACTAAAAACGTTTTTGTACGTTTGAAAATAAATCAAATAAATATGATAATTTTGTTTTCCAAAACTAAATATATTTAAGAATCATTTTGTTAAAAGGTTAAAATAATGGAAATCGTTATATCATAAAATGTTTTCGAAAAGTAGAATCATATATATTCATAATAGGTTTCAAGTTTTTAAATTACGGTCTGTTGGTGAAGCATGGGATAAAGTCCAAAGGTTAAATAAACGTATGAAAAATGTCGAGTTACTTAACTTGTCGATATCCAACATCTAAGTTATTTACACTCCACGTTCTTACTTATAAATCACTTTACCATTTTCCGAATGTTGTCAAAAAGAATAGATTTCTTAAATCACAGTGGACCTCATAACATAGACCCGTAATCATATCACAATGTATCTGATAAATCAATCATTTGATATTATCTTCTAATTCCATCGATAAACATATTGAAACAAATGCGTTTCGTGTAAAGTAATATACGTTTAATACTTTATTAATATTCTCAAGTTATAATATATATATATATATATATATATATATATATATATATATATATATATATATATATATATATATATATATATATATATATATATATTCATATATATACATATCTATTTATATATAACGGTTCATGAATCGTCGAAATTTGGTTGAGGTTATAATGAATGTATGAACACAGTTTAAAATTCTTGAGATTTAACTTAACAAACTTTGCTTATCGTGTCAGAATAATATAAAGATAAAGTTTAAATTTGATTGAAAATTTCTGGGGTGTCACAATTTTTAAAATAAACGATGATCCGAAAATAAGTTTTATAAACTATAGGCTTATTAAAAATATATTTAGGAGCTATTTGTTAATTTTTACATTTAGCATATTTTACGTGGGGTTGGGAGCTAATAATTAACTTAATTTTTTATTTAATAATCTTAAATAGTTAATGACCAAATTATTATGACTAAAATAAATAAATACAATTAATGTAAAAATTTTGGATTTTTTCGAGCAACTTTTGTCCGCCACCAATTAACAATGCAGTACGAGATACTATCCCAATGAAACTGTTGGTAGAATTATGAGGCTGCTTTACTGGTAATCAAGTTTCACACGTTTAATTAATTATTATATTATTATTCATATTCGATGACGGTATTGATTGATTGTGTTGATTGAATGATTAAAAGTTCTATATAATACACACGTACATTGCATATGATCAACACCTTTATTCTTTTCTATTTCTTATCAAAGCAAACAACCAATCTTACTTTTTTCATATTGATTGAAGTGGGGCATTGTGTTTATTTTTTCTCCTTTTTCTATACTAGTTGAAGATCTATATATATATTTACATAAACATATACATATGCATACGTACACACTAATTCAACCCAAGAACCCCACAATAACTATTTGTTTATGTCTCACATATCTATCTATCTAGTCTAAATCCTATATATGTTATAATATATACATACACATTTAGATAAATTGCTCAATCAACTTGAATCAGCACCATCTTACTTCCTCCTTCTCTTTTTGATCCGACAACATCCAACTCCACCAAAAGAGTCACCTTGCTGCTACTGCGGTTTTCTTTTACACCACCATCTTGTCACCGTTACAAATCACAACTTGCATCCTACTTCCATAATTAATCACCAAGACTTATAGATGTACACACCCACATCACACAAACACCATGGTTCCACCATAAAACTATTATGGCCATCAAGCTTTTTACAACTTATATTCTTTTAGTCTCTATTCAAATAAACCAAACCAACCGCCACCCCTACCATCGACAACCACCATCAACACCATCTTATATTCTTTCTCTCGTTTTCTATTCCTAACAAAATCAAAGAAAACACCAACAATGAAAACCACCTTGATCGATAATTTTTTTACTGTTTTAATTATGTTAATCGCCACCTTCAACTTCTCTCTCACATCTCTCTCCCTCTCTTAAAACTTGGGACCAAGAACCTGCTACAACCATTAACAACCATAATCATTGCCACTCGCTATTTTCTCTTTTCAATCAACCACCACGACACCACAATCCTATCTGATCGCTAGTCATTATTTCCGTTCCCAACAACCGAAGCTAAAAATCATATTCATCATTTTGATTAGACATCAACAAGCTACTGCTATACTTGGTTCGTTACTCCCTCTATATCTGTTTTGTTCAACGAATAAAGTGATGATACATATGATGACGTAATGATAACGAATATGATGATTATGAGGTTACAGCTAGTTATGCGAATAAATGAAGATGAGATAATGAGCGATGAGGAAGAAAACAAACGCGTATAAATTAATCGAATGATTGATGATTGTGCGAATAAAATAAGGATATGATGGAGTAGTTATAAAAGGCTACTGAATTTCGATACTTATTTTATTTTTTTATTATAAACTGAATACCCTACCACCATATTCTGTACTGAATTAACTTTGCAAAGCTGGACAATTTTATCGAATGGGGGGAAACAATTTTGTGGGCTGCTGAACTTAATATTTTCGAGTCCTATTGTAGAATGTTGGGCCATGTTTGTTTATGATTGTTGGGTCGTTACCCACCTACTGGCGACTGCTTATTATTTTTCGGTTTAGCTGTGATCAAAGGAAATAAATGGTACATAATGATGATTTTATTAATATGATGTATGATGATGAATGGTGATGGTCGTATATTGATGATGATGAAATGATTATTGAATGATGATGTCGTGATATTTATAACGATGAAGGTTGGTGATAATCGTTGATGTTGAGTCGATATGTTCACTGTTAGCTTTGTTGAGTTGATTAATTGAAATACACCAAATCAGTTTTGAGACAAAATGCACATGTGGGACGGTTTAAAGGTAACATGGCCGACCATTTATAAAGTAAAGATTCACTTGTGCAACTTGGTGATTAGTTGGTACAACTCCTACTACTCGACAGCTCCTGTTCCGTTTTTTTTCCCTACTCGAAAGTCCAACAAAACCGAAACCCATCTGTTGATTTACATTCACTACTTGGGCCGTGTTTGATCCATTAAAAATGGGTTACTTTTAAAGGGAAATGGACTTTTATTTTTTAGGCCGTGACTTTATTTAGCTAAATGGGTTATGAAGTTGCTATTGGGCCGAGCCATGGCATTTCTTGATTGCGCCGAGACATTGCTTGTATTTTCCTGTTGGGTTGAAAGTATGACGATGAGTGAACGGGTATAAATGATGGTGATGAAATACATAATAAAATGATGATGACTAGGGATTAATGATGTTGATTATGATGAGGGTTTAGTTATGATATTATTAACGATGACGGTTAGGCTTAAGAAACGATAGTAATGGTGATGGCGAAATGATCATAAAAAACGATACATGAGGGTATAAATTTTACTATTTTTATTATTTTTATCAATTATTATTATTATTATTATAATTCTTATTCTTATTATTATTATTATTATTATTATTATTATTATTATTATTATTATTATTATGATTATTATTATTATTAATATTATTTTTATTATCATATTTATTTATAATATAATTTTTATTAAAATTCTAATAATCATTAAAACTACCATTTTTTATTAAAATTATCATTTTCATTATTATCATTATATTATAACAAATAAAGATTTTATATATCTATATTACCTATAACTATAAATTAAACACATTAACATATATATATATATATATATATATATATATATATATATATATATATATATATATGTATATATATATATATATATAAATATGTATATATATATATATGTATATATATATATATATATATATGTATATATATATATATATATATGTATATATATGTATGTATATATGTATATATACAAAATAAACATATATATAGTATATGATTTAAGATATAATATATAGACAAAATGTAATACAAATTCTATATAAACTACAACACTAAATACATAAATATTATATAAGTAATAGAAGTAATTATTTGATTACCATTATATGTGTTAATATATATATATATATATTTATAACTGATATAGGTTCGTGAATCCGAGGTCAACCCTGCATTGCTCAATATAGTCATATGTATTTTTACTACAAAATACATTAGGTGAGTTCATTTGATTCCCTTTTACTCTTTACATTTTTGGGACTGAGAATACATGCGCTACTTTTACAACTGCTTTATTAAATGCTTTTGAAATACATTTTGAACTGCGAATACATGAAATGCTCTTATAAATGTTTGACGAGATAGACATAAGCAAAACATTCCTTGAATGAATTATGTGGACGTGATAATTGCCACCATTGAATTATGTGGACGTGATAATTGTCACAATTGATATGAATATTTTCCCCTGATTATTATTGCTTGGTAACCTAAGAATTAGGGAACATTACTAATTTTGAGAATTAATGCACGCCTAATTGACGCGAATCCTAAAGGTAGCTACCGGGTTTAACACCCCCACCCAGAATGTTCACTAGACGGAAGGGCTAGTGGGCGTGGTGCTTAGAACTTCGAAGTTTATATGATTATTATACAGACGAGATATTCTGTTTTGGGGATATTATTATGCGCATTATATGTTAAGGTCGGTTACCAAGCCATGCTATGAAAGCAATGAAAAGTGAATGTTATGTATCGAGAGAATGATTTTATACACAGGTTATGTGTATGTTATTTTTTTGGTGCATGAGATATGTGTATGGTTACTAAGATTTATGAAAGATGATTTCGTACACGAGAAAGGTGTACTATATTTAAAAGATATCACATGTACATTACAGGTGGGTATAAGATTCGGGCCTATTTGTACCATGCAGGATTTAAATCTTGTGGTCTATCAAAATGATGAATTTTATTAGTTTATGATAAACTTATGAACTCACCAACCTTTTGGTTGACACTTTAAAGTATGTTTATTCTCAGGTACGAAAGAAATCTTCCGCTGTGCATTTGCTCATATTACATGGAGTCGTTCATGGCATATAGACGTCAGAACCTCGCAATGGGACCAACTGTTGAAGACTTCGTCCAGATGAATTAGGACGGGTCACTACATCCCATGCCTTGATTCGGGTTGGAAGATGAACCGGAAGGTGAGTTGAACATTTGAGATTCAAGTAGTGACTGAATAAATTGGCACTCCGTTGAGTATCGTTTAATTGCTCGTTTGGTTTGTTTTGATTTTTTTCGATGGTTTTTTAGGCATTTTTGAATATTAGATTGGATGTGTGATGACCCGGAAATTTTCGACCAAATTTAAACTTGATTTTTATAGGATTTCGATAAGATAAACAAAGTCTGTAATGTTGAGTCATAAAAATCTTTGAACTGCATCATATATCAATTTGACCTTCGACCAATTCTTGACGATTCACGAACGATTAATTGTAAGTATACATATATAATTATATATACAAATGTAAGGATATATAATAATTGAATATAATAAAATATAGTTAAATCATCAAAAAAATAAAAAATAAATATAAATAAATAAATAAATATGTAAACTAATTTACAAGTTTAGAAAGTTATTATTATTATAAATCTATGAATAAATATATATGATTTCTATAATAATTATTATCTTATGTTTATTAGAATATATAAAGTATATAAATAATATATGTTGAAATCTATTATAATATCTTAAGTAAATGTAGATACAATACTTATATTTAAGATAATTATCTTTTCATATACAAACACATATTATTTAATGTATTTATATTAAGATGTATAAATATTAAATATTTAACATATGTTATCATATAATAAATATTGTGTAATTATAATATATAATGTTAATATATATAAGGTGTAATTACAAGTTAGAAATATAAGTGTTATACTAAAAAAATTTACATTCATTATTATTATTATTATAGTTATCACTATTATTATAAATAATACAAAATATTATTATTATGAATAATATTAAATTTATCATTTATATATTTAATAACAATATTATTAATATTTTTATTATTATTTTTATTTAGATATAATTATTAATTATTAATTATTAATATTAATATTAATTTAATATAAAGGTAAATATAATAGGAATCTGGCTTCATTTTTATCTGATTTATTTTTTTGTGTTTTGTTTGCTCTCGTCCTTTTTCCTATCTGCTCGTGAGCAATTGTCGAATCAATCATCAATACAAATAACAATAAATTGTTATCTTCCCTCTCCATATCAGTTACATCTATTTTTTTTCCAGAATCAAATTGCTAATTTAATCAATATTTTTTTTCTCTCGTTCGATAACCTCTGTACGTATCACTTTTGCTCATAAATCGAATTTAAATCTTATATCAAAATCTATAAATGCAGGAGTGTTAGGAATTATCAGTTTGATCTATTTGTAAGTTTTCACACTCCAATTCTTCCTAATTAATTTTAATTTACGAGTCAAAGAAATTCTTTTAAAAAGTCAAACGAGTTTATCATGGTGAAATTCGAAATTGTTTCAAAGTTTTACGTTTAATTGATGCTTCAGAAAGATTGTAAAAACCATTTAGAATTTTTTTTATGTTAAGATCGTGGTCTCAAACACTCTAAAACTTCGAAAGTGATTTGATGTTATTCGTAGATGTAAATAGCTGAACAGCAGCATTTTTTTTCTTCTGATTAATTTAAGATAACTGCAAATGGTTATTTGCGTTTCATTTTCAAATCCTAAAGTAACACATTATTATTTAAGTTTGATCTCTGTTGATTTTAAACGAGTTCCTGATCGATTACAATATGAAGAAGATGAAACAGGAGTTATATGTGATGACCCGGGAATTTCCGACCAAATTTAAACTTAATCTTGATATGGTTTTGACACGATAAACAAAGTTTGTAATATTGAGTCTCGAAAACTTTGGAACAGTTTACATAAATTCATTTGACCTTCGACTGCTCTCGATGATTCACGAACAATTAATTGTAAATAGATATGTGTGTATATATATATAAATAATAATTCGAAATATAATTTGAAGTATTATATGTTGTTGTTATAAAAAAAATTAATAAAATAAAAATAGGATATTATAATAATTATTATTTAAAATATATCTATATATATAAATAAAGTATATATTAAATAAATATTAAATGATTGTAATACTCGTTTGATATTCTGATTGATATTAAACAAGTTAAATTCAAACATATATAATTTTAAAATAAAAGGTGATCCGAAAATGAGTTCTATAAATTTTAGGCTTATTAAAAATATAATTAGGAACTATTTGTTTAATTTTAAAATTCTTTTATATTTTACTTAAGGATGGGAGTAAATAATTAATGTAATATTTATTAAATAGTTAATTACAAAATTTTATACCATAATGACCTAAATAAATAAAGATAATTACTCTAAAGTTTTGGAATTTTTCCGAATACTTTTATCCGTCACTAAATTATCAATGGAGTACGATACAGTCTCCGTGATAAATAGTAAGAACGTGACAATTAAAGTGACTACTAATGCCCGTGCTCTCTTTTGCAATTCATTTCATCTTTACATAAAGTTAATATAATATTAATTAATTATTAAAATATATGTCGACACATATACAGAATTATTGATAACAACCCATAACAAATTCATATAATTGAGTATGATTAATGATTAGTTTTTTTTTTCTTCTTTTCCTTATTTTAAATGGAGTATACATCAATATATATATATATACATATATATATATATATATATATATATATATATATATATATATATATATATATATATATATATATATATATATATATGCATATGGGCTGTGATAAATAATGTACACAACACCATCCATCTCATCTCCTATACCTGTTTTGGTTACCAACACAAACACCCTCTCCTACTCACTTTCTACGACCACCACTTTTAATCTCTCTCTCATATCTCTCTACATCCTTGATCACGAACCACCTTAACAACAACCATCATCAACGTCAGGTTTTCTGTTTTTCTTTCAAACCATCGGCTACCACAACCACACTATAACCGAATACCACCACCGTCTTTATTTTTGAACCACCTTAAAACCACACGAATACACCTTAGTTAATATTATTTGGTTCCCGTTTCCTTATAGTTCGAAACCATTTATCATAACCACCATGTCCGACATCATCACCTCCACCTGTTGTTGCTATTGACATGAACAAAGGGTCACTAAAAACCACCATCAGTGGTGTTACATGTTGCTACTCCAGTTCTTTATTATTCATCGGTGAACACCAAACCAAGCCAAGCTCCAACACCTGCTGCTACTCTACCTTATTTCTGTTTCTGTCGAGCTCCAACTACCACCATAGACCAATTTAACAACCACGGACTACTACGTTCTCTTTCTGTTTGCAACCATCACACACTATCACCATAACACCATCGAACTTCACCTAATCACCTTCATCCACCAACTTTCGAAGACTTCTACTATGTTTCTGTTATTTAAAACCACCATAACAGAATCATCATCAAACTGGTGCAGCTTATACGCATATGAACTACAGCTGCTAATATTATTTCTATTTAAATGCTGTCACCATGAAGGTTTACTATTTTAAACCGTCACAATCATACACCATTTGATTATTGGAAGTTTTGTCGATTGGCAAAAGTGATCAAGGAAGAATCACTTATTTATCAAATAGTGGGTCAGGTATGTCGACCACTACAGAAGCAAGGAGACCCGTGTTTTTTTTTTACCGTGAATTATTACTCCATATTTATCAGAGCAAAGAAACGGGATCATATATTTAAATTTTGGACTGTTGGGCCTCGTTTCATTTTCTAGTTGGGCTTGTGTGCTAGTTAGACTTGGTGGATTATTCTTGGGCTGCTTTTGAACCGTAGCAAACCCACTTATTTTCTGTTTTGGATCAAAGCCCAACCTCTTGTTTGCACAAACGAGTTTATGCAGTTATGCAATACGTTTGTTGTTTTCTTCTTCTGGTATAAAGAATGATGCCATTGATCGATTATGATGACAATGGAATGTATGTCGATGATGAAGAGTTGATAATAATAGGATGGATGAAGATGATAAAAAGAATGATCATTAGGGTTTATAGATAGGGATGATGATGATAGCAAGAAATGATGATGATGTTATGATGATTACGTGATAGTGGTTACGATGAAGATATTGTATGATGATGAGTCCATAATGATGATGAGCCGAAGATAAAGATGAAATCTTTGGTTGCTACTGCTCGCTATTTGCTAGTCCCCGTTTCGATTATTAATTTTTTTTTACAAAGAAAAGTGATGATGAGATGAGCTGAGATCAAGTTCATATAGGAAGATAAACAATTTAGGATGATAATGACATGGTAATGATTAAATTAAAGATGATGGGATTAGAGAAGTTGATTAAACAGAAGTATGTGTTATATTGTTAGTAATGCGAGTTAATACAGAATAACATTAATGGTTCAATGGTGGGGAAGTGCGGTTGTTAAGCGAGAGGTCTCGGGTTCGAGCCCGGGCAGCGGCGTTTTTATTTCTAAAAGCCTAGTCTCTTGAGGTAGTATTATTATTATTATTATCATTATTATTATTATTATCTACTTGTTATTAATATTGTATTATTAATATTATTATTATTTAAAACATGATGAATATATTGATGGATATAATTATAATCATAATGATATGAAGTATATGATTCAAGCATTATGAGATAACTAAGATTAAGATAATATATAAGTATAGTTATGAATATAATTAAGCTATGATTAAATGAATTATCATTATTATTAAAAATGTCATTTTTTTATTTAAAAACTATTATTATTATTATTATTATTATCATTTTTACTACTAGTATAATTAATATTATTATTATTATTACAAATATATTATTATTAAAAGAATCATTTTAGTAAAATTATCGTTTTTATTAAAGTTATTATCTTTATTAAAATTATCATTTTAAAAATTAACATTTTTATTATTACTATTTTTACTATCATTATTATTATTATCCTTAATTTAGTATTATTACAATTAGTAATTTAACAAATAAATGATCGTTATATAAAAATATATTTAACTATATTAATATATCTAAAAATATAACCTTATTTGTTCGATTCCCATTATATGTGTTAATATATATATACATGATATAGGTTCGTGAATCCAAGGCCAACCCTACACTTGTTCAATATCGTTATATGTATTTTTACTACAAAATACATTAGGTGAGTTTCATTTGCTCCCTTTTTAAATGCTTTTGCAATATATATTTTTGGGACTGAGAATACATGCGCTGCTTTTATAAATGTTTGACGAAATAGACACAAGTAATCGAAACTACATTCTATGGTTGAATTATCGAAATCGAATATGCCCTTTTTATTAAGTCTGGTAATCTAAGAATTAGGGAACAGACACCCTAATTGACGCGAACTCTAAAGATAGATCTATCGGGCCCAACAAGCCCCATCCAAAGTACCGGATGCTTTAGTACTTCAAAATGTATATCATGTCCGAAGGAGGATCCCGGAATGATGGGGATATTCTTATATGCATATTGTGAATGTCGGTTACCAGGTGTTCAATCCATATGAATGATATTTTTGTCTCTATGCATGGGACGTATGTTTATGAGAAATGGAAATATGAAATCTTGTGGTCTATTAAAATTATGAAATGATTATTTATGTTAAACTAATGAACTCACCAACCTTTTGGTTGACACTTGAAAGCATGTTTATTCTCAGGTATGAAAGAAATCTTCCGCTGTACATTTGCTCATTTTAGAGATATTACTTGGAGTCATTCATGGCATATTTCAAAAGATGTTGCATTCGAGTCGTTGCGTTCATCAAGATTATTATTAAGTCAATTATAGTTAGATATATTATGAAATGGTATGCCTGCCGTCAACTTTTGATGTAATGAAAGATTGTCTTTTCAAAAACGAATGCAATGTTTGTAAAATGTATAATATAGAGGTCAAGTACCTCGCGATGTAATCAACTATTGTGAATCGTTTATAATCGATATGGACTTCGTCTGGATGGATTAGGACGGGTCTTTACAGTTGGTATCAGAGCGGTGGTCGTAGCGAACCAGGTCTTGCATTAGTGTGTCTAACTAGGAGTTGTTAGGATGCATTAGTGAGTCTGGACTTCGACTTAATAGTTGTTAGGTTATATTAATAAGTCTGGACTTGAACCTGGTCTGCATGTCAAAAGTTTTGCTTATCATTTCGTGTCGAAAATCATCTGCTTATCATCCTTAGGAAATTACCTGCTTATCATTCTTAGTCTAGACACATCTTACTGCAATGATTGCATGAATAGTGTATAGACAAAATTCGTATCTTAGCGTATCTGCTAATTCATATCTTAGCGTATCTATTATTGTTACCTTTGCCTGACAGCTTCCGTAGATTCCTCCGTAACTTATGAGATTTTAGTATTATATATGCATATGTAAATTATGTATTGCAGGGTACTAATCTACATCCTATAATCAATTTCTTATCGAAAATCCTTCATCTGATCGTACGAGATGAATCCCTCAACCAGTTCGAGTCCCTCAAATTTCGATAGCTATTCCGATAGTTATTCCGACAGATATTCCGACATGGGTATTCACCTAAGCTCCGGAAGCAACGTCACCAGAATGAATTAACCAATCAGCCATTCCCAATTCATCTGATGGGTTCGTAGTCGACTTAATCAATGAAGACAAGAAGAAGGAGATCCCTTCCACCAACCGAATTCACCTCTTGACAATGAACCTGAAGCGTTTACCGGTGAACCTGTTCGAGACACCATTTTCAGTCTCATTTCCAGGGTAACTCGACAAGATTATATTCTATCCACAATTCTGAACCTTATTCATCCACTCGTTCCGACCGACAATCATCCTGGAGTAATAAGTCAACGAACTTCGCGATCGAAAAATCAATTCGAAGAATATGGTGCAAAATGTACCAGCTTCAGCAACATCACCGGCACCAACAGTACCATCAATAACAGCACCAGTACCATCAACAATCCATGCCTCAACATCTCATTCTGTACCTAGAATATAATCATTGTTCTACATCAATTATCTTCGTTCTTCATGGCGATTAAGTAATCTCTAAATGTTTTAGAGATTATGTATTCTAGTGCTAACGGTAAACCAAATGAGTTCAATATCATATTAACTCAATGAATTCATGATTTCATCTGAAGAAAATATATATTTATATATGTTTTCATAAATATTGTAATTAAAAATTCTTTCGTACAAAGTGTTAATTGTGAAAATATTTTAACGGGTAGGTAATACCCATGGATTATTTAGATTTTACATTAATAAGTTACATTGTACGTTCTTCAAATCTGATTCAACATTCATTTACTATCCTACTTACATCCACAGATATATGAATCCGTTCACCGCAGAATAACCATTTTCATTCAATTTCATATTTGAATTTTGACCTATCAGAATCCAACAAGTGGCATAATGAAGAAAACATTTGACAAAATAAAATTTATTAGAAACAAACAAATTAACTATGAGAAATTTTGTTAAGAATCCACGCTAACTGTTCCTAGCTAATTGTTCCTAGCTAACTGATTACATTTTAACTATCGCAATTTAATTATCGCAATTTATTTTATCGCAATTTAATTCTCGCAATTTTATTTATTGTTATTTAATTTCTGTTATTTACTTTACGCACTTTATTTATCGTCATTTAATTTCCGTTATTTATTTTACGTACTTTAAATATCGGGACACGTATACAAGGTTTTGACATATCATATCGACGCATCTATATATATTATTTGGAATCACCATAGACACTCTATATGCAGTAGTGCTGGAGTTAGCTATACAGGGTTGAGGTTGATTCTACAATAATATATATACTTTAAGTTGTGATCGAGTCTGAGACGTATACGGGTCACGATACGTATTAATTAATTCGAATATTATATATTAAACTGTATATAAATTATTGGACTGTTAACTGTGGATTATCGACTGCGGAAGAATAATATTGGACAATTAAAATGAATTAAAATACTGATTATAACATATGAAACTAAATAATTCTTCATGTTTGCCACTTGATTTCATTCTAAACCTCATTGTATCTTGACGATTACATTCTGCGTTCAAACCTTTCATGATTCTTGAAAACGCCTCAATCAATAGGATGAATCAACCGCACTTCATCTATGGAAGGAAAGATTTATGCATATAGTTATGCACCTGAGAAACTCTCAGCAACTGAGTAAAAGTTTAACACATAGCTGTGTCAGATCCTTTGGCATTTATTAGCAAAAATAACTTTGCGATCCCTTTTCAAAGTAGCCAATTTTGTCACAGCTCCAGCAAGTCAGCTTCGACTTTTCATTCGAAGTAACCTTACTATAATCCAGATATATACAATTATCCTTTTGATACCGGAGAATTCTTTTATATTCCACCATATTACCAGGAGACGTACCAGCAACCTCGTTGATTTTTGGCTTAAACCTCTCTGACAAATCATTATATTTATTCATTGAAACCCTATCATATACTCATCCGCATCTTGTAACGAGAACTGCCATAACAATTACCGGGAATCAGCAATCAGTACTTTGAAAACTCACAGCATATCTACATCAATAGTTATATGTATGACATTTATCTATTAGAATTATGATCTCTCATTCTGAAATTCCGAATACCACTCAGTCTACAAATCAATACTCTGAATGTTGAAAAAGCTGAATGAAGCAGCAGAAACTGTAGACAACTTTAAACGACCTTAATCATCGGAAGTTTGATGATAAAGAATAGTATGTTGAAAAAGCTCGGAAAAGTTGGAACTAGAAAACGGATTGAGCTAACCACGAAGGAGATCAAAGACAAATACAAGGACCATACCATATATTCAAAGAATCCAGGTAATTCTGGATCCGATAAAACTTTCAACGAATATCTTGCTCCGTACTCATGTTAAAATCTTGCGAAAAATCTTTCTTCATCAACCATCGAACTTAGAAATTCCAAAATGTCATCATAATTATCTTCGATACTTCTGAAGATATTTTCATAAATATTCTCGTCCGAAATTATATACCTCTTCGTGCTATCTGTATTACATCATATTGAAAACTGTTTTAATTTTCAATATTCTGTAACATCTAAATATAAATTATGAATGAATTCTAGAAAAGTGTTGGGAATTGAAGCATGAGTTAGTATAATATAATGACACTTGATCAATGTGATTATATTACAGTAATTCATGCTGAGTTTCTAATGAAACGTGATGATTCACAGACCATAACGTCATCATGTGCCAAGTTACACGACTTTTAAATTTTATCAAATCTATAAACATATCAAGAAACATATTTTCTTGTTAGTTCTATCTTTTCTATTGATATCTGGTAATTTGACAAATCAAATCGTGCTACTATCTTTCCTTTCTACCTTGTATATTATGATAATTCGAAACTCCATACCTACGAATTCTGGACCATTATTTGCGAAAAGAAAATAAAAGCATGAAGCTCTGAAATAGAAAGGTGGTATAAATCGTAGCAAATAAGAGAGAGCATTAACTGTGATTGACAATGATTATAGAAGACGGAAGCAGGGTCTCCGAAATATAAGAGAAAATACAAAGCCCAACTGCAACACCGAATTTACAAACTGTGGATATCAGTGCGTATAGCAATATAAAGACATGGGAGGATTATAAATACAATAATCACTAGAGCATAGTAGAAATAAATAGATTCTTCCAGTGGGAGTTGGAAAAGAAGGACGATCATTGCGATAGTCAGCATGAGAACAAGGATTAAAACCGGATTAAGCATTATTATAATCTTTTGATATATGAACTGAGAAAGAAGGTATAGAAGTAGTGAAAACTAATGGAACGGAAAATGTAAATTTATAATGGAAACGTCAGGCGTAGTAATCGAGACAGATCATCGCATTTAATTAAAGAGATCCTAATTTCCTTAAATCTCGAAGAATCAGATCTTATAGATTTACAAGATTTTCTTTTGAATCCCTTGAATTCCGGAATTCAAACCAGACTACGTCAAAAGTTAAGACGCATCTTATTTTTCTAAATTCAACCCTGACTCTGTCAAAAGTTAAGATGAATCTTTACTTTCCTATTTCACTCTTTGGTGATAGCTTCATTCGTACTCTTCGAATAATCGAATTATTTTTATTCATATTACTCAATGATGATAAAACTCAATTTATCAACTCGTATTTGTCATGAAAATATTTTTATTGTTAGCCATGACCACTTCACTCAAATTTCGGGACGAAATTTCTTTAACGGGTAGGTACTGTGATGACCCGGGAATTTCCGACCAAATTTAAACTTAATCTTGATATGGTTTTGACACGATAAACAAAGTCTGTAATATTGAGTCTCGAAAACTTTGGAACAGTTTACATAAATTCATTTGACCTTCGACTGCTCTCGATGATTCACGAACAATTAATTGTAAATAGATATGTGTGTATGTATATATAAATAATAATTCGAAATATAATTTGAAGTATTATATGTTGTTGTTATAAAAAAAATTAATAAAATAAAAATAGGATATTATAATAATTATTATTTAAAATATATCTATATATATAAATAAAGTATATATTAAAAATAAATATTAAATGATTGTAATACTCGTTTGATGTTCCGATTGATATTAAACAAGTTAAATTCAAACATATATAATTTTAAAATAAGAGGTGATCCGAAAATGAGTTCTATAAATTTTAGGCTTATTAAAAATATAATTAGGAACTATTTGTTTAATTTTAAAATTTTTTATATTTTACTTAAGGATGGGAGTAAATAATTAATGTAATATTTATTTAATAGTTAATTACAAAATTTTATACCATAATGACCTAAATAAATAAAGATAATTACTCTAAAGTTTTGGGATTTTTCTGAATAATTTTATCCGCCACTAAATTATCGACGGAGTACGATACAGTCTCCGTGATAAATAGTAAGAACGTGACAATTAAAGTGACTACTAATGCACGTGCTCTCTTTTGCAATTCATTTCATCTTTACATAAAGTTAATATAATATTAATTAATTATTAAATTATATGTCGACACATATACAGAATTATTGATAACAACCCATAACAAATTCATATAATTGAGTATGATTAATGATTAGTTTTTTTTTTCCTTCTTCTTTTGCTTATTTTAAACGGAGTGTATATATATATATATATATATATATATATATATATATATATATATATATATATATATATATATATATATATGCATATGGGTTGTGATAAATAATGTACACACCACCATCCATCTCATCTCCTATACCTGTTTTGGTTACCAACACAAACACCCTCTCCTACTCACTTTCTACGGCCACCACTTTTAATCTCTCTCTCTCATATCTCTCTACATCCTTGATCACTAACCAGCTTAACAACAACCATCATCAACGTCAGGTTTTCTGTTTTTCTTTCAAACCATCGGCTACCACAACCACACTATAACCGAATACCACCACCGTCTTTATTTCGAACAACCTTAAAACCACACGTATACACCTTAGTTAATATTATTTGGTTCCCATTTCCTTACAGTTCGAAACCATTTATCATAACCACCATGTCCGACATCATCACCTCCACCTGTTGTTGCTATTGATGTGAACAAAGGGTCACCAAAAACCACCATCAGTGGTGTTACATGTTGCTACTCCAGTTCCTTATTAATCATCGGTGACACCAAACCAAGCCAAGCTCCAACACCTGCTGCTACTCCACCTTATTTCTATTTCTGTCGAGCTCCAACTGCCACCATAGACCCATTTAACAACCACAGACAACTACGTTCTCTTTCTGTTTGCAACCATCACACACTATCACCATAACACCATCGAACTTCACCTAATCACCTTCATCCACCAACTTTCGAATTATGTTTCTGTTATTTAAAACCACCATAACAGAATCATCATCAAACTGGTGCAGCTTATACGCGTATGAACTACAGCTGCTAATATTATTTTTATTTAAATGCCGCCACCATGAAGGTTTACTATTTCAAACCGTCACAATCATACACCATTTGATTATTGGAAGTTTTGTCGATTGGCAAAAGTGATCAAGGAAGAATCACTTATTTATCAAATAGTGGGTCAGGTATGTCGACCATTACAGAAGCAAGGAGAACCGTGTTTTTTTTTACCGTGAATTATTACTCCATATTTATCAGAGCAAAGAAACGGGATCATATATTTAAATTTTGGACTGTTGGGCCTCGTTTCATTTTCTAGTTGGGCTTGTGTGCTAGTTAGGCTTGGTGGATTATTCTTGGGCTGCTTTTGAACCGTAGCAAACCCATTTATTTTCTGTTTTGGATCAAAGCCCAACCTCTTGTTTGCACAAACGAGTTTATGCAGTTATGCAATACGTTTGTTGTTTTCTTCTTCTGGTATAAAGAATGATGCCATTGATCGATTATGATGACAATGGAATGTATGTCGATGATGAAGAGTTGATAATAATAGGATGGATGAAGATGATAAAAAGAATGATCATTAGGGTTTATAGATAGGGATGATGATGATAGCAAGAAATGATGATGATGTTATGATGATTACGTGATAGTGGTTACGATGAAGATGTTGTATGATGATGAATCCATAATGATGATGAGCCGAAGATAAAGATGAAATCTTTGGTTGCTGCTGCTCGTTATTTGCTAGTCCCCGTTTCGATTATTAATTTTTTTTTTTACAAAGAAAAGTGATGATGAGATGAGCTGAGATCAAGTTCATATAGGAAGATAAACAATTTAGGATGATAATGACATGGTTATGATTAAATTAAAGATGATGGGATTAGAGAAGTTGATTAAACAGAAGTATGTGTTATATTGTTAGTAATGCGAGTTAATACAGAATAACATTAATGGTTCAATGGTGGGGAAGTGCGGTTGTTAAGCGAGAGGTCTCGGGTTCGAGCCCGGGCAGCGGCGTTTTTAATTCTAAAAGCCTAGTCTCTTGAGGTAGTATTATTATTATTATCATTATTATTATTATTATCTACTTGTTATTAATATTGTATTATTAATATTATTATTGTTTAAAACATGATGAATATATTGATGGATATAATTATAATCATAATGATATGAAGTATATGATTCAAGCATTATGAGATAACTAAGATTAAGATAATATATAAGTATAGTTACGAATATAATTAAGCTATGATTAAATGAATTATCATTATTATTAAAAATGTCATTTTTTTATTTAAAAACTATCATTATTATTATTATTATTATCATTTTTACTACTAGTATAATTAGTATTATTATTATTATTACAACTATATTATTATTAAAAGAATCATTTTAGTAAAATTATCGTTTTTATTAAAGTTATTATCTTTATTAAAATTATCATTTTAAAAATTAACATTTTTATTATTACTATTTTTACTATCATTATTATTATTATCCTTAATTTAGTATTATTACAATTAGTAATTTAACAAATAAATAATCGTTATATAAAAATATATTTAACTACATTAATATATCTAAAAATATAACCTTATTTGTTCGATTCCTATTATATGTGTTAATATATATATACATGATATAGGTTCGTGAATCCAAGGCCAACCCTACACTTGTTCAATATCGTTATATGTATTTTTACTACAAAATACATTAGGTGAGTTTCATTTGCTCCCTTTTTAAATGCTTTTGCAATATATATATTTGGGACTGAGAATACATGCGCTGCTTTTATAAATGTTTGACGAAATAGACACAAGTAATTGAAACTACATTCTATGGTTGAATTATCGAAATCGAATATGCCCTTTTTATTAAGTCTGGTAATCTAAGAATTTGGGAACAGACACCCTAATTGACGCGAACTCTAAAGATAGATCTATCGGGCCCAACAAGCCCCATCCAAAGTACCGGATACTTTAGTACTTCAAAATTTATATCATGTCCGAAGGAGGATCCCGGAATGATGGGGATATTCTTATATGCATATTGTAAATGTCGGTTACCAGGTGTTCAATCCATATGAATGATATTTTTGTCTCTATGCATGGGACGTATGTTTATGAGAAATGGAAATATGAAATCTTGTGGTCTATTAAAATTATGAAATGATTATTTATGTTAAACTAATGAACTCACCAACCTTTTGGTTGACACTTGAAAGCATGTTTATTCTCAGGTATGAAAGAAATCTTCCGCTGTACATTTGCTCATTTTAGAGATATTACTTGGAGTCATTCATGACATATTTCAAAAGACGTTGCATTCGAGTCGTCGCGTTCATCAAGATTATTATTAAGTCAATTATAGTTATATATATTATGAAATGGTATGCCTGCCGTCAACTTTTGATGTAATGAAAGATTGTCTTTTCAAAAACGAATGTAATGTTTGTAAAATGTATAATATAGAGGACAAGTACCTCGCAATGTAATCAACTGTTGTGAATCGTTTATAAACGATATGGACTTCGTCTGGATGGATTAGGACGGGTCTTTACATTATATCGGTTTAATAAGTTTCTGTTGGGCTTTAATTCAGAAAAACGTGATAGATGGGATGGTTATGGTGTTATTTTGGATATCGAGAGGTCTCGGGTTCGATCCCCGTCGTGTGCAATTCTTTTTAGAAAAGATTTCAAAAAGGGTATACATTTTTTTATATTTGTTATTATTATTATTATTAATAAATGTTATTACAAGTATCTTAATTATCATAATTATTATTAGTATTATTATAATTATTATTGTAAGTAATATCATTATTGTAAGTAATATTATTAAGTATGAGGAATCCTAGGGTGATTATTATTATTATTATCATTATTAATTATTGTTATTATTACAAATATTATAAGTATTAATATTATAATTATTAATAATACATGTATCATTATTATTGTTCATATTAGTAGGATTATTATTAATAGTATGATGAAAATAATAAAAGTTACTATTAATTATATTAATGTTAGTACTAGTATCATTTTTTTTGAATTATTATTATTATTGTTATTAATATTATTAAGCTTTATGATAAAATTTTATGATTATAAATACTAGTATGAATATTATTATTATTATCACTAATTGTTGTATTATTATTATTATTATTATTATTATTATTATTATTATTATTATTATTATTGTTATTATTATTATTATTATTATTATTATTATTATTATTATTATGAAAATAATACAAGATATCATTATTGACATTAATATTAGTATTAGTATCACTTTTGTAACTACTAATATTGTTATTATTATTATTATTATTATTATTATTATTATTATTATTATTATTATTAGTAAATCATTAATAAATATTAATGTCAATAATATTATTATTATTAGTAAATCATTATTATCAAAACTATCATTTTTAAAACAAATAAATATTTTTTTTTTGTATATGAAACATACTTAATACATATACTACATATATATTAATATTACATATAATTATATATAAACCATTTTAACATTATTATATAAAACTTACATACAACAAATTAGGTATTTTTCTTATATATAGATACTAATATAATTATATTAATCACTTTAAATACATACACAAAATAAATATATATACCATGTAATTTAAGATATAACATAAAGTATATATTTTTAAATGAAATCTAGTATAAATCATATAACTATAAAATATATATAAATAATACATATTAATAAATAAATTAAGATATTTCCATTATATGTTTTAATAGAAATGTAATTAATATAGGTTCGTGAATCCAAGGTCAACCCTGCATTGTTCAGTTTCGTCATATGTATTTTTACTACAAAATACAGTATTGTGAGTTTCATTTGCACCCTTTTTAAATGTTTTTTCAATATATATTTTTGGGACTGAGAATACATGCGCTGCTTTTAAAAATGCTTTACGAAATAGACACAAGTAATCGAAACTACATTCTATGGTTGGATTATCAAACCGAATATGCCCATTTTTAACTTGGTAGCCTAAGAATTGGTGTTTATTATAATTTTCACCAATTGACACGAATCCTAAAGATAGATCTATAGGGCCCAACAAGCCCCATCCGGGTTACGGATGCTTTAGTACTTCGATTTATCATCTCCGATGAGAGTCCCGGAATGATGGGGATATTCTATATGCATCTTGTTAAGGTCGGTTACCAGGTGTTCACCATATGAATGAATTTTAATTCGCGAGTTACGCGTGGCAATATATGAGATCTTGTGGTCTATTAAAATGATGAAAATGATTGTTTATGATAAACTAATGAACTCACCAACCTTTTGGTTGACACTTGAAAGCATGTTTATTCTCAGGTATGAAAGAAATCTTCCGCTGTGCATTTGCTCATATTAGAGATATTACTTGGAGTCATTCATGACATATTTCAAAAGAAGACGTTGCATTCGAGTTGTCGAGTTCATCAAGATCATTACTAAGTCAATTTTAGTTGGATATATTCTGAAATGGATGTCGTCAACTTTCGATGTAATAAAAGTTTGTCTTTTAAAAACGAATGCAATGTTTGTAAAATGTATCATATAGAGGTCAATTACCTCGCGATGTAACCAAATGTAATGTATTCGTCCAGATGGATTAGGACGGGTTGCTTCATGTGGTATCAGAGCGGTGGTCTTAGCGAACCAGGTCTTGCATTAGTGTGTCTAACTAGTAGTTGTTAGGATGCATTAATGAGTCTGGACTTCGACCGTATCTGCATGTCAAAAGTTTTGCTTATCATTTAGTGTCGAAAATTATTTGCTTATCATCCTTAAAGTCTAGACACGTCTTACTGCCTCTATTGCATAGACAGTGTATAGATAAATTCATATCTTAGCGTATCTATTATTGTTACCTTTGCCTGACAGTTTCCGTAGATTCCTCCGTAACTTATGGGATTTTAGTATTATATATGCATATGTAAATTATGTATTGCAGGGTACTAATCTACATCCTATAATCTATTTCTTATCGAAAATCCTTCATTTGATCGTACGAGATGAATCCCTCAACCAGTTCGAGTCCCTCAGATTTCGATAGCTATTCCGATATGGATTTCTACTCGAGCACCGAAAGCAGTGTAACTGGAATGGATCAACCAATCAGTCATCACCAATTCTGGATGAATTGAGGATGGGTTCGTAACCTACTTAAACATTGGAGACAAGAAGAAGGTGATCCCTTTCATCCACCATATTGCCCACTTGGCAATGAACCTGAAGCACTTACCGGCGAACCTGTTCGTAATACCATTTTCTCTCTCATTTCCAGAGTATCCCGTCACGATTATATACTATCTCATATTCTAGATCTTATTCATCCACTCGTTCGAGCCGACAATCATCCCGGTATAATAGAAGAAGTCAACGAGCTTCGCTCTCGAGTAATCAATTTGGAGAATATGGTGCAAAAATTTCCAGCTTCAACAGTACCACCAACATCAACACCAGTACCACCAACAACCCAGGTTTCAACATCACGCGTCTCAATATCACAATCTATATCTCAAGCATAATCATCGTTCTACGAATCGTTCTACATAAACTATCTTCGTCTTTCATGGCAATTATGTAATCTCTAATGTTTAGAGATTATGTACTCTAGTTCTAGCCGTAAATCTGATGAGTTTAATATCACATTGACTCATTAAATCCGTGATTACGTCTGAAGAAAATATATATGTATATATGTTTTCATAAAGATTGTAATTAAAATTTTTATTGTACAAACTGTTAATGGTGAAAATATTTTAACGGGTAGGTAATATCCGAGGAATATTTAGATTTTCCATTAATAAGTTACACTGTACATTCTTCGAATCTGATTCAACAGTCATTTACTATTCTACTTACAACCACGGCTATACGAATCCGTTTACCACAGAATAACCATTTTTATTCAATTTCATATTTGGATTATGACCTATCAGAATCCAACAAGTGGCATAATGAAGAAAACATTGGACAAAATAAAATTTGTTAGAAACAAACAAATTAACTATGAGAAATTTTGTTAAGAATCTACGCTAACAAAATCCACGCTAACTGTTCCTAGCTAACAGTTAATTCCTATTTACATTTATTTATCGCAATTTTAATTCTCGCAATTTAATTTATCGTCATTTAATTTTTGTTATTTAATTTACGCACTTTAAATATCGGCACACGTATACAAGGTTTTGACATATCATATCGACGCATCTATATATATTATTTGGAATCACCATGGACACTCTATATGCAGTAATGATCGAGTTAGCTATACAGGGTTGAGGTTGATTCTCAAATAATATATATACTTTGAGTTATGATCGAGTCTAAGACATGTACACGAGTCACGATACGTGTTAATTAATTCGAATATTATATATTAAACTATATATGAATTATTGGACTGTTAAATGTGGACTATCGACTGTGGACTGATAACATTGGACAATTAAAATGAATTATAATATTGATTATAACATATGAAATTAAACACTTCTTCAAGTTTGCCACTTGATTTCATCTTAAACCTCATTTGTATCTTGATGATTACAATCTGCATTCAAACCTTTCATAATTCTTGAAAACACCTCAATCGAGAGGATGAACCAAACGCACTTCATCTACGGAAGAAAAGATTGATGCATATAGTTATGCATCTGAAAAACTCTCGGAACCTGAGTAAACGTTTAACACGTATATGTGCTAATTTCTTTAGTGTTATTATTTCCCAAAATAACTTGGTAATCCCTTTCAAAGTAGCAAATTTTGTCACAGCTCCAGCAAGTCAACTTTGACTTTTCGTTCGAAACAACCTTATTATAACCTTGATATAATATGTGTGTTCTTTTATTGTTACTGGGGAACCATTTATATTCCACCATATTACCCTCAGTGTTTAATCATCTAAAAACACAATTCTCTTAAAACCACCTCGAATTGATAACCGATGATTCAGATATCGTAGCATAAAATGCAGAGGAAACAGAAAAATTATAGATGGTCGAAACGGCCAAAAGTTTGATCATAAAGAAGGGAGTGTTAGGAACGCTCGATAGAAAATTTGGTACTGAAGAACAGATTGAGTAAACCATGAAGGAGACCAAGGCCAAATACAAGGACCATACAATATATTCAAAGAATCCAGGTAATTCTGGATCCGATGAAACCTTCAACGAATATCTTGCTCCGTACTCTTGTTAAAATCTTGCGGAAAAT
This sequence comes from Rutidosis leptorrhynchoides, assembly GCF_046630445.1. NCBI lineage: Eukaryota > Viridiplantae > Streptophyta > Magnoliopsida > Asterales > Asteraceae > Rutidosis > Rutidosis leptorrhynchoides. The sequence continues at coordinate 316,846,622 of NC_092335.1, read as the reverse complement.
CTTTCTTCATCAACCATCGAACTTAAAAATTCCAAAATATCATCATAAATATCTTCGATATTTCTGAAGATATTTTCATAAATATTCTCGTCCGAAATTATTTATCTCTTCGTGCTATCTATATTACATCATAAAGGAAACTACTTTAGTTTCTAAATTTCTTTAAAAATTCGAGTTTGAATTATGAATAATTTTGAAGTAGTGTTGGAAATTGATGCATGAGTTAGTATAATATAATGACACTTGATCAACGTAATTATATTACAGTAAGTCATGCTGAGTTTCTAATGGAACGTGGTGATTCACAGACACTAACGTCATCACGTGCCATGTCACACGACTCTTACATTCTACCTAATCTACAAACATATCGAGAACATATCTTCCTAATAATTCTATCTTTTCTCTTAAATTCTAGTAATTTAACCGATCTAGATCGTGCTATTACAATCTTATTCTTAGAACATTAGCCATGTTCATTTGAAACTCTGTACTTACGAATTCTGGACCGTTACTCGTTTTACTAGAGGTCGAGAGGAGAATAAAAAGGCAAAGAGCTCCAAAATATAAGAAAAATATAAAGCTCAATAGCAACACGGAGGTTACAAACCGTGGATATTAATATGAATAGCAATATAAAGACACGGTATAATTAAGAAGAGTATCACCCCAAGGGTGATGTAGAAGAAAAATAGATTCCTCCGGTGGAAGTTGGAAAAGGAGAATGATTGTTGCGATAGTAAGGATAAGGACAAGAATTAGAACTGGATTAAGCATTTTCACAATCTTTTGAATTTGAGAATTTAGTATAGGAGTGGTGAAAATAATGGAACGGAAGAAGTTCATTTATAGTGGAGATACCAGACAAAAAAATCGAGACAGATGATCGCATTAAATTAAAGAGATTTTAATTTCCTTAATCCTGAGGAAATCAGATCTTATTCAGATTTCAAAGATCTTCTTTAAATCCCTGAAATTTCGGAATTCAAACAGAACTACGTCGAAAGTTAAGATAAACTTGACTTTCCTCATTTCACTATTTTGTGATAGCTTCACTCGTACACTTCACATGATCGAATCGTTTTATCTATATTAATCAATAATGATAAAACTCTATTTATCAACACACATTCGTCATGAAAACATTTTATTAGTTAGCCATGACGACCTTGATCAAATTTCGGGACGAAATTTCTTTAACGGGTAGGTACTAAGATGACCCGGAAATTTTCGACCAAATTTAAACTTGATCTTTATAGGATTTCGATACGATAAGCAAAGTCTCTAATGTTGAGTCATAAAAATCTTTGAACTGCATCATATATCCATTTGACCTTCGACCAATTCCCGACGATTCACGAACGATTAATTGTAAGTATACATATATAATTATATATACAAATGTAAGGATATATAATAATTGAATATAATAAAATATAGTTGAATCATCAAAAAAAAAATATATAAATAAATAAATAAACTAATTTACAAGATTAGAAAGTTATTATTATTATAAATCTATGAATAAATATATATGATTTCTATAATAATTATTATCTTATGTTTATTAGAATATATAAAATATATAAATAATATATGTTGAAATCTATTATAATATCTTAAGTAAATGTAGATACAATACTTATATTTAAGATAATTATCATTTCATATACAAACACATATTATTTAATGTATTTATATTAAGATGTATAAATATTAAATATTTAACATATGTTATCATATAATAAATATTGTGTAATTATAATATATAATGTTAATATATATAAGGTGTAATTACAAGTTAGAAATATAAGTGTTATACTAAAAAATTTTACATTCATTATTATTATTATAGTTATCACTATTATTATAAATAAAACAAAATATTATTATTATTATGAACAATATTAAATTTATCATTTATATATTTAATAACAATATTATTAATATTATTATTATTATTTTTATTTAGATATAATTATTAATTATTAATATTAATATTAATTTAATATAAAGGTAAATATAGTAGGAATCTGGCTTCATTTTTATCTGATTTATTTTTTGTGTGTTTTGTTTGCTCTCGTCCTTTTTCCTATCTGCTCGTGAGCAATTGTCGAATCAATCATCAATACAAACAACAATAAATTGTTATCTTCCCTCTCCATATCAGTTACATCTATTTTTTTTTTCCAGATTAAAATTGCTAATTTAATCAATATTTTTTTCTCTCGTTCGATAACCTCTGTACGTATCACTTTTGCTCATAAATCGAATTTGAATCTTATATCAAAATCCATAAATGCAGGAGTGTTAGGAATTATCAGTTTGATCTATTTGTAAGTTTTCACACTCCAATTCTTCCTAATTAATTTTAATTTACGAGTCAAAGAAATTCTTTTAAAAAGTCAAACGAGTTGATCATGGTGAAATTCGAAATTGTTTCAAAGTTTTACATTTAATTGATGCTTCAGAAAGATTGTAAAAACCATTTAGAATTTTTTTTTATGTTAAGATCGTGGTCTCAAACACTCTAAAACTTCGAAAGTGATTTGATGTTCTTCGTGGATGTTAAATAGCTGAACAGCAGCATTTTTTTCTTCTGATTAATTTAGGATAACTGCAAATGGTTATTTTCATTTCAATTTCAAATCTTAAAGTAACACATTATTACTTAAGTTTGATCTCTGTTGATTTTAAACGAGTTCCTGATCGATTACAATATGAAGAAGATGAAACAGGAGTTATATCGGTTAAATAAGTTTTTGTTGGGCTTTAATTCAGAAAAACGTGATAAATGGGATGGTTAGGGTGTTATGTTAGATATCGAGAGGTCTCGGGTTCGATCCCCGTCGTGTGCAATTCTTTTTAGAAAAGATTTCAAAAAGGATATACATTTTTTTTTATGTTTGTTATTATTATTATTATTAATCAATGTTATTACAAGTATCTTAATTATCATAATTATTATTAGTATTATTATAATTATTATTGTAAGTAATATTATTAAGTATGAGGAATCCTAGGGTGATTATCATTATTATTATCATTATTAATTATTGTTATTATTACAAATATTATAAATATTAATATTATAATTATTAATAATACATGTATCATTATTATTGTTCATATTAGTAGGATTATTATTAATAGTATGATGAAAATAATAAAAGTTACTATTAGTTATATTAATGTTAGTACTAGTATCATTTTTTTTAATTATTATTATTATTGTTATTAATATTATTAAGCTTTATGATAAAATTTTCATGATTATAAATACTAGTATGAATATTATTATTATTATCACTAATTGTTGTATTATTATTATTATTATTATTATTATTATTATTATTATTATTATTATTATTATTATTATTATTATTATTATTATTATTATTATGAAAATAATACAAGATATCATTATTGGCATTAATATTAGTATTAGTATCACTTTTGTAACTACTACTAATATTATTATTATTATTATTATTATTATTATTATTATTATTATTATTATTATTATTATTATTATTATTATTATTAGTAAATTATTAATAAATATTAATGTCAACAATATTATTATTATTAGTAAATCATTATTATCAAAACTATCATTTTTAAAACAAATAAATATTTTTTTGTATATGAAACATACTTAATACATATACAACATATATATTAATATTACATATAATTATATATAAACCATTTTAACATTATTATATAAAACTTACATACAACAAATTAGGTATTTTTCGTATATATAGATACTAATATAACTATATTAATCACTTTAAATATATACACAAAATAAATATATATAACATGTAATTTAAGATATAACATAAAGTATATATTTTTAAATGAAATCTAGTATAAATCATATAACTATAAAATATATATAAATAATACATATTAATAAATAAATTAAGATATTTCCATTATATGTTTTAATAGAAATGTAATTAATATATGTTCGTGAATCCAAGGCCAACCCTGCATTGTTCAGTGTCGTCATATGTATTTTTACTACAAAATACAGTATTGTGAGTTTCATTTGCTCCTTTTTTAAATGCTTTTGCAATATATATTTTTGGGACTGAGAATACATGTGCTGCTTTTATAAATGATTTACGAAATAGACACAGGTGATCGAAACTACATTCTATGGTTGGATTATCAAACCGAATATGCCCCTTTTTAACTTGGTAGCCTAAGAATTGGTGTTTATTATAATTGCCACCAATTGACGCGAATCCTAAAGATAGATCTATCGGGCCCAACAAGCCTCATCCGGGTTACGGATGCTTTAGTACTTCGATTTATCATGTTCGATGAGAGTCCCGGAATGATGGGGATATTCTATATGCATCTTGTTAAGGTCGGTTACCAGGTGTTCACCATATGAATGAATTTTAATTTGCGAGTTACGCGTGACAATATATGAGATCTTGTGGTCTATTAAAATGATGAAAATGATTGTTTATGATAAACTAATGAACTCACCAACCTTTTGGTTGACACTTGAAAGCATGTTTATTCTCAAGTATGAAAGAAATCTTCCGCTGTGCATTTGCTCATATTATAGATATTACTTGGAGTCATTCATGACATATTTCAGAAAAAGACGTTGCATTCGAGTTGTCGAGTTCATCAAGATCATTATTAAGTCAATTTTAGTTGGATATATTATAAAATGGTATGCATGCCGTCAACTTTCGATGTAATGAAAGTTTGTCTTTTAAAAACGAATGCAATGTTTGTAAAATGTATCATATAGAGGTCAAGTACCTCGCGATGTAACCAAATGTAATGTATTCGTCCAGATGGATTAGGACGGGTTGCTTCAGGATGTAAGTGTTGGAAGTTGTTTAAATTGTAGGGAGTGTTGGGAGTGTTAGGAGTGTTTGAGTAAATATAATTGTTGAGAGTGAGTTAAATTTATAGAGTTAAAATAATTGAGAAAAAAATACCAAACTAGCCGTTTGGTCACCAAACTAGCAGTTTGGCATTTCAAACAGTCATAAATTTCCAAAAAACATGTCATCAAAATTGCTTCGGGAGGAAATGATAGAGAGCGATGTGCTGGAGGGCGGTTGCGGGAGGAGCAGGGCGGAGCAAATGCCATCGGCACCCTCGAGGGCGGCTCCGGATGACACCTTCGAGGACGTGGTGTTGGGAATGGTCTAATAATTTGCTTATGGGTCAAAAGATATGTGGAGGTAACTTTGAAATCACCAGCTCCGCTAGTTTCATCCTGTTACCTTAAAAATATTCTAGTAATATTCTCGACATCTCGCCATCGACTAGTTTTTCAAAAATAAAACTAGGAAGTAACGGTTAATTTCATCTTTGTACTTTTCAATGTTTTTTTTACTAGGAGTGTTCATATCCAAAAATGGTTAGAAACTGGATATGGTAAAATAATCTGGATTGATCTTCAATCGAATCGTGTCAAACAATTTTACACTTAGGTATTTCCACTATATCAAGCCTCGGATTACAAGGAAATCCTAACTGAGATAAGACAAGACTTCATTCCTTTTTACGAAGGAAAATATCGAATCAATATCACATTGTTTTGTTATTTTCTGGCTGTTGTGTGAATGAAAGCAATCTTTAGTTTTCAGGATGGAAACTGGTTTAATTCGGTTAAACGCGAAAGGGCGTAACGAAAATGTGCAACCTTTCATTTTGGCTGGAAACGCCATTTAAATATGCCCATTGAACCCCGTAAGGGGGCACAGTCCCCCTGACACCCGCTATCTTCGTGATAGTATCTAGTCAACTCTTACGGACGTGCACTATGCACTCTCCAAACCCGTTATTAAATATAAGTAGATAACTTTTCCTTTCAAGTAAATTTCAATTACTTAAAATGATTGTTAAATGACATTACATTACGCTGGAGGTAAGGTGAGTAGACGCACCGGTATACATAATCTAACCCGAGTTACCGTAATCATGAAGTGTCATGGTAGAAATACATTTGGAATTGAAGTCTCCTGAGTAGACTGAGCTATGCACGCGTATGGGCTCGCCTGCGAAGCCCCACTTGGTAAATGAACTAGGCTGTGACAAACCGGTTTGAACTTGTCTAGGCCCGCTAGTGAATTGGACTGATGGAAGGAGCATTCTGCGGCCCAGAATTATTATAGCCGTAAAGGTGGGCTTGAGGGCTGCTAAAAACTGGGTTCGACAAGTAATTAGACCCAACCGATGGAGCAAGGCCCGCATAGTTAGCTTGTGGAGTTGCTGGAAATCATGGTGGGCCAGTGACTTGGGCCAAAGGGGTTCGTGGCCCAAAGGCTGAGATATTTGGAAGACTGGGTCGATCAAAATGTTGTTGAGCTAACATGTTCTGTTAGGCTGCAATAATACTTAGTAATTGGGCCTAGGTATTTCCTGTAACATGATTAGCAGCCTGGTTATTTGCAAGAGCAAAGTGTCCAGCCCTAGATGTTTGTGATACCTCATAATGTATCGACATTTTTCACCAAATCGGCAATCACCACGGGAAAATTTGGGACAAATCTGAGGGGTGGTGTTCGAGGGTCGAGGTGGGATAGATGAAACGGCCTGAGCGATTAGGGCAGTGGGTGCTGAAGAAGTTCCCTGCGAGTCGTTTGAGCCACGATTCTTGCGTTGAAGTTGCATGTCTTCGAGAGTAATCATTGATCGAACAGTGTTGAGGTTCCAAAACGGTGATCGGTGAAGAATAATGTGAGTGGCATGAGGAAACCGGTCATTTAAACCATTGATTGCATAGGTCACGAGTACTTCATCTTTAATGTTGGAACCTAGGTTAGCAAGCATGGCGGATATGGAGTCTATTCTTCTAAAGTATGCTTCGGTAGTTGAGTCCCCAATGTTAAGGGAACGAAGTTCGGCTGTGAGCTCAATTTTAGAAGAAGCATTGTCTTGAAAAACATTCTTTAAGAATTCTCACGCTGCATGGGATGATGCAGGATGAGATTTTAGGATGCGTTCGAGTAGGGATTCATATATGGTGAGGAATATCCATCCCATAATAGCTGCATCTGCTTTCTTCCATTCCTCTGATGGTGGGTCGGATGAAGATTCCGCAATCAAGAATGAGTTCACATTGAGCGGCACAACGATTGCTAAATAATTGGCTCCAATGTGTGTAGTTTAGTTTGGTGAGATCGAGTTTGATAGGGATGATATCGGTTACCGAAGTTACGGTATATATTTTTTCATATTTGTCTGATGTAGACATGATGAGGAAGATAAAGTTTTGCTCGTAAAAGAAAAAAATGAGTCGCAGGTTTAGAGCTATGATTAGGGTTTGTGAAAACTGACTGATACCATGTTCGACTAGTAAAACAGTCGCGAGATTATGTTTATTGAATAATTGATTGTGATTTACAAGTGAGATAGTACAGTACATAAATAGATGTCAAAACCTATAGGGCTAAACATTTGGAAGCTAGTAGAAGTTGGGTCCTTATAATTGTGGGCTTAAAAAACATAAACATAATAATAAAGGTGATCTATCAATCGGCTAACAAATTTAACGCTAACAAACTAAACGTAATCCAAGAAACGAAAGTCGACTGGACAGACCAAACACGCCTACATATTTTTTCTAGAAACAAAGTTAGAGATTGTTTTTTAAGATTGAAGAAAAGGATATTTAAGATCGGAGAAAAGGTTACCGAAAAATATAAATAATAATGATAGGGTGCATAGTAAAAGATTCAAAAGTGTAAGGGTAAAAAATATAATAAAGTTACAATGTGAAAAAAGTTGAAACTAATTAAAAAAATAATAATTTTAGGGTGCATAGTAAAAGACTAAAAAATATAATAAAGTTAAAATGCGAAAAAAGTTTAAAGTAATCAAAAAATAAAGGGGAAATGCAGGACTCGAACCTGCGTCCCTCCTCCACCACATGTGCGTTTGTTCAATTACTCGAACTAATTACGAGTATATATTTATTCACTCAAAAGCGCGATTCATTTTTTGTGAGAACACTGTTCACGATTTTCTTATTTGATTATATAGAGAATAAGTTAGAAGAAGTTAAAATGGGTTACTGTTGATCACATATGAAGCAGAACTCGGATCAGTTTGGACATTAACTACATCTAGTCATTTTCTTTTAGTTTTTCAGGCGCTGGCTTTAACTAAGAAATGGCATTTGCCACTACACGTTAAGTTGGTGGGACCGCAAAGTAACACATCTTTTCCCTGCCTACTCTAAAGTCTAAACGGGTGTGCACTCTGCTACCATATACGTATATCTAACATCATAGGCTTAACTTAATTAGTTCTAACTGAAGATTAATTGTTCGCTAAGTAGAATCATGTTGGCTATGTTCTAGAAGAAGTATATAAAATAAATATACATGGATTTAATTGTCAAAATTGTTCTTGGCATTCATGTTGATTAAATACATACTCCGGGTACATTTGAATAAAATTAGTTGGAACTAAACCTGAAACTTATCGACTAAAGTTGAAGCTGGAGCTTATTTTTAAAACTGATAGCTAGAACTTACGGAGTATTATTTTTTATAAGAGCACTAGGTACCCGTAGTCTTTCGACTAAGGTTCATTTCGGTGTCTAAAATGGACTTCGAAATTGACTGACAGTGACAGGGGTAGAGGTGTCCAGCCAGACACGTGAGTAAATAACAAATTAATACAAATATAAGAAATTTCGAATAACAAATTACCATATTAACTATTAGACAAAAATGATGAACAGTACTCAGGGGCAATTTCGCCATTTCACTTTTTTTCTTTCCTTCCACCTTTTTTTGTTTCAAAAAAGGCCTCTCACTTTGTTCAATAATTAAAATCGACCCCCCAACTAGGGGGTAAAGTGTCATATAACCATTTTCAGAAAGAAAAAAAAATCTTAAATAAACTCCACCTAAATATTCAACGGGTCATATCTTTACGCTCGCAACGAGTTAAATTTTTCCGACACCGTCGTTAAACTCGAAATAATTTTAGGAACACAATGTCACTAACTATACGCAAAACGGACGCTTTTAAAAAACGCTAAATATTTGAGGTACTTTTCATACACGTTGATTTTGCGTTAAATTTTTAAAAGTCGACAATTCCATAGCGAACCGCGGAGATGCACATATATTGTTAGTTTAAAATAACATTTAAATCTTTCACGGATTATACCTTTTAGTTCGATTCGAGTTGCGCTTCAAAGACATCATCGTTAGCCATGAAATAATTTTACAAACAAAACGCAATAAAATACATTGAAAACCGAACCCCCGGCGCGAAGCGAGGGTTCGAAAACTAGTTAATACAAATATAAGAAAGTTCTTAAGTAGTTTACCTTAAAAAGTTGAGACCATTAAAATTTGAATTAATTGTTTTTCTTCAATGATTCTAGATTGATTAGATTGATATGATTTAACTATATTGTATTGAATGAACATTGAATAATACTAGTAAAAAATACATCACCAAATCAACAAACAAACATCATTGTATGGGAATAGAGAGTAAACGTCATATGACATGAAATTATATATTGAAAAATTATGTATATTATTTTTATTGGATATATATACATGACAGATTAGGTCAAATACAATGGTCCGTTTGTTCTAAATATAAATATATCAAAGTGTTTATATTCAAAGATAGAAGCTAGATTGCAATTAATTAGACGTGGCCCAAATTTGTGAATTCCTAATGGGCTGGATTAGATATGCTACTAAATTTGAATTAGACGTCGCCTAAATTTGTGAAATCGTTTGGGTTGGTTCGCCCTTGAGGGTGGCTGAGCACCACCCAGTCCCCTTCTGGCTCCGCTACTGATTGCTGCTGCCGTTTAATGTAAAGAAATAACAGAAGAGCAGCTATAAGGTTCAATTTCGAAAAATAGCTTCTGCTCGAGGGAGTATATATAGAAGACGTTACTTGGCCTCCACATTGAAGCATTGACAACAAATATTTTCAACCAAAAGGGTCTTGTTTGCCAAACTAATAGAGTTGCCTAGTTACATTACATACTCGATAATTGAAACTTTTTTTAATGCATACGGGAAATTAATACACACGGAACATATTATATTTCATGTTGCTTCTCGGAGGTCAGAAACTGAAAAATAAACATATTTTGAGTGTGTTTGGTCGAAACTTGTTAAAGGGGAGCTTATAGCTTAAATTTGAGCTTAGAGCTTATTAATTACTCCGTATTTATAAGTATTTGATATATTAGTTGAAGTCGGAGTTTATGCTTTCAAAAAAAATAAAAAATATTCATTTAGCTTGTCTGTTGTTTAGAGCCTAAATTAAACTTCATACAAGTTTAAAATCCATGAAAATTTAATTCTACCATTTTTATGGCGTCTCACATAAATTTTTTTTCTTCTTTTTTTAACCTACTTATTTGCCGAAACTCCATTCGGAAGCAATCTCTCTATCCACAGAACATTGAGAGAGGCGACTTTTGTGATGACCCGGAAATTTCCGACCAAATTTAAACTTAATCTTTATAAGGTTTCGACATGATAAGCAAAGTCTATTAAATTGAATTTCAAAATTTTTGAACTAGTTTATGAAACCATTTGACCTTCGATCAGTTTCGACGATTCACGAACAACTATTTGTAAATAGATGCATATATATATATATATATATATATATATATATATATATATATATATATATATATATATATATATATATATATATATATATATATATATATATATATAATAAATTGAAACGTTCAATTTGATATATTATTATTAATATTACTAATATTATTATTATCATTATTAATAGTATTATTATTATAATTAGTAGTAAAATTTTAATTTTAGTTATTATTATTATTATGAATATTATTATTATTATTACTAAAAATTATCAATTTTATTTAAAACTATTATTATCATTTTTATAAATTATAATAACATTATTACTGTTAATATTATTATTTATTATTATCACTGAATATAATTATTACTATTATTTGTATTATTATTAATATATTTATTTATTAATTATTAATATTAATTAAATATAAATTACCTAGACAAATAATTAAAATCTATCTCCTATCAATATTAACTTTATGTCATTCATGTACCACTTGTGACTTATGTCGAGAATAAATCAAATAAATTGATCCGTGAATTTGAAAAGGGGATTCCACTGTTTGTACTTCTTGACTTATTTAACCTGTATATTGTTTACATATATGTGCATGAAACCTATATCACTACGACTTCTAAATTCTTCTTCTTGCTTGTTTTTCTCTTTCGTGAACTACCATCACAATCATCAATCACCACATGCCACCATTACCATCGTGAAACCGCCATTTTTGCATACTATCCGTTTTCTACTTCCATTTTTGTTTCACCATCTTTTTGCTTTAATGCCAAGACCCACTTCTGTAGCTTGTTATTTGAATTACAGAAAAACACATCGAAAATAGCCACTACAACCGTTACAAATTCTGGGTTCTATCAGACGACAACCATCATCAAACCATCTTCATTGGTTTTCTTTTCAACCCTCATCACCCTACACCACTCTCAACCAGCCACCATAATCATCCTGTCGTTACACTTCCTGTTCGAATGGTTGCAACTAACTGTTGCTATTATTATTGGATTCTGTGTCGAGCTCGAGACCAAATCAACATCACAACGCACCTACAACTACTATCTTTCTTGTTTTTGTTTAGCTCAAACCGTCGCTATAGGATTTCTGCAATTTTCCTTTATTTATATCTTTCTTCTTCTATTCGATTTCCAACCCAATTAAGCCACTACAACTGCTATTCGATCAAACCCACTTATCTTGTCAAACACAAAACAAACCGAACCAACTTGTTGTGCTTTTACATATTTCTGTTAATACTTGAACACTCACGCCATCAAACAACACTTAAAAAAAAAAAAAAACTTTCTTCCTGTTCAAACGATAAAGATGATGATACTGCTTTGTTGGTTGTTCCTGCTACAGCTACTGTTATGATCGTGTTTTCTTTAAAACCGTATCGATCGAATAATGATGATGATTAAAGGTTACTGCTGCATCCCTTTTTCTATTCGCAAATAATTTGATTGTTTGTAAACAAAGAAATGTGAAAGTAATGCTATTGTGACGTTACATAAAGCAAGGATTCGATAATTATTATATGCTAAAGTAAGGATAGTGGAGCCTAAATTATAGAAGCAAGTGGACATGTTGGCAATGAAGACCCTAATTATATTCTATTTTCAATTGCCGTCGTCTGTTTGTGTGTGTACCTGGATGCCAAAACATTCTTACTTTCATCGGCTGTGTACGTATATGTGTTTGGACTGTGATGTAGGTACAAATTGTTGGGCCACGATTCAGTTGTTTATTGGGCTCGTTTAATTATTTTTTTTGGGCCGAAAAGTTGTAGTATAGTTTGCTGTTACAATCGTGATTGTGTCCATCTTCTTTTCTGTTAAAACGATCGCTATACATAAAGATGGTGATGCTTGGATGATGTTATGGCTATGTTAAATGATGATAATGATGATTGAGCAAATAAATTAGTGAACATGATTATGAATTCGATGGTGACAGTGTAAGAGATAGGATAATGGTCATGTTAGAATAGTAATTATGTCAAATAATATGGGGTCTTTGACAAATGAATTAAAGACAGCAGTGGGCTCTATTCAAAAAAGTTGATAGTGATGGTGTCTACATTATGATAACGTTAGACGATCCTAAATGATAATGGTGATGAGTATGATTAAATAAAGGTGATGATGTTATGATTGAAGGATAATGATGAAGGTTATGTTTATGATGATGCACGATCAAGGAAATGATAGTGATTAGGAATAAGATGATGATGATGTTAGATAATTAAGTGTATGGTGATAAATAATGAAAGCGAATTCATGCATAATAAATAATTATGCGGACGAGATTATATAAGAAAGTATGAGCGGTTCAACGGTTAAGGATGTTATTGGGTTAGCGGGACGTCGCGGGTTTAAACCCGGACTTAAAAAAAAATTAAGGGCTACTCCTTTGAGGTAGTTATTACAAAAACTCTTAATATTATTATTTCATTTATTATTATTATTATTATTATTATTAATATTATTATTATTATTATTATTATTATTATTATTATTTATTTATTATTGATTGTTAATAAGTAATTACTATTATTATCAATATTAGAAAAAAAATTATTAGTATAATCAATATTATTATCATTATTATCTTTTCATTAAAATTATTATTATTACTTACATTAGTTTTATTACTAATATTATTATCAAAACTATTAATAGCAGTATCATTACTAAATCTAATTACTTTTGGTATTATTATTATTATCATAAAAAGATATAAATTTTATTTATTATTATTGATATTATTTTACCAAATAAATAGCTACATAAGAATATATTTAAAACATATCTCATAACAACATTCATATTTTCATAATAAATAATAATTACTTATCTAAATATATAAAATAAATATATTTAATATAATTACCAATGAAACATACAAGTTACTGAAATAACAATTAATAATAATATCTAAACTTGTTCGATTACAAGCATATGTTTTAATAAATATATGAATAATATAGGTTCGTAAATTCGAGGCCAACCCTACATTGTTCAGTATCGTCATATGTATTTTTACTACAAAATACAGTAGGTGAGTTTCATTTGCTCCCTTTTACTCTTTACATTTTTGGGACTGAGAATACATGCGCTGTTTTTATAACTGCTTTATTAAATGCTTTTAAAATATATTTTGAACTGCGAATACATGAAATGCTTTTATAAATGTTTGACGAGATAGACACAAGCAAAACATTCCTCGAATGAATTATTATGCAGACAGAAGTTCTGCGGATTATTATTGAATTATGTGGACATGATAATTGCTACCATTAAATTATGTGGATATAATAATTGCCACCATTGAATTATGTGAACATGATAATTGCCACCATTGAATTATGTGGACATGATAATTGCCACAAAATGAAAAGTGAATGTTATGTATCGAGAGAATGATTTTTATACACAGGTTATGTGTATTAGTTTTTGTGCACGAGATATGTGTACGGTTACTAAGATTTATGAAAAATGATTGCGTACACGAGATAGGTGTACTGTATTTAAAAGATATCGCATGTACATTACAGGTGGGTATAGGATTCGGGCCCATTTGTACCATGCAGCATTTAAATCTTGTGGTCTATCAAATTGATGAATTTTATTGTTTTATGATAAACCTATGAACTCACCAACCTTTTGGTTGACACTTGAAAGCATGTTTATTCTCAGGTATGAAAAAAATCTTCCGCTGTGCATTTGCTCATTGTAAAGACATTATTTGGAGTCGATCATCGCAATGGAACCAGATGTTGGTGACTTCGTCCAGACGGATTAGGACGGGGTATGACATGTGGTATCAGAGCGGTGGTCTTAGCGAACCAGGTCTTGCATAGCGAACCAGGTCTTGCATTAGTGTGTCTAACTGATAGTCGTTAGGATGCATTAGTGAGTCTGGACTTCGACCGTGTCTGCATGTCAAAAGTTTTACTTATCATTTTGTCGGAAATCATCTGCTTATCATCCTTAGGAAATTACCTGCTCATTATTCTTAGTCTAGACACGTTTTACTGCATTGACTGCATGAATAGTGTATAGACAAAATTCATATCTTAGCGTATCTGACAATTCATATCTTAGCGTATCTGTTATTGTTATCTTTGCCTGACAGCTTTCGTAGATTCCTCTGTAACTTATGGGATTTTAGTATTATATATGCATATGTAAATTATGTATTGCAGGGTAATAATCTACATCATATAATCTATTTCTTATCGAAAATCCTTCATATGATCGTACGAGATGAATCCCTCAATCAATTCGAGTCCTCAGATTCCGATAGCCATTCTGATAGCTATTCTGATAGCTATTCCGATATGGAGTTTCACTCGAGCTCCGAGAGCAGCGTCACCAGAATAAATCAACCAATCCATCATCCCCAATTCATCATATGGATTCGTAGTCGACTTAATCAATGGAGACGCGAAGAAGGCGATCCCTTCCACCAACCGAATTCACCTCTTGGCGAAGAACCTGAATCACTTACCGGCGAACTAGTTCGAAACACCATCTTCATTTTCATTTCCAGAGTATCTCGCCACGACTATATCATATTTACAATTCTAAACCTTATTCACCCGCTTGTTCCGACCGACAATCATCCCTGAGTAATCAAAGAAGTCACGAGCTTCGCGCTCGAGTAATCAATTTAGAAAACATGGTGCAAAAATTACCGGCTTCAGCAACATCACCGGTATCAACAGTACCATCAATAACAACACCAGTACCATCAACAAACCACATCTCATTATGTACCTCGAGCATAATCATCGTTCTACGAATCGTTCTACATCATTTATCTTCGTTCGACATGACGATTATGTAATCTTCAATGTTTTAGAGATTATATATTCTAGTTCTAATGGTAAATCAAATGAGATTAATATCACATTAATTCATTAAATCTATGATTATATCTGAAGAAAATATATATGTATATATATTTTCATAAAGATTGTAATTAAAAATTCTTTCGTACAAACTGTTAATGGTGAAAATATTTTAACGGGTAGGTAATACCCGAGGAATATTTAGATTTCACATTAATAAGTTACAGTGTACATTCTTCGAATCTGATTCAACAGTCATTTACTATCCTACTTACAACCATCGATATACGTATCCGTTCACCGCATAATAATCATTTTCATTCAATTTCATATTTGGATTTTGACCTATCAGAATCCAACAAGTGGCATAATGAAGAAAACATTTGACAAAATAAAATTTGTTAGAAACAGATAAATTAACTATAAGAAATTTTGTTAAGAATTCACGCTAACAAAATCCTAGCTAACTGTTTCTAGCTAACTGTTAATTCCGTATTATATTTATTTATCGCAATTTAATTATCGCAATTTAATTATCGCAATTTTAATTCTTGCAATTTTATTTATTGTTATTTAATTTCTGTTATTTATTTTACCACTTTTAATATCGGGACACGTATACAAGGTTTTGACATATCATATCGATGCATCTATATATATTATTTGGAATAACCATAGACACTCTATATGCAGTAATGATCGAGTTCTCTATACAGGGTTGAGGTTGATTCTACAATAATATATATAGTTTAAGTTGTGATTGAGTGTGAGACATGTACACGGGTCACGATACGTATTAATTAATTCGAATATTATATATTAAATTATATATGAATTATTGGACTGTTGACTATGGACTATCGACTATGGACGAATAAGATTGGATAATTAAAAATGAATTAAAATATTGATTATAACATATGAAACTAAATAAATCTTCAAGTTTGCCACATTTAATCTTAAACCTCATTTGTATCTTGACGATTCCAATCTACGTTAAACTTTCATAATTCTTGAAAACACCCCAATCGAGAGGATGAACCAACCGCACTTTATCTACGGAAGAAAAGATTGATGCATATAGTTATGCACCTAAAAACACTCGGAACTTGAGTAAACGTTTAACACATATCAGTGCTAGCTCCTTTGGCCTTGTTATTACCGAAAATAACATTTCAATTCTTTTCAAATTAGTCAATTTTGTCACAGCTCCATCAAGTCAACTTCAACTTTTCGTTCTAAACAACCTTATTATAACCATGATATATATGCGTACTCTTTTATTGTTACCGGGGAACCTTTTATATTCCATCGTATTACCAGCAGATGTACCCGCAACCTCATTGCTCCTTGGTTTAAATCTCTCTGACAAATCACTATATTTATCTATTGAAGTCTCATCATGTACTCATCCGCATCTTGTAACAAGAATTGCCATACCAATTACCGGAAATCAGAAAATCTGTATTGTGAGTCTCGTAACGTTTCTACAACCACAGTTATATGTATCCATATAACATTTATCTCTTAGAACTATGATCTTCCATTGTGAAATTCTGAAAAGCACCCAGTCGGTGAATCAATACATGGAATGTTGAAAAAGCTGAATGAAGCAGCAAAATGTAAACGACCTTAACAGTCAAAAGTATGATGATAAAGAATGGATTGTTGGAAACGATCGATAGAAAATTTAGTACCGAAAAGCGGATTATGCGAAACTATGAAGGAGGCCGTGGATAATCACATAGAATAAACCTGCCTTCAAAGAATCCTGATGATTCTGTTTCTGATGAAATTCTTATCGAATACCTTACTCCTTAACCACTCTAAATCATCGTGAATGAATTTCTTCATCACAATTTGATTCTGAAATCCTAAGATATCATCATACCTTTCTTTATTAATATCCTCAATATTTCTTAAGACATCTTCATAAATATTCTCGTTCGATATTAATTATCTCTCTGCGCTATCCGTATTATATCATAAAAGGAAACTGTCTTAGTTTTATATTCTACGAACCTTTGAATTTAAAATATGAATATTTTTGAAGTAGTGTTGGGAACTGATGCGTGCGTTAGTATAATATAATAACACTTGATCAACGTGATTATATTACAGTAATTCATGCTGAGTTTCTAATGGAACGTGATGATTCACAGATCATAACGTCATCATGTGCCATGTTACACGACTCTTACATTCTGTCTAATCTATAAACATATCAAGAAAATATTTTTCTTGATAGTCCTATCTTTCCTTGAATTCTGGTAATTTGACAAGTCAGATTGTACTATTACCATTTCTTTTCTAGAACATTAACTGTGTTCATTCCGAAATTTATATATGTGAATTCTGGACCATTACAAGAGAGGTCCAATCGCAAGAAGAAGAAACGAAGGGACAAAGCTCCGAAATAGAAATTGGAGTATAAATCGCAGCATAGGAGGGAGTATTAACTGTGGATAACAATGATTATAGGAAACAGAAATAGGGACATTGAAATATAAGGGGAGATATAAAGCCCAATAACAACACTGAAATTACAGACCGTGTATATCAATGTTTATCGCAACATAAAGACACGGGAGAATTAAAAACACTATAACCCCAAGGGCGAAGTAAAAGAAAACAGATTCCTCCGGGGAAAGTTGAAAAAGGAGAATGATTGTTGTAATAGTCAGGATAAGGACAAGAATCAGAACTGGATTAAGCATTTTCACAATCTTGCGGATGTAAGAACCATGAAAGAAAGTATAGGAATGGTGAAAATTATGGAACGGGAAGAGTTTAATTTATAATGGAAATATCAGACAGAGAAATCGAGGCAGATCACCGTATTTAATTATAGAAATCTTAATTTCCTTATTCGCCGAAGAATCAAATCTTTTAGATTTCGGAGATTTTCTAAATCCCTTGAATTCCGGAATTCAACCCTGACTACGTCAAAAGCTAAGGCGAATCTCTATTCAAATCTTTTACAATAGCTTCTCTTATACGCTCTGAGTAATTTAATTATTCTATTCAAATACTTAACGATGATAAAACTCTAGTTATCAACTCATATTCGTCATGAAAACATTTTTATTGTTAGCCATGACCCCCTTACTCAAATTTCGGGACGAAATTTCTTTAACGGGTAGGTACTTTGATGACCCGGAAATTTCCGACCAAATTTAAACTTAATCTTTATAAGGTTTCGACATGATAAGCAAAATCTATTAAATTGAATTTCAAAATTTTTGAACTAGTTTATGAAACCATTTGACCTTCGATCAGTTTCGACGATTCACGAACAACTATTTGTAAATAGATGCATATATATTTAAATTTATATATATATATATATATATATATATATATATATATATATATATATATAATAAATTGAAACGTTTAATTTGATATATTATTATTAATATTACTAATATTATTATTATTATCATTATTAATAATATTATTATTATAATTAGTAGTAAAATTTTAATTTTAGTTATTATTATGAATATTATTATTATTATTACTAAAAATTATCAATTTTATTTAAAACTATTATTATCATTTTTATAAATTATAATAACATTATTACTGTTAATATTATTATTTATTATTATCACTAAATATAATTATTACTATTATTTGTATTATTATTAATATATTTATTTATTAATTATTAATATTAATTAAATATAAATCACCTAGACAAATAATTAAAATCTATCTCCTATCAATATCAACTTTATGTCATTCATGTACCACTTGTGACTTATGTCGAGAATAAATCAAATAAATTGATCCGTGAATTTGAAAAGGGGATTCCACTGTTTGTACTTCTTGACTTATTTAACCTGTATATTGTTTACATATATGTGCATGAAACCTATATCACTACGACTTCTAAATTCTTCTTCTTGCTTGTTTTTCTCTTTCGTGAACTACCATCACAATCATCAATCACCACATGCCACCATTACCATCGTGAAACCACCATTTTTGCATACTATCTGTTTTCTACTTCCATTTTTGTTTCACCATCTTTTTGCTTTAATGCCAAGACCCACTTCTGTAGCTTGTTATTTGAATTACAGAAAAACACATCGAAAATAGCCACTACAACCGTTACAAATTCTGGGTTCTATCAGACGACAACCATCATCAAACCATCTTCATTGGTTTTCTTTTCAACCCTCATCACCCTACACCACTCTCAACCAGCCACCATAATCATCCTGTCGTTACACTTCCTGTTCGAATGGTTGCAACTAACTGTTGCTATTATTATTGGATTCTGTGTCGAGCTCGAGACCAAATCAACATCACAACGCACCTACAACTACTATCTTTCTTGTTCTTGTTTAGCTCAAACCGTCGCTATAGGATTTCTGCAATTTTCCTTTATTTATATCTTTCTTCTTCTATTCGATTTCCAACCCAATTAAGCCACTACAACTGCTATTCGATCAAACCCACTTATCTTGTCAAACACAAAACAAACCGAACCAACTTGTTGTGCTTTTACATATTTCTATTAATACTTGAACACTCACGCCATCAAACAACACTTAAAAAAAAAAAAAAAAACTTTCTTCCTGTTCAAATGATAAAGATGATGATACTGCTTTGTTGGTTGTTCCTGCTACAGCTACTGTTATGATCGTGTGTTCTTTAAAACCGTATCGATCGAATAATGATGATGATTAAAGGTTACTGCTGCATCCCTTTTTCTATTCGCAAATAATTTGATTGTTTGTTAACAAAGAAATGTGAAAAGTAATGCTATTGTGACGTTACATAAAGCAAGGATTCGTTAATTATTATATGCTAAAGTAAGGATAGTGGAGCCTAAATTATAGAAGCAAGTGGACATGTTGGCAATGAAGACCCTAATTATATTCTATTTTCAATTGCCGTCGTCTGTTTGTGTGTGTACCTGGATGCCAAAACATTCTTACTTTCATCGGCTGTGTACGTATATGTGTTTGGACTGTGATGTAGGTACAAATTGTTGGGCCACGATTCAGTTGTTTATTGGGCTCGTTTAATTATTTTTTTGGGCCGAAAAGTTGTAGTATAGTTTGCTGTTACAATCGTGATTGTGTCCATCTTCTTTTCTGTTAAAACGATCGCTATACATAAAGATGGTGATGCTTGGATGATGTTATGGCTATGTTAAATGATGATAATGATGATTGAGCAAATAAATTAGTGACCATGATTATGAATTCGATGGTGACAGTGTAAGAGATAGGATAATGGTCATGTTAGAATAGTAATTATGTCAAATAATATGGGGTCTTTGACAAATGAATTAAAGACAGCAGTGGGCTCTATTCAAAAAAGTTGATAGTGATGGTGTCTACATTATGATAACGTTAGACGATCCTAAATGATAATGGTGATGAGTATGATTAAATAAAGGTGATGATGTTATGATTGAAGGATAATGATGAAGGTTATGTTTATGATGATGCACGATCAAGGAAATGATAGTGATTAGGAATAAGATGATGATGATGTTAGATAATTAAGTGTATGGTGATAAATAATGAAAGCGAATTCATACATAATAAATAATTATGCGGACGAGATTATATAAGAAAGTATGAGCGGTTCAACGGTTAAGGATGTTATTGAGTTAGCGGGACGTCGCGGGTTTAAACCCGGACTTGAAAAAAAAAAATTAAGGGCTACTCCTTTGAGGTAGTTATTACAAAAACTCTTAATATTATTATTTCATTTATTATTATTATTTTTATTATTATTATTATTATTATTATTATTATTATTATTATTATTATTATTATTATTATTATTATTATTATTATTATTTATTATTGATTGTTAATAAGTAATTACTATTATTATCAATATTAGAAATAAAATTATTAGTATAATCAATATTATTATCATTATTATCTTTTCATTAAAATTATTATTATTACTAACATTACTTTTATTACTAGTATTATTATCAAAACTATTAATAGCAGTATCATTACTAAATCTAATTACTTTTGGTATTATTATTATTATCATAAAAAGATATAAATTTTTATTTATTATTATTGATATTATTTTACCAAATAAATAGCTACATAAGAATATATTTAAAACATATCGCATAACAACATTCATATTTTCATAATAAATAATAATTACTTATCTAAATATATAAAATAAATATATTTATTATAATTACCAATGAAACATACAAGTTACTGAAATAACAATTAATAATAATATCTAAACTTGTTCGATTACAAGCATATGTTTTAATAAATATATGAATAATATAGGTTCGTGAATTCGAGGCCAACCCTACATTGTTCAGTATCGTCATATGTATTTTTACTACAAAATACAGTAGGTGAGTTTCATTTGCTCCCTTTTACTCTTTACATTTTTGGGACTGAGAATACATGCGCTGTTTTTATAACTGCTTTATTAAATGCTTTTGAAATATATTTTGAACTGCGAATACATGAAATGCTTTTATAAATGTTTGACGAGATAGACACAAGCAAAACATTCCTCGAATGAATTATTATGCAGACAGAAGTTCTGCGGATTATTATTGAATTATGTGGACATGATAATTGCCACCATTGAATTATGTGGATATGATAATTGCCACCATTGAATTATGTGGACATGATAATTGCCACCATTGAATTATGTGGACATGATAATTGCCACAAAATGAAAAGTGAATGTTATGTATCGAGAGAATGATTTTTATACACAGGTTATGTGTATTAGTTTTTTGTGCACGAGATATGTGTACGGTTACTAAGATTTATGAAAAATAATTGCGTACACGAGATAGGTGTACTGTATTTAAAAGATATCGCATGTACATTACAGGTGGGTATAGGATTCGGGCCCATTTGTACCATGCAGCATTTAAATCTTGTGGTCTATCAAATTGATGAATTTTATTGTTTTATGATAAACCTATGAACTCACCAACCTTTTGGTTGACACTTGAAAGCATGTTTATTCTCAGGTATGAAAAAAATCTCCCGCTGTGCATTTGCTCATTGTAAAGACATTATTTGGAGTCGATCATCGCAATGGAACCAGATGTTGGTGACTTCGTCCAGACGGATTAGGACGGGGTATGACAACTTTCTCTACTCTTAAAGTGTTTCACTCTAGGTGGAGAAATGACTTCTCTATATTTCAGGATAGGGGTAAGATTATCTATATCTTACTTCCCAATACTCCACTTATGTGGGATTGAGTTTTTTTGTTGTTGTTGTTTATTCATTTTTTTTAACATGTAACATAATAATATAATGAAGGGCTTTAGTAATTTATCATGTCATAAAATCTACTTGAAAAAAAAAAAAAAAGATGTGAAAAAACTTATTTTTTAAAAACTTGTAAGCTTACACTACATCTCTATTAAACGAAGTTTATGACTTGAAAATTTATCATTAGTTCAAGTTTCTATGAGCTCACAAAAGCTTTTGTACTTTTTGGAAGGGCCTTTGCGACAAAGAAGCTTAATTGTGGTGGTCTGACCTTTGTGTTGGTCTGTTTGTTCGGCATGTTCGGCATCGTGTCCATGCTAGCCTATTTGCTTTGTAATTTGCTTTTTAGTTTAGCATTGGTCTTGGTTTGGTATGCTTTTTTGTTGGGCCTGGTTTTTGTTAGCTAGGTTCCTTGATTGTTGGTGTCCGTATTAGTTTCGGTTTCGGATTTATGCTCCGGTTTGGCTCGGTTTTAGATAGCGATAGGTTTTGTGTTTTTAGCAGTGGCGAATCCAGGATTAAAACGCAATGGGGTCCTAATTTTTTTTTTTCCAGCTAAATATAATTGAAGGGTAATTTAGCGGTTGTTTACCTCCAAAAATTTACAAAACCTAATATTATCTGGGGTCCTGTAGTAAAATTTAGTGGTGTCCTGTATAATCTGAAAAGTACTTCGTTAAAAAATTTCCGGACTAGCGGGGTCACGAGACCCACTGCTTATAGTGTGGAGTCGCCACTGGTTTTTAGTGTTTAGTTTTCTAGCTTCGAGCCTTCTCGGTTTATTTGATTTTATCGGTTGTTTTGGTTCTTTTATATTCCGATGAAAGTTTTTTGTTTTATAGTAATCATTTTTTTAAATAAAAAAATGTACTCACAACCGAAGTTATCTAGTTGAATTGGGCTGGACCACATGTATATTTTACCCTTTAAATATTTGTGCAAAAGATATCAATGTTCATCCAACCATCACCAGCTTCGACAATGAGAGTTCTTCAAATATCTCTCACCCTTTCAACATACCTACTAACCCTTCTTATCATTATCGCTCCTTCTCTTAGTATTTCAAGATTAAAGCTACATATGGAGGTCATGAACTCTGTTATTGGTCACTTTACCTTGATCATAGCCACTTCAATGATCATTATGCTACCAACACTTTACCTTATAACTTGGAAAATCAAGGCTAGACGACATTGAAGTAATGATGGCAATGAGCAAGGAAAATTCCGTGACCCATGACCAAGCATCTGCTCCATCATAGACAACATGGAAGGAGCCAACGTACTTGCATTCTAACCATTGCAAGCTTTTAAAGTAGTATGGGTTGAAACTCCTTATGTTTGTAAGATTAAGCAATTATTTGTTGCTGAATAGTTTTTATTAATTTAATTAAAATTATAAGCTACGATGTTCACGTTGTCTTGTTATCTTACATTCTTATTTTCCCTTCAAATATTCATGTAGTTTATTTAATACTCCGTATTTCAATAACAAGGTTTGAGAACTTCGAGTCCGACGATCACATACATCAACAACGACGTGAGGCCTTTAAGTTTTTTTATTTATTTTTTATTACTCCGTATTTTCGGCCATCACACACTCTTTAAATTGTCTACAATGGGACTCGAACTGACAACCTCTGACAACCTGAAGATACATGAGTTACCTCCATAACGCTAGACTACAACCCCTTTGCTTGTGAGCTCGGCCTTTAAGTGCAAAAATATTACTTTTACTTTATTTAATAATATGTAAATATAAAATTGTTAATTATAAGCAATTAACTACGTTTTATATGTCTTTCCTCAAGTACACCTATGAATCGTAATGTATTTAATCAATTCATTTCGTTTAAGAATAATGTACTTTTTAGAATAGCTAGTCATATCTTTATCTTTCCGATAATATACAAGCTCTTAATGTACAATTTTAGTAAAGTTATCTAAATATGTCATCACACGGTTTTAAAATACATGTATGTGTACATAGTCCAATAAAATATTGAAAATTTTGTTGGAAGTGAATCATCAATCAAAAGTAGCAATAAAGTTGGTATCACTCAAAATAAATGTTGCGATAAGTGATATCGTTGGTTAAGCACCTACTCATCTAGCCAATGAACCTTATCTTCAATAAAACTTTTGAACACCCGATGTCATTACATTTAAAATGCTTTCTGAAATAGAGATTACCATAGTTACTTTTAGAGTATGGTAATCCTTGCAAAAGATCTCAGGTTCGAATTTTAGGGTGGTCGGGGAAGAAATGAAAACTGTCAGAGATTATTCTTGATGAGTTGGACAGTAGAGTATGAAGTCGGATTACTCGCGCAATCCGGATAATTCGAATAGGAAAAACCTAACATTAGCATAGTAACTTGTAAAAAACTACTCTGTATGATTCTAATCAACAGAATCTTAATGAATTGTGAACAATGTTAAATCAATTGAAAGTGTTTTAAATCATCGCAAAATAGAAGTGTCTCTATACAAATAATGATTAAATTTAACAGGAACAAGAGTAACACATTTAGTTAAGAAAAGAAATAACACTGCACACTTTATTTCATACTATGTTTGTACAATTCTTGGCGATCTTTGTTGGAGGAACAAGGATGTCTAGATCTGATCACTAAATGTGTGGAATTGAGGGGTATGATGATGATTGTATGCTTGTTGGCAATTCTCCAAAGGTAGTACGAAGGTATGTACTTTACGCCACCAAGATACGAAGGTAAATCATTGTAAGTTGTGTATGTGTTTATACGACTTTTATGGATGTATCAATCAGAGATGATTCTCTCCTTTTATAGGGCCAATCCATCGCTTCTTCCCTAGTTTCCTAGGTGAGGTTCAGTCTCCAAGACGATCATTGATAAGACAAAGTGAACTATCCATTCGATTGACTGTGGTTTTTGTTGTGGAAGAAAGCAAGCCTACTACATTCCTCTTTTGTCATTTGGACGTTAGTAGAAGTAAGCAGGTCAACCCGTTTACTTCTCTCCTTCAGCATATGTGATCTTGTGACTTCAGGACAAGTCTTTGCCCATTGGTAACCGTAATCCCTTCGTGACCGGTTATCTTCGGTACCATAGCTTCGTATAACAGGTATGGTTCTTTGTTTAGTCAGAATACCAAGACCATGTTCTGGGAGTATTCCCTTTTTATCATTTGAACGCTAATATTTGAATTTGAAGGTATCCCGCTTTTGGTTTGTCTTTGACATATGTATTCTGGTGACCAATCCTTATGTCACCAACCCTTGATAATCGTGATACCTTTGTTATCTTAGCTTCGGCTATTTGGTGGATGAGGGGGTACACTATCAAGCCCCCAGTTTAAATTTACGAAGCGTTAAAACCGAGCTTGTAAAATTAAACTTAAAACGCCACTTGATGTTTGATTAGACGTCCCTGATCACGCTTTTCATTTACCCGGGTACTTTTCCATTTTTACCCCAGTGAGTTTCCTTTTATTCATTTTGGCGGGAAGGGTGAAAGGGTAAATAAACGGTACGGTTACCAAAGTGTCTCTGAATTTAATGGGACAATTCCTGCTCTAGGTAATTAAAACTAGGGTTTTCATTTTTCTCTTTCATTTTTTCTTCTCGTTTTCTTTTTCTTTTTTCTCTCGTTCAAGATCCAATCGCCACCATTGTTCTTTAAGAGGTACTCTTCTAAACTTGATTCTTTTTGTTTCCTCCATGGCCAAAATAGGTCTTCGTTCTATTTTTAGTATTGTGACCCCCGAGCGTTTTGCTCATCTTAGGCAAACCCTAGGTTTAGATGCTGACGACATGATTTTGCCGGATCCTGATAAGTTGACGTCGGATTTTTTGACAGATTATGTCGGAATGTATACTCAAGCTTTCACATAATGCAACCTTAGGATTCCCATCTCGTCTTTCTTTCTGAGTGTGCTTGACTATTTTAAGGTTCATGTTTCAATTATGCATCCTCTTGCCATTAAAAAGATTATATCTTTTGAATACATGTGCAAAGCGTATCGTGGTCAGCCTACGGTTGACCTGTTTCGCTGTTTTTACCAAACCGTGATGCTGGTGCATGGGTGACAATTGCCAAACACCGTAAGAAAAAGGGGAGTTTGGTGGATACCCCCATGTTTTTTGCCACTTCCATCCTTGATGTCCGAAATTGGAAAAACTCTTTTGTAACAACCCAACCCGTTATCCAACCGAATACGCAATTTTTTTTTTTTTTTTTTTTTACAAAGTTCAAGTTTACAGGCAAATGGAGCGCCGCTCCATATAGGGGCGCGCCGCTCCGATCCCTGCTATCCCAAATGTCGTTTTTCCGCAAAAAGATCTCCCGCTTCCCGATACTTTTAGACGAAACGCTTTTAACAACATTTAATAATAGTTAAAACTAACACGTTCCAATAATAAAACTAGTTTTACGACACCGGGCCCACATATGCCCAATTTGCCCTTTTTGTACAAAATACAAACTTCGACCACATGACTTTTAATACAAAATGAAGCTGAGCATGGCGATTGGGGATACGCTACCCAATCCTAATCAAAACCAAAAACAAGTCTTCTAAGCAACTACGCAAGTCCACTAGTTCTCACGCTTACCCGAGCCACCGCATCCATGCAATCTATAAAAATGTAAACAACGAGAGGGTAAGCTAACGCTTAGTGAGTGAGAATATACTACATACATATATATACATAAAATGGACACGCCACACAAATAATCAAATAATGCATACCGAAACATCCAAGCATAAAGGCAAGCTAATCTAAGCATACCGTACGATCACTAAGCAACAAGCTAACAACATCAACAATGAGTAAGTTCACCAACGACAATGTGAACAAATGCCAATAAGCTACACCCGGAGGGTTAGCTACATCACAATAATACAACATTATACGTATACAATATTTAACATGCTAAACAATCACAAACACAATATGGTTAACCATAACGCTATGGTGCTACCGGCTCGTGGTTCACACCATACGTAATGCTATGACGCTATCGGCTCGTGGTTCACGTCACTACGCATTTGAGTCATACTCCTTTATAGTGCTACCGGCTCGTGGTTCACACTCGATGCTACCGGCTCGTGGTTCACATCTTTGTTTATAGTGCTACCGGCTCGTGGTTCACACTCGATGCTACCGGCTCTTGGTTCACATCTTTGTTTATAGTGCTACCGGCTCGTGGTTCACACTCGATGCTACCGGCTCGTGGTTCACATCTTTGTTTATAGTGCTACCGGCTCGTGGTTCACACTCGATGCTATGGTACTACCGGCTCGTGGTTCATACCATAACATTCACAAATAAATACACTATATACATACATGCATAATTATTCCACTTACAATATTAACCCTTCGCCATTGGGGTTATATAATCCACATCACACGCCCATGTGATAACGTACACACAAAGTGGGCACCTCGTCAAAGGTGGTCAACTAAAATGCACAACCGTGCCAATTGGACCTATACAAAAGTCCATCAATCCACCTATATGTGAAGTGAGCTCTATGACCGAGAACCACTTCAGCCAACCCGCACCCATCCTACACATACATATGCATATAGGATATTAACACTCACCTTGAAGTCTTGATGTATGCCAAACCAAAATCCGCAATCACCGATGGAATGTACCTATTCCATTTATTTAAGGACCCGTTCATATACATTATAAACGATTCACAATAGTTGATTACATCGCGAGGTATTTGACCTCTATATGATACATTTTACAAACATTGCATTCGTTTTTAAAAGACAAACTTTCTTTACAACGAAAGTTGACGGCATGCACACCATTTCATAATACATCCAACTATAATTGACTTAATAATAATCTTGATTAACTCAATGACTCGAATGCAACGTCTTTCAAAATATGCCATGAATGACTCCAAGTAATATTCTTAAAATGAGCTAATGCACAGCGGAAGATTTCTTTAATACCTGAGAATAAACATGCTTTAAAGTGTCAACCAAAAGGTTGGTGAGTTCATAGGTTTATCATAACAATCATTTCAATATATTAATAGACCACAAGATTTCCGTTTATAAATATATGTACACTCGCAAGTGTATAAAAGTATTCTATAAGTTGTAGGCACCCGATAACAAGCCTTAACGTTCATGTTTTACCCTCTGAAGTACACCAGATCAGGTGTGTTTAAAATAACTTCGAAGTACTAAAGCATCCCATAGTCAGGATGGGGTTTGTCAGGCCCAATAGATCTATCTTTAGGATTCGCGCCTACCGTACATAGACAAGTAGTTTAATGTTACCAAGCTAAGGGTATATTTCTGGTTTAAACCCACGTAGAATTAGTTTTAGTACTTGTGCCTATTTCGTAAAATATTTATAAAACAGCGCATGTATTCTCAGCCCAAAAATATATTGCAAAAGCAATTAAAAAGGGAGCAAATGAAACTCACCATACTGTATTTCGTAGTAAAAATACATATAACGTCATTTAACAAGTGCAAGGTTGGCCTTGGATTCACGAATCTATATTAATTATATATATTTATATGTTGGTCAATATTTGTCTAACAATTTTTGGTCAAGTCATAGTGTACCACAATCCTAATGCTCGAGACTAATATGCAAAAGTCAACAAAAGTCAACTTGACCCAAAATGACTTCTAAAATTTATACGTGTTTATTATATAACTTAACTATAGTCGTTTTATATATTTAAATATATTTATTAGATTTTATAATAATAAAAGTCATTTATTAATAAAAATTTATATTAACGTTTATATATGATAAAATATACTTTTATATATCTTAAGTAGTAAAATTTATAAAGTTCACTTAATATCTTAAAACTATAGTGGTAAGTATTATTAATGTAATTATATTACGCGTGGTAAAAATATCTTTGTATCCCCTATTTATTTGATAAAATAATATTGATCATAATAATAATAAGTAAAAGTTGTATTATTTTGTAATAATAATTATTATTATTCTATAAAAAAATAACAATATTTATATTTACTAAAAATGTTATTATGATAAAATGATAATACTAACATAATAGTAATAATGATATTTTATAATAACCATGATATTTCTATTAAAATAATAACGACGATAGTAATAATAATCACTTTAACAATAATACTAAAATTCAGTTGACTATAACTTCAAATCCGTTCATTGAAACCATTCGATATCTAAATGAAAAGTTCTTAATTTTTCGCTAGCTTTCCAATGACATGCATATCATATACCCTATCTCAGTATCATATGTATCTAATTCAGGATTCAACAAACCTATCTAAGGACAATATCGAATGTACAAGCATGCATAATCCTCTATACTCGAGCACTAGTCAGGGATACACTATTGATATATAAAAGTTAAGTTATGAGTGCTCACGTATCAATATTGAGATTCAATATTGCAGAAAAGTACGTAGACGCAACGGAGATGATAAGATTGACCTCACGAGCATACCCATGAACCATACCCATCACCTCCATAGCTATAACCCATAATTTCCTTAGCTTCGACTCATTCAAAAAACTATTTTGAAATCACTCGGACATCACTCCGTCGTAATATTTTATGTATACTAATAATATCTTGAAATAATACAGAGCAAATATATATATATATATATATATGTAAATCGATTGAGAGAGTTTAGAGAAATATATTTTCAAGTTTCTATGAAATAATGAAACCTATTGAATTCTATTTATAATAGATTTTTGAATTATTAAAGTGAATTATTAAAGTATGAATTATTAAAGTGACTTATTAAAGTATGAATTATTAAAGTGACTTATTAAAGTATGAATTATTAAAGTGAATTATTAAAGTATGAATTATTAAAATGAATTATTAAAGTATGAATTATTAAAGTGAATTATTAAAGTATAAATTATTAAAGTTAAAGTAAAGTAAAAGTAAAGTAAAGGTAAAGTTAAAGTATAGTAAAAATATAAAAACTATGTATGTATAATACGCGTTTAAATATATATAATATTAATTTAAATTGTTATATATATTTAATGAAATAAAATATAAATATCATTATATTTATTATACTGGTTAAGTAATGAGTTGTTAAAAGTGATTCTAGATATTTATAAAAGTTATATACGTTTTAATAATAAAGTTCTTTTTAAACTGAAAACGTTTTTGTACGTTTGAAAATAAATTAATAGAATATTATGGAAACCAATTCTCCACTAGCTTTTGTCTAACTTTCGTAAATGACACTTTTTATTTTTATTTATAAATAGCTTTACAAATTATTCCGAATATCGTTAAGAGGAATAGATTTCTCAAATCATAGTGGACCTCTCAACAGAGACTTGCAATCATAATTCAATGTTTCTGATAATTCAATCATTTAATATATTTTTTTTTAATTTCGTCGATAATCATATTGAAACAAATACGTTCATATAAAGCATTATACTTTTAAATACTTTGTTGACATTTTCAATTTATAACATATACACATATACATACATATTCATATATGTTCATTTAATGGTTCGCGAATCATTGGAATTTGGTCGAGGTTTAAATGAATGTATAAACATAGTTTAAAATCCTTGAGATTTAACTTAACAAACATTGCTTATCGTGTCAGAATAATATAAAGATAAAGTTTAAATTTAGTCAGAAATTTCCGGGTCGTCACAGTACCTACCCGTTAAAGAAATTTCGTCCCCGAAATTTGATAGAGGTCGTTATGGCTAACAATGAGAATGTTATTATGACGATTATGAAGTTTTATCATGTCTAAGAAGTATGGATAAAATAATTCGATTACTCAAAGCGTATGAGGGAAGTTATCGTAAATGAAGGAAATAAGATTATAGTGATTCGTCATATCTTTTGACGTCATCACAATTGATCTCCGAATTTAAAGAAAATATTTGTAATCTATGTTGGATTTGATGCTTCGGTGATTAAGGAGATTATGATTCTCTTCGAATTAATATGATAATCCATCTTGATTTCTCTGTCTGGTATTTCACTATAAATCCACCTCCTTCGTTTCCTTACAACTCACACCTTCTATTCTTTCTCCCTCAACTCATATTTTAAAGTATTTGTCAATATGCTTTATCCAGTACTGATTCTCGATATACTCCTCACTTTCATATCTGTCGTTCTTCTTTTTCATCTGCCTCCGGAAGAATCTATTTACTTCTACTATACTCTCGATTTTATAGTTTTTTTAGTTCTTCCGTGTCTTTATATTGCTATATGCATCGATATATACGGTTTATAATTTTTGGGTGGTTGTTGGGTTTTATATCTTCCCTTATATTTCAAAGCCCCTGCTTTTGTCTTCTATAATCATTGACATCCACAGTTAATGCTCCCTTCTATTTGCTGCGATTTATACTCCAATTTCTATTTTGGAGTTTTGTCCTTTCGTTTCTTCTTCTTGCGATTAAGCAACGTTTGTAATGGTCCAGTATTCGCAGATATGAATTTCAGAATGAACATAGTTAATGTTCTAAGAAGGAAATAGTAATGGCACGATCTTGATTTGTTAATTTACCAGAATACCCTGAAAAGACCGAATCATCAAGAAAATATATTCTTGATATTTTTAGAGATTAAATAGAATACAAGAGTCGTGTAACATAGCACATGATGACGTTATGATCTGTGAATCATCACGTTCCATTTAGAAACTCAGCATGACTTACTGTAATATAATCACGTTGATCAAGTGTCATTATATTATACTAGTTCATGCTTCAGTTCCCAACACTACTTCAAAAATATTCCTATTTTAAATTCGAAAGTTTCAGAATTTAGAAACTAAAATAGTTTCTTTTATGATGTAACACAGACATCACGAAGAGGTAAATGATTTCAGATAAGAATAATTATGGAAATATCTTCAGAAATATGGAGGATATTTATAATGAAAGATACGATGATATTTTAAAATTTCTAATATCAGAGGATGATGAAGAATATTGTCCGTAAGGGTTTAGAGTCAGGAGCAAGGTATTCGATAATGACTTCAGCAGACACGGAATCATTTGGATTCTTTGAAGGTAGATTTCGTCCTTGTGATTTATCCACAGCCTTCTTCATGGTTTGCTCAATCCGTATTTTTCAGTACCAAATCTTCTCTTTTCTGAGCTTTGCCAACACACTACTCTTTATCATCAAATGTTTTACTGTTAAGGTCGTTTATAGTTTTTGCTGCTTCATCAGTATTTCAAGAACTAGTTCGCAGTTTATAGTTTTTGCTGCTTCATCAGTTTTTCGAGAACTAGTTCGCAGTTTAGGGTGTTTTTCAGAAACTTCACATTCAAAGTATATAAGTCCAGAAGATAGACACATATAATTGTTGGCGTAGACATGCTGCGAGATTTCAAAATACTGATTGCTAATTTCCGATGATTCGTATGGCAATTCTTGTTACAAGATGCAGATGAGTAAATGATGGGGTTTTGATAAATATAAAGATTTTTCGGAAAGTCAAAGATCAATGAAGTTGTTAATAAGTTTACTGCTAATGTGGCGAGATATGAAAGGTTCCCCGGTAATAATGATGAAGGGGTAATCATTATAATATGGCTTATTCGAATGAACAATTGAAGTTGGTTTGCTGGAGCTGTGACAAAACCGTCTATTTTTAGAAGTGATTGAAAAGTTATTTTAGCTAGTAAATGCCAAAAGGTCTGACATGGATACATGTTAAATTATGACTTTGGTTTCAAGAGTTTTTCAGGTACGTAACTGTGGATAACATGTGGTTGGATCATCATCTCGATTGTTCGTTATTTGAAGTGTCTTCAGGTATTTCGAAGGGCTTGAACACAGATTATAATCGTTAATATACATACGATGTTCTAACACAGTTTTGAAGTTAAAGTATAGCTTTGAAAGATATAAGAATCTAAGAGTGATGATACCGGTTATAACTTGAATTGAATTCGGCGATTTCAAAATCAGAATATGTAATTAGATTTTTGAATGAGTATGGTTGTTTTGATTTCTATAAAAAAATTGTATATTGTTGTGAAAGTAGGGAGTATAATGGATGATTTGCTGAATCAGATTCGAAGAATGTAACATATTAATTGTGAATTTATATATCTCTCTGGTATTACCTACCCGTTAAAAAAAATGTCACAATTAATATTTTGTACAAAAGAATTTTATTACAGTCTTTATGGAAATATATGTGTATATTTCTTCAGATGTAATATAAATTTAATGAGTTAATATTAAATTAAACTCACTTGATTTATGGTTAACGTTAGGATAGATAATTTCTAAACTTTAGAAATTACATAATCGTCGTAGAATGTTTTTCCAATGAAGTTATAAATCAATACTTCATCGTTGTGGTATTCCTTAGTATCTACAGGGCGTATGACGTCGATGCTCATGGGACAGATTGTGAAGTTGAGGTTTGCGATGCGGTTGTTGTTGGTGTTGGTAATGGTACTATTGATGTTGTTGATGGTGGTACTGGTTATGTTGCTGGTGCTGCTGCTGGTGTTTGTAACCTTTGCACCATATTCTCCAAAGCCACTACCCGAGCGCGAAGCTCGTTGACTTCTTCTATTACACCGGGGTGATTGTCTATTTGGACGAGCGGATAAATAAGATCTAGAATTTGGTGTAGCATATAATCATGATGAGATACTCGGGAAATGAGAGAGAAAATGGTGTCTCGGACAGGTTCGCCGGTAAGTGCTTCAGGTTCATTGCCAAGAGGGCAATGTGGTGGATGGAAAGGATCGCCTTCTTCTTGTCTCCAATGATTAAGGAGGCTATGAACCCATCCCCAATTCATCCAGAATAGATGATGGCTGATTGGTTGATCCATTCCAGTCACACTGCTTTCGGAGCTTGAGTGGGATTCCATTTCGAAATCCGAGGAACTTGAACTGATGACGAATTCCATTTCGTACAATTTGATAAAGGATTTTTCGATACGAAATGATTTTTCGGCTATCGGGTGGTATTCTAACTACATAGAATATCTATATATATATAGATCAAAAGATTTCATAGATTACGGAGAATTTAAGGAATATGTCAGGGAAAGTTTACGGTAATAGATACGATATGATTTAGCAGATACGCTAAGATATGAATTTTGTCTATACACTATTCATGCAATCAATGCAGCAAGACGTGTCTAGACTAAGAATGATAAGCAGGTAATTTCCTAAGGATGGTAAGTAGATGATTTCCGACTAAAAATGATAAATAAAACTTTTGACATGCAGGCACGGTCGAAGTCCAGACTCACTAATGCATCTTAACAACTATCAGTTAGACACACTAATGCAAGACCTGGTTCGCTAAGACCACCGCTCTGATACCAACTAAAAGGACCCGTTCATATACATTATAAACGATTCACAATAGTTGATTACATCGCGAGGTATTTGACCTCTATATGATACATTTTACAAACATTGCATTCGTTTTTAAAAGACAAACTTTCTTTACAACAAAAGTTGACGGCATGCACACCATTTCATAATACATCCAACTATAATTGACTTAATAATAATCTTGATTAACTCAATGACTCGAATGCAACGTCTTTCAAAATATGCCATGAATGACTCCAAGTAATATCCTTAAAATGAGCTAATGCACAGCGGAAGATTTCTTTAATACTTGAGAATAAACATGCTTTAAAGTGTCAACCAAAAGGTTGGTGAGTTCATAGGTTTATCATAACAATCATTTCAATATATTAATAGACCACAAGATTTCCGTTTATAAATATATGTACACTCGCAAGTGTATAAAAGTATTCTATAAGTTGTAGGCACCCGGTAACAAGCCTTAACGTTCATGTTTTACCCTCTAAAGTACACCAGATCAGGTGTGTTTAAAATAACTTCAAAGTACTAAAGCATCCCATAGTCAGGATGGGGTTTGTCAGGCCCAATAGATCTATCTTTAGGATTCACGCCTACCGTACATAGACAAGTAGTTTAATGTTACCAAGCTAAGGGTATATTTCTAGTTTAAACCCACGTAGAATTAGTTTTAGTACTTGTGCCTATTTCGTAAAACATTTATAAAACAACGCATGTATTCTCAGCCCAAAAATATATTGCAAAAGCAATTAAAAAGGGAGCAAATGAAACTCACCATACTGTATTTCGTAGTAAAAATACATATAACGTCATTTAACATGTGCAAGGTTGGCCTTGGATTCACGAACCTATATTAATTATATATATTTATATGTTGGTCAATATTTGTCTAACAATTTTTGGTCAAGTCATAGTGTACCACAATCCTAATGCTCGAGACTAATATGCAAAAGTCAACAAAAGTCAACTTGACCCAAAATGACTTCTAAAATTTATACGTGTTTATTATATAACTTAACTATAGTCGTTTTATATATTTAAATATATTTATTAGATTTTATAATAATAAAAGTCATTTATTAATAAAAATTTATATTAACGTTTATATATGATAAAATATACTTTTATATATCTTAAGTAGTAAAATTTATAAAGTTCACTTAATATCTTAAAACTATAGTGGTAAGTATTATTAATGTAATTATATTACGCGTGGTAAAAATATCTTTGTATCCCCTATTTATTTGATAAAATAATATTGATCATAATAATAATAAGTAAAAGTTGTATTATTTTGTAATAATAATTATTATTATTCTATAAAAAAATAACAATATTTATATTTACTAAAAATGTTATTATGATAAAATGATAATACTAACATAATAGTAATAATGATATTTTATAATAACAATGATATTTCTATTAAAATAATAACGACGATAGTAATAATAATCACTTTAACAATAATACTAAAATTCAGTTGACTATAACTTCAAATCCGTTCATCGAAACCATTCGATATCTAAATGAAAAGTTCTTAATTTTTCGCTAGCTTTCTAATGACATGCATATCATATACCCTATCTCAGTATCATATGTATCTAATTCAGGATTCAACAAACCTATCTAAGGACAATATCGAATGTACAAGCATGCATAATTCTCTATACTCGAGCACTAGTCAGGGATACACTATTGATATATAAAAGTTAAGTTATGAGTGCTCACGTATCAATATTGAGATTCAATATTGCAGGAAAGTACGTAGACGCAACGGAGATGATAAGATTGACCTCACGAGCATACCCATGAACCATACCCATCACCTCCATAGCTATAACCCATAATTTCCTTAGCTTCGACTCATTCAAAAAACTATTTTGAAATCACTCGGACATCACTCCGTCGTAATATTTTATGTAAACTAATAATATCTTGAAATAATACAGAGCAAATATATATATATATATATATATATATATATATATATATATATATATATATATATATATATATATATATATATATGTAAATCGATTGAGAGAGTTTAGAGAAATATATTTTCAAGTTTCTATGAAATAATGAAACCTAATGAATTCTATTTATAATAGATTTTTGAATTATTAAAGTGAATTATTAAAGTATGAATTATTAAAGTGAATTATTAAAGTATGAATTATTAAAGTGAATTATTAAAGTATGAATTATTAAAGTGAATTATTAAAGTGAATTATTAAAGTATGAATTATTAAAGTGAATTATTAAAGTATGAATTATTAAAGTGAATTATTAAAGTATGAATTATTAAAGTTAAAGTAAAGTAAAAGTAAAGTAAAGGTAAAGTTAAAGTATAGTAAAAGTATAAAAACTATGTATGTATAATACGCGTATAAATATATATAATATTAATTTAAATTGTTATATATATTTAATGAAATAAAATATAAATATCGTTATATTTATTATACTGGTTAAGTAATGAGTTGTCAAAAGTGATTCTAGATATTTATAAAAGTTATATACGTTTTAATAATAATGTTCTTTTTAAACTGAAAACGTTTTTGTACGTTTGAAAATAGATTAATAGAATATTATGGAAACCAATTCTCCACTAGCTTTTGTCTAACTTTCGTAAATGACACTTTTTATTTTTATTTATAAATAGCTTTACAAATTATTCAGAATATCGTTAAGAGGAATAGATTTCTCAAATCATAGTGGACCTCTCAACAGAGACTTATAATCATAATTCAATATTTCTGATAATTCAATCATTTAATATATTTTTTTTTTAATTTCGTCGATAATCATATTGAAACAAATACGTTCATATAAAGCATTATACTTTTAAATACTTTGTTGACATTTTAAATTTATAACATATACACATATACATACATATTCATATATGTTCATTTAATGGTTCGTGAATCATTGGAATTTGGTCGAGGTTTAAATGAATGTATAAACATAGTTTAAAATCCTTGAGATTTAACTTAACAAACATTGCTTATCGTGTCAGAATAATATAAAGATAAACTTTAAATTTAGTCAGAAATTTCCGGGTCGTCACAATTTATCACAAATACAATAACACAATTAGGGTGGATTTACAAATTAACCCAAATTTACAACTAGTGCAATTTTGACCCAAATGCACTTCCAAGTATAAACCGCGTCCAAATTAACCAATAATCACTAACGCAAGTGAGAATGGTCCTAATACACCAATTAGATACAATCATAGGTGTTAAACACCTATCTTGCCCAAAATGACACTTAAACCCTAATTTTGACCCATAAGGAATCAATATCGCGCCATTAGCAAGTTTTGACACCAAAACATATTTAACTCAGTTTTATACTTCAACTTAATCTATTTTAAGTTTATAAACCTTATTACCTCGACAACTGAGTCATAATCATCAACAAACCCTAATTTTGACTCTAGTCAAACTTAGTCAACCACAAGAATCCTAATGGTCTCCAAAACATCAATAATCACTAATACTAGTGATTATACACCATTTACAAGTCTTAAACATGGTTAAATCATTAACCAACCCAAAACCCGCCAAATATCAAAATAGCAAATTTCCATAAACCCTCTTCATCAACTAAATGGGTTTTACAACAAATCAAACTCAAACCCTAACTTGAATATCAAATCTAACAAATGAAATTCGGAGCTTGAGCTTACCAATACCGCCAAAATGGTGCCGTTGACGAGATGAACAACTTTAATACTTGAGGTTTGACCCGAAACACTCTTCTTCTTCTCCAATTGGAGCCCTCTCTCTCTAAATCTCTCCTCTCTCTCTAGGGTTTGAAGATGAGAATGTTGATGAGTGAAATGTGATCCACAATGATCAATGGATCAGTTTTGATGACCCCAAACCGACCCCAAGTGAAAAGACCAAAGTACCCCTCATTTAAACCCTTTAAAAATGCTAAAAATTGTATCAGACGCAATCGGAGCGCCGCTCCAACCTTCAGGTGCTGGCAGTCGAGGAAAAACAGTTTTCAGTAACTTGTTTTGGCCATAACTTTTCGACCGTAGCTCCGTTTTCGATGAATCAAATATCGTTGGAAACGTAATAAGATTTTCTTTCCAATGGTAAGGCTTTCAAACATCAACTCAAATTTTATTTGGGGTTAAAAAGATACGTACACACCTTGTCACTTCAGACAATGTCCAGTTTCCCTCGACGTTCGAGCAAGCAACACGTACATGCGTCGTACACTTCATACACGCATCGTACACCATAAATACATTATGTACCATATATATTTGGGTCTTACAACTCTCCCCCACTTAAACTCGATCACGTCCTCATGATCTTCTCCACTTAACCAATCCGGACCTACTCAACGGTCCTCAATCATAAGTCCCAACCCGAACTTTCCTAGACAATTCTTCCCAATGAATCACCTTTAACAACTAAAATCGTCACCCACGATTTATCAAAACCACAATCCGAGCACTAAAACCTGCTCAATTCCCCATATCGGGAAAAACTCAACCAATCTCGTACCGAGATATCAATTCCTTAGCGTACCTTTACCAAGGACAACGCTAAAAGCGACCAAGTCTCAACCTGAAGTCAACAATCTGAACGTTGAAGATCGAACCACATGAATCCTTACGGATTACACTTACCACTAAACATCCTTTGTAGTGTGCAATACAACCAACACGCCACTATCCTAACATCATAAGCAACAGCTAACACCAAAAGTGCCCAAAACGACTATGGTAATTCTAATCCGAAGGTGTCCAAAATCGACTATTGTCACACCCGTAACATCATGTGAGCGAAACACGGCTATCGCATCACTAATCACACAACATGGTCCTCACGATCCCACCATCGGTGTATAAAACAACCGATAGATCACACCACACGGTCCTTACGACCCCACCATCGGTGTATAAAATAACCGATAGATCACTCAACATCGGATGAAGTCAGCAGACCCCGTCAACGGTCATGCTTCACCGATATATCACTACTTCCATGATGAAGTCAGCGGACCCCGAACGGTCATGCTTCACCAATCACATACTCCCATGATGAAGTCAGCGGACTCCGAACGATCATGCTTCACCAATCACATACTCTCATGATGAAGTTAGCGGACCCCAAACGGTCATGCTTCACCAATCACATACGCACTTTTAGCCTCGAACAACGAGTAGTGCAACATCGCGCTCTGCTACACTATAGTGAACCCTAACGGATACCACTAACCATCCACAAAATCGAGGAAGAACCACCTATATCAAACATAGGTACGAAACAATAATTCTCTAAAAGAGAATCCGACACACACATCCCTTAACCGAGGGATTTCACCTTGCTCGCCAGACATGTCCATTATCTCTCAACGAGATTTACCACATTACCACCTCGGTGATAATTTCCAAATCCAAAATCATAAGTACAATTTAACCAAAATTGTACTCTACCACAAATCGACCAAAACTAGCTCCCAACACAAGTTTCGGATTTACTAAAAGCGTCATCCGAAATCTCCCACCAAAACCTTCTCGTGCGGGAGTGTAACTCCCCCACTTGGAATTAAGTTCCATAACCACAATTTGTACAACCGTACAACACTACCAAGGGTAGACTTTACTAATAATTGGGTTCACACGACCCATCACCATATCTTGCTCCAACCTTGAGCCTACCAAGGATCTTAACCTATCCTTAAACACTTCGAACGAAAAGTGTACCACAATTTATACAAACTATACTCTCGCAATCATCCAATTGCTTTGGTTTGTCAAATTTCACCTAGTCACTCATGTACCTAAGGGTTTCGCTTCAGTACCCTAAGTACAATGTAACCGTGACACAATCGGAGTCAAACACCATGCTAGTAGGTATAAGAGAGGCACCTAATGTCGCGTCATGTAGACTCCATTACCAACATACATCGAGGTCCAAACACTCGATCTTAAGGGTTCGAACCACTCGACGAACCTCACGGTTCATCAACTTTAACACGAGGGTGAACACGCTCTAACATCCGAACACCTAAGCCCACCCACAGGGCTTGGTAGAAACATTTTCCAAAACTAAGGAATGCTTGGTTGCACCAAGTCTTACGCCCTTCGCCCAACAATCAAAACGTCACCATAGGGTACTTCCATTAGGAACGTCACCCATGACGATAACATGCACAACACGATGCATTTAACATACTCCAACTCAACACGGCACATAATAAATAATCAATGGACATATTTATTAAAATGAAACGTACCTTAACGTCTCCTTGCCGCCCCCGTCCCTGCTAACTCAGGACATTCTGATTTACGATGTCCTTCTTCTTGGCAATTGAAACATACCGTGCCATCACCCTTTGGCACCGGACATTCCCAAGACTTGTGACCCCTCACGCCACAATTGTAACGCCTAGACGCACTAGAATCCGATATACCCGTCCGTATACCACCCGTGCTCACGCTCGGACCCTTAGACCTCTTACTTGGAGCACCATAAGAAATAACCCTTCTCTCACTTGAAGGTTCACCAACCTTCGATCGCGAATACGACTCGAAACCTCTAGCCGCGGCGAATAACTCCGTAAAAGATTTTACCTGAACTCTGCTAATCTTACTCTTCAAGTCATCATTCAAGGTTCGATAGAAATCTTGCATCAACAAATGATCATTCCCCAAATACTTCGGGCAAAAATGAGCCTTCGCTATAAAGGTCATCTTGAGAGTATTCAAGTCCAGAGAACCTTGTTGCAAATTTCGCAACTCATTACACATTTTCGACAAATCGGCTGAAGTTCGAAACTCCTCGAAGAATTCCTTCTTAAACTCATCCCACGATAACACCATAAACGTTTCACTACCGACAAGGTCAAACTTACCATCCAACCAATCCTTCGCCCTACCCCGTAACAAGCTAGTAGCGAGTCTCGTCTTCTTCTCGGGAGGGCATTCAATAGTGCGAAAACACCCTTCGACATCCGAGATCCAAGTTGTGCTCACTAAAGGATCCGGTTTCCCGTCATACATCGGGGTTTAGTCCTCATGAAGCTCTTAAGACAACGCTCTATTTCACCACTACTCCGAGATTCGGAATACTTCATATTCATTTCTTCCCGAAACGCACTCATTTGCTCCGCAACGGCGGCCGCAACTCTAGCGTTAAACTCTGCGTCGTTCGTCTCGATCCCGTTTCCCGTCGCCATTCTAAGGAATATAAAGCGATTAGATCACGAATGTATAAAGTTATACACACAACACCGCCCCATCTTGCTAAACACTCATCATACATCACTTGCTAGACACGATTTGCACCCGTAAGAAGGTTTGTAAGTCCTTATTACGTACACACGCCGTATCAACTCGTTAGTACAATGAACGCCTCGCTCGATGATATAACAAACACAAACAAAATTCTACGCGATACAAACACACGCGAGAATTATTATCACATCATAATAATATATTAATAATATCCGCATTACTAATATAAAAGTTAGTCCACCTACAAACATGGCACTAACTATAACCTATTCCAACTCGTAATCCTACAAGTCCCGCAACAATTATGCACACACAAAAGTCTAAGTCTAGGCACCTATCTCAAGTCACCTAAATCCCTTAGACCATGCTCTGATACCACTTGTAACAACCCAACCCGTTATCTAACCAAATACGTAAAATATTTTATTTATTTTTATTTTTACAAAGTTCAAGTTTACAGGCAAATGGAGCGCCGCTCCATATAGGGGCGCGCCGCTCCGATCCCTGCTGTCCCAAATGTCATTTTCCTGCAAAAAGATCTCTCGCTTCCCGACACTTTTAGACGAAACGCTTTTAACAACATTTAATAATAGTTAAAACTAACACGTTCCAATAATAAAACGAGTTTTACGACACCAGGCCCACATATGCCCAATTTGCCCTTTTTGTACAAAATACAAACTTCGACCACATGACTTTTAATACAAAATGAAGCCGAGCATGGAGATTGGGGATACGCTACCCAATCCTAATCAAAACCAAAAGCAAGTCTTCTAAGCAACTACGCAAGTCCACTAGTTCCCACGCTTACCCGAGCCACCGCATCCATGCAATCTATAAAAATGTAAACAACGAGAGGGTAAGCTAATGCTTAGTGAGTGAGAATATACTACATACATATATATACATAAAATGGACACGCCACACAAATAATCAAATAACGCATACCGAAACATCCAAGCATAAAGGCAAGCTAATCTAAGCATACCGTACGATCACTAAGCAACAAGCTAACAACATCAACAATGAGTAAGTTCACCAACGATAATGTAAACAAATGCCAATAAGCTACACCCGGAGGGTTAGCTACATCACAACAATACAACATTATACGTATACAATATTTAACATGCTAAACAATCACAAACACAATATGGTTAACCATAACACTATGGTGCTACCGGCTCGTGGTTCACACCATACGTAATCCTATGACACTACCGGCTCGTGGTTCACGTCACTACGCATTTGAGTCATACTCCTTTATAGTGCTACCGGCTCGTGGTTCACACTCGATGCTACCGGCTCGTGGTTCACATCTTTGTTTATAGTGCTACCGGCTCGTGGTTCACACTCGATGCTACCAGCTCGTGGTTCACATCCTTGTTTATAGTGCTACCGGCTCGTGGTTCACACTCGATGCTACCGGCTCGTGGTTCACATCTTTGTTTATAGTGCTACCGGCTCGTGGTTCACACTCGATGCTATGGTACTACCGGCTCGTGGTTCATACCATAACATTCACAAATAAATGCATTATATACATACATGCATAATTATTCCACTCACAATATTAACCCTTTGCCATTGGGGTTATATAATCCACATCACACGCCCATTGGATAACGTACACAGAAAGTGGGCACCTCATCAAAGGTGGTCAACCAAAATGCACAATCGTGCCAATTGGACCTATACACAAGTCCATCAATCCACCTATATGTGAAGTGAGCTCTATGACCGAGAACCACTTCACCCGACCCGCACCCATCCTACACATACATATGCATATAGGATATTAACACTCACCTTGAAGCCTTGATGGATGCCAAACCAAAATCCGTAATCGCCGATGGAATGTACCTATTCCATTTATCACAAATACAATAACACAATTAGGGTGGATTTACAAATCAACCCAAATTGACACTAGTGCAATTTTGACCCAAATGCTCTTCCAAGTACAAACCGCGCCCAAATTAACCAATAATCACTAACGCAAGTGAGAATGGTCCTAATAAACCAATTAGACCCAATCATAGGTGTTAAACACCTATCTTGCCCAAAATGACACTTAAACCCTAATTTTGACCCATAAGGAGTCAATATCGCGCCATTAGCAAGTTTTGACACCAAAACATATTTAACTCGATTTTATACTTCAACTTAATCCATTTTAAGTTTATAAACGTTATTACCTCAATAACTGAGTCATAATCATCAACAAACCCTAATTTTGACTCTAGTCAAACTTAGTCAACCACAAGAACCCTAATGGTCTCCAAAACATCAATAATCACTAATACTAGTGATTATACACCATTTACAAGTCTTAAACATGGTTAAATCATTAACCAACCCAAAACCCGCCAAATATCAAAATAGCAAGTTTCCATAAACCCTCTTCATCAACTAAATGGATTTTACAACAAATAAAACTCAAACCCTAACTTGAATATCAAATCTAACAAATGAAATTCGGAGTTTGAACTTACCAATACCGCCAAAATGATGCCGTTGACGAGATGAACAACTTTAATACTTGAGGTTTGACCCGAAACACTCTTC
This sequence comes from Rutidosis leptorrhynchoides, assembly GCF_046630445.1. Taxonomy (NCBI): domain Eukaryota; kingdom Viridiplantae; phylum Streptophyta; class Magnoliopsida; order Asterales; family Asteraceae; genus Rutidosis; species Rutidosis leptorrhynchoides. The sequence goes on along the minus strand of NC_092335.1, from coordinate 316,801,681 downwards.
TTCTTCTCCAATTAGAGCTCTCTCTCTCTAAATCTCTCCTCTCTCTCTAGGGTTTGAACATGAGAGTGTTGATGAATGAAATGTGATCCACAATGATCAATGGATCAGTTTTGATGACCCCAAACTGACCCCAAGTGAAAAGACCAAATTACCCCTCATTTAAACCCTTTAAAAATGCTAAAAATTGCATCAGATGCAATCGGAGTGCCGCTTCATAAGGTGGAGCGACGCTCCAACCTTCAGGTGTTGGCAGTCGAGGAGAAACAGTTTTCAGTAACTTGTTTTGGCCATAACTTTTCGACCGTAGCTCCGTTTTCGATGAATCAAATATCGTTGGAAACGTAATAAGATTTTATTTCCAATGGTAAGGCTTTGAAACATCAAATCAAACTTTATTTGGGGTTGAAAATATACGTACACACCTTGTTACTTCAGACAACGTCCAGTTTTCCTCGACGTTCGAGCAAGCAACACGTACATGCGTCGTACACTTCATACACGCATCGTACACCATAAATACATTATGCACCATAAATATTTGGGTCTTACATCTTTTATTTATGTTAAGAAAGCTTTGTTCTTCCCCGACAAGTTCCCCAATGCTGTTGATAGCAAGTGGGCTGCTTTTTCCCAAACAGTATAATGATCTTACTTCCGAAGATGCTAAGAGTGATCCTATTTTTGATAGAATTTATCGCCATCCTATCATACCTTTTACTCTCCCAGATTCTATATTGTTTAAGCTTGGAATGGCACCTTCATGAGAAAAAGGAAAAGCGATTCCTGTGTTTTTTTTTATGAGGAAAATGGTATGTCTTGATTACCCTAGGCTTTACTTTGTATTCTTTAAGCCTTTTTGTTGCATCTAACATTTTGTTGGCTTTTACAGAGATGTCTTTAAGGAATGTGATCAAATCTCTTGGAGTGAAGCAGATGACCGAAGCTATTGGAGCTTCGACTGTGAGAAAGGATTTTGGTTCTCCCACTTGCTCTAGGTTTATGTAGGTTGATTGCAAACTGGATAAAGTAGTCGAGTCAAGTATCCTCAGGGTTGAAGCTAGTGCCAAGGTTGTATTGGAGCATGAACCCATCGATGTCGACGCTGTACCTGATGTGTCCAGGAGTATTCTTGTCAGGGCGTCTAGGCGTCAGAAACCTGCGAGAAAAAGAAAAGAGATTGCTTCGGGATATCCTTTGAAAAAGGCTAAGTTTGCTCTTCAGGATGAAGATACTGAGGATGACATTCCTCTTGAAGGTTCTGGTGATAATGTCCCCTCAAGTATATTTTCATATTCTTATCTAGGCTTTTGAGTGCCCCTTGTTTTATTCTTATGCATTGCTTTTGTTCATAGGAAATCTCCCTGCTATTCCTCCGTTAGCTGCATGTTATTACATTCTGGATGAGATGGTTCCCCTCGAATTTGAGGATGCTTTAGCAGATACAATGAAGCTTATTAATGTGTATACTTCTCATTGTTATCGTTCTGTAATTAATGATCACATTGTCCTTTCTCGTTTGAAACAGAGTTCGCAAGATGTTGTATATTTGGAGAAGGAGGTGGGTGACCTTAAAAAGGCCAATGCTTCTGCCAAAGAGTCTGTGAAGAAGCTGCATGATCGATTGTTGATGAACACTTCATGGAAAGAGGAGGTTAAGTTTGCTAAGAGTGAGATCTTGAGTTTGCAAGAGAAACAGAAGCTTGACTACAGCAAGATTGCTGATCTAGAGGAGGAGAATAAGGTTCTTCATCAGGAAGCAAAGGATGCTACCTCAGCTTTAGCAGATCACAAGAAAAGGTTTGATGTTTTGAAGTCCGATTACTCCAGTGTTATTACCCAGGTTATTCCCCATGTTTGCAGGCAAATTATTCGTAGCAAAGAGTTGGGCGATTACATTGGTGATGTTGTGTTGGATGGTAAGTAGGAAGAGAAGTGCCACCTGTTGGGTGATTTGGAAAAACAGGGCAAGCTTGATTTGAATGACTATCCAGAGTATACAGATCAAGCGTCTACTCTTCTGGATGTTGCATGTGCTAGGTTTGTTAACATTGATCTTAATTATGTTTCTACTGTTGCTGCTCATCCTGATGCCAAACCCGTTGAACTCCTTGATTTAGTTGCCGAAGAGTAGCCTTTGGTGTAGTCGATTGTCTTTTGATCTTGCTCGTTGTGTTGAACTTTTATTCGTTCTACATACTTAGTTCAAGGTCTGTGTGCATGTGTTGTTTAAGGGCCTAGTTGCCTGTTGAACAATTCGTACTTTTTTGGGGGGGGGGGGGGAGGTTAATGCACTTCTATATGATGCTATCTTTTAGTTATTTTATTGTGTGCTTTTTATTAACTGAAATAGCAGGTGTTGATAGAGGATATTGGATTCTATGAGAGTCCAAGCATTCCCTTGAGTTTATTAGTAGCTCAATACTTTCGTAGATTTTGATATCATGCTTTTTTGAATGCAAGTGTTTTATGGGGCGATCCCGTTGACGCGTCTCTTGTAAAGTCATTAAGTATTCTTTTTTGAGAATCTTTCTTGACAACTTGGGTGTGACTCTTGGTTCACTTATGCATACATATTTTTAAAGTGTGTGAAGTATTCCTCTTGGAAAATCTTCGTAATAGCTTGAGTGTGCCCCTTGGGCCACCTTTGCATATATTTTTTAAGTCTATGAAGTATTCCTCTTTGGAATTCTTCGTAATAGCTTGGGTGTGCCTCTTGGGCCACCTTTGTGTTTGAGTATATTTTTTAAGTGTATGAAGCATTCAACCCCGGATCATCTTACAACATCTCAAGAACGTTGCTTCTTACGCGAATCATGCTTTTGAGTAAGCAAGTGTTCACTGAACTCTATATTGCCTACTCTAATCACAATCTAAATGGGCAGCTCTTCTCTGACGAATAAATGATTATTCGTACGTAGGTGCTATATCCTTGTTGTGACGTTAAGCACACATAACTACTTACCTTGTACCCTAGGGTTGATCAGATCCTAATACTAGGTTATAGCCACGTGAATAAGCGGAAAGGGTGTTCAGTAAATTAGACTTCTAAACCGTCAAGGTTTCAGCATAACAATAGCATAAGATTCAGATAAAGTATTCAACACGTAATAAACATTTGCAACAGATAGATAAGCATGTAAGATGAAAGCAACTTAAAGTAACAAGATAACTTTATTAAATTAAGGAAAGCGTTCACTGTTTATAGACGAGATCTGGACCATTACAAGTACTGACATCCTGTACACCGCTCCTATTACAATCTTCGGCGTTTGCGTCCGGGTACTTAATTTCCCGCTCGGAGGTGAGAAGGCCTTGAAAGCTCTAGTGAGAGAAAGTGTATTGTAGTGAGAGAGTGTAGAGAGGTGTGTTGAAAATGGATGACAAAAAGCCTTTAAATAGAAGTGAAAAATGCCTGCAAATGGCTGGCAGGCCGTTTGGCAGGCCGTTTGCAAGGCCCGTTTGACCAGGCTGCCCGTTTGTGATGCCCGTTTATCTGGGTCATTTGGTAGGCCGTTTTCCATAGTGGCATTCCATTTGGCATGCCGTTTGGCAAGCCATTTGGCCTACCTGTTTCCTGGATCGTAACTTGATTTCTTGTCTTTCACCATTTTTTCTCTAGAATCTTCGTTTTAGCTCCGATTCTCTTGATTCTTTTTTGCATCGTCTTCGTAATTAGTTAATCTACAAAAATAACCGAAAAAGTGATTATTTTGCCGACAAAGTTTGGAACTTTATGCTTTTGGGACTCAATATTGAGTGTAAAAACGTGACTTTTTAGCCGATATCAAATATCCCACACGAGCTTCTGCCGAGTTTTAGACACAAAAACATAAAAAATAAATAATACTCCTCTGTAATAGTAATAATATATATATATATATATATATATATATATATATATATATATATATATATATATATATATATATATATTATATAGTATAGTATAGTTTTATATTAGATTAGTTTTAGGTTATGCAAAGGTTATTTTACGGGTTTTAAAGTCGGAGCTCTGTCCGTGTAACACTACGCGATAAATAATCAATGTAAGCTATGTTCTCCTTTTTAAATTAATGTCTCGTACTTAAGTTATTATTATGCTTATTTAAGACGAAGTAATCATGATGTTGGGCTAAATACTAAAATTGGGTAATTGGGTTTTGTACCATAATTGGGGTTTGGACAAAAGAACGACATTTGTGGAAATTAGACTATGGGCTATTAATGAGCTTTATATTTTTTTAACGAAATGATAGTTTGTTAATTTTAATATAAATATTTTTAATTGGACGTACCTATAAATAACCATATACACTCGATCAGACACGATAGGCGGGGTATTTATATGTACGAATAATCGTTCATTTAACCGGACACGGGAATGAATTAATAGTCACTAGAATTATTAAAACAGGGGTGAAATTATATACAAGGACACTTGGTGTAATTGTTAACAAAGTATTAAAACCTTGGGTTACACGCAGTTGATATCCTGGTGTAATTATTAAACAAAGTATTAAAACCTTGTTACAGTTGAAGTCCCCAATTAGTTGGAATATTTGACTTCCGATATATGGATAATTTGACGAGGACACTCGCACTTTATATTTATGACTGATGGACTGTTATGGACAAAAACCAGACGGACATATTAAATAATCCAGGATAAAGAACAATTAACCCATGGGAATAAACTAAAATCAACACGTCAAATATCATGATTACGGAAGTTTAAATAAGCAAAATTCCTTTATTTCATATTTAATTGCACTTTTAATTATCGCATTTTTATTTACTATCATTTTATTTATTGCACTTTTAATTATTGCACTTAAATTATCGTCATTTATATTTTTCATTAGGTTTTAATTGTGACTTAAAATATAAAATTGACAAACCGGTCATTAAACGGTAAACCCCTTTTTATATTATTATTATATATAAAAATATATATTTTGTACAAATATAGTTGTTTAAAATATAGTGTAAAATAAGTCGTCTCCCTGTGGAACGAACCAGACTTACTAAAAACTATACTACTCTACGATTAGGTACACTGCCTATAGTGTTGTAGCAAGGTTTAGGTATATCCCATCTGTAAATAATTAAAACTTGTGTAATTTGTATCGCTTTTCGTATCAAAAATAATAATTATTTCGTATACGCCTCGCATAACATCAAGTTTTTGGCGCCGCTGCCTGGGAATTCCGAAGCGAAACGCTATATTTTTAATATACATTTGTGTAAATATTTTTATATATAGTTTTTAGAAAAACAATATAAAATCTATAAAAAAAGTAAAAAAAAAAAAAAACGAACGCGTTTAAACCTGCAAAATATTCTGAATCTGCAAACCTTCGCACTCGCAGAGCATCTTGGGCAGAAAGAATCCGCACTCGCGGAGCTTGGTCTGACAGCTCTGATCCAACCATTAATTACGGGATTAGGGTTTAATAATTTAATTTTTATTATTAGGGTTCGTATATTTAATTAGTTTATATTTTTAGTTTTAGTTTTATTTAGTAATTTTAAGTTTTAATATTATTATTAAATATATAGATTAATATTAATAATATAAAAATAATTTTTTTATAAAATCTTATTTTTATCTTTTTAAAATATTTCTTTTTAATATTTGTTTATTTTAATCGTTAATTCGTAATTTGTATATTTATCGTTCATAATTAGTTTTAAACTTAGTTTTTGTCGTAGTTACTTTTTTTTATTTCTAGATTTTTAAGCTTTGCCGTAAAATCCCTTAAGTGCTTTTTCTTTAGATTAAGATTTAGGTGCTTTAGAATTTTGCGACACTGTTTATAAATTTTAGTTCCTTTTAAGTTTCGACGCGCTACTTTCTTATTTTTATTTTTTTTCGACCTTTTTTTTTCGACGTTTTTCGATGCGCAATCTTTTTCTTTCTTATTTCTTGACGCTCTAGTTTTTAGGACTTAGAATTTTTTCTATTTCTCCTCTAAAATTTAAAAACGAAAAATTATTTTAAGCGGTTAAATTGATAGACATCCAAATTTTCTGCTTCGTAGTAATAGTTGGATTTGTTAGTGGCTGAGTTGTGAGCTTCCGATTTAAAGGGTTCTGGCTCCCTGCTGCATCTATTGGCTATTCGAAACGTGGGAAAAAGCAGAAAAGTCTATTAATTTGATAACTTATATAATTTTTATTTTTATAACTAATAGGATAATTAAGTAAATGCACCACATTGTAGCTAAAATTTGGTAATAAGCGGATTATGGAAAATCTCGAGAATATTTTGGAAACTCTTTATGACATTCGAAATCAATTTAATCAATACTCTCAAACGGATGATGATGACAATTCGTTCGGTCAATCTTGGATCACGAATGACTAAACAATAACTGGTTGTGAAATTTGTGGAGATTATCACTCAACATGGGAATGTTATTATTACGTTCCTATGGAAAATTACGCACCCACGGAACCTGAATGGAACGATTATGAAGAATACAATTCAAATTGGGATTATTCCCAAGAATATTTCCAAACTCAACAACCAGAAGACGAGGAAAATTATGTGTCTGAAAATCTTTTAGACAATATGAAAATCAAACTCGAAGAACTCGATGCTCAAAATGAACAAATGAGAGAGTTTGTAAATCGGCAAGCTGAAACTCTATCAGATTACACACCTGTTGATCTGAGGAGTATTGTGCAAGAAAATATCATATCATTGAATTTTGATGAATTCGAGAGCTCCGAAATCACCAATTATCCCGATGATACTTTTTATTCAGCTTTACCAATTTCACAACATATCGACACATTAGCCTCTACCGACGAAATCATCGATCCATCAAGGGATGAAGAAGAAGTAAGGGTGACAAATTGGTACTCTTGGGAAAATGATAACATTGAAAATTCTACCCCCGAGACCAAAATGTTGGGACCGATAAGTACCATTAATGAAGAAGAATTTGCTTCGATCCCGAAATTCACCATTCCACAACCTTCCAACCCAATATTCTCAATAGACGAGTCATCTACCGAAGATGAACTACAAGCTGTAATAGATACTGACACCTCAAATTTCACCCAATTGGGTAATAGAGGTGAAAACTTTGATTCAGAGAATAAACGGAAGGAAATGTTAGGAATTGTCTACCCTATAGAAATATGTATGTCGGTATATAACGATCCATTTGATCAAGAACCAGAAAAGAGACATATCCATTTACTAAAAGATAAACTTAAAAAAGAATTAAGTAGTGACGATCGGGTGGTTCTAAACATTAAACCCATTGATATATTATACACCACCCGAAATGTAAATAAGTGGCTCACTATTTTAATTCGTGGAACTTATTCTACCGACTTCACATGTCGTCAGCTAAGTATGGGGAAGTTTAACCCCACTTAACGTTAAATTAGGGGTTCGGGTTAGTGCATAACTCGTTAATAAAAATGCATGATGAGTTAGGGTAAAAGACGCATTTTCAAATATTAGTAAACAGTTCAGAAAAGCAGCCGTTTTTGAAGAAAAACATGTGTGATAAAACAAGAAGGAATGAACGATGAGGTGCACCATCTATCATTCGACGAGCTTTGAAATTACAAACTGGGTATTCTTAATCACTTTTCTACACTAATCACCCTCATGAATTTATAATAATAGTCTGATTTCATACAAATGAGGGCATTGCATGATCTCAAGTGTAGGGAAGGGTTATAAATTCTCTCGGGTTTATACTTGGCTTATTTTCAAAATTTTATGAAAATTTTAAATTTTTTTTAACTAAATGAATTCAAAATCATGTTTATACATATTTATGAACAATAAAACTAGGTGATAATACCGAAATTATTGTTACCCTAAAAAGTGGACATAAATTAAGAAACAACTAAAACGCTTGAATTTATTTATTAGAAATAAAAAGACGCATGAAAAAAGCCAAATGTGGGCAGAATGTACCAAGTTATTCAATTAAAAACTATCTATCACATGTTTCTGTAAAGTTATTGTAGGTGCTTTTGTTTTGGACTAAATTAACTGTTTTTACCCGATGAAAAAAAAGAAAAGATGGATCTACACGATGAATCAATTCCATCATTAAAAGGAAGTAAAGTCTTCCGAAAAAGACACGCGCTTCTTGATTTAGGTCAAGAAGTTGTCATCCAGACCAGCTGTAGGTTGACGAAAAATCTAGAAAAGTCATCTCTAAAATCAGCAGGAAATCCATTGACCTCAGCATCAAACAGGGTCGCCATGTGGTCAGACTTATCCTAACCATGAGAGGATCTGTCTTGTAAAATGGGGAGGGCGCCGTGCAAATTAGCTTAATAAGACTAATGAATCAGACCCCCAGAAAGGATAATCTCCTTAAAGATTAAAAAATCAGCATTTAAGCCTGATATTACTCAATCCTTGAGATTGACTTTAAAGATTGAGAATTACAAACTCATGGAATTCGATGATATCTAAACTCGAGCTTGAACGAGAAAATATTTTGATCAAATTACAAACCGATTTGTTTTCTGAAAACCTATTTTCAATGCGTTCATTACCATTGAACGTAAAATCCTAGGAATTCACCTGGAATTCATTAGGTCACCTGAACCAAATCGGGTGTCAACCGTAAGAACGGTGGTTGCATAGCATGGTCGAAGACAGGACCTTGTGCCAGACTGAAAAATCATCGAATGATCTTTACTATTGCTCCTACAAAGGATAGTAATAGCATCCGACATGTTTTTGGACCATAATCAAATGCATGTCATTAGACATTGCCCTAACAGTTGCTTGTTCAACGCTTTCCTGTACAACCGGACGGTAGTTTGCAGAAAGGTAATATACGGAGCAAGTATACTTGACGTGTTGCTTTCCTAATACAAGGTTAGCAAGTGGGTGACACAAAACCGCAAGTTTTGAGCTAAAATTTTAAAATCTGATACCCACAAAACCCACAAAAATATTTTGCAAACATCGGTGAAGGGTTATTTCGGAAAACTTATCTAGGGTAAAAGCTAGATTGAATTTTCAAAAGATCAAATATTTTCATAAAGATCCAATTTCCTTAAGGATCTAAATTTTTATAGTCATATGGGACTGTAAACCACATCGTTACTATCATTATTTATACCGCCGTATCAAAATCACTAATGTATAAAGTGTGAAGAATAAAGAAGTGATTCGTGTGATTTAATTTCAAGTTCTGTATTGCTTGAGGACAAGCAACGCTCAAGTGTGGGGATATTTGATAGTGCTCCAAATGAATATATATTTTGTAGCAATATCCTCCCAATATGTAAATTATTTAGTTGTAATTGTTCTATTTTAAGTTGTAATCGTTTATATTAAATAAGTGCGAAGACAAAAGGCGGAAACGACGATTTGAAGACGCAAATGACCAAAAAGCTCAAATGTACAAAATACAATCCAAGTGGTTCAATTTATTGATGAGAAACGTCTAAAAATGACAAAAGTACAAGTTGCAGAACGTAAAGTACAAGATATTAAATTATACGAAAGGACGTTCGAAAATCCGAAACCGGGACCTGAGACAACTATCAACGACCGACGCAACTGACTAAAAATTATGAGTCAACTATGCACAAGAATATAATATAATATTTAAATAATTATATAAATTATTTATATATTATATATATTTAAATAAAACGTCGACAAGCAAATGGCCAAAAATTTGTGAGCTGGATTTCGGACCTCCGCACTCGCGGAGCTCTGAAGGCTTAAACCTCCACGATCGCGGAGCACACCAGGATCAAAATTTCCTATAAATTCAATGAGCTTCTGCCGAGTTTTAGACACAAAAACATAAAAAATAAATAATACTCCTCTGTAATAATATATATATATATATATATATATATATATATATATATATATATATATATATATATATATATATAATATATAGTATAGTATAGTTTTATATTAGATTTGTTTTGGGTTATGCAAAGGTTATTTTACGGGTTTTAAAGTCGGAGCTCTGTCCGTGTAACACTACGCGATAAATAATCAATGTAAGCTATGTTCTCCTTTTTAAATTAATGTCTCGTACTTAAGTTATTATTATGCTTATTTAAGATGAAGTAATCATGATGTTGGGCTAAATACTAAAATTGGGTAATTGGGTTTTGTACCATAATTGGGGTTTGGACAAAAGAACGACACTTGTGGAAATTAGACTATGGGCTATTAATGGGCTTTATATTTGTTTAACTAAATGATAGTTTGTTAATTTTAATATAAAGATTTACAATTGGACGTACCTATAAATAACCATATACACTCGATCAGACACCATGGGCGGGGTATTTATATGTACGAATAATCGTTCATTTAACCGGACACGGGAATGAATTAATAGTCACTAGAATTATTAAAACATGGGTGAACTTATATACAAGGACACTTGGTGTAATTGTTAACAAAGTATTAAAACCTTGGGTTACACGCAGTTGATATCCTGGTGTAATTATTAAACAAAGTATTAAAACCTTGTTACAGTTTAAGTCCCCAATTAGTTGGAATATTTGACTTCCGATATAAGGATAGTTTGACGAGGACACTCGCACTTTATATTTATGACTGATGGACTGTTATGGACAAAAACCAGACGGACATATTAAATAATCCAGGACAAAGAATAATTAACCCATGGGAATAAACTAAAATCAACACGTCAAACATCATGATTACGGAAGTTTAAATAAGCATAATTCCTTTATTTCATATTTAATTGCACTTTTAATTATCGCATTTTTATTTACTATTATTTTATTTATTGCACTTTTAATTATCGCACTTAAATTATCGTCATGTATATTTTTCATTAGGTTTTAATTGTGACTTAAAATATAAAATCGACAAACCGGTCACTAAACGGTAAACCCCCTTTTATATTATTATTATATATAAATATATATATTTTGTACAAATATAGTTGTTTAAAATATAGTGTAAAATAAGTTGTCTCCCTGTGGAACGAACCGGACTTACTAAAAACTATACTACTCTACGATTAGGTACACTGCCTATAGTGTTGTAGCAAGGTTAGGTATATCCCATCTGTAAATAATTAAAACTTGTGTAATTTGTATCGCTTTTTGTACCAAAAATAATAACTATTTCGTATACGCCTCGCATAACATCAAGTTTTTGGCGCCGCTGCCAGGGAACGCCGAAGCGAAACGCTATATTTTTAATATACATTTGTGTAAATATTTTTATATATAGTTTTTAGAAAAACAATATAAAATCTATAAAAAAAGTAAAAAAAAAAAAACGAATGCGTTTAAACCTGCAAAATATTCTGAATCTGCATACCTTCGCACTCGCGGAGCATCTTGGGCAGAAAGAATCCGCACTCACGGAGCTTGGTCTGACAGCTCTGATCCAACCATTAATTACGGGATTAGGGTTTAATAATTTAATTTTTATTATTAGGGTTTGTATATTTAATTAGTTTATATTTAATTAGTTTTAGTTCTATTTAGTAATTTTAAGTTTTAATATTATTATTAAATATATAGATTAATATTAATAATATAAAAATAATTTTTTTATAAAATCTTATTTTTTTCTTTTTAAAATATTTCTTTTTAATATTTGTTTCTTTTAATCGTTAATTCGTAATTTGTATATTTATCGTTCATAATTAGTTTTAAACTTAGTTTTTGCCGTAGTTATTTTTTTTTTATTTCTAGATTTTTAAGCTTTGCCGTAAAATCCCTTAAGTGCTTTTTCTTTAGATTAAGATTTAGGTGCTTCAGAATTTTGCGACGCTGTTTATAAATTTTAGTTCCTTTTAAGTTTTGACGCGCTACTTTCTTATTTTTATTGTTTTTCGACCTTTTTTTTCGACGTTTTTCGACGCGCAATCTTTTTCTTTCTTATTTCTTGACGCTCTAGTTTTTAGGACTTAGAATTTTTTCTATTTCTCCTCTAAAATTTTAAAACGAAAACTTATTTTAAGCGGTTAAATTGATAGACATCCAAATTTTCTGCTTCGTAGTAATAGTTGGATTTGTTAGTGGCTGAGTTGTGAGCTTCCGATTTAAAGGGTTCTGGCTCCCTGCTGCATCTATTGGCTATTCGAAACGTGGGCAAAAGCAGAAAAGTCTATTAATTTGATAACTTATATAATTTTTATTTTTATAACTAATAGGATAATTAAGTAAATGCACCACATTGTAGCTAAAATTTGGTAATAAGCGCATTATGGAAAATCTCGAGAATATTTTGGAAACTCTTTATGACATCCGAAATCAAATTAATCAATACTCTCAAACAGATGTTGATGACAATTCGTTCGGGCAATCTTGGATCACGAATGACTAAACAATAATTGGTTGTGAAATTTGTGGAGATTATCACTCAACATGGGAATGTTATTATTACGTTTCTATGGAAAATTACGCACCTACGGAACCTGAATGGAACGATTATGAAGAATACAATTCAAATTGGGATTATTCCCAAGAATATTTCCAAACTCAACAACCAGAAGACGAGGAAAATTATGTGTCTGAAAATCTTTTAGACAATATGAAAATCAAACTCGAAGAACTCGATGCTCAAAATGAACAAATGAGAGAGTTTGTAAATCGGCAAGCTGAAACTCTATCAGATTACACACCTGTTGATCTGAGGAGTATTGTGCAAGAAAATATCATATCATTGAATTTTGATGAATTCGAGAGCTCCGAAATTACCAATTATCCCGATGATACTTTTTATTCAGCTTTACCAATTTCACAACATATCGACACATTAGTCTCTACCGACGAAATCATCGATCCATCAAGGGATGAAGAAGAAGTAAGGGTGACAAATTGGTACTCTTGGGAAAATGATAACATTGAAAATTCTACCCCCGAGACCAAAATGGTGGGACCGATAAGTACCATTAATGAAGAAGAATTTGCTTCGATCTCGAAATTCACCATTCCACAACCTTCCAACCCAATATTCTCAATAGACGAGTCATCTACCAAAGATGAACTACAAGCTATAATAGATATTGACACCTCAAATTTCACCCAATTGGGTAATAGAGGTGAAAACTTTGATTCAGAGAATAAACGGAAGGAAATGTTAGGAATTGTCCACCCTATAAAAATATGTATGTCGGTATATAACGATCCATTTGATCAAGAACCAGAAAAGAGACATATCCATTTACTAAAAGCTAAACTTAAAAAAGAATTAAGTAGTGAAGATCGGGTGGTTCTAAACATTAAACCCATTGATATATTATACACCACCCGAAATGTAAATAAGTGGCTCACTATTTTAATTCGTGAAACTTATTCTACTGACTTCACATGTCGTCAGCTAAGTGTGGGGAAGTCTAACCCCACTTAATGTTAAATTAGGGGTTCGGGTTAGTGCATAACTCGTTAATAAAAATGCATGATGAGTTAGGGTAAAAGACGCATTTTCAAATATTAGTAAACAGTTCAGAAAAGTAGCCGTTTTTGAAGAAAAACATGTGTGATAAAACAAGAAGGAATGAACGATGAGGTGCACCATCTATCATTCGACGAGCTTTGAAATTACAAACTGGGTATTCTTAATCACTTTTCTACACTAATCACCCTCATGAATTTATAATAATAGTCTGATTTCATACAAATGAGGGCATTGCATGATCTCAAGTGTGGGGAAGGGTTATAAATTCTCTCGGGTTTATACTTGGCTTATTTTTAAAATTTTTTAACTAAATGAATTCAAAATCATGTTTATACATATTTATGAACAATAAAACTAGGTGATAATACCGAAATTATTGTTACCCTAAAAAGAGGACATAAATTAAGAAACAACTAAAACGCTTGAATTTATTTATTAGAAATAAAAAGACGCATGAAAAAAGCCAAATGTGGGCAGAATGTACCAAGTTATTCAATTAAAAACTATCTATCACATGTTTCTGTAAAGTTATTGCAGGTGCTTTTGTTTTGGACTAAATTAACTGTTTTTACCCGATGAAAAAAAGAAAAGATGGATCTACACGATGAATCAATTCCATCATTAAAAGGAATTAAAGTCTTCCGAAAAAGACACGCGCTTCTTGATTTAGGTCAAGAAGTTGTCATCCAGACCAGCTGTAGGTTGACGAAAAATCTAGAAAAGTCATCTCTAAAATCAGCAAGAAATCCATTGACCTCAGCATCAAACAGGGTCGCCATGTGGTCAGACTTATCCTAACCATGAGAGGATCTGTCTTGTAAAATGGGGAGGGCGCCGTGTAAATTAGCTTGATAAGACTAATGAATCAGACCCCCAGAAAGGATAATCTCCTTAAAGATTAAAAAATCAGCATTTAAGCATGATATTACTCAATCCTTGAGATTGACTTTAAAGATTGAGAATTACAAACTCATGGAATACGATGATATCTAAACTCGAGCTTGAACGAGAAAATATTTTGATCAAATTACAAACCGATTTGTTTTCTGAAAACCTATTTTCAATGCGTTCATTACCATTGAACGTAAAATCCTAGGAATTCACCTGGAATTCATTAGGTCACCTGAACCAAATCGGGTGTCAACCGTAAGAACGGTGGTTGCATAGCATGGTCGAAGACAGGACCTTATGCCAGACCGAAAAATCATTGGATGATCTTTACTATTGCTCCTACAAAGGGTAGTAATAGCATCCGACACGTTTTTGGACCATAATCAAATGCTTGTCATTAGACATTGCCTTAACAGTTGCTTGTTTAACGCTTTCCTTTACAACCGGATGATAGTTTGCCGAAAGGTAATATACGGAGCAAGTATACTGGACGTGTTGCTTTCCTAATACAAGGTTAGCAAGTGGGTGACACAAAACCGCAAGTTTTGAGCTAAAATTTTAAAATCTGATACCCACAAAACCCACAAAAATATTTTGCAAACACCGGCGAAGGGTTATTCCGGAAAACTTATCTAGGGTAAAAGCTAGATTAAATTTTCAAAAGATCAAATGTTTTCATAAAGATCCAATTTCCTTAAGGATCTAAATTTTTATAGTCATGTGGGACTGTAAACCACACCGTTACTATCATTGTTTATACCGCCGTATCAAAATCACTAATGTATAAAGTGTGAAGAATAAAGAAGTGATTCGTGTGATTTAATTTCAAGTTCTGTATTGCTTGAGGACAAGCAACGCTCAAGTATGGGGATATTTGATAGTGCTCCAAATGAATATATATTTTGTAGCAATATCCTCCCAATATGTAAATTATTTAGTTGTAATTATTCTATTTTAAGTTGTAATCGTTTATATTAAATAAGTGCGAAGACAAAGGTGAAAACGACGATTTGAAGACGCAAATGACCAAAAAGCTCAAATGTACAAAATACAATCCTAGTGGTTCAATTTATTGATGAGAAACGTCTAAAAATGACAAAAGTACATGTTGCGGAACGCAAAGTACAAGATATTAAATTATACGAAAGGACGTTCGAAAATCCGGAACCGGGACCTGAGACAACTATCAACGCCCGACGCAACGGACTAAAAATTATGAGTCAACTATGCACAAGAATATAATATAATATTTAAATAATTATATAAATTATTTATATATTATATATATTTAAATAAAACGTCGACAAGCAAATGGCCAAAAATTTGTGAGCTGGATTTCGGGCCTCCGCACTCGCGGAGCTCTGAAGGCTTAAACCTCCATGATCGCGGAGCACACCAGGATCAAAATTTCCTATAAATTCAACGAGCTTCTGCCGAGTTTTAGACACAAAAACATAAAAAATAAATAATACTCCTCTGTAATAATAATAATATATATATATATATATATATATATATATATATATATATATATATATATATATATATATATATATTATATATATAGTATAGTATAGTTTTATATTAGAGTAGTTTTGGGTTATGCAAAGGTTATTTTACGGGTTTTAAAGTCGGAGCTCTGTCCGTGTAACACTACGCGATAAATAATCAATGTAAGCTATGTTCTCCTTTTTAAATTAATGTCTCGTACTTAAGTTATTATTATGCTTATTTAAGACGAAGTAATCATGATGTTGGGCTAAATACTAAAATTGGGTAATTGGGTTTTGTACCATAATTGGGGTTTGGACAAAAGAACGACACTTGTGGAAATTAGACTATGGGCTATTAATGGGCTTTATATTTGTTTAACTAAATGATAGTTTGTTAATTTTAATATAAAGATTTACAATTAGACGTACCTATAAATAACCATATACACTCGGTTAGACACGATGGGCGGGGTATTTAAATGTACGAATAATCGTTCATTTAACCGGACACGGGAATGAATTAATAGTAACTAGAATTATTAAAACAGGGGTGAAATTATATACAAGGACACTTTGTGTAATTGTTAACAAAGTATTAAAACCTTAGGTTACACGCAGTTGATATCCTGGTGTAATTATTAAACAAAGTATTAAAACCTTGTTACAGTTTAAGTCCCCAATTAGTTGGAATATTTGACTTCCGATATAAGGATAATTTGACGAGGACACTCGCACTTTATATTTATGACTGATGGACTGTTATGGACAAAAACAAGACGGACATATTAAATAATCCAGGACAAAGAACAATTAACCCGTGGGAATAAACTAAAATCAACACGTCAAACATCATGATTACGGAAGTTTAAATATGAATAATTCCTTTATTTCATATTTAATTGCACTTTTAATTATCGCATTTTTATTTACTATCATTTTATTTATTGCACTTTTAATTATCGCACTTAAATTATCGTCATTTATATTTTTCATTAGATTTTAATTGTGACTTAAAATATAAAATCGACAAACCGGTCATTAAACGGTAAACCCCCTTTTATATTATTATTATATATAAAAATATATATTTTGTACAAATATAGTTGTTTAAAATATAGTGTAAAATAAGTCGTCTCCCTGTGGAACGAACCGGACTTACTAAAAACTATACTACTCTACGATTAGGTACACTACCTATAGTGTTGTAGCAAAGTTTAGGTATATCCCATCTGTAAATAATTAAAACTTGTGTAATTTGTATCGTTTTTCGTATAAAAAATAATAACTATTTCGTATACCCCTCGCATAACATCAGGGATACACGCATAACAACACCATTTTTATACAAGAAAAATGGATTAAAGAGCACAAAAGATAATAAAATTTGACAGTTTTCAGTGTTTGTCACCCAGCGTACAGCAGGCCGCCCAGCGTACGGCAGGCCACCCAACATAAAGCGTAAGCCCTGTAGGCAGCTTCTATGCTTAAGCCCTTTAACTCAGTGCGTGGACGACACGCAGCACACGCCACCGATCTTCATGATATTTCGTGTAACAGAACCACTCATTAATTGACACGTGTATCCCAAAAATTTCGGGCATTCTTCGCCTATAAATAGACCCCCTGGGTCACTACATTTGACATTTGAACTTCAGTCAGAGAGAAGTACACTTTCTCTCTCACACAGTTCTTTCTCACTCTAAACGCACATTAGCCGCTTAGCAACAATCCGCTAGACGGATCAATTACAGATTGATTCCCAGATTGATTGAGGCCACCCCACGGATCTCTCATCTATTTTCTGGGTCTGCAGAGATTATTTCTCGAGGGAAAACAACAATCAACATCATACACCACAAGTTGAGCTGCTATTGTCTTGTACTGGTACCTTACAGCCGCTATACCGAAAATTGTACCAACAAATGGCACCACCCATTCTAAAGGATCACTCGACTCTCAAAAACACCAAAAGACGTAATAGTAAGATGATACCTATTGAAGCAAACATGATACACTCATGGCAAGCCGAAAAACGGAGAAAAGCAGAAGCATTAAAAGATTGGAAACAGGAATTGATTGCTTTTCCTTCCATGTTTAATACCAATCCATCTGATGCTCCTGTCGTAATTGAAGCTCGAATAGCAAATTATGTTGTTGGAGGAATATATACTGATACGGGAGCAGGAGCAGATATTATGTATGAGCATTGTTATGTACAATTACCGGACAGAGTTAAGGAGAAGTTAAAAGACACATTTGTTCCCTTAGCAAGTTTTTCTAACGATCCGTCATGTTCAGAGGGAAGCATAGTCTTAGAAGTAGTATTGGGAAAAACACCATTTAAAAGAACTGCTCATATCGAGTTTTTAGTTGTCAAAGCGAATTCACAGTATAATGTCATTTTAAGACGATCAGCTATGATGACATTTGGAGCTGTGACGTCAACGTTACACGGAATGATGAAATTTCCCACACCGGTTGGCATTGCCACGCTATACGCTGAACGGAGAAGAGCAATAGAATGTGTACAGATAAACAAAACAGCTGTTAATCCAATTGTTCATGAAGATGAGTCAGTATCACCAAATCCAGAGTTTCCAGATCAGAAAATCCTTATTGGAAACACAATAGCAAAAGAAACAAAGGAAAAGCTTTATAAAATTTTAGCAACCTAGATGTTTTTGCGTGGCGAGATTCTGATATGACTGGAGTACCACATCATATAGCTGAACATAAGCTTGGTGTAAATCCAAATATCCCACCAGTATGTCAAAAGAAAAGAGGTATGGCTCCCGATCGAACAAAATTTCTCAGGGACGAAGTTAAAAAATTAGTGGAGGCTGAGATATTAAGGGAAGTAAAATACCAGACATGGGTAGCAAATCTAGTGATGGTTAGAAAACTAGATAATTCATGGAGGATGTGTGTCGATTTCACAGATATAAATAAAGCATGTCCAAAAGAGAACTATCTTTTACCAGAAATAGATTGGAAAGTAGAGTCCGTCAGCGGATATCAATTTAAATCTTTTTTGGATACATTCAAGGGATATCATCAAATCCCAATGGAAATACGGGATCAAGATAAAACAGCATTCCACACACCAGATGGAATTTTTTCTACATCAGAATGCCTTTTGGATTAAAGAATGCAGGGGCAACTTATCAGCGTGTAATTGATAAAGCGTTTAAAGATCAAATAGGCAGGAATGTAGAAGCCTATGTTGATCATATTTTTATCATGAGTCATACAGAAGACAGTATGCTCAGAGATACTCTTGAAACATTTGAGTCATTACGAAGGGTCAATATGAAGTTGAATCCCAAGAAGTGCACTTTTGGTGTGGAAGAAGGAAAATTTTTAGGTCATATTGTTACAGAGAGAGGAATCAAGGCTAACCCAAAAAAGATTCAAGCAATTGAAAATATGGTATCTCCAAAAACAAAGAAAGAAGTGCAGAGTTTGAATGGAAGACTGGCAGCTCTAACAAGGTTTTTATCTAGAGCAACAGATCGATCGGTACCATTTATGAAGGTCTTAAAAAGTTGTTTGAACAAAAGGATTTTATATGGACAGAAGAAGCTGAGCCAGATTTTCAGGATATTAAGCAACTTTTAAAGGAATTACCTACCTTAACTGCCCCAATAGTAGGGGAAACGCTAATTTTGTACTTGGCAGCATCTACAAAAGCCATTAGATCAGTTTTAACCACAGAACGGAATGGCGTACAAATGCCAATATACTTTGTCAGTAAGATATTGCAACAAAGTGAAGTTAACTATCCGCCAATTGAGAAATTGGTGTATACTTTAACTCACACAGCTAGGCGACTCAGACGTTATTTTCAGGCACATTTAATTCTCGTCCTGACAGATCAGCCAAAGCAGATTTTGAAAAATCCAGAATCGTCAGGACGTCTAGCAAAATGGGCAATTGAATTGGGAGATTATGAAATAAATTTCTCACCACGACATGCAGTTAAAGGTCAAATTTTAGCAAATTTTCTATTAGAAACAACAGAAAAAATAGATTATTTGTAAGATGTTAAAAACAGTAATTACGTGTGAGAATTACACACTGATGGTGCATAAAGTGAGGAAGGAGTTGGTGTAGGATTAGTGCTTACCAGTCCAGAAGGGGAAGAACATACATATGCACGAAAGTTTTGTTTTTATGCATCCAACAATGAAGCAGAATATGAGGCACTGCTATCCGGCCTCCGCATAGCGTCTGAGATGGGAATAAAACATCTGCGTGCATATGTAGGCTCTCAGATTGTAGCACAACAAGTTAATGGAGTATTTGAAGCAAAGAATGTCTCTATGAAACAGTATTTTCAATTAATTGAGAAAATTTCAAAAAATTTTGAAACATTGGAAGTTGTGCAAATATCGAGAAATAAAAATAAAAAGGCAGATGTTTTGAGCAAGTTAGCAATGCTAACATTTGATCATTTGCACAAGAAGGTTTTGGTAGAGGTTTTAAAAGACAAATCCATTGATGAAAAAGTAGTAGTGGCAACAGTTGAAGAAGGGGGACCGTGTTGGATGACTCCTTATATGAAATATTTGTAGGACGGAACACTGCCAATCGATGTCACAGAAGCAAGACGGATAAAGGTAAGTGCTCCGCTTTACATCCTGAAAAATGGGGTGCTTTATAGAAAATCCTTCAGTGGTCCAAATTTAAGGTGTTTAACAACAAGCAATAGATGTCGTAAGAGAGATGCATGAAGGTTTATGTGCACAACATTCTGGTTATAGAACTGTGGTTGGATGGATAATGCGACAAGGGTATTATTGGCAATCAATTTACAAAGATACAACAGAGGTAATCAAAACATGTGATGCCTGTCAGCGGCATGAAAGCGTCCAACGTCTACCCAAGTATGATTTAATCTCAGTATCATCTGCATGGCCATTTTGTAAATGGGCAATTGATATAGTAGGGCCATTTCCAAGAAGTGTGAGAAATGCAAAGTTCTTAGTTGTTGCAATCGATTTCTTCAGCAAGTGGGTTGAAGCAAAGGTGTTGGCTCGGAAAACTGGAGAAAATATAAAGAAGTTTGTGTGGAACGATATTGTGTGTAGATATGGGTTACCAAATGAAATTGTCAGTGACAACGGTAAGCAGTTTGCAGATAATCCGTTCAGAAGTTGGTGTAAAGAGTTAAACATTAAACAAACATTTACCTCAGTTGCTCACCCACAAGCCAATGGGCAAGTCGAGGTAACAAACAAAGAAATTGTAGCTGGCATAAAGGCTAGGTTGGGTTTGAGTCAGACTAAATGGGTAGATGAAGTGCCATATGTTTTGTGGGCTCACCGCACAATGCCAAAATGGAGCACGGGTGAAACGCCATTCAGTTTGGTATATGGCACTGAGGCAGTAATACCAGCTGAAATCCGTGTTCCAACACAAAGGGTTTTGGCATTTGATATTGAAAATAATTCATCCATCTTGCGTGAAAACTTGAATCTATTGGAAGAAAGGAGAATCATGGCCGCCATCTGTCAAGCGGATGTAAAGCAGCGAATGGCAAAATATTACAACAAGCGAGTCAGATATGTGCAATTCAAGGAAGGAGATTTAGTATTGAGAGATAATGAAGCAAGTAGACAGGAAAAACAAAGGAAGTTAGGGCCACGCTGGGAGGGTCCATATAAAGTTGTAAAGGCACATCCTAATGGATCATATACCCTCGCAGCGCCCTGCGGTGAAGAAATTCAAAGAACATGGAATGCAACGAGCTTAAAGAAATTTTATGCGTAGTATTGCATGTTCAAATAGCCTGATCAACTATTTAGAATATGAGATGCAAACATAAATGTAGAAATTTCTTTATTGAAATAAGAATTCGGATAAATTTCTTATATCATACTATTCATAATCTTTTATCCGGCCAAGGTTTTTTATCAGATGTCACAAAGCTGTGTGTCATCCCTGCTTGCAAAAGAGAAGTTTTTCCTCGGTGGCAGAAGTTCAATCATAAACAAAAGATTGAAATGGCAGCGGATAACGTAGAAATCCACTGAACTTTCAGACAATAGAATGTGTCTACGACTGTCATGACGTAAAAATAATGCAAACAGTATATGACTAGTCATCATTTTTTGATTGTTTAAATCAAACATATAAAGCTTTAGCAAAATTAACAACAAAGTAAAAACATATATAATATACATCAACAGATAATACAGCCAATGCAGATTATAATTTCAAATTTAAAACATCGTCTGTAATGCCCCGTACAAAATCGTCATGTACAAATCATCAACAACAGGATCATTACAAGGTCAAACACTATATGCTTTTTCAAAACAAGTTTGCATTCATGATAATAGGTAACGTAATAACCAACGTCAAATGTTTTACAACCAAAAGTATGCTTCTATGAACGGAAGCAAGTAATAATAGTATGTGACCCTTAGGTCGTTACAAATCATTGTTCAAAAGTAATAAAGTTTGAATATAAGATAAAATGTTTCTTGCGGTAACATCTCTAATAAGGCAGCGGGTGGCTAATCAGCAAGACTAGTACAACAGCGGGAGCAAGCAACCTTAAGCACCTGAGAAAAACATGCTTAAAAATGTCAACAAGAATGTTGGTGAGCTATAGTTTAAGTATAACAGTAATGTAAGGTAGGCCACGAGATTTCAGTGCTTCAACAGCGTTTCAAAACAGTATGAAAAGTATATGTATAACCGTGGGCACTTGGTAACTAACTTAACGTTTATCACCCCCTAAAAGTACACTTGGCGAGTGCGTATGTTTACGAAGTATTAAACACCCATTAAATGCTAGCGCTACTAGCCCGAGTGGGAATGTCAAACCCTATGGATCCATATCTAAGATTCGCGTTCACCGGTTTAAAGACCAATGACTAAACGTTACCGAGCTAAGGGAAAAGTTTATGTCGTTGTATAATCCACACATATATAAAGTTTAAGTACTCGTGCCTAGTATGTAAAACGTAAAATGTGCATGTATTCTCAGTTCCCAAAATAGTAAAAATAAAAAGGGATGCTATAACTGACAGTGGTTAAGTAGTATAAAGTTGACACGGGAAAGGTAAGCAAGTATGTTTGTCCAAAAAGGTCCTCAACCTAAGTCAAAAGTTATTAAGTCATTAAATCGTCCCAATAGGTTTATAATTATGTAAATTAGGTCTTAAGTATCATCATCATTCATCATTTAACAAAAAGTGTAAAGTAAGTTTCAAGTAAAGACTAGGGTTTGAAACAAAGGCTGACTTCGTTCAGTCGTCACGACATCTATACAAACTGAAATGAGGTAAGACCATTGGTCATGGCTCCGTATATGAGTCCCCTAGGTACTGACCAATTTCCAGAACCAAACTTGTCTTCGTTTGACCGTGGTGACGGTTTAAGTGCGAGTAGGTCAGAAATTTCAGCACAACGTTAATAGGGTGTAGTGACTTTCGGGAGGCCATAGATCCTAAGACGTAACTCGGATTAAGATGAGATCTAAACGGAAAATAATATACTCGAACCGAAATAACTGAAAATCATCTTTCTAGTAACCCAGGTATTCTGATCAGACCCGAAAAACAGTAGGTTAAGTGTTCCAGTGGGTTCTTGGTGCTCGATGCTCATCACGGTTCTCATCCTTGATGCATATAGCTTCAAGTGTACAACTCGTTGATGTGTTTGCATCATCTTAACCAAGGTTTGACCATCATAACACAAGTGCAAGTCTAAGATATGTAGCACAACTCAATTAAGGGTTGCATGAAGGTTGATGTAACGACCCAACCCGTTAACCATCCGAAAACGTGCCACAAAAAAAAAAAAAAAATATTTCTGAAACAGTTAATCTGGACGGCGTCCAAAAGCTTGGACGGCGTCCAGCTCTTAAGACTGGGATGGCGTCCAGACATCTGGGACGGCGTCCAGATGTACTAAAACATTCTGATCAGTTTTTCGAACTCACGCGGGCGAAAACCCGCTTCCCGACACTTTTAAACCAAAACACTTTCACAATATATTACAATAGTTTAAACTAAGAGTTTTTCACAATAAAAACCGAGTTTTACGACACCAGGCCCACATCGACCCAAAATACCATAAGTGACTATTTTGACCCATTAGTTTATACAAAAACATAGACCGAGCATGGGATTGGGGACACGCTACCCAATCCTAATCAAATCCAAAAGTAAGTATTCTAAAGCAACTACGCAAGTCCACTAGTCCCCACGCTTACCCGAGCCACCGCATCCATGCAATCTATAAAAATGTAAACAACGAGAGGGTAAGCTAACGCTTAGTGAATGATAATATACTACATACATATATATGTATAAAATAGACACGCCACACAAATATCAAATACCGCATACCAAAGCATCCAAGTATAAGGCAAGCTAAGCTAAGCATACCGTAGTCACTAAGCAACAAGCTATAGATATATCAACAAATATAAGTTCACCAACGACGATGTGAACAACGCCAAGAAGCTACACCCGGAGGGTTAGCTACATCACGACAATAAAACAATATATATATATATATATATATATATATAACAATATATAAACGAATAAGGTTAACCCCTTAACCCATTACCGAATACCAAACACCACAATGAAGATTGGCCGAACAACCCGAGCCTTAGTGAATTCGCACAACCCGATATTCACTTCTTCACCAATTCAACAACCGAGGTTGGCCGAACTACCCGAGCCTTAGTGAATTCGCACAACCCGAGATTCACTACCTCATCACAAGATGACCGAACAACCCGAGTCATCATGAATCCGCACTACCCGAGATTCACTTCTCAACATCAAACCTACGGTCACGGGATTATAAAATCCACCACATCGGGGTTATCCACATCACAACAATATCAACCCTTCGCCTTTGGGGTTATAACATCCAAATCAAAACCACGTGTGATAACGTACACACAACGTGTACCTGGCCAAAGGTAAACAACTAAAATGCACAACCGTGCCAATTGGACCTATACACAAGTCCATCAAAACCACCTATATGTGAAGTGAGCTCTATAACCGAGAACCACTTCACCCGACCCGCACCCATCCTACACATACATATGCACATAGGATATTAACACTCACCTCGTCGCCTTGATGAATGCTTCCAAATAATCCGCAACGAGCCAATGGAAAGTACCTATTCCATTATCACAAATACAATAACACGATTAGGGTTGACTTACAAACCAACCCATATGACACTTAGTGCAATTTCGACCCAAATGCACTTCCAAGTACAAACCGTGCCCAAAACTAACCAATAATCACTAACACGAGTGAAAATGGTCCTAACACACCAATTAAACCCGAACACAAGTGTTAAACACGTATCATACCCATTTTGACACCAAAACCCTAATTTTGACCCATTTCAAAATTAGTTAACCAAACTCACCCAAAAGAGTTTCACCACTTCCATAATCACTAAACCTAGTGATTAAACTCAAGATCAAACCCTAAACAACGCTAAAACGTCAACCAACCTAAAACCCGCCAAGTGACAAGATTAACAAGTCTCCATGAACCTATTTCATCATCTAAAAGAGTTGTACAACAAACTAGCTCAAAACCCTAAATTGAATATCAAATCTAAACAATGAAATTCGGAGTTTGAGCTTACCAATACCACCACAACGTAGCTAGGAGCGAGATGAACAACTTTAGAACCCGAGCTTTGGCGATAAACCGACTCCTTCTTCTTCAAATCAACCTCTCTCTCTCTAAACCCTTCCTCTCTCTCTCTAGATGCAAGTGTGTGAGTGAAAAGAGGTGAAATGGGGATAAGATAGCCCATGGGTCAGTTTTGTGGCTCTCAAACCGACCCTCAAGTGAAAATACCGAAATACCCCTCTAAATATCTTAAAGTAAAACAGCTGGCCTGTCAGACACCTTGGACGGCGTCCCAATCTTCTACGCTGGACGGCGTCCCACTCTTCTACGCTGGACGGCGTCCCGATTCTTGGACGGCGTCCCGATCAACTGAAACAGAAACAGGGTGTTACAACTCTCCCCCACTTAGAATCGATCACGTCCTCGTGATTCCTCGTCACCTAACCAAACGGACCACACTCCACGGTCCTCAACATAAGTCCCAATCCGACCTTCCTAAGCAATCCTTCCCAATGAATCGCCTTTAACAACTAAATCGTCACACGCGATTTATCAATTCACAATCCCGAGCACTAAACCATGCTCATTCCCTAACATCGGGAAAAACTCAACCAAATCTCGAACCGAGATATCAACCCTTCAGCGTACCATTACAGGTACAATGCTAGAAGCAACCAAGTCTCAATCCGAAAGTCAACAATCCGAAACGATGAAGAATGATCCAAACGAATCCCTACAGATTACACTTAATACTAAACATCCCTTGTAGTGCGCAATACGACCAATACCCAGCTACCGTAACATCATAACAAACGGTTAAAACCGATAGCGCCCAAAACGATCATGGTAACTCTAGATCCCAAGGTGTACAAAATCAACGATCGTCACACCCGTAACAACACGTGAGCGAAACACGGCTATCGCATCACTAAGCACACAACATAGTCCGCGCGACCCCACCATCGGCGTATAAAACAACCGATAGTTCCCACAACATGATCCCAACAACCCCACCATTGGTGCATAAAACAACCAATAGATCAAACCACGCGGTCCTTACGACCCCACCATCGGTGTATAAAACAACCGATAGATCACAACTCAACATGGCCGAAACAACCCGAGCCTGAACACATATGGAGGATGGTCGAAACAACCCGAACCTTAGTGAATACGTACAACCCGAAATTCACCTACCCAATCCATATATCTCACAATGAAATGACCGCACAACCCGAGTCATTGTGAATACGCACAACCCGATATTCACCACCAACGCCACATAGTATAACCGAGGATGGCCGTACAACCCGAGCCTTAGTGAATCCGAACTACTCGACATTCACTACCTCAAACTATGAGTCCAACCAACAGGGACAATCGTACTACCCGAAATATTGTGAATACGAACAACCCGATATTCACGTCCCACAACACAACTCAGGAATGGTACTCGCATTTCCCACCGGTACTCGCATTTCCCGATAATGTTACACCATACCGACATAACACTACTCCCTTGATGAAGTTAGCGGACCCGAAGTTCATGCTTCACCAATCAACAACCATGATGAAGTCAGCGGACCCTAAAGGTCATGCTTCACCAATCTCAATACCGGATGAAGTCAGCGGACTCCGAAAGTCATGCTTCACCGATATAACACCTCGCTCATGATGAAGTCAGCGGACCCCGAAAGTCATGCTCCATCAATCACATACGCACTTTCGGCCTCAAACAACGAGTAGCGTAACATCGCGCTCTGCTACGCCATAGTGAATCCTAACGGATACCACTAACCATTCACACACTCGAGCAAGAACCACCTATATCAAACATAGGCACAAAACAATAATTCTCTAGAAGAGAATCCGACACACACCTCCCTTAACCGAAGGATTTCACCTTGCTCACCAAACACGTCCATTATCTCTCGACGAGATTTACCACGTTACCACCTTGGTGATAATTCAAATCCAAACCATAAGTACAATTTATCCGAAATTGTACTCTACCACAAACCGACCAAATTTCCGGATCTACCCAAAAGCATCATCCGAAATCTCACACTACAACTTCCTCGGGCGGAAGTGCAACTCCCCCACTTGGAACTACGTTCCAATGTCACAACCCGTACAACCGTACAATGCTACCAAAGGTAGACTTTACCAACAATTGGGTTCACACGACCCATCACCATTCCTTGCTCCAACCTAGAGCATACGAAGGATTTAAACCTATCCTTAAACACTTCAATGAAAAGTGTACTACAATTACACAAACCACACCAACGCAATCATCCAATTGCTCTAGTTTGTCAATTTCCACCTAGTCACTCATGTACCTAAGGGTTTCACTTCGGTACCCTAAGTACAATGTAACCGCAACACAATCGGAGTTGAACACCACGCTAGTAGGTATAAAAGAGGCACCTACTATCTCGTCATATAAACTCCATTACCAACATACATCGAGATTTAAAACACTCGATTTCAAGGGTTCCAACCACCCGACGAACCTCATAGTTCATCAACTTCCACATACAAGCGAACACGCGCTTAACAATCGAACACCAAAACCCTTTCCATGGCTTGGTAGAAACATTTCCCAAATACTAAGGAATGCTTGGTTACACCAAGTCTTACGCCCTTCGTCCAAAAATCAATCATTACCATAGGGTACTTCCATTAGGAATGTCACCGTTAACAATAACATGCACAACACAATGCAATAACAAATCCGAACTTAAACGCCACATAAATAAATATTCAAATGACATATTTATTAAAATGAAACGTACCTCAACGTCTCCTTGCGGCATTCGCCGCCAACTCGGGACAATCCGGCTTGCGATGCCCCTCCTTATGACAATAGTAGCACATCCCGTCATCACTTCTCGGCATTGTGCACTCCCACAACTTGTGGCCCCTAATACCACAATTGAAACATCTAGGTGCACGAGAATCCACCGTGCCTTTTCCCACATTACCCGTACTCGCACTTGCACCCTTATTTTTCTTACCCGGGGCGCCGTACGAATCAACCCTCCTCTTACTTGAAGGTTCACACATCTTTGATCGCGTACATGACTCGAAACCTCTAGCCAAGTTGAATAATTCCGCAAACGATTTCGCTTGACCCCGACTAATTTTACTTTTCAAGTCATCATTCAAGGTCCGATAGAAATCCCCCATCAATAAGCGATCGTTTCCCAAATACTCCGGGCAGAAACGAGCCTTCGACATAAAGGTCGTCTTGAGAGTATTCAAGTGCATAGATCCTTGTCGCAAATTTCGCAAGTCATTACGTAATTCCCACAAATCGGCCGAAGTCCGGAACTCCTCAAAGAATTCCTCCTTAAACTCGTTCCACGATAAGACCATAAACGTTTCGCCACCGACAAGATCGATCTTACCATCCAACCAATCCCTCGCCCTGCCCCGCAATAGACTAGTAGCGAGTCTCGTCTTTTTCTCGGGAGGGCAATCAATAGTACGAAAACACCCTTCGACATCCGAAATCCAAGTTGTGCTCACCAAAGGATCCGGTTTCCCGTCATACATCGGGGGTTTAGTCCTCATGAAGCTCTTAAGACAACGCTCCATTTCACTACTATCCCGAAATTCGGAATACTTCCTATCCATTTCTTCTCGAAACGCACTCATTTGCTCCGCAACGGCGGCCGCAACTCTAGAGTTAAACTCCTCGTCATTCGTCTCGATCTCGTTTCGCGTCGTCATTCTAAAGAATGCAAAACGATTAGTCCACTTACGTATAAAACAACGCATAACACCGCCCCATCTTGCTCAACACTCGTCGTACATCACTTGTTAAACACGATTTGCACCCGTAATAAGGTTTGCAAGTCCTTATTACGCACACACATCGTATCCCCTCGTTAGTACAACGACCATCTTGCTCGATGATATTCGCAACGCAACATAAACATAAACATAACACAATCGTATATTAATAATATCCACGTATTAATATACACGTTAGTCCACCTATCAATTAAGGCACTAACCAAATTCCCATTTCGACCCGTAATCCTACAAGTCCCGCAACAAATAAGCACACACAAAAGTCTAAGTCTAGGCACCTATCTCAAGTCACCTAAATCCCTTAGACCATGCTCTGATACCACTTGTAACGACCCAACCCGTTAACCATCCGAAAACGTGCCACAATTTTTTTTTTTTCTGAAACAGTTAATCTGGACGGCGTCCAAAAGCTTGGACGGCGTCCAGCTCTTAAGACTGGGATGGCGTCCAGACATCTGGGACGGCGTCCAGATGTACTAAAACATTCTGATTAGTTTTTCGAACTCACGCGGGCGAAAACCCGCTTCTCGACACTTTTAAACCAAAACACTTTCACAATATATTACAATAGTTTAAACTAAGAGTTTTTCACAATAAAAACCGAGTTTTACGACACCGGGCCCACATCGACCCAAAATACCATAAGTGACTATTTCGACCCATTAGTTTATACAAAAACATAGACCGAGCATGGGATTGGGGACACGCTACCCAATCCTAATCAAATCCAAAAGCAAGTCTTCTAAAGCAACTACGCAAGTCCACTAGTCCCCACGCTTACCCGAGCCACCGCATCCATGCAATCTATAAAAATGTAAACAACGAGAGGGTAAGCTAACGCTTAGTGAATAATAATATACTACATACATATATATGTATAAAATAGACACGCCACACAAATATCAAATACCGCATACCAAAGCATCCAAGTATAAGGCAAGCTAAGCTAAGCATACCGTAGACACTAAGCAACAAGCTATAGATACATCAACAAATATAAGTTCACCAACCCGAGATTCACTACCTCATCACAAGATGACCGAACAACCCGAGTCATAATGAATCCGCACTACCCGAGATTCACTTCTCAACATCAAACCCACGGTCACGGGATTATAAAATCCACCACATCGGGGTTATCCACATCACAACAATATCAACCCTTCGCCTTTGGGGTTATAACATCCAAATCACAACCACGTGTGATAACGTACACACAACGTGTACCTCGCCAAAGGTAAACAACCAAAATGCACAACCGTGCCAATTGGACCTATACACAAGTCCATCAAAACCACCTATATGTGAAGTGAGCTCTATAACCGAGAACCACTTCACCCGACCCGCACCCATCCTACACATACATATGCACATAGGATATTAACACTCACCTCGTCGCCTTGATGAATGCTTCCAAATAATCTGCAACACGCCAATGGAAAGTACCTATTCCATTATCACAAATACAATAACACGATTAGGGTTGACTTACATACCAACCCATATGACACTTAGTGGAATTTCGACCCAAATGCACTTCCAAGTACAAACCGTGCCCAAAACTAACCAATAATCACTAACACGAGTGAAAATGGTCCTAACACACCAATTAAACCCGAACACAAGTGTTAAACACGCGTCATACCCATTTTGACACCAAAACCCTAATTTTGACCCATTTCAAAATTAGTTAACCAAACTCACCCAAAAGAGTTTCACCACTTCCATAATCACTAAACCTAGTGATTAAACTCAAGATCAAACCCTAAACAACGCTAAAATGTCAACCAACCCAAAACCCGCTAAGTGACAAAATTAACAAGTCTCCATGAACCTACTTCATCATCTAAAAGAGTTGTACAACAAACTAGCTCAAAACCCTAAATTGAATATCAAATCTAAACAATGAAATTCGGAGTTTGAGCTTACCAATACCACCACAACGTAGCTAGGAGCGAGATGAACAACTTTAGAACCCGAGCTTTGGCGATAAACCGACTCCTTCTTCTCCAAATCAACCTCTCTCTCTCTAAACCCTTCCTCTCTCTCTAGATGCAAGTGTGTGAGTGAAAAGAGGTGAAATGGGGATAAGATAGCCCATGGATCAGTTTTGTGGCTTCCAAACCGACCCTCAAGTGAAAATACCGAAATACCCCTCTAAATATCTTAAAGTAAAACAGCTGGCCTGTCAGACACTTTGGACGGCGTCCCAATCTTCTACGCTGGATGGCGTCCCGATTATTGGACGGCGTCCCACTCTTCTACACTGGACGGCGTCCCGATTCTTGGACGGCGTCCCGATCAACTGAAACAGAAACAGGGTGTTACAGTTGATGAACCAAAGTTACATCAAGGTCTTAGATCCGACACATACATGAACTCTAAAAGTAATATTAACCAAGTTTTGACTATCATGACACTAGTGTAAGTCTAAGATATGTAGCACAACTCACTTAAGAGTTGTATGAAGTTTGATGAACCAAAGTTACATCAAGATCTTAGATCCAACACATACAAGAGTTATAAAAGTAATATTAAGCTATAAACTTGAAAGTAAACTTATATAAACAAGATTTTAAGTTTGTAGAACATAATTCTTAGTTAGATCTTGAAGATCCTAGACCTAAAAGTCTAGATCTATCATAAATGTACAAAGTTATAATCAAAAGTTTTACTTACATGTTCTTGAACTTACAAAGTAGTTTCAAGAAATATGAGATCAAGATTAACTAGTAATACTTGACCAAATCAACAACATCACAACTTTGAATAATTAAAATGAAGAAATAAAGTAAGGTTACAAGTATTATGTTCATGTTTGTTTCATACTTGAGAAGATTCAAATCAAAGTTTAGATCTTAAGAATTCAAGTCTACAAAACATAAACATAAAGAAGATCATCAAGTTTATGAACTCTAGATCTTGAAAACACTTAAGTGTAGAACCACAAACTAACAGGTTTTAGGTTCTTGTTCTTGGTTCTTCATCAAACAAGAGATGGAAGTAAACAAGATCCATGAAGATTCAAACTAGGAAGTTTGATCTTGAATAACATCCAACAAAAAAACAAGTAATTAAACAAGAAATCATGATGATGATAGTTACATGTAACGGTTTTTAGAACAAGAAAAGCGGAAGAAAAAGTGTTGTTACTTACTAAGTTTTAGAGACAATAAGAGAGAAAGTTGAAGTGTTGTTTGAATGTGTGTGTAAAACTGAGGTAAACTATCAAATATGTAACAAGTAAAAATGAAAATTGAACTCCCCATGCTCCCATTTTGGCCGACGGTATTGGTGATAAAAAGAGGGAGTCAAAACTTGCTTTATTGTGTGGGATAATGGTGTTAGCTAGAATGAGATATAAGTTAAAGTGTATGGAGAAATGGTCATGCATGCTTGTAGTACTTTGTCTCTTCATTAAGATAATTAATCCTAGTTAAACTTAATGTAATACTAGCTTAATACATGGGCTTACAAGTCCATTAAGAGTGTAGGGTGGGCTTACTAGTCCATGAAATAAAAGTCCAAGCCCAAGTAATTAATAAATGAATAAAAAGCCCAAGTAATTAACTACTAACCTTATTTAATTAAAAATGATTAATAATAAATAATCATGAATGTAAATAATATTCAAAAATATTATTCGAGAAAAGTACGCACGTCACAAAGACAAGTCAGGCCATGGAGATTCAAATACGATAACAAGTAAATGTTTATAAATACATTTAATAAAGCGCAAGTATTAATAATAAATATTAATAAATAAACGTTGGAAAATCCAGGGTCATTACATTACCCACCTGTTAAAGAAAATTTCGTCCAGAAATTTTAAGCTGAGGTAGATGGAGGAGTCGGGAAAAGGTGAGGATACTTCTGCATCATTTGATCCTCTCGCTCCCAGGTAAACTCAGGTCCTCATTTGGCATTCCATCGTACTCGGACGATCGGAATCTTGTTACGTTTCAAAGTTTTGACCTCACGATCCATAATTTCAATAGGCTCTTCCACGAAGTGGAGTTTGTCATCAATTGTAAGTTCTTCCAGTGGTATGACAAGTTCTGGTGCAGCAAGACATTTCTTCAAATTTGATACGTGAAAGATAGGATGAACTAAGCTCAATTGAGTTGTTAGATCCAAACGGTAAGCAACGGGTCCAACACGTTCCAAGATTTCAAAAGGATCAATGTATCGTGGGTTTAACTTTCCATGTTTTCCAAAACGAATCACACCTTTCCAAGGTGCAACCTTCAACATTACACGATCACTGACGTTGAATTCAAAGTCCCTACGTTTAAGGTCGGCATAACTCTTTTGATGATTACGGGCCGTCTTGAGTCTCGCTTGAATCTGAGCAATCTTCTCCGTTGTTTCATGGACTACCTCGGGTCCGGTGATTTGCTTTTAGCCTACTTCGGCCCAACAAATAGGAGATCGGCATTTACGGCCATACAACGCTTCAAAGGGTGCGGCATTAATGCTTGAATGATAACTGTTGTTGTACGAGAATTCGGCTAACGGCAAATGCTTTTCCCAGGCCTTTCCGAAATCAATGACATATGCACGCAACATGTCCTCCAAAGTCTGGATTGTGCATTTGCTTTGCCCGTTAGTCTGTGGGTGATATGCAGTACTCATGTCGAGGCGGGTTCCCATGGCTTCTTGTAAAGAACGCCAAAATCTGGAAGCAAAACGGGGATCGCGATCTGAGATGATCGATAAAGGTACGCCATGACGAGATACAACCTCTTTGATGTACAGTTGAGCGAGTCTCTCCATCGTATCTGTTTCCTTCATAGCTAGGAAGTGTGCAGATTTGGTAAAGCGGTCAACGATAACCCAGATGGTATCGTATCCGCCCACCGTCTTTGGTAGCTTAGTAATGAAGTCCATCGCTATCCTCTCCCACTTCCATTGTGGGATTTCCAGTTGTTGAAGTAATCCAGAAGGCCTCTGATGTTCGGCCTTAACTTTTGAGCAAGTCAAACACTTACCAACATAAGTTGCAACGTCCTTCTTAAGATTCGGCCACCAATACTGTTCCTTAAGATCGTGGTACATTTTGCCCGCTCCGGGATGAATCGAATATCTAGACTTGTGGGCTTCATCAAGTATAAGGTTTCGTAGATCTCCATAACAAGGTACCAAATTCTTCCGGCGAAGTACCGAAGTCCTGTCTCCTTAACCTCGAATCGAGAGACGAGAATGTTCAGGTGTTTATGAGATATATTTGAAAGGACCCGTTCATATACATTATAAACGATTCACAATAGTTGATTACATCGCGAGGTATTTGACCTCTATATGATACATTTTACAAACATTGCATTTGTTTTTAAAAGACAAACTTTCTTTACATCAAAAATTGACAGGCATGTATACCATTTCATAATATCCACTATTCAACTATAAATTGACTTAATAATAATAATTTTTAATGAACTCAATGACTTGAATGCAACGTTCTTCGAAATATGCCATGAAAGACTCCAATTAATATCTTTAAAATGAGCAAATGCACAGCGGAAGATTTCTTTAATACCTGAGAATAAACATGCTTTAAAGTGTCAACCAAAAGGTTGGTGAGTTCATTAGTTTATTATAATCATTCATTTTCATCATTTTAATAGACCACAAGAATTTTATTTCCAGTTCTCATAAATATACGTCCCATGCATAGAGACAAAAATCATTCATATGGATTGAACACCTGGTAACCGACATTCACAATATGCATATAAGAATATCCCCATCATTCCGGGATCCTCCTTCGGACATGATATAAATTTTGAAGTACTAAAGTATCCGGTACTTTGGATGGGGCTTGTTGGGCCCAATAGATCTATCTTTAAGATTCGCGTCAATTAGGGTGTCTGTTCCCTAATTCTTAGATTACCAGACTTAATAAAAAGGGGCATATTCGATTTCGATAATTCAACCATATAATGTAGTTTCGATTACTTGTGTCTATTTCGTAAAACATTTATAAAAATTTCGCATGTATTCTCAGCCCAAAAATATAAAGGGTAAAAAGGCAAATGAAACTCACCATACTGTATTTCGTAGTGAAAATACATATAACGTCATTGAACTAGTGCAAGGTTGGCCTCGGATTCACGAACCTAAATTAATTATATATAATTATATGTTGGTCAATATTTGTCTAACAATTAGGTCAGGTCATAGTGTACCACAATCCTAATGCTCGAGACTAATATGCAAAAGTCAACAAAAGTCAATTTGACTCAAAATGATTTCCAAAATTTATACATGATTATAATATATTTTAAATATCGTCGTTTTATATTTTTAAATATTTTTAAAAGATTTATTAGAGTAAATAATATAATTCATTTATTAATAAATAAAATTTTATATTAAAATTTATATAATAAAATATACTTTTATATATATTAAGTAATAAAATTTATAGGGTTCATTTAATATCATAAAGATAATATGATAGGTATTATTAAAGTAATTTATTAAACGTAGTAAAATATGTTTGTATTACATATTTATTTGATAAAATAATATCTATAATGTTAGTAAGTAAAAGTTGTATTATTTTGTAATAATAATTATTATTATGAAAATATCAATATTTATAATTACTAAGATGATATTATGATAAAACGATAATTCTAATTATGATAACTTTAATATTTACGAAAATTTTTAATATTATCTTTAAAATAATAATTCTATTTAAAATGATAATAAAAATGATATTTTATAGTAACAATGACATTTCTATTAAAATGATAATTTTTGTTAAAATGATAATTTTTGTTAAAATGATAGTTTTGATACTAACGCTACTTTTAATAATAATAGTAATGATAAAAATAATAAGAACGATAATTTTATCTAAATCAATATCTTATAATATTTTAATTTCATCATGATACTCTTACTCATTATTTCCTAATCGTTTCGTTTAATAGCTTTTAATCGTCTTTTATATCGTGTTCAAAATAATGATAATAATAGTAATCAAAATAATTAGGTGTTACTAATATTAGTTTTAATTACAATAATACTAATAATGATAATTACTATGACATTATTAACGATAATGATAATATAATAATAATAATAATAACAATAACCATTTTTAAATAATGATATATATATTAATAATGATAATAATAATAATGATAATAATAATGATAATAATAATAATAATAATAATAATAATAATAATAATAATAATAATTAGACAAAAATAATAATAATTAGATAATAATAATAATAATACTAATTATAACTTTAATGATAATAATGATAGTAATAATAATAAAAAAACAATTTTTAATGATAAATCCTTTTATTGATAAAGATAATAATAATAATAATAATAAAATAAAACTAGAACGACGATAATAACGACGATAATAATAATCATTTTTAATAATAATACAAAAATTCGATGGACTATAACTTCAAATCCGTTCATCGAAATCATTCGATATCTAAATAAAAAGTTCTTAATTTTTCGCTAGCTTTCTAACGACATGCATATCTTATACCTTATCTCAGTCACATATATAACTAATTCAGGATTCAACATAATCTAACTAAAGGCAATATCAAAAGTACAAACATGCATAATCCTATATACTCGAGCACTAGTCAGGGATACACTATTAGTATGTAAAAGTTAAATTATGAGTACTCACGTATCAATATTGAGATTCAATATTGCAGGAAAGGTACGTAGACGCAACGGAGATGATAAACACTATATTGACCTCATGAGCATACCCAAGAACCATACCCAATCTCCTCCATAGCTATAACCCATAATTTCCTTAATCTAATCCCACTCGAAAAACAATTTCTAAATCACTCAGACCGCACTCCGACGTAATATTTTATGTATACTAATAATATCTTGAAATAATACGGAGTAAATATATATATGTAAATCGATTGAGAGAGTTTAGAGAAAAATATTTTCAAGTTTCTATGAAATAATGAAACCTATTGAATTCTATTTATAATAGATTTTTGAATTATTAAAGTGAATTATTAAAGTATGAATTATTAAAGTGAATTATTAAAGTATGAATTATTAAAGTGAATTATTAAAGTATGAATTATTAAAGTGAATTATTAAAGTATGAATTATTAAAGTGAATTATTAAAGTTAAAGTAAAGTAAAAATAAAGTAAAGGTAAAGTTTAAGTATAGTAAAAGTATAAAACTATGTACGTATAATACGCGTATAAATATATATAATATTAATTTAAATCGTTATATATATTTAATAAAATAAAATATAAATATCGTTATCTTTATCATACTGGTTAAGTAATGAGTTGTCAAAAGTGGTTCTAGATATTTATAAAAGTTATATACGTTTTAATAATAAAGTTCTTTTTAAACTAAAAACGTTTTTGTACGTTTGAAACTAAATCAAATAAATATAATAATTTTGTTTTCCAAAACCAAATATATTTTTAAGAATCATTTTGTTTAAAGGTTAAAATAATGGAAATCGTTATATCATAAAACATTTTAGAAAAGTAGAATCATATATATTCATAATAGGTTTCAAGTTTTTAAATTACAGTCTGTTGGTGAAGCATGGGATAAAGTTTAAAGGTTAAATAAACGTATGAAATCATCTTAATGAAAAATGTCGAGTTACTTACTTGTCGATATCCAACATCTAAGTTAGTTACAATTCACGTTCTTACTTATAAATTACTTTACCATTTTCCGAATGTTGTAAAAAAGAATAGATTTCTTAAATCACAGTGGACCTCATAACATAGACCCGTAATCATATCACAATGTATCTGATAAATTAATCATTTGATATTATCTTCTAATTCCATCGATAAACATATTGGAACAAATACGTTCATGTAAAGTATTATACGTTTAATACTTTATTAATATTCTCAAGTTATAATATATATACATATATATATATATATATATATATTTATTTATATATAACGGTTCGTGAATCGTTGGAATTTGGTCGAGGTTATAATGAATGTATGAACACAATTTAAAATTCTTGAGATTTAACTTAACAAACTTTGCTTATCGTGTTGGAATAATATAAAGATAAAGTTTAAATTTGGTTGGAAATTTCCGGGTTGTCACAGTACCTACCCGTTAAAGAAATTTCGTCCCAAAATTTGAATGGAAAGGTCGTGAATGATAATAAGTATGTTTTCATGATACATACAGGCTGAAAATTAGAGTTTTATCATCAGCGAATAATTTGGATAAACAATCCATTTATATGAAGAGTACGAATGAAGCTAACATAGAAGAGTGAAATGAGTAAGTGTAGATTCATCTTATCATTTGACGTAGATATGATTGATTTCCAGATTTCAAGGGATTTGAAGAAAATCTTTGTAATAAGATTTGATTCTCCGGTAACAAAGGGAATTAGGATCCGCTTTAAATGCGATCGTCTATTTTAATTGTTCTGTCGGAGATTTTCTTATAAATTCACCTCCTTCATTTTCTTACAACTCACACCTTCTGTTGATGCATTTTATGCAAGTCCCAAGACATCTACCCACGTCCATTGCAGGTACAACAGTTTACAGGCCACCATGATCGTTCGTTATTATCCTATCCATGTTTGTATGTGGTTACAGGAACTGTAGAAACGAGATTTGGATGTTTGACTATGTTAGACTTAGTCAGACGTCCGAGTGAAGCCTCACTTGTACGGATGACAGGCTCATACGCATGGTTGATGCTGAGCTAAGTCACAATTACAACCTAAATGAGAAGACACGAGTGAGTGATCACCCGTACGGCTGATGAAGCCAACTCATATGTGTGATGGATGAATCGT
This sequence comes from Rutidosis leptorrhynchoides, assembly GCF_046630445.1. Classification (NCBI taxonomy): domain Eukaryota; kingdom Viridiplantae; phylum Streptophyta; class Magnoliopsida; order Asterales; family Asteraceae; genus Rutidosis; species Rutidosis leptorrhynchoides. Next base: position 316,762,597 of record NC_092335.1, on the reverse strand, counting down.
ACGGGTGAGTCAATAGCAGGGGTATATAAAGTCTTATGTTCTTCATTTTAGGTTAAGCCTCTCATTTGTTACACACACTCAGATCTGGTGAGCTCCTCCGATTCTCTCTCAACCCAAATCACCCAGGTGGTGAATAATAGCTCTAAGTGTTGATCTAATCACAATTGATTTAGTTGTGGTATGACTAAATTAATCCTAAAAAGCTTAACCTATTCACTAGAGGGTTTGATTTACTTATTCCGTCATTGTGTGAGTTAAATCTGTTGATTTCTAAGTTCCTAGTCATGTTTCATCACCTTCTATTCTTTCCCCCTCAACTCATATTTTAAAGTATTCATCAATATGCTCCATCCAGTTCTGATTCTCGATATACTTCTAACTTTCATATTGGTCATTCTTCTTTTTCATCTACCGCCGGAAGAATCTATTTACTTCTACTATACTCTTGGGTTTATAGTGTTTCTAGTTCTCCCGTGTCTTTATATTGCTATATGCATTGATATATATGGTTTATAACTTTTGGTTTATCGTTGGGCTTTATATCTTCCCTTATATTTCAAAGTCTCTGTTTCTATCTTCTATAATCATTGTCATCCACAGTTAATGCTTTCTTTTATTTGCTATAATTTATACCCCAATTTCTATTTCGGAGTTTTGTCCTTTCGTTTCTTCTTCTTGCGATTAAGCACCGCTTGTAATGGTCCAGAATTTGCAGATGTGAATTTTGGAATGAACATTGTTAATGTTCTAGGAAGAAAATTGTAATGGCACAATCTTGACTTGTCAAATTACCAGAATACCTCAGAAAAAGCCGAATCATCAAGAAATATTTTCTTGATATTTTAGAGGTTAAATAGAATACAAGAGTCGTATAACATGGCACATGATGATGTTATGATCTGTGAATCATCACGTTTCATTTAGAAACTCAGCATGAATTACTGTAATATAATCACGTTGATCAAGTGTCATTATATTATACTAACTCATGCTTCAGTTTCCAACACTACTTCAAAAATATTCATATTTTAAACTCAAAGGTTTACAGAGTATAGGAACTAAACAGTTTCCTTTTTGATGTAATACAGATAGCGCAAAGAGATAAATGATTCCAAATAAGAATAGTTATGGAAATATCTTCAGAAATATGGAGGATATTTATAATGAAAGATACGATGATATCTTAGAATTTCTAATATCAGAGGAATGAAGTATGTTGTCTGTAAGGGTTTAGTGTCAGGAGCAAGGTATTCGTTAATGACTTCAACAGACACTGAATCATTTGGATTCTTTGAAGGCAGGTTCAGTCTTTGTGATTTGTCCACAGCCTCCTTCATACTTTGCTCAATCCGTTTTCCAGTTCCTAAACTTCTTTATTTCTGAGCTTTGCTAATACACTAATCTTTATCATCAAACTTTTTACTACTAAGGTCGTTTACAGTTTTTGTTACTTCATCAGCATTTCGAGAACTAGTTCGCGGTTCAGAGTGTTTTTCAGAAACTTCACATTCAAAGTATGTAAGCCTTGGAAATAGACGTTATGTATAACTGTTGGCGTCAACATGCTGTGAGATTTCAAAATACTGATTTCTAATTCCCAATGATTCATATGGTAATTCTCGTTACAAGAGGCAGATGAGTAAATGATGAGGTTTCGATAAATATAATGATTCTTCGAAATGCCCAAGATCAGTGAAGTTGTTGGTAAGTTTATTGCTAATGTGGTGGAATATGAAAGGTTCTCCGGTAACAAAAGGGTAATCACATATATCAAAATTATGATAAGGCTACTCCGAATGAAAAAATTGAAGTTGTCTTGCTGGAGCTGTGATATAATTTGCTACTTTGCAAAGGAATTGCAAGGTTATTTTTGCTAATAAATGCCAAAAGATCTGACACAGATATGTGTTGAATTATGACTTTGGTTTCGAGAGCTTTTTAAGTACATAACTGTAGGTAATATGTGGTTGGATCATCATCTCGATTGCTCATTATTTGAAGTGTCTTCAGAGATTTTCGAAGGGTTTGAACACAGATTGTAATCGTTTGTATACATTTGATGTTCTAACACACTTTTGAAGTCAAAGTATAGCTTTAAAAGATGTAGGAATCTAAAAGTGATGGTACCGGTTATATCTCAAATTGAATTCTGAGATTTTAAAATCAGAATATGTAATTGGGTTTGAATGAGTATGGTTGTTTTGATTTCTATGAAAGAATGTATATTATTGTGAAAGTAGGAAGTATAATTGATAATTTGCTTAATCTGATTCGAAGAATGTAACATATTAATTGTGAATTTATATATATCTCTCGGGTATTACCTACCCGTTAAAAAAAAATTCACAATTAATATTTTGTACATAAGAATTTTATTACAGTCTTTATGAAAATATATATGTATATATTCTTCTCATATGTAACATAGATTTTAATGAGTTAATACTAAATTAAACTCATTCAATTTACGGTTGGAACTAGAATTGAATAATTCCTTTAAGGCTTTAGAGGTTACATAAGTATTTCTTCAATAATATTGAAATTATGAATCAATACTTCGTTATTTGTTGAGATGTGATGCTGGTTTTTGTTAAATTCTTGTGAACTTCACAAAGTACGAATGATGTTATCTGAAAAGTTTCGGTTACATCAATGATGAAGTGTAAAATCAAATATATACTTGATTTATTAGGAATTGGAATTTGTTGAATTGAGACAGAGATTGTAGTTAACGATGGTTAAGTCACGGGTGAGGGACGTACATTATTGCATATTTGTAATATGAATTAACCGAGTAGTTAAGATTCACACACAATAGCTTAGCACGGAAAGATTTATTTTTTATTTCAAATATATATATATATATATATATATATATATATATATATATATATATATATATATATATATATATATATATAATATATATATATATATATAATTTCTTCAGAGGGAATGAGTTAATTCTTCATAACTTGTTGATACAATATACACGTTATTGATTCGTAATGATGTAAACAGTGATTCTTGAACTGACAGAGTTTGTGATGTTATAGGTGTTGTTGATTCTGATGTTGACTGTACTAACGATGCTGGTGACGCTGACGGTACTGTTGATGCTATTGGTAAAACAAGTTTAACTTGTTAATCACACACCATTTTTGTCAGGGTTTCTACTCTTCCTTCTATCATTTTGGTTCGCTTAACTGATTTATGGTTAGGGCTAGATTAGATAATCTCTAAGACTTTAGAGATTATATAATCGCCACGGAATGTTTCTCCAATGAAGTTATGAATTAATACTTCGTCAGTTATTGTTGTTGGTACTCCTTGGTATCTATGGTGCGTATGACGTCGATGCTCGTGGGACAGATTGTGAAGTTGAGGTTTACAACGCGGTTGTGGTTGGAGGTGGTAATGGTACTGTTGGCGTTGATGATGGTGGTACTGGTTATGTTGCTGATGCTGCTGCTAGTGTTTGTAATCTCTGCACCATATTCTCCAAAGCCACTACCCGAGCGCGAAGTTCGTTGACTTCTTCTATTATTCCAGGATGATTGTCGGTCGGAACGAGCGGATAAATAAAATCTAGAATTTGATGTAGTATATAATCGTGACGAGGTACCCTGGAAATGAGAGAGAAAATGGTGTCTCGAACAGGTTCGCCGGTAAGTGCTTCAGGTTCTTCGCCAAGAGGGCAATGTGGTGGATGGAAAGGATCGCCTTCTTCTTGTTTCCAATGATTGAGGAGGCTACGAACCCATCCCTAATTCATCCAGAATAGGTGATGACTGATTGGTTGATCCATTCCGGTCACACTGCTTTCGGAGCTTGAGTGAGATTCTATTTCGGAATCCGAGTGACTTGAACTGATGACAAATTCCATTTCGTACGATTGGATAAAGGATTTTTTGATATAAAATGATTTTTCGGCTATCGGGTGGTATTCTATTTACATAGGATATCTATATATAGAGATCAAAAGATTTCATAGATTACGGAGGAATTTGCGGGATATGTCAGGCAAAGTTTAAAGTAACAGATACGATAAGATATGATTTAGCAGATACGCTAAGATATGAATTTTGTCTATACACTACTCATGCAATTAATGTAGCAAGAGGTGTCTAGACTAATAATGATAAGCAGGTAATTTCCTATGGATGATAAGTAGATGATTTTCGACTAGAAATGATAAGCAAAACTTTTGACATGCAGACACGGTCGAAGTCCAGACTCACTAATGCATCCTAATGACTTATCAGTTAGACACACTAATGCAGACCTGGTTCGCTAAGACCAACGCTCTGATACCAACTGAAAGGACCCGTTCATATACATTATAAACGATTCACAATAGTTGATTACATCGCGAGGTATTTGACCTCTATATGATACATTTTACAAACATTGCATTTGTTTTTAAAAGACAAACTTTCTTTACATCAAAAATTGACAGGCATGTATACCATTTCATAATATCCACTATTCAACTATAAATTGACTTAATAATAATAATCTTTAATGAACTCAATGACTTGAATGCAACGTTCTTCGAAATATGCCATGAAAGACTCCAATTAATATCTTTAAAATGAGCAAATGCACAGCGGAAGATTTCTTTAATACCTGAGAATAAACATGCTTTAAAGTGTCAACCAAAAGGTTGATGAGTTCATTAGTTTATCATAATCATTCATTTTCATCATTTTAATAGACCACAAGAATTTTATTTCCAGTTCTCATAAATATACGTCCCATGCATAGAGATAAAAATCATTCATATGGATTGAACACCTGGTAACCGACATTCACAATATGCATATAAGAATATCCCCATCATTCCGGGATCCTCCTTCGGACATGATATAAATTTTGAAGTACTAAAGCATCCGGTACTTTGGATGGGGCTTGTTGGGCCCAATAGATCTATCTTTAGGATTCGCGTCAATTAGGGTGTCTGTTCCATAATTCTTAGATTACCAGACTTAATAAAAAGGGGCATATTCGATTTCGATAATTCAACCATATAATGTAGTTTCGATTACTTGTGTCTATTTCGTAAAACATTTATAAAAATTTCGCATGTATTCTCAGCCCAAAAATATAAAGGGTAAAAAGGCAAATGAAACTCACCATACTGTATTTCGTAGTGAAAATACATATAACGTCATTGAACTAGTGCAAGGTTGGCCTCGGATTCACGAACCTAAATTAATTATATATAATTATATGTTGGTCAATATTTGTCTAAAAATTAGGTCAGGTCATAGTGTACCACAATCCTAATGCTCGAGACTAATATGCAAAAGTCAACAAAAGTCAATTTGACTCAAAATGATTTCCAAAATTTATACAGGATTATAATATATTTTAAATATCGTCGTTTTATATTTTTAAATATTTTTAAAAGATTTATTAGAGTAAATAATATAATTCATTTATTAATAAATAAAATTTTATATTAAAATTTATATAATAAAATATACTTTTATATATATTAAGTAATAAAATTTATAGGGTTCATTTAATATCATAAAGATAATATGATAGGTATTATTAAAGTAATTTATTACACGTAGTAAAATATGTTTGTATTACATATTTATTTGATAAAATAATATCTATAATGTTAGTAAGTAAAAGTTGTATTATTTTGTAATAATAATTATTATTATTAAAATATTAATATTTATAATTAATAAGATGATATTATGATAAAACGATAATTCTAATTATGATAACTTTAATATTTACGATAATTTTTAATATTATCTTTAAAATAATAATTCTATTTAAAATGATAATAAAAATGATATTTTATAGTAACAATGACATTTCTATTAAAATGATAATTTTTGTTAAAATGATAATTTTTGTTAAAATGATAGTTTTGATACTAACGCTACTTTTAATAATAATAGTAATGATAAAAATAATAAGAACGATAATTTTATCTAAATCAATATCTTATAATATTTTAATTTCATCATGATACTCTTACTCATTATTTCCTAATCGTTTCGTTTAATAGCTTTTAATCGTCTTTTATATCGTGTTCATAATATAATAATGATAATAATAGTAATCAAAATAATTAGGTGTTACTAATATTAGTTTTAATTACAATAATACTAATAATGATAATTACTATGACATTATTAACGATAATGATAATATAATAATAATAATAATAACAATAACCATTTTTAAATAATGATATATATATTAATAATGATAATAATAATGATAATAATAATAATAATAATAATAATAATAATAATAATAATAATAATTAGATAATAATAATAATAATTAGATAATAATAATAATACTAATTATAACTTTAATGATAATAACGATAGTAATAATAATAAAAAAAACAATTTTTAATGATAAATCCTTTTATTGATAAAGATAATAATAATAATAATAATAATAAAATAAAACTAGAACGACGATAATAACGACGATAATAATAATCATTTTTAATAATAATACAAAAATTCGATGGACTATAACTTCAAATCCGTTCATCGAAATCATTCGATATCTAAATAAAAAGTTCTTAATTTTTCGCTAGCTTTCCAACGACATGCATATCTTATACCTTATCTCAGTCGCATATATAACTAATTTAAGATTCAACATAATCTAACTAAAGGCAATATCAAAAGTACAAACATGCATAATCCTATATACTCGAGCACTAGTCAGGGATACACTATTAGTATGTAAAAGTTAAATTATGAGTACTCACTTATCAATATTGAGATTCAATATTGCAGGAAAGGTACGTAGATGCAACGGAGATGATAAACACTATATTGACCTCATGAGCATACCCATGAACCATACCCAATCTCCTCCATACCTATAACCCATAATTTCCTTAATCCAATCCCACTCGAAAAACAATTTCGAAATCACTCGGACCGCACTCCGACGTAATATTTTATGTATACTAATAATATCTTGAAATAATACGGAGTAAATATATATATGTAAATCGATTGAGAGAGTATAGAGAAAAATATTTTCAAGTTTCTATGAAATAATGAAACCTATTGAATTCTATTTAAAATAGATTTTTGAATTATTAAAGTGAATTATTAAAGTATGAATTATTAAAGTGAATTATTAAAGTATGAATTATTAAAGTGAATTATTAAAGTATGAATTATTGAAGTGAATTATTAAAGTATGAATTATTAAAGTGAATTATTAAAGTTAAAGTAAAGTAAAAATAAAGTAAAGGTAAAGTTTAAGTATAGTAAAAGTATAAAACTATGTACGTATAATACGCGTATAAATATATATAATATTAATTTAAATCGTTATATATATTTAATAAAATAAAATATAAATATCATTATCTTTATCATACTGGTTAAGTAATGAGTTGTCAAAAGTGGTTCTAGATATTTATAAAAGTTATATACGTTTTAATAATAAAGTTCTTTTTAAACTAAAAACGTTTTTGTACGTTTGAAACTAAATCAAATAAATATAATAATTTTGTTTTCCAAAACCAAATATATTTTTAAGAATCATTTTGTTTAAAGGTTAAAATAATGGAAATCGTTATATCATAAAACGTTTTTGAAAAGTAGAATCATATATATTCGTAATAGGTTTCAAGTTTTTAAATTACAGTCTGTTGGTGAAGCATGGGATAAAGTTCAAAGGTTAAATAAACGTATGAAATCATCTTAATGAAAAATGTCGAGTTACTTACTTGTCGATATCCAACATCTAAGTTAGTTACAATTCACGTTCTTACTTATAAATTACTTTACCATTTTCCGAATGTTGTAAAAAAGAATAGATTTCTTAAATCACAGTGGACCTCATAACATAGACCCGTAATCATATCACAATGTATCTGATAAATTAATCATTTGATATTATCTTCTAATTCCATCGATAAACATATTGAAACAAATACGTTCATGTAAAGTATTATACGTTTAATACTTTATTAATATTCTCAAGTTATAATATATATACATATATATATATATATATATACATATATATATATATATATACATATATATATATATATATACATATATATATATATATATACATATATATATATATATATACATATATATATATATATATACATATATATATATATATATACATATATATATATATATATATATATATATATATATATATATATATATATATATATATATATATATATATATATATATATATATATATATATATATTTATATATAACGGTTCGTGAATCGTTGGAATTTGGTCGAGGTTATAATGAATGTGTGAACACAATTTAAAATTCTTGAGATTTAACTTAACAAACTTTGCTTATCGTGTTGGAATAATATAAAGATAAAGTTTAAATTTGGTTGGAAATTTCCGGGTTGTCACAATATTCTCCTCCTTGAGAGCCTCATCTTGGGCTACTCGGATCTGGCTATTGAGGTTTGAATGAATGGTGATGTTCAGTGCCCGAACACGAAGAGGTGCCATCCTCTCCTTGCGGCTCAAAGCGTCAGCTACAACATTGGCCTTGCCAGATGTAACAACCCAAACCAAACCACGAACAACATGTGATTAAATATAAAAAAATAAAAATTTGTTTGTTCAGCAACTAGCGCGACGCGCCATAAGGCCGCACGGCGCGCCAAACTGGTCTGTCCCAAAAAGTTTGAAATGCGAAAAAGTTTAGCCACTTCCCGACCTAATTAGACAAAACGCTTTTAACCACACATTCATATTTGTAAAACTAACACGTTCCATTAATAAAATTAGTTTTACGAAGACCGGGCCCACATCGGCCATTTTACGACTTTCGTACGAAAATACAAGTTTTCAACCACAAGACTTTTAATACAAATAAAGCCGAGCATGGCGATTGGGGATACGCTACCCAATCCTAATCAATCCAAAAGCAAGCCTTCTAAAGAAACTACGCGAGTCACTAGTTCCCACGCTTACCCGAGCCACCGTCTCCAAGCAATCTATAAAAATGTAAACAACGAGAGGGTAAGCTAACGCTTAGTGAGTGAAAATATACTACATACATATATATGCATAAAATGGACACGCCACACAATAATCAAATACCGCATACCGGAGCATCCAAGCATAAAGACAAGCTAAGCTAAGCATACCATACGATCACTAAGCAACAAGCTAAATATGTATCAACAAACATAAGTTCACCAACGACGATGTGAACAACGCCAAGAAGCTACACCCGGAGGGTTAGTTACATCACGACGGTACAACAATACATATATAACAATATAAACAAATAAGGTTAACCCATTAACCCATTACCGAATACCAAACACCACAACGAAGATTGGCCGAACTACCCGAGCCTTAGTAATTCGAAACCACACGAGTTTACTATCTTCACGACATCGAGGTTGGCCGAACTACATGAGCCTTAGTAATCCGAAACCACACGAGATTACTACCTCAATAAGATGACCGAACTACACGAGTCATAGTGAATCCGAACTACACGCGATTCACTTCTTCAATAACAAAACCCACGGTCACGGGATTATAAAGTCCACCACATCGGGGTTATCCAAAACCACATCTCAATACATGTGATAACGTACACACAAGTGTACACCTCTCCAAAAGGAGGTCAACCAAAACGCACAACCGTGCCAATTGGGCTCATACAAAAGTCCATCAAATCCACCTATATGTGAAGTGAGCTCTATAACCGAGAACCACTTCACCCGACCCGCACCCATCCTACACATACATATGCACATAGGATATTAACACTCACCTTGTCGCCTTGATAAAACACTTCTAAATAATCTGCAACTCGTCAATGGAAAGCACCTATTCCATAATCATAAATACCACAACACAATTAGGATGGATTTACAAACCAACCCAATTCGACACTTAGTGCAATTTCGACCCAATTGCACTTCCAAGCATAAACCGTTCCCAAGCTAACCAATAATCACTAACACAAGTGATAATGGTCCTAATATGCCAATTAAACCCGAACACAAGTGTTAAACACCTATCGTTCTCAAAATTGCCCATAAACCCTAATTTTGACCCATTAAGTCAAAATCTCACAATTTACAAGTTTTGACACCAAAACATATTTAACTTTGTTTTATACTTCAACTTAATCCATTTTAAGTTTATAAACCTCATCGAATCGACATTCGAGTCATAATCATCAACAAACCCTAACTTTGACTCTAGTCAAAATTAGTCAACCACAAGAACCCTAAAGGTCTCCAATACATCAATAATCACTAATACTAGTGATTATACACCATTCTCAAGTCTTAAACATGGTTAAATCATTAACCAACCCAAAACCCGCCTCTTAACACTTATAAACCCGAATCTTGGTGTTAATCTTCAATTAACAACTAAATGGGTTCCATCTATGAATCATATAATCAAAAGCCCAAAAATTGAATGATGAACACCAAAATGAAATTCAGAGTTAGAGCTTACGACTAGTATCACCGTGTAGCTAAGAACGAGGAGAACAAACTTGTCTACTACGCCAAAGATCAAAACCCGCTTCTTCCTTTCCAAAAATCCCTTTGAATCAAATGGGTGTTTGAGTTTGTTGAGAGAAAATGGAAAGAAAAGGAAAAAGAAATAGGGAAATGAAATGGGTGGATGAGGTTAAGTCCTCAAATCTGGCTCAAACGCGAAAAGACCGAAATGCCCTTTTAAAACTCTTAAAATAACCAAAGGAGTCTGCCAGCGACAATTGGCGCGGCGCGTGACCAAGTGGCGCGGCGCACGACCAGCCAGAATCAGAATCCAGGTCTTACAACTCTCCCCCACTTAAAATCGATCACGTCCTCGTGATCTTCACCACTTAACCACTCCGGACCCAGTTAACGGTCCTCAATCATAAGTCCCAATCCGAACTTTCCTAGACAATTCTTCCCAATGCATCACCTTTAACAACTAAGATCGTCACCCGCGATTTATTAAAACCACAATCCGAGCACTAAAACCTGCTCAATTCCCTCGCATCGGGAAAACTCATGCAATCTCTAACCGAGATGTCAACCCCTAGCATACCCTTGCCAAGTACAATGCTAAAGTAACCACATACCAAACTTAAGGTCAACCATCTAAACCGACGAAGACTGAGAAAAAGTAAATCCTTACGGATAACACTTACCACTAAACATCCCTTGTAGTGCGCAATACGACCCATACGCAACTACCGTAACATCATAACAGACGGCTAAAACTGATAGCGCCCGAAACAACTATGGCAACGCTAATCCAAAGGTGTACAAAATCGACTATCGTCACACCTGTAACAACATGTGAGCGAAACACGGCTATCGCATCACTAAACGTACAACATGGTCCTCGCAACCCCACCATCGGTGTATAAAACAACCGATAGTTCCCACAACATGGTCCTTACAACCACACCATTGGTGTATCAAACAACCAATAGATCAAACATCATGGTCCTTACGACCCCACCATCGGTGTATAAAACAACCCACAGATCACACAACAAGAAGGCTGGCCGAAAACATACGCGCCTTAGTGAATCCGAACTACACGCGACTCACAACCTTCACCACAACAACAATCGAGATTGGCCGAACTACACGCGCCTTAGTGAATCCGAACTACACGAGAGTCACTATCCCAGAGGGATGACCGAACTACACGAGTCATTTGTGAATCCGAACTACACGAGACTCACTCCTCAATACAATGACCGAAACCACACGAGTCATTTGTGAATCCGAACTACACGAGATTCACTTCCACAATAAGATGACTGAAACCACACGCGTCATCGTGAATCCGAAACCACACGCGATCCACTATCATGATGAAGTCAGCTGACCCTGAAGGTCATGCTTCACCAATCTCAACACCGGATGAAGTCAGCGGACCCCGAAAGTCATGCTTCACCGATACAACACTACGCCCATGACGAAGTCAGCGGACCCCGAAGGTTATGCTCCACCAATCGCGTACTCCCATGATGAAGTCAGCGGACCCCGAAGGTCATGCTCCACCAATCGCGTACTCCCATGATGAAGTCAGCGGACTCGAAAGTCATGTTCCACCAATCAATAACCATGATGAAGTCAGCGGACTCGAAAGTCATGCTCCACCAATCAATAACCATGATGAAGTCAGCGGACCCTGAAGGTCATGCTTCACCAATCAACGCCCTTTTGGCCTCGAACAACGAGTAGCGTAACATCGCGCTCTGCTACACTATAGTGAACCCTAACGGATACCACTAACCATCCACACAATCGAGCAAGAACCACCTATATCAAACTTAGGCATAAAACAAAAGTTCTCTAGAAGAGAATCCAATACGCACATCCCTTAACCGAGGGATTTCACCTTGCTCGTCAAACACGTCCATTATCACTCAACGAGATTTACCACATTACCACATCGGTGATAATTCAAATCCAAAATCATAAGTACAATTTAACCAAAATTGTACTCTACCACAAACCGACCAAAACTAGGTCCCAACACAATTTTCGGACCTACTAAAACGTCATCCGAAATCTCACCCTAAGGCCTCCTTGTGCGGGAGTGTAACTCCCCCACTTGGAACTACGTTCCATCTCCATAACTCGTACAACCGTATAATGCTACCAAGGGTAGACTTTACAACAATTGGGTTCACACGACCCATCATCATATCTTGCTCTAACCTTGAGCATACTAAGGATCTTAACCTATCCTTAAACACTTCGAACGAAAAGTGTACTACCAATTACACAACCCAAATCCCTCACAATCATCCAATTGCTTTAGTTTGTCAACTTCCACCTTGTCACTCATGTACCTAAGGGTTTCACTTCGGTACCCTAAGTACAATGTAACCACAACATAATCGGAGTCGAACACCACGTTAGTAGGTATAAAAGAGGCACCTAATGTCGCGTCACGTAGACTCCTTTACCAACGTACATCGAGATCCAAAACACTTGATTTCAAGGGATTCATCCCACCCGTTGAACCTCATGGTTCATCAACTCCAACAAACAAGCGAACACGCGCTTAACAGTCAAACACCAAAACCCATTTCCATGGCTTGGTAGAAACATTTCCCAAATACTAAGGAATGCTTGGTTGCACCAAGTCTTATGCCCTTCGCCCGACAATCAAACGTCACCATAGGGTACTTCCATTAGGAACGTCACCCATAACAACAACATGCACAACACAATGCATTTAATAAACTCAAACTCAACGGCGCATAATAAATAATCAAAGGACATATTTATTTAAAATGAAATGTACCTTAACGTCTCCTTGCCGCACCCGTCCCCGCTAACTTCGGACATTCCGACTTACGATGTCCTTCTTCTCGGTAATTGAAGCACACCATGCCATCACTCTTTGGTACCGAACATTTCCAAGACTTGTGACCCCTCACGCCACAATTGTAACATCTAGGCGCACTAGAATCCAATATACTCGTCCGCGTACCACCCGTGCTCACGCTCGGACCCTTAGTCCTTTTACTTGGAGCACCATACGAAACAACTCTTCTCTCACTTGAAGGTTCACACCTCTTCGATCGTGAATACGACTCGAAACGTCTAGCCAAGTTAAGTAATTCCGCAAACGATTTCGCTTGACCCCAGCTAATTTTACTCTTCAAGTCATCATTCAAGGTCCGATAGAAATCTTGCATCAACAAATGATCATTCCCCAAATACTCCGGGCAAAAACGAGCCTTCGCCATAAAGGTCGTCTTGAGAGTATTCAAATCCATAGAACTCTGTTGCAAAATTCGCAACTCATTACGCATTTCTGACAAATTGGCTGAAGTTCGGAACTCCTCGAAGAATTCCTTCTAAAACTCGTCCCATGATAACGCCATAAACGGTTCACCACCGACAAGATCAATCTTACCATCCAACCAATCCTTTGCCCTACCCCGCAACAAGCTCGTAGCGAGTCTTGTCCTCTTCTCAGGCGGGCATTCAATAGTACGAAAACACCCTTCGACATCCGAGATCCAAGTTGTGCTTATCAAAGGATCCGGTTTTCCGTCGTACATCGGGGGTTTAGTCCTCATGAAGCTCTTAAGACAACGATCCATCCCACTACTACCTTGAAGTTCGAAATACTTCCTATCCATTTCTTCTCAAAACGCACTCATTTGCTCCGCAACGGCGGCCGCCACTTTAGCGTTAAACTCCACATCGTTCGTCTCGATCCCATTTCCCGTCGCCATTCTAAGGAATGCAAAGCGATTAGATCACGAACGTATAAAGTACACACACAATACCGCCCCCATCTTGCTAGACACTTATAGTACATCACTTGCTAGACCCGATTTGCACCCGTAATAAGGTTTGTAAGTCCTTATTACGCATACACGCCGTATCAACTCATTAGTACAACGACCGCCTTGCTCGATGCTATAAACGAACACAAACAAAATCCTAAGCGATATAAACACACGCGAGAATTTTAATCACAACACAATCATATATTAATAATATTCGCATTACTAATATAAACCTTAGTCCACTTACAAACAAGGCACTAACTATAACCCATTTTGACCCTTAATCCTACAAGTCCCGCAACAAATTAAGCACACACAAAAGTCTAAGTCTAGGCACCTATCTCAAGTCACCTAAATCCCTTAGACCATGCTCTGATATCACTTGTAACAACCCAAACCAAACCACGAACAACCTGTGATTAAATATCAAAAAAAAAATTTTGTTTGTTCAGCAACTGGCGCGGCGCGCCATAAGGCCGCGCGGCGCGCCAAACTGGTCTGTCCCAAAAAGTTTGAAATGCGAAAAAGATTGGCCACTTCCCGACCTAATTAGACAAAACGCTTTTAACCACGCATTCATATTTGTAAAACTAACACGTTCCATTAATAAAATTAGTTTTACGAAGACCGGGCCCACATCGGCCGTTTTACGACTTTCGTACGAAAATACAAGTTTTCAACCACAAGACTTTTAATACAAATAAAGCCGAGCATGGCGATTGGGGATACGCTACCCAATCCTAGTTAATCCAAAAGCAAGCCTTCTAAAGCAACTACGCAAGTCACTAGTTCCCACGCTTACCCGAGCCACCGTCTCCAAGCAATCTATAAAAATGTAAACAACTAGAGGGTAAGCTAACGCTTAGTGAGTGAAAATATACTACATACATATATATGCATAAAATGGACACGCCACACAATAATCAAATACTGCATACCGGAGCATCCAAGCATAAAGGCAAGCTAAGCTAAGCATACCATACGATCACTAAGCAACAAGCTAAATATGTATCAACAAACATAAGTTCACCAACGACGATGTGAACAACGCCAAGAAACTACACCCGGAGGGTTAGTTACATCACGACGGTACAATAATACATATATAACAATATAAACAAATAAGGTTAACCCATTAACCCATTACCGAATACCAAACACCACAACGAAGATTGGCCGAACTACCCGAGCCTTAGTAATCTGAAACCACACGAGTTTACTATCTTCACGACATCGAGGTTGGCCGAACTACATGAGCCTTAGTAATCCGAAACCACACGAGATTACTACCTCAATAAGATGACCGAACTACACGAGTCATCGTGAATCCGAACTACACGCGATTCACTTCTTCAATAACAAAACCCACGGTCACGGGATTATAAAGTCCACCACATCGAGGTTATCCAAAACCACATCATAATACATGTGATAACGTACACACAAGTGTACACCTCGCCAAAAGAAGGTCAACCAAAATGCAGAACCGTGCCAATTGGGCTCATACAAAAGTCCATCAAATCCACTATATGTGAAGTGAGCTCAATAACCGAGAATCACTTCACCCGACCCGCACCCATCCTACACATACATATGCACATAGGATATTAATACTCACCTTGTCACCTTGATGAAACGCTTCCAAATAATCCGCAACTTATCAATGGAAAGCACCTATTCCATAATCACAAATACCACAACACAATTAGGATGGATTTACAAACCAACCCAATTCGACACTTAGTGCAATTTCGACCCAATTGCACTTCCAAGCATAAACCGTGCCCAAGCTAACCAATAATCACTAACACAAGTGATAATGTGTAGTGACCCGAACTTTTCCATGTTTATATATATTAATTGAGATTGATATTTACTTGATTAAATGTTTCCAACATGTTAAGCAATTAAACTTGCTAAGACTTGATTAATTGAAATATGTTTCATATAGACAATTGACCACCCAAGTTGACCGGTGATTCACGAACGTTAAAACTTGTAAAAACTATATGATGACATATATATGGATATATATTTAGTTAACATGATACTATGATAAGTAAACATATCATTAAGTATATTAACAATGAACTACATATGTAAAAACAAGACTACTAACTTAATGATTTTTAAACGAGACATATATGTAACGATTATCGTTGTAAAGATATTTAATGTATATATATCATATTAAGAGATATTCATACATGATAATATCATGATAATATAATAATTTAAAATCTCATTTGATATTATAAACATTGGGTTAACAACATTTAACAAGATCGTTAACCTAAAGGTTTCAAAACAACACTTACATGTAACGACTAACGATGACTTAACGACTCAGTTAAAATGTATATACATGTAGTGTTTTAATATGTATTTATACACTTTTGAAAGACTTCAATACACTTATCAAAATACTTCTACTTAACAAAAATGCTTACAATTATATCCTCGTTCAGTTTCATCAACAATTCTACTCGTATGCACCCGTATTCGTACTCGTACAATACACAGCTTTTAGATGTATGTACTATTGGTATATACACTCCAATGATCAGCTCTTAGCAGCCCATGTGAGTCACCTAACACATGTGGGAACCATCATTTGGCAACTAGCATGAAATATCTCATAAAATTACAAAAATATGAGTAATCATTTATGACTTATTTACATGAAAACAAAATTACATATCCTTTATATCTAATCCATACACCAACGACCAAAAACACCTACAAACACTTTCATTCTTCAATTTTCTTCATCTAATTAATCTTTCTCAAGTTCTATCTTCAAGTTCTAAGTGTTCTTCATATATTCTACAAGTTCTAGTTACATAAAATCAAGAATACTTTCAAGTTTGCTAGCTCACTTCCAATCTTGTAAGGTGATCATCCAACCTCAAGAAATCTTTGTTTCTTACAGTAGGTTATCATTCTAATACAAGGTAATAATCATATTCAAACTTTGGTTCAATTTCTATAACTATAACAATCTTATTTCAAGTGATGATCTTACTTGAACTTGTTTTCGTGTCATGATTCTGCTTCAAGAACTTCGAGCCATCCAAGGATCCGTTGAAGCTAGATCCATTTTTCTATTTTCCAGTAGGTTTATCCAAGGAACTTAAGGTAGTAATGATGTTCATAACATCATTCGATTCATACATATAAAGCTATCTTATTCGAAGGTTTAAACTTGTAATCACTAGAACATAGTTTAGTTAATTCTAAACTTGTTCGCAAACAAAAGTTAATCCTTCTAACTTGACTTTTAAAATCAACTAAACACATGTTCTATATCTATATGATATGCTAACTAAATGATTTAAAACATGGAAACACGAAAAACACCGTAAAACCGGATTTACACCGTCGTAGTAACACCGCGGGCTGTTTTGGGTTAGTTAATTAAAAACTATGATAAACTTTGATTTAAAAGTTGTTATTCTGAGAAAATGATTTTTATTATGAACATGAAACTATATCCAAAAATTATGGTTAAAATCAAAGTGGAAGTATGTTTTCTAAAATGGTCATCTAGACGTCGTTCTTTCGACTGAAATGACTACCTTTACAAAAACGACTTGTAACTTATTTTTCTGACTATAAACCTATACTTTTTATATTTAGATTCATAAAATAGAGTTCAATATGAAACCATAGCAATTTGATTCACTCAAAACGGATTTAAAATGAAGAAGTTATGGGTAAAACAAGATTGGATAATTTTTCTCATTTTAGCTACGTGAAAATTGGTAACAAATCTATTCCAACCATAACTTAATCAACTTGTATTGTATATTATGTAATCTTGAGATACCATAGACACGTATACAATGTTTCGACCTATCATGTCGACACATCTATATATATTTCGGAACAACCATAGACAGTCTATATGTGAATGTTGGAGTTAGCTATACAGGGTTGAGGTTGATTCCAAAATATATATAGTTTGAGTTGTGATCAATACTGGGATACGTATACACTGGGTCGTGGATTGATTCAAGATAATATTTATCGATTTATTTCTGTACATCTAACTGTGGACAACTAGTTGTAGGTTACTAACGAGGACAACTGACTTAATAAACTTAAAACATCAAAATATTTTAAAAGTGTTGTAAATATATTTTGAACATACTTTGATATATATGTATATATTGTTATAGGTTCGTGAATCAACCAGTGGCCAAGCCTTACTTCCCGACGAAGTAAAAATCTGTGAAAGTGAGTTATAGTCCCACTTTTAAAATCTAATATTTTTGGGATGAGAATACATGCAGGTTTTATAAATGATTTACAAAATAGACACAAGTATGTGAAACTACATTCTATGGTTGAATTATCGAAATCGAATATGCCCCTTTTTATTAAGTCTGGTAATCTAAGAATTAGGGAATAGACACCCTAATTGACGCGAATCCTAAAGATAGATCTATTGGGCATAACAAACCCCATCCAAAGTACCGGATGCTTTAGTACTTCGAAATTTATATCATATCCTAAGGGTGTCCCGGAATGATGGGGATATTCTTATATATGCATCTTGTTAATGTCGGTTACTAGGTGTTCACCATATGAATGATTTTTATCTCTATGTATGGGATGTGTATTGAAATATGAAATCTTGTGGTCTATTATTATGATTTGATATATATAGGTTAAACCTATAACTCACCAACATTTTTGTTGACGTTTTAAGCATGTTTATTCTCAGGTGATTATTAAGAGCTTCCGCTGTCGCATACTTAAATAAGGACAAGATTTGGAGTCCATGCTTGTATGATATTGTGTAAAAACTGCATTCAAGAAACTTATTTTGTTGTAACATATTTGTATTGTAAACCATTATGTAATGGTCGTGTGTAAACAGGATATTTTAGATTATCATTATTTGATAATCTACGTAAAGCTTTTTAAACCTTTATTGATGAAATAAAGGTTATGGTTTGTTTTAAAATGAATGCAGTCTTTGAAAAAAGTCTCATATAGAGGTCAAAACCTCGCAACGAAATCAATTAATATGGAACGTTTTTAATCAATAAGAACGGGACATTTCAGTTGGTATCCGAGCGTTGGTCTTAGAGAACCAGAATTTTGCATTAGTGTGTCTTATCGAGTTTGTTAGGATGCATTAGTGAGTCTGGACTTCGACCGTGTTTACTTGAAAAATGATTGCTTAACAAATTTTGTTGGAAACTATATATTTTTAACATGTGAATATTATGTGATATATTAATCTCTTAACGCGTTTGATATTATGTGATAGATGTCTACCTCTAGAACAAGTCCCATTGACTCACCTAATAATAATGAAGAGTCAAATGTAAATTGAAATGATACGTGGACTGATTCACAAGTTCCCGAAGAGGAACCGGAAGAAGAGTCGGAACTGGAAGAAGAATCGGAACCGGAAGAAGAATCGGAACTGGATGAAGAAATAGAACCGGTAGGGGAAATAATAAAACGGTTAAGTAAAAGAAAATCCTCAACCAACCGACCAAGGTTAATTATGGTCAATGGTGTTTCCGCCAAGGAAGCAAAATATTGGGAGGATTACCAATTCTCCGATGAATCGGATTCCAACGAGAATTCCGATGATGTTATAGAAATTACCCCAACTGAATTTAAAATGGCAAAAGAAAATAATAAGGGAAAGGGCATAAAAATAGAGAAATCTAATTCCAACCCCGATGAACTTTATATGTATCGTCAACCCCCGAAGTCCTTAAGTTGTAACAATGACCCGGAAACCTCTAAACCACCAGGTTTTTCTAAACCAATGTGGAAAACGACGGCTCGTATTAGGGGAACATCATATATCCCTAGAAACTTGGCAAAACGAACCAAAACCGAAGAAGAAGAAACAAGCGAGTCGGAATAAGATAGTTGTATTCGTGTGGTGTAATATATGTAATATAGTGTGCTTATGCTTTATTATATATGTAAAAATTGCTTGTATTAATTAGTATTTTTTTTATGAATCTAACTCTTGTCTATTTTACAGTATAAAAACACAAAATGGATAGACAACCCAATATTTTAAGAGACCTACCCGGAGACATGATTGATGAAATCTTGTCTAGAGTCGGTCAGAATTCTTCGGCACAACTATTTAAGGCGAGATCAGTTTGTAAGACATTCGAAGAACGTTCCAAGAATGCCTTGGTTTATAAAATGCTTTTGTTCGAAAGATGGGGGATATCACATTGGGAAATCCATAAGTTACGATGTGTTTACTTTGACGCATATATTGCGGGGAACCCAAATGCTATTTTACGCAATGGGTTAAGAAATTATTTTGACTCAATATATCCGAATATTGGACTTCGTGATTTAGAAAAAGCGGCTAATATGCAACATAAAGAAGCATGTTATGCTTACGGATTAGTAATGTTCGCTTCTCACCAAATTGAGAACAAGAGCATCGGGCTACAACTATTAAACAAAACGTTCCCACAAGTGACGGAGTCGGTAATTGGGGTAAGAAATGAGGTTTTTAGATTGTTACGGGACTGTTGGACATTACGTAACCCTCGTCCCTTTGACGACGTTACAACACGCTGTCTTATCAACGACCATAACGGTTATGTTCCACAAGACCAAGGATGGGAAGTAATCCTAGTAAAACCAGAATGCATGACTTGTTTCTGGACGTATGAATTACGTATCTTTATTGCCTTCGCTGAACGACTTGTGTACTAGCTAGAATTATCTTCACAACCATCTTGTATCAAATTTATTGTGTGCTATATTTCATGCTATATGTAAAATAAGCGGTATTGTAAGTTTGTAAAATATTGTGTAAAAGTTTGAACGCGAAATATTATTATAATCAGTTTTTCATATAGAATTGTAGTAGTTGAATTGTATATTAGCTACTAAGTATGAACTTAACGGGTAGGTACTACCCGAATTTAAACTTATAAAACGCTAATATGAAGAAAAAGCTTTTATAAATGAGTTCATATTATGCTACGAAATACTATTAACTACTCTTAATATTCTGTATGATTAACTTGTTCCATTTGACTATTTTGAAGGAAATGGCACCGAATACTCGACATACCGTGAATATGAATGAAGAGGAATTCCGTACTTTTCTAGCTTCAAACATAGCCACAGTACAGGCTGCGCTACATACCAATAATAACCTTGGATCTAGTAGTATAGGAAATCGTGTAGGATGCACCTAGAAAGAATTCACTGCCTGCAAACCTTTGGAATTTGATGGAACCGAAGGACCGATAGGATTGAAACGGTGGACCGAGAAGGTCGAATCGGTGTTTTCCATAAGTAAGTGTACTGAAGAGGACAAAGTGAAGTACGCTACGCATACCTTCACAGGTTCTGCGTTAACATGGTGGAATACCTATCTAGAGCAAGTGGGACAAGACGATGCGTACGCACTACAGTGGTCAGCATCCAAGCACTTGATGAACGAGAAGTACCGTCCCAGAACCGAGGTCAATAAGCTCAAGACAGAACTTAGAGGGTTACGAACCCAAGGATTTGATATTACAATGTACGAAAGACGATTCACAGAATTGTGCCTATTGTGTCCGGGAGCATTCGAAGATGAGGAAGAGAAGATCGACGCGTTTGTGAAAGGATTACCGGAAAGAATCCAAGAAGATATAAGTTCACACGAGCCCGCCTCCATACAACAGGCATGTTGAATGTCTCACAAACTAGTAAACCAGATTGAAGAAAGAATTAAAGAACAGACTGCTGAAGAGGCCAATGTGAAGCAAGTCAAAAGAAAGTGGGAGGAAAACGATGATAAGAATCACCAATACAACAACAACAGCAATTACAACAATAATCGCAACAATTATCCCAACAATCGCAACATCAATCGCAACTACAACAAACGGCCCAACAACAACAACAACAACAACAACAACAACAACAACAACAACAACAACAACAACAACAACAACAACAACAACAGCAACTACAACAATCATCCCAACAACAATAATAACCGCAACAACAACAACAATCAGAAGCAGCTATGCCAAAGGTGTGAAAAGTATCACTCGGGGTTCTGCACCAAATTTTGCAACAAGTGTAAAAGAAATGGTCATAGTGCGGCGAAGTGTAAGGTCTACGGACCAGGGATTAATAGAACGAAAGGAACAAATGGCGTCGGAACGAGTAATGGTGGAGCAAGTAGTGTCGGAGCAAGTTATGCCAATGTAGTTTGTTATAAATGTGGAAAACCGGGCCACATTATTAGAAATTGCCCAAACCAGGAGAACATGAATGGACAAGGTCGCGGAAGAGTTTTCAATATTAATGCAGCAGAGGCACAGGAAGACCCGGAGCTTGTTACGGGTACGTTTCTTATTGACAATAAATCTGCTTACGTTTTATTTGATTCGGGTGCGGATAGAAGCTATATGAGTAGATATTTTTGTACTAAATTAAGTTGTCCATTGACGCCTTTGGATAGTAAATTTTTACTCGAATTTGCAAATGGTAAATTAATTTCAGCAGATAATATATGTCGGAATCGAGAAATTAAACAGGTTAGCGAAACATTTAAGATTGATTTGATACCAGTAGAGTTAGGGAGTTTTGATGTGATAATCGGTATGGACTGGTTGAAAGAAGTGAAAGCAGAGATCGTTTGTTACAAAAATGCAATTCGCATTATACGAGAAAAAGGAAAACCCTTAATGGTGTACGGAGAAAAGGGCAACACGAAGCTACATCTTATTAGTAATTTGAAGGCACAAAAACTAATAAGCAAAGGTTGCTATGCTGTTCTAGCACACGTCGAGAAAGTACAAACTGAAGAAAAGAGCATCAATGATGTTTCCATTGCAAAAGAATTTCCCGATGTATTTCCTAAAGAATTACCGGGATTACCCCCACATCGATCCGTTGAATTTCAAATAGATCTTGTACCAGGAGCTGCACCAATAGCTCGTGCTCCTTACAGACTCGCACCCAGTGAGATGAAAGAACTGCAAAGCCAATTACAAGAACTTTTAGAGCCTGGTTTCATTCGACCAAGAACATCACCGTGGGGAGCTCCTGTTTTGTTTGTCAAGAAGAAAGATGGTACATTCAGGTTGTGTATCGACTACCGAGGGTTGAACAAACTTACCATCAAGAACCGCTACTCACTACCGAGAATCGACGACTTATTTTATCAACTACAAGGCTCGTCTGTTTATTCAAAGATTGACTTACGTTCCGGGTATCATCAAATGCGGGTGAAAGAAGATGATATTCCAAAGACTGCTTTCAGAACACGTTACGGTCATTACGAGTTTATGGTCATGCCGTTTGGTTTAACTAATGCACCAGCTGTGTTCATGGACCTTATGAACCGAGTGTGTGGACCATACCTTGATAAGTTTGTCATTGTTTTCATTGATGACATACTTATTTACTCAAAGAATGACCAAGAACACGGTGAACATTTGAGAAAGGTGTTAGAAGTATTGAGGAAGGAAGAATTGTACGCTAAGTTTTCAAAGTGTGCATTTTGGTTGGAAGAAGTTCAATTCCTCGGTCACATAGTGAACAAAGAAGGTATTAAGGTGGATCCGGCAAAGATAGAAACTGTTGAAAAGTGGGAAACTCCGAAAACTCCGAAACACATACGCCAGTTTTTAGGACTAGCTGGTTACTACAGAAGGTTCATCCAAGACTTTTACAGAATAGCAAAACCCTTGACTGCATTAACGCATAAAGGAAAGAAATTTGAATGGAATGATGAACAAGAGAAAGCGTTTCAGTTATTGAAGAAAAAGCTAACTACGGCACCTATATTGTCATTGCCTGAAGGGAATGATGATTTTGTGATTTATTGTGACGCATCAAAGCAAGGTCTCGATTGTGTATTAATGCAACGAACAAAGGTGATTGCTTATGCGTCTAGACAATTGAAGATTCACGAACAAAATTATACGACGCATGATTTGGAATTAGGCGCAGTTGTTTTTGCGTTAAAGACTTGGAGGCACTACTTATATGGGGACAAAAGTTTTATATATACCGACCACAAAAGTCTTCAACACATATTTAATCAGAAACAACTGAATATGAGGCAGCGTAGGTGGATTGAATTATTGAATGATTACGACTTTGAGATTCGTTACCACCCGGGGAAGGCAAATGTGGTAGCCAATGTCTTGAGTAGGAAGGACAGAGAACCCATTCGAGTAAAATCTATGAATATAATGATTCATAATAACATTACTACTCAAATAAAGGAGGCGCAACAAGGAGTTTTAAAAGAGGGAAATTTAAAGGTTGAAATACCCAAAGGATCGGAGAAGCATCTTAATATTCGGGAAGAAGGAACCCGGTATAGGGCTGAAAGGATTTGGGTACCAAAATTTGGAGATATGAGAGAAATGGTACTTAGAGAAGCTCATAAAACCAGATACTCAATACATCCTGGAACGGGGAAGATGTTCAAGGATCTTAAGAAACATTTTTGGTGGCCGGGTATGAAAGCCGATGTTGCTAAATACATAGGAGAATGTTTGACGTGTTCTAAGGTCAGAGCTGAGCATCAGAAACCATCAGGTCTACTTCAACAACCCGAAATCCCGGAATGGAAATGGGAAAACATTACCATGGATTTCATCACTAAATTGCCAAGGACTGCAAGTGGTTTTGATACTATTTGGGTAATAGTTGATCGTCTCACCAAATCAGCACACTTCCTGCCAATAAGAGAAGATGACAAGATGGAGAAGTTAGCACGACTGTATTTGAAGGAAGTCGTCTCCAGACATGGAATACCAATCTCTATTATCTCTGATAGGGATGGCAGATTTATTTCAAGATTCTGGCAGACATTACAGCAAGCATTAGGAACTCGTCTAGACATGAGTACTGCCTATCATCCACAAACTGATGGGCAGAGCAAAAGGACGATACAAACACTTGAAGACATGCTACGAGCATGTGTTATTGATTTCGGAAACAGTTGGGATCGACATCTACCGTTAGCAGAATTTTCCTACAACAACAGCTACCATTCAAGCATTGAGATGGCGCCGTTTGAAGCACTTTATGATAGAAAGTGCAGGTCTCCGATTTGTTGGAGTGAAGTGGGGGATAGACAGATTACGGGTCCAGAGATTATACAAGAAACTACCGAGAAGATCATCCAAATTCAACAACAGTTGAAAACCGACCAAAGTCGACAAAAGAGCTACGCTGACATTAAAAGAAAAGATATAGAATTTGAAATTGGAGAGATGGTCATGCTTAAAGTTGCACCTTGGAAAGGCGTTGTTCGATTTGGTAAACGAGGGAAATTAAATCCAAGGTATATTGGACCATTCAAGATTATTGATCGTGTCGGACCAGTAGCTTACCGACTTGAGTTACCTCAACAACTCGCGGCTGTACATAACACTTTCCACGTCTCGAATTTGAAGAAATGTTTTGCTAAAGAAGATCTCACTATTCCGTTAGATGAAATCCAAATCAACGAAAAACTTCAATTCATCGAAGAACCCGTCGAAATAATGGATCGTGAGGTTAAAAGACTTAAGCCAAACAAGATACCAATTGTTAAGGTTCGATGGAATGCTCGTAGAGGACCCGAGTTCACCTGGGAGCATGAATATCAGATGAAGAAGAAATACCCGCATCTATTTCCAGAAGATTCGTCAACACCTTCAACAGCTTAAAATTTCGGGACGAAATTTATTTAACGGGTAGGTACTGTAGTGACCCGAACTTTTCCATGTTTATATATATTAATTTAGATTGATATTTACGTGATTAAATGTTTCCAACATGTTAAGCAATCAAACTTGTTAAGACTTGATTAATTGAAATATGTTTCATATAGACAATTGACCACCCAAGTTGACCGGTGATTCACGAACATTAAAACTTGTAAAAACTATATGATGACATATATATGGATATATATTTAGTTAACATGATACTATGATAATTAAACATATCATTAAGTATATTAACAATGAACTACATATGTAAAAACAAGACTACTAACTTAATGATTTTTAAACGAGACATATATGTAACGATTATCGTTGTAAAGACATTTAATGTATATATATATATATCATATTAATAGATATTCATACATGATAATATCATGATAATATAATAATTTAAAATCTCATTTGATATTATAAACATTGGGTTAACAACATTTAACAAGATCGTTAACCTAAAGGTTTGAAAACAACACTTACATGTAACGACTAACGATGACTTAACGACTCAGTTAAAATGTATATACATGTAGTGTTTTAATATGTATTTATACAGTTTTGAAAGACTTCAATACACTTATCAAAATACTTCTACTTAACAAAAATGCTTACAATTACATCCTCGTTCAGTTTCATCAATAATTCTACTCATATGCACCCGTATTCGTACTCGTACAATACACAGCTTTTAGATGTATGTACTATTGGTATATACACTCCAATGATCAGCTCTTAGCAGCCCATGTGAGTCACCTAACACATGTGGGAACCATCATTTGGCAACTAGCATGAAATATCTCATAAAATTACAAAAATATGAGTAATCATTCATGACTTATTTACATGAAAACAAAATTACATATCCTTTATATCTAATCCATACACCAACGAACAAAAACACCTATAAACACTTTCATTCTTTAATTTTCTTCATCTAATTGATCTCTCTCAAGTTCTATCTTCAAGTTCTAAGTGTTCTTCATATATTCTACAAGTTCTAGTTACATAAAATCAAGAATACTTTCAAGTTTGCTAGCTCACTTCCAATCTTGTAAGGTGATCATCCAACCTCAAGAAATCTTTGTTTCTTACAGTAGGTTATCATTCTAATACAAGGTGATAATCATATTCAAACTTTGATTCAATTTCTATAACTATAACAATCTTATTTCAAGTGATGATCTTACTTGAACTTGTTTTCGTGTCATGATTCTGCTTCAAGAACTTCGAGCCATCCAAGGATCCGTTAAAGCTAGATCCATTTTTCTCTTTTCCAGTAGGTTTATCCAAGGAACTTAAGGTATTAATGATGTTCATAACATCATTCGATTCATACATATAAACCTATCTTATTCGAAGGTTTAAACTTGTAATCACTAGAACATAGTTTAGTTAATTCTAAACTTGTTCGCAAACAAAAGTTAATCCTTCTAAATTGACTTTAAAATCAACTAAACACATGTTCTATATCTATATGATATGATAACTTAATGATTTAAAACCTGGAAACACAAAAAACACCATAAAATCGGATTTACACCGTCGTAGTAACACTGCGGACTGTTTTGGGTTAGTTAATTAAAAACTATGATAAACTTTGATTTAAAAGTTGTTATTCTGAGAAATTGATTTTTATTATGAACATGAAACTATATCCAAAAATTATGGTTAAACTCAAAGTGGAAGTATGTTTTCTAAAATGGTCATCTAGACGTCGTTCTTTCGACTGAAATGACTACCTTTACAAAAACGACTTGTAACTTATTTTTTCAACTATAAACCTATAATTTTTATGTTTATATTCATAAAATAGAGTTCAATATGAAACCATAGCAATTTGATTCACTCAAAACGGATTTAAAATGAAGAAGTTATGGGTAAAACAAGATTGGATAATTTTTCTCATTTTAGCTACGTGAAAATTGGTAACAAATCTATTTCAACCATAACTTAATCAACTTGTATTGTATATTATGTAATCTTGAGATACCATATACACGTATACAATGTTTCGACCTATCAAGTCGACACATCTATATATATTTCGGAACAACCATAGACACTCTATATGTGAATGTTGGAGTTAGCTATACAGGGTTGAGGTTGATTCCAAAATATATATAGTTTGAGTTGTGATCAATACTGAGATACGTATACACTGGGTCGTGGATTGATTCAAGATAATATTTATCGATTTATTTCTGTACATCTAACTGTGGACAACTAGTTGTAGGTTACTAACGAGGACAACTGACTTAATAAACTTAAAACATCAAAATATATTAAAAGTGTTGTAAATATATTTTGAACATACTTTGATATATATGTATATATTGTTATAGGTTCGTGAATCAACCAGTGGCCAAGTCTTACTCCCCGACGAAGTTAAAATCTGTGAAAGTGAGTTATAGTCCCACTTTTAAAATCTAATATTTTTGGGATGAGAATACATGCAGGTTTTATAAATGATTTACAAAATAGACACAAGTACGTGAAACTACATTCTATGGTTGAATTATCGAAATCGAATATGCCCCTTTTTATTAAGTCTGGTAATCTAAGAATTAGGGAACAGACACCCTAATTGACGCGAATCCTAAAGATAGATCTATTGGGCCTAACAAACCCCATCCAAAGTACCGGATGCTTTAGTACTTCGAAATTTATATCATATCCGAAGGGTGTCCCGGAATGATGGGGATATTCTTATATATGCATCTTGTTAATGTCGGTTACCAGGTGTTCACCATATGAATGATTTTTATCTCTATGTATGGGATGTGTATTGAAATATGAAATCTTGTGGTCTATTATTATGATTTGATATATATAGGTTAAACCTATAACTCACCAACATTTTTGTTGACGTTTTAAGCATGTTTATTCTCAGGTGATTATTAAGAGCTTCCGCTGTCGCATACTTAAATAAGGACGAGATTTGGAGTCCATGCTTGTATGATATTGTGTAAAAACTGCATTCAAGAAACTTATTTTGTTGTAACATATTTGTATTATAAACCATTATGTAATGGTCGTGTGTAAACAGGATATTTTAGATTATCATTATTTGATAATCTACGTAAAGCTTTTTAAACCTTTATTGATGAAATAAAGGTTATGGTTTGTTTTAAAATGAATGCAGTCTTTGAAAAACGTCTCATATAGAGGTCAAAACCTCGCAACGAAATCAATTAATATGAAACGTTTTTAATCAATAAGAACGGGACATTTCATAATGGTCCTAATATGCCAATTAAACCCGAACACAAGTGTTAAACACCTATCGTTCTCAAAATTGCCCATAAACCCTAATTTTGACCCATTAAGTCAAAATCTCACCAATTACAAGTTTTGACACCAAAACATATTTAACTTTGTTTTATACTTCAACTTAATCCATTTTAAGTTTATAAACCTCATCGAATCGACATTCGGGTCATAATCATCAACAAACCCTAACTTTGACTCTAGTCAAAATTAGTCAACCACAAGAACCCTAAAGGTCTCCAATACATCAATAATCACTAATAGTAGTGATTATATACCATTCTCAAGTCTTAAACATGGTTAAATCATTAACCAACCCAAAACCCGCCTCTTAACACTTATAAACCCGAATCTTGGTGTTAATCTTCAATTAACAACTAAATGGGTTCCATCTATGAATCATATAATCAAAAGCCCCAAAATTGAATGATGAACACCAAAATGAAATTCGGAGTTAGAGCTTACCACTAGTATCACCGTGTAGCTAAGAACGAGGAGAACAAACTTGTCTACAACGCCAAAGATCAAAACCCGCTTCTTCCTTTCCAAAAATCCCTTTGAATCAAATGGGTGTTTGAGTTTGTTGAGAGGGAAAAAGAAATAGGGAAATGAAATGGGTGGATGAGGTTAAGTCCTCAATTCGGAGTTAGACCAAGTGGCGCGGCGCGCGACCAGCCAGAATCAGAATCCAGGTCTTACACCAGGGTGATAACGAAGTTCACAATCATAGTCGTTCAGTGTCTCGATCCATCAACGCTGTCTCATATTTAGTTGCTTCTGATCAAAGATGTGCTGGAGGCTTTTATGATCGGTGAAAATAGTGCTCTTAGATCCATAAAGATAGTGTCTCCACAGCTTTAATGCAAAGACAATGGCTCCAAGCTTGAGATCGTGTGTTGTGTAATTTCGCTCGTGATCTTCAGTTGACGAGAGGCGTAAGCGATAACCTTTGTTCGTTGCATCAGTACACAACCAAAACCACTTTTCGAAGCATCCAATAAACGACGAAATCCTCACTGCCTTCAGGAAGTGATAAGATAGGTGCGGTGGTTAACTTCTTCTTCAAGGTTTGAAATGCGGATTCGTGTGCGGGTTCCCAAATGAACTTCTTCCATTTGTGAGTCAGTGTGGTTAAAGGACGCACAATCAGTAAGAATCCTTCAATAAATCTTCGGTAGTAACCGGCGAGACCTAAAAATTGGCGGATATGAGTCAGAGTAGTGGGGGTTTCCCACTTGCTGATGGCTTCAATCTTGGCGGGATCCACTTTGATACCCTGGTCGCTCACAACATGACCTAGAAATTGGATTTCCTTCAACCAAAATTCACACTTGGAGAATTTGGCATAAAGTTGCTCTTGTCTCAAGAGTTCAAGCACTAATCGAAGATGTTGTTCATGTTCTTCTTCGCTCTTAGAGTAGACGATGATATCATCTATGAAGACGATAATGAACTTGTCCAAGTATGGTTTGCAGACACGATTCATGATGTCCAAGAACACGGCAGGTGCGTTGGTTAATCTGAATGGCATCACGAGAAACTCATAATGACCATAACGAGTTCTGAACGCAGTTTTCATCACATCACTTTCCTTCACCCTCAACTGGTGATAACCGGATCGCAAATCGATCTTAGAGTAAACACTTGATCCTTGTAGCTGATCAAAAAGATCGTCAATTCTGGGAAGGGGATACCGATTCTTGATCGTCAATTTGTTGAGTTCGCGGTAGTCGATACACATGCGGAAAGATCCGTCCTTCTTCTTCACAAACCAAACAGGTGCGCCCCAAGGCGAGAAACTTGGTTGGATAAATCCACGGTCTAGAAGTTCTTGTAATTGGCTCTGCAACTCTTGAATCTCGGAAGGTGCGAGTCGATATGGTGCGCGAGCTACAGGTGCAGCTCCTGGCACTAAATCGATCTGAAACTCTACAGCTCTCGGTGGCGGTAATCCAGGCAATTCTTCCGGAAAGTCATCGGAAAATTCTTTCACAATTCGTACGTCATCCACGCTCTTCACCTAGGCTTCTAACGTTTTCACATGTGCTAGAACAGCAAGACGTCCTTTTTTCATGATCTTTTGGGCTTTCATGCAACTAATGAGATTCAGTTTCGAGCTACATCTCTCTCCGTAAATAATAAGTGGCTCACCGTCTCCGTGTGGTATACGAAGAGCTTTATCTCCACAGATAATGTCAGCCCTTATCTTGGTCAACCAATCCATACCGACAATAACATCAAAGCTTCCCAACTTAATGGGTATCAAGTCAATCTCAAAATCCACACCAGCTATATTGATACTAGCTCCTCGGCTAATTTGGTCAACTTTCTCAAGTTTTCCGTTGGCTACCTCTACAAGCATACTCTCCTTTAAAGGAACTAACGACCAATTTATCTTATCATAAAAGTGTCTACATACATAACTTCTATCGGCACCAGTATCAAATAGGACAGAAGCTAATAGATTGTTGATAGTGAATATACCTGTCACCAAGTCGGGGTTCTCACGTGCATCCCTTGCATTAACGTTGAAAGCTCTACCACGCGGTGGTCTGCCCACATTCATAACACTTTCTCGGTCCATTGGGGTTCGGCTTCCCAGTCATGGTGGTGATCTTGCAGTCTCTGCCGATATGTCCAGTCTTTTTGCACTTTTCACAAACAACGTTACAATACCCGGTATGGTGCTTGTAGCACCTTTTGTATTGCGGTAGAGTACCCTTGTAGTTGGGGTTTGAGTTGGTGTTCGGATTGGGATTCCCACCGTTGTTGTGCCTCTTAGCGGGGGTTTGATCATAGGCTCGCCGCTTGTTGTTATCCCACCTATGCTTATCACTACTACCTGCTTTGGACTTAGCCTTTTCCAGTTCATCGATAATGATTTGGTTCATTAAAGTGTGCGCCATGCGCATTGCTTCTGGGACGTTTGGTGGCTTAGATGAGGTGACATTTCCCTTAATGGACTTAGGAAATCCCCACAAGTACCTTTCCATGAGCTTAAACTCCGGGGTAACCATGGTAGGACACATTAGGGCTAATTCCAGATACCTACGGTTGTAACCATCGAGATCATTTCCCACAACCTTCAACTGCATAAACTCCATCTCCATTTTATGGATCTCTGTCCTAGGGCAATATTCCTCAATCAGGGCCCCTTTGAATTCCTCCCATGGGGTAGCAAACGCCTCATCAATACCCTTTGCTTAAGCCAATGTGTTCCACCAAGTTAGTGCACCGTCTGACAGCGTACATGAAGCGTACTTGGTTTTGTTCACCTCTGAGCAGTTACTAACTCGAAACACAGATTCTAATTTCTCAAACCACCTAGTGAGACCAACTGGCCCCTCAGTTCCACTAAAGTTGTGGGACTTGCAGCTTTGAAACTCTTTGTATGTGCACCCATTACGAATGGGCTGGATAACCGGTGGCGGTGGAGTTTGGGGGTTCATTTCCGCTAAAGCTGCGACGACTCGTTCATTGATCATTTCCTCGATTTGGGCTGTGGTAGGTGTTGATCTTCCATTGACCGTTGATGTTCTAAACAAAAATTTTGACTCAAGTCAAAATCAAGTATTCAAAGAGTAATAATATAGTATATGGTAACCAGCATGGAATCAACACAACACATGCTAATTAAGTATCAAATAGATTCAGATACCACAAAGTCATCACACAGTAATGTAAATAGAATACTGTGCAAGAATTTAACAACACAAAGTTCCATTCATTAATAATAAGTTGCATACATCCGCATAGGTTCGTTCAATACATAAGTGAAACATAAAACTACAAATGAGATTTCATAATGAAATCTACTACAAATATCCTATGGTGATGGTGGGTATAGGATGTCCATTACGTGGGACATCTGGTCCTCGAGCTCAGCTACCCAAGCACGGAGGATCTCCACCTCCCTTGTCAGTTCCTCGACAGAGGGAGATGGTGGGGTAGGGGGTGCAGTCGATACGGGTGGTGCTGGTGGTGCTGATGGTCCGGCTCCAGAAGTGGAGGCTGCAAAGCGGTAAGGCTTACGCACAAAAGGATCAGCAGGGTACGGTACAAGCCGCTTTCGAGTGGTAACCTTACGACGCCGACCATGAGCGTCAATGAATGGTCGACCTCCATTAATCCCTGGAATGACGGTACCATCGAAATGGTACCGCTTCTTCGGCGGGGTGGAGGGTGGTTGTACAGGTGCATCATCGGGGTCCTCATCTGAATCCTCGTCACTAGAGTTGTCAGAGGATGAGTCATCGGATGAAGAATCGACAGATGATGGGTCGTCTAAATCGGCTGGGGGTGGCTGCACGGGTGGCTCTCCTTGGGCGGCCATCATCTGTCGATATCTGGCGGGCCCGATTGGCACGAGATGTCCATCAGGAAGGGGTCAGCACCAATGGTTATGCTCATTACGGACTGGACCTTCCCCAAGTTCCGTGGAAATCACAGCACCACCAGAATGGTGCTGTGTCTCCGAGGGTCCTGGGACAAGTGGAGCTGGAATCTCCTATAGGTCCTCAGCTCCGTCTGAGGTAATCACTGGGCCGGGTGCATGGCTACTAGCTCCGGAGGATGAAGCGCCAGAGTCACTGGAAGGTGTAGATGACGGGATCGAGTCAGCAACAACGGTAGGTGAGGTGGCCGATGAGTCCGAGTCGCTCTCCAAGTGAATGATAATGGGTAGGGCATCCTACATCTGAACAAGAAAAAATAACTTTTTCCATGTCAGTAAGTCATAAAGCAAGCACGTATTAGGCAAAGTAACTAAGACAGTCTAGATCATGTATAACAGTAAGTAGCATGGCAATAATAGCAAATTGTACAGAAGTATCATGCTATCGAAGCATATAGTAGCATGCAGTAGAGTAAACATGTAGCAGTATATGGCATATAGAGGTAAAAGTAAGCAGCATCATGCAGTAAGTTCCGCAGAAACAAGTAAACTAGCAAGTTGTAGATTAGTCCTATTAGTGAATCCTACTCGGTCGGGTCTTGACTTACTAATGCAACCTAATTCCCTACAACCAATGCTCTGATACCAAATGTAATGCCCCGTACAAAACCGTCGTGTACGAATCATCAACAACGGGATCATGACAAGGTCAAACACTATATGCGTTTTCAAAACAAGTTTTCATTCATGATAATAGGTGACGTCATAACCAACGTCAAATGTTTTACAACAAAAATTATGCTTCTATGAAAAAAAAGCAATTAATAATAGTACGTGACCCTTAGGTCGTTACAAATTATTGTTCAAAAGTAATAAAGTTTGAATGCAAGATAAAATGTTTCATGCGGTAACATCTCTAATAAGGCAGCGGGTGGCTAATCAACAAGAATAGTACAACAGCGGGAGCAAGCAACCTTAAGCACCTGAGAAAAACATGCTTAAAAATGTCAACACGAATATTGGTGAGATATAGTTTAAGTATAACAGTAATGTAAGGTAGGCTACGAGATTTCAGTGCTTCAACAGCGTTTCAAAACAGTATGAAAAGTATATGTATAATCTTGGGCACTTGGTAACTAACTTAACGTTTATCGCCCCCTAAAAGTACACTTGGCGAGTGCGTATGTTTACGAAGTATTAAACACCCGTTAAATGCTAGCGCTACTAGCCCAATTGGGGATGTCAAACCCTATGGATCCATATCTAAGATTCGCGTTCACCGGTTCAAAGACCAATGACTAAATGTTACCGAGCTAAGGGGAAAGTTTATGCCGTTGTATAACCCACACATATATAAAGTTTAAATACTCGTGCCTAGTATATAAAATGTAAAATGTGCATGTATTCTCAATTCCCAAAATAGTTAAAATAAAAAGGGATGCTATAACTCACAGTGGTTAAGTAGTAGTAAAGTTGACACGGGAAAGGTAAGCAAGTATGTTTGTCTGAAAAGGTCCTCAACCTAAGTCAAAAGTTAATAAGTCAGTAAATCGTCCCAATAGGTTTATAAGTAAGTAAATTAGGTCTTAAGTATCATCATCACTCATCATTTAACAAAAAGTGTAAAGTAAGTTTCAAGTAAAGACTAGGGTTTGAAACAAAGGCTGAATTCGTTCAGTCGCCACGACCTCTATACAAACTGAAATGAGGTGAGAACAGTGGCCATGGCTCCGTATATGAGTCCCCTAGGTACTGAACAATTTCCAGAACCAAACTCGTCTTTTTTTGACCGTGGTGATGGTTTAAGTGCGAGTAGGTCATAAATTTCAGCACAACGTTAATAGGGTGTAGTGACTTTCGGGAGGCCATAGATCCTAAGCCATAACTCGGATTAAGACAAGGTCTAAACGGAAAATCATCTACTCGAACCGAACTAACTAAAAATTAACTTTTCAGTAGCCCAGGTATTCTGATCAGACCCATAAAACAGTAGGTTAAGTGTTCCGGTGGGTTCTTGGTGCTCGATGCTCATCACGGTTCTCATCCTTGATGCATATAGCTTCAAGTGTACAACACGTTGATGTGTTTGCATCATCTTAACCAAGGTTTGACCATCATAACACAAGTGCAAATCTAAGATATGTAGCACAACTCAATTAAGGGTTGCATGAAGGTTAATGAACCAAAGTTACATCAAGGTCTTATATCCGACACATACATGAACTCTAAAAGTAATATTAACCAAGTTTTGACTATCATGACACTAGTGTAAGTCTAAGATATGTAGCACAACTCACTTAAGAGTTGTATGAAGTTTGATGAACCAAAGTTACATCAAGATCTTAGATCTAACACATACAAGAGTTATAAAAGTAATATTAAGCTATAAACTTGAAAGTAAACTTATATGAACAAGATCTTAAGTTTGTAGAACATAATTCTTAGTTAGATCTTGAAGATCCTAGACCCAAAAGTCTAGATCTATCATAAGTGTACAAAGTTATAATCAAAAGCTTTACTTACATGTTCTTGAACTTACAAAGTAGTTTCAAGAAATATGAGATCAAGATTAACTAGTAATACTTGACCAAATCAACAACATCATAACTTTGAATAATTAAAATGAAGAAATAAAGTAAGGTTACAAGTATTATGTTCATGTTTATTTCATACATGAGAAGATTCAAATCAAAGTTTAGATCTTAAGAATTCAAGTCTACAAAACATAAACATAAAGAAGATCATCAAGTTTATGAACTTTAGATCTTGAAAACACTTAAGTGTACAACTATAAACTAACAAGTTTTAAGTTCTTGTTCTTGGTTCTTCATCAAACAAGAGATGGAAGTAACCAAGATCCATGAAGATTCAAACTAGGAAGTTTGATCTTGAATAACAACCAACAAACAAACAAGTAATTAAACAAGAAATCATGATGATGATAGTTTCATGTTACGATTTTTAGAACAAGAAAAGAGGAAGAAAAAGTGTTGTTACTTACTAAGTTTTAGAGAGAATAAAAGAGAAAGTTGAAGTGTTGTTTGAATGTGTGTGTAAAAGTGAGGTAAACTATCAAATATGTAACAAGTAAAAATGAAAATTGAACTCCCCATGCTCCCATTTTGGCCGACGGTATTGGTGATAAAAAGAGGGGAGTCAAAACTTGCTTTCTTGTGTGGGATAATGGTGTTAGATAGAATGCGGAATAAGTTAAAGTGTATGGAGAAATGGTCATGCATGCTTGTAGTACTTTGTCTCTTCATTAAGCTAATTAATCCTAGTTAAACTTAATGTAATACTAGCTTAATACATGGGCTTACAAGTCCATTAAGAGTGTAGGGTGGGCTTACTAGTCCAAGAAATAAAAGTCCAAGCCCAAGTAATTAATAAATGAATAAAAAACCCAAGTAATTAACTACTAACCTTAGTTAATTAAAAATGATTAATAATGAATAATCATGAATGTAAATAATATTCAAAAATATTATTCGAGAAAAGTACGCACGTCACAAAGACAAGTCGGGCCATGGAGATTCAAATACGATACCAAGTATATGTATATAAATACATTTAATAAAGCGCAAGTATTAATAATAAATATTAATAAATAAACATTGGAAAATCCAGGGTCGTTACATCGTCTACCGATGTAGTAGCATTATTACACAAATTTTCTAACTCAGGATATGACAGATGCTCTATTTGATCACTTATCACTTTAAGTCTATCTTCTGCATCAGGTTTCAACTGAGATATAAGTGATTCAGGTAAAACTTTTAGAAAATCAGGCAAATCCTTTTTCAAAGTATCCAGAAACCTTATTCGTTCAGCGTCCAGCGCAACGGTTATAAATTCATCAAAAGGCTCAGTTAATTTCGTAGAAGCAAAGGCATTCTTTATAATCTTTGGTACACCAGCAATAAGTCGCTGGGTCTCACCCTTTCTTAGTTCCAGTTGGTCCTTCAATGATGTTTCAGACTGAGTTAATGTATCAATCTTATGCAGATATCATTTCTCTTTTGTTGCCATTTCCACATAACGAGCCGCTGCAGCATTTTTTGTGGAAACAGCAGCTTCCAACTCAAGCTTTGTAGTTTTCAATGCCTCTGCATCTTTTTCAATATTTTCATATTTGTCACGATGAACTTGGTCAGAACGTTCTAAACGCTTAAGATTATTAAATTCAGAGGCAATATTCCAGATAATACACTGTGCTTGACATTTTCGCGCATCACCATCAGATAAACTCTCAAAGAAATTAATGAGTGAAGGAGACAGCATGGCTTCAAGATATTTCATGAAATATTCATAACTACCAGGAGGACCAGCCAAAATAGATGTCAAACCAGCAGTATCCAAATTAGGAAGGTTAATTTGAGAACTGCTTTCCCCTATTCTGCTACGCTGAGTGGGTGGAGGAAGAGCAAGCTTTCTTTGTGCTGCTTCTTCAGATGCTATGGCTGAATTAACATAAGAATTGTTATTCAAAAAGTTTTTCCAATCCAGATAGGATGAATAACAATTCAATATTGGATATTTATCAGGATCAACATTATAATAACCACCATTGCTAGGCATATGGAAAAAGCAATAAAGATTTTCTTCTACTATTGATTCAAAAGAGAGGTTACCAACAACACGATGTTTCCTTGAATTTTCTCGAATTAAAGCAGCATCATCATCATCTTCAAGTTCATTTTCACATAAACTTTTCTCAAGCGTCTCATCAACCAATTTTTCAGATACAAATTGCAGTTGATTAAATTTGGTATAACGCAAGGCGGGGAGCGGAGTAATCACTAAAAGAACAGCATACAACAATTACTATACAGATGATAACATTAAGTAAACAAATTTTATTCAGAATATACCTTTGTTTTTTTAAAATAACAATGGCACAGCCACGAGTTTCTGCATCCCATTCAGCATTAACGGAGCATAAAGAAAGCATATGTTCTGGATATTGACGGTTTGGAATCTTCTCTTTTCTAATTGAATTTAATAATTTTCATTCATCAGGAGTTATCCTTGGATGAATAACTTTGGTAGGATCAAGTGATGTACGCCAATAACGAGCTTTCAGATAATCGTTGGGAATAACTTCACTATTAATAAAGAAGAAAGTTCCCTGCCAGTTTTCATTTGTATCACCAGAATTAAGCAAAAACCCATCCAGAGTAATATAAAACCATCATTTATCATAAGGTTTTATGGTTGCAAGATAAGAAAAAAGACGTACAGGAGGTGTAATATTTTGAGCCATACAATACATCTCAAAAAGCATAATTTTGCGGATGGACATCGGTTCAAACGGTCCAACACTAACACCATAAAAGCAGCAAACGTCTTAGTAAAACTTTGTAAAAGGAATACGAAGATGGGGAAAATATAAAGCACGACCATAAATAGCTACTTTTCCAGAGGGAGGATGAGATGCCGATAATGAGGACTAGGAAGAACAGCATCGGCACCAAAAAATTTGGGAATAGCAACTCTGACACGATCGAGATAGATCGAGGAAATTCTGCTTGGAATATCTTCAACATTAAAGATGGCCATTAATTAGGTAGTTAAGAAAGGAATTCTTGACAGAGGTTTAAGGTAGATGAAGGAAATAAATTCAGATTGAGTAAATACGACGCAATAAAAGTTGGGTAATAAATAGCGAGTAGAAGATGAAAAGTTGATGGTTAATCGCATGGTTGATATGTTGCCATGTGTCGGGTATACAAATATGCGGGAGAAGTAAATTTAATTGAAAATAAAAATAAAATTTCGAAAAGACACTTTTTTGCAGGTCATGATTGAAAAGTAGTTGCTATATCAGGGAAACAGGACGGCTGTGACAGGTTTATGTTCTCGAGAAAAGGGAATCTTCATTTTTTAGTTTAATGACTTTATTTTTTTTTACAAAAATAAAGACATTAAACTGGGGGGACTTAATGGTGTATCCTAGGGGATACACGCATAACAACATCATTTTTATACAAGAAAAATGGATTAAAAAGCACAAAAGATAATAAAATTTGGCGATTTTCAGTATTTGCTGCCTAGCGTACAGCAGGCCGTCCAGCGTAAAGCGTAAGCCCTACAGGCAGCTTCTATGCTTAAGCCCTTTAACTCAGCACGTGGACGGCACGCAGCCACGTCAGTACACGCCACCGAACTTTCGGATATTTCGTGTAACAGAACCACTGATTAATTGACACGTGTATTCCGAGAATTTTGGGCATTCTACGCCTATAAATAGACCCCCCGGGTCACTACATTTGACATCTGAACTTCAGTCAGAGAGAAGTACATTTTCTCTCTCACACAGTTCTTTCTCACTCTAAACGCACATTAGCCGCTTAGCTGCAATCCGCTAGACGGATCAATTACAGATTGATCCCCAGATTGATTGAGGCCACCCCACGGATCTCTCATCCGTGTTCCGGGTCTGTAGAGATTATTTTTCGAGGGCAAACAACAATCAACATCATACACCACACGCTGAGCTGCTATTGTCTTGTACCGGTACCTTGCAGCCGCTATACGGAAAATCGTACCAACACCAGTCATGTTTACATTCTTCGTCATAGGCTTGATCAAGATTCAAATCTCCACCACTTGTTTGAGAGAATTTTTAGTTATGGACTCAGCTTATATCGTGAAGAGATGGTGGCATTTGGGGGTGTAAAGGGTGAAAAAGGGTTGGATAGATAGGAGTTTTTTTAAGGATAGATTTTTGATAATCCTTTCAGCTTTTTGTTGGGAGATTCAGGTCGGACATCATTCTTTTTGACTGTCAGGAGTTCTTTTCTCAAGTCTTTATGGTTCCGCTCCTTTTCTCAGAACCTTTATTTATCAATTTTGTTTTTTTAGCAAGCATCTTTTGCTTTTCTCTTCGAGGTCTCCTTTTATTGGCGGTCTCTTTGATATTTGACTTGGATGCTCGCATTTTTTTAATGCGGTTTTATAGAGAATTTCCGAGAAGTATGATTTTGATGGGATTTATTTCTTTATTTATGAGGTGAATGGAGTAGGTAGTAGTGGATGGAATTTTGTGGTTTGGAGTGAAAATGGGAAAGGGAGATATTTGATGGGGGGTGTTTTGCCTTCACGAATAGCTGAGGTTTCGAACTTAGTAGTTCTCGTCAAAAGACATGATTCCGAAATGTAGATCAAGAGCAAGTTCTGATTCAGAGATGCTAACATTGGCGTACTCAACGGAAATATAGTGAAGCACTAAAGATGAGTGCTTGTCAGGCCTTATATGGGGTGCCTCACAACAATTATAATGGGTCACATTGTGCCTTTCGTTATGCAATGCTTTTTTGAAAAAATTGATTTAGTTTTCGCAAAAAGTTTTTACCTTATTTTACTCTTTTTTCTTTTTTGTAACAAAAACTTTTTGATCATTTATAGAATTTTGTAATCCTAGGTGTTTTATAGCTCGAAAAGTTTTGAATTTTGTGAAAAAAATTAGTTTATAAACACTTGAGGATTTTACGAGAATCATTATGTGCAATATTCGCTATCCCACACTTTAAAATAACATTGTCCTCAATGTTAAGGATACGGAGTATCCCACACTTAGGTTTTGAAAAAGATGTCTTGTTATTAAAAGTTGATGTTGATGGGGTTGCTAATCTCACACTTAGTGTTTAAAGTGGTATAATATTATTGCGTATATTCTATTGAAACAGTGGTGAAGACGTAGTACTCCCCTATGGTCGCAAGGCGTGTAATGGATGGTTTACCGATTACGGTTTCTTCAAATCTCGTTCTGGCGCCATTCTCGTTCAGTGCGTCCTTGCTCCAAGTCGTGTTCCCATCTTGTATGGTCTCGATCGTCGTTTGTTTGTGACGTTTTATTCATGCAATTTATTCTACCAATTATCATACAAACTAAAACATAAAAGTGGTTATGCCCAAAATTAGGCGTACAGACGTAATGTAATAATGTAATAATGTGTCATAAGATCACAAGAAATCATAAAATAGAGCAGAGAGACAGGGAAAGTCATGGCTGATTTAGATGGTAGGGGAGAGAATATGTTACACTCATGCGGGGCCGCGTTGGGTTCCTTAAAGGTAATTGCCCCTCATCGGTCATCTCCTCGTTGGTGGTTAATTGTCGAGCTAATTCCGAAGTGTTCATGCCCGGAGATATCCTAAACTGACCCTTGTATAAACGTGCAATCAGTCCTGTGAGCGATGATGTACTGGTGTGAATTATAGGCCCTGTGCGCCAACCCTGCCCTTCTTGCAGATCTCTACCCCAGTCGGTATTCATACCCATTCCTCCCATACCCTGTGAAACATCCTCATCCATATACTGGCTACTGGCTCACAGCCTGATCCCATGCGGAAGTTTGAGCAGCGGTGGATGTATCTCTATGTGTGCTGACACGGTTCTGGCCAAAAATGTTGTTGAACAAATCCTCGGCCCTTGTGCTCTGTTCCCTTGAAGGAGATGGAATGACCGTGCACTGGGTGTAATGATGCTGAGTTGGAGGAGGAGGTGGTGTATACTGATGGCTAGGCCCTACACCTCTAGGATATCAGTGGGCGAACATCACTAGATACTCGTGAGGATACGGGGGAACATTCAGCTATCTGCCTGCATAATGCGTGAAATGATCTAGATTCTGAAAGATAGCAGCCTCAGCGAACTACCTCTCCTGACCGGGAAAATCCCCCATATGGTAATAATACGGCTCAAAGCTCGGCCGATCACCCTGACCTACTGATGAGTGTCGGCGGGTGTCAGTGGGCCTACCCTGCATTGTGGGATCATCCTCATCTTGCGGCTCCTGTGAACCTCGCCGCCTCCTACCATCCCTCGTCCTTGTGTCAGGTCTAAATCCTCTAATTCTCACCCCAGGCACTGTTCGATCTACCGAGTCTGGGATTGCTCGATTAGCTGCAACTATCAACTGCTCATCCTCTATTCGAATGTGTAACGACCCGACAAAATCGTCATTGATGGCGCCGTTAACTTAGGTCCCATTACGTGGTTGTAGTCCCTATATGAGACACGTTTGACCAAAATTATGTCGCATTCATTTGAAACGTACAAGACTTACAAAGTTTTGTTTACCAAATGGTTCGACAACCCGTTTAAGTTTACAAGAGTTATAAAATATAAATGAAATAACTTGCGACATAATTAGTTTAAAATCACGGTTGTTATAAATAGCGTAAGTATGTAAACAATTGTTTGAATCCAAAGGTGCTATTACTAGCGTATGCATGTATGCTTGACTCCAAACAAGTAATCAAAGTGTATGCATGTATGCTTGACCCCAAGAAAGTATGGGTGTACGTGGAAGCTTGTATCAAGTAGCAAAGTATGAACCTGAGAAACATATAGAAAACTGTCAACGAAAAATGTTGGTGAAATCATAGGTGTTTGTAATAAACGTTGTTTTTGAACCACAAGATTTAGTATTTCCATAACGTTGATTATCAAAATCGTTTGCATTCCAAAAGTATTGTTCATGAGCACCCAATTATCAATACTTAACGTATCCTTCTATAGAACCCCATCACAATAGTGTTAGAACATACACTGTTTCTCGAAAATATATTTCATCCGTAGACGGTAGCGAACTGCCCGAAATGAGGGTTTGTCAAACCCGTATGGCCACACAATATAATTTCTCGCTTACACCCTGCAAGTGTAACTAATGATAATCGAATTGAGGATTTCTGTTCTAACTCACTGTGGAATGTTTGTTTCATCGTACTTGTGTTCAAAGAATAAAAGTAAGTAGTACAAAATGTAACAAAGTATATGTTTCTCAGCCCACAATTTAAAAGTATAAAAAGTTGTTGAAAAGATGGGACTATGATCTCACCTCGAGTGCACGCCTATAAATGTACTTCACAAAGTAAACGTGTGCATGAAAGTTGCTTAGCCTTGACCTAAAAAAGTAAGTTGTATCAATTACCGGTTATGACACAAGGTCGGGCAAAATGTGTTCAATTTGTCTTATGGCTCGTATGTGAGTCACGTTGTCAAGTATCATGCAAGAATCAAGTATAAAAGAAAGATTAGAAAGATTGCATAACTATTTGGTTAAGTTTGACTAAAAGCCAAAGTTGGTCAAAGTCAAAGTCAACGCGGTCGGGTCGGGTCTCGGACAATTTTTCTAAGTTATATAATCATATATGAGCATGTTGGCCAAGTTTCATGTTAATCGGAGGTACGTAGCATAGTTAGAATTAAACAGTAAATGACCAAGTGAAACAGAATCCTGGATGGCGTCCAGATCAGTATACAGACCCTGTTTGCTGAAACACACAAGTGCACGAACCAAAACTCAAACTAACACAATTTTGAACCGAAAACACTTAGAACATGTATCTTATATCGTTGGAAAGGTATTTTGATAAGGAGTACAAATAACCACATATCATCAATCGAGTTCATCATTTACAACAACAAAAACCTCGTCAAATGATCGTTAGATGTTCATAATCAAAGTCTCAAGTTCGCAAAATGCATTTCATGATTCGGGAATCCAATTTATACATGTGATATGCCGTTTTGAAGGTAATGAAACATGCAATACAACTAAACTCTTACCAACATCATTTCATGGCATTCAAATTATCAAAAGTCCATTTTAAGAGTTATCAAACCCTAACCAAAACTCACAAAATCAATATTCAAGTTTATGAAGTTTTCTAAAGCAACCTACACATCAAATTGAAGCTAGTGATACTAGTAACACAATTAAAACATGAGCTTTAACAATTTAACAACATTAACTCATCCAAAATCAAAGATTAAGCACACCCATTTCAAATGTTCATACTAGTTAACCAAAACAACAAATCGAGCAAATAAATCATATATTCATGCTAGACACGAGCCATAGACACTAACTAACACCATTTCAAGTCAAAAACATGAATTTAGAGAAATCTAGAGTTTTAGAAATGTTACCCAAACGAGATGAAGTTGGTATCAAATTGTAGAGGATGAAGAGAGGATTCCAAATATGTAATTTGTTTTGTTACAAGCTTCCTAGATTGAATTTAGATGATGATTTTGTGTTTGAGGATTTGAGAGAATAAAAGTGGAAGTAATGAAATGGGGAGGATGAAATGAATGGAGGAGGGTGAAGGTTGACTAGTTGACCTAGTCATCCCTTTGCCC
Organism: Rutidosis leptorrhynchoides; assembly: GCF_046630445.1. Taxonomy (NCBI): domain Eukaryota; kingdom Viridiplantae; phylum Streptophyta; class Magnoliopsida; order Asterales; family Asteraceae; genus Rutidosis; species Rutidosis leptorrhynchoides. The sequence continues at coordinate 316,717,742 of NC_092335.1, read as the reverse complement.
TCTTCGCAAGTTTAGTCCCTCAAGTTTGTAGTCGGGTGCGAGAATTAACCAAACGAATTATTTTAAAAACGCTCGAGTAAACGAGTGATGTTATAATTAAATAACGAAAATATTAGAACGTTAGTCAACGAAAGGTACGGATTTAGATAAAGGAAGATATTATCTAAAAAAAAAAGACGGGCGTTAAAATAATTTAACGGAAAAATGCGGGATGTTACATTACCTACACCTTAAAAGAAATTTCGTCCCGAAATTTAGTTGGAAGTAGTAGTTGTTGTTTCTTCTTCGAAACCTCGCGTTGAAAATTCTACGAATAAGTGAAGGTACTTCCTTGAGCATTTCAACGAACCTTGACAGTCGGGATTTTACGTTGTCTTAAAGTTCGGCTTCACGATCCATAATTTCAATCGATTCTCCTATGAAGTAGAGTTTGTCATCGATAGTAAGCTCATCGAAAGGAATAACAAGTTCTTGTTTCGCAAGACACTGTAAGTTGATTCATAGAATGTAGGATGAACGGAGACTCAACGTGTCGGAAAATCTAAATGGCTAGCAACGGGTCCAAAACGCCACAAGATTTCAAAATGATTAAAATATCGAGGATTTATCTTCCTACGTTTCCCGAAACGGATTACACCTCCTCAAGGTGCGACTTTTAATGTTACGCGGTTTCCTACTTGGAAGTCGAGAGGTTTACATCTAACATTTGCATGGCTCTTTTGGCGACTACGGATCGTCTTGGGCCTCTCTTGGATTTGACCGATCTTAACTGTTATTTCATGAATGATTTCGATTCCGGTGGTTTGATTATTGCCTAAGTCGACCCAACAAATTGTAGAACGATAATTGCGGTCATATAAAGTTTTGAAAAGGTGCGGCATTAATACACGAAAGAAAATTTTATAGTAGGAGAATTTGACTAAAGGCAAGTACTTTTCTCAAGTAAATTTGAAGTTGATAACACAAACTCGTGTTATGGTTCCCAAGGTTTGAATCGTATGTTTGTTTGGTCCTTCAGGTTGTGGTTGATGTGTTGTACTTAGGTCTAAACGTGGTCCCGAGGCTTTTGTAAGGCACTCTGAAATCTAGAAGTGAAACGAGAATCTCGATCCGAGACGAGGTACATTTCTTTAAGGTATATATGAACAAGTTTTTGTTTCTCAAGGAATTTGCGCCGCGGAAGATTTATCGATTTTCGAAAACGTTTGTTAGAGCAAGTTTCTTAGCGGTTTCTGAAAACGTTCGTTAGAACTATTCACCCTCGTGGCGAATACTAGCATAATGTGATGAGTCTCTCTCTCCATTGAGAATTTAGATAAAAGATTTCCTTATACAGAAGTACGAGTGTAATTTGAGAGAAGTTTCCGCCTCGATGTGAGCATATCAAGCATGTTGTAGTTCGTCGATAAAACTGTGCGAAAACGAGATAGTATACACGTGTAACATACGTCTGATGTTGAAAGAATTTGCCATTCATTTGGTAGCATAAATATGGTTTAACAATAATCGAAGATGTGTCCCGGGTATGGTTGTTATCAGTATTCTCGGAGTTTTCGGATGTTCAAACAAGAAAAATGAAGTCATGTACATGGCACATGGTGGTGATTAGGTTGATCGAGTCCAATCACCATCACGAGTCATTAGAAATTTGGTATGACTTACCGTAATATAACCACGTTGATTGAGTGTCGTTATATTATGCTAACTCATACCTCCATTCCCACATCACTCCATAGATTCAAGTTCTTATAATCGTGAAGTTTTAAAATGAACAAAGTGTAACGATGTCTCTAACGTGACTCGTATTGAATCGAAAGAATTAGTGCAACTCTAAAGAAGCGTTCCTCGAGGGAAGTGTATAAATGATTGTTCACGTCAATGCGATTCAAGTCAAACAATAATGTATTCCGGTACGAGAAGTGTAACGAATCATGATAACGAATAGTACGCAACCGTAGTGATAAATAGTGATGACGATACTCACCTAGAGTAGTGATGGTAGTAACAAGAAGTGGTAGATAGTAAGGAACACCGGTGTGACACCGATAGTAAGTTGAAACGGTGGCGAATAACAATCTGGGAGACAGAGTTCCCGAACAAGTATGACTAATGAAGTCGTCGTAGTCCTTACGCGTATGAATCTTAAGTTTACGTGTATTACCGGGAAGCGATAGATTATAGATTCGCATGATGAAAAATTGGTACCATTAAGAAGTTTGCCTAAGAATGATTCAAGTATAAATGCACAAGTAGTCAAGTAAGTGCTATCTATAGCAAATGTATGTCAGAATGCAATGGCTAACTATCCGATTGTAGTCTAGATTCACTAATGCATCCTAACGACTCTGTCAGACACACTAATGCACATCCTGGATCCCTACAACCAACGCTCTGATACCATCTGTAGCGACCCAAAAAAATCTTCATTAACGGCGTCGTTAACTTAGGTCCCGTTACGCGGTCGTAGTCCCTATATGAGACACATTTGACTAAAATTATGTCGCATTCATTTGAAACGTACAATACTTACAAAGTTTTGTTTACCAAATGGTTCGACAACCAGTTTAAGTTTACAAGAGTTATAAAATATAAATGAAATAACTTGAGACATAATTAGTTTAAAATCATGGTTGCTATAAATAGAGTAAGTATGTAAATAATTGTTTGAATCCAAAGGTGCTATCACTAGCGTATGCATGTATGCTTGACTCCAAGCAAGTAATCAAAGTGTATGCATGTATGCTTGACCCCAAGCAAGTATGAGTGTATGCGGAAGCATGTATCAAGTAGCTAAGTATGAACCCGAGAAACATATAGAAAACTGTCAACGAAAAACGTTGGTAAAATCATAGGTGTTTGTAATAAACGTTGTTTTTGAACCACAAGATTTAGTATTTCCATAACGTTGATTATCAAAATCATTTGCATTCCAAAAGTATTGTTCGCGAGCACCCAATTATCAAGACTTAACGTATCCTTCCATAGAACCCCATCATAATAGTGTCAGAACATACACTGTTTCTCGAAAATATATTTCATCCGTAGACGGTAGCGAACCGTCCGAAATGAGGGTTTGTCAAACCTGTATGGCCACACAATATAAGTTCTCGCTTACACCCTGCAAGTGTAACTAATGATAATCGAATTGAGGATTTTTATTCTAACTCGCTGTGGAATGTTTGTTTCATCGTACTTGTATTCACATTATAAAAGTAAGTAGTACAAAATGTAACAAAGTATATATTTCTCAGCCCACAATTTAAAAGTATAAAAAGTTGTTGAAAAGATGGGACTATGATCTCACCTAGAGTGCACGAGTATAAATGTACTTTACAAAGTAAACGGGTGCATGAAAGTTGCTTGGCCTTGACCTAAACAAGTAAGTTGTATCAATTACCGGTTATGACACAAGGTCGGGTGAAATGTGTTCAATTAGTCTTATGGCTCGTTACGACTTGAATATATATAGCATGTGAATCACGTTGTCAAGTTTTATGCAAGAATCAAGTATAAAAGAAAGATTAGAACGATTGCATAAGTATTTGGTTAAGTTTGACTAAAAGTCAAAATTGGTCAAAGTCAAAGTCAACGCGGTCGGGTCAGGTCTCGGACAATTTTTCTAAGTTATATAATCATATATGAGCATGTTGGCCAAGTTTCATGTTAATCGGAGATGCGTAGCATAGTTAGAATTAAATGGTAAACGACCAAGCGAAACAGAATCTGGCAGTTCATCTGGACGGTGTCCAACAATGAAGGACTGGACGGCATCCAAGAATCTGGAAGGTGTCCAGATAAGTATACAGACCCTGTTTGTTGAAATACACAAGGGCACGAACCAAAACTCAAACTAACACAATTTGTGAACCGAAAACACTTAGAGCTTGTATCTTATATCGTTGGAAAGGTATTTTGACAAGGAGTACAACTAACCACAGATCATGAATCGAGTTCATAATTTACAACAACAAAAACCTCGTCAAATGATCGTTAGATGTTCATAATCAAAGTCTCAAGTTCGCAAAATGCATTTCATGATTCGGGAATCCAATTTATACATGTGATATGCCGTTTTGAAGGTAATGAAACATGCAATAAAACTAAACACTTACCAACATCATTTCATGGCATTCAAATTATCAAAAGTCTATTTTAAGAGTTATCAAACCCTAACCAAAACTCACAAAATCAATATTCAAGTTTATGAAGTTTTCTAAAGCAACCTATACATCAAATTGAAGCTAGTGATACTAGTAACATAATTAAAACATGAACTTTAACAATTTAACAACATTAACTCATCCAAAATCAAAGATTAAGCACACTCATTTCAAATGTTCATACTAGTTACCCAAAACAACAAATTGAGCAAATAAATCATATATTCATGCTAGACACAAGCCATAGACACTAACTAACACCATTTCAAGTCAAAAACACGAAGTTAGAGAAATTTAGAGTTTTAGAAATGTTACCCAAACGAGATGAAGTTGGTATCAAATTATAGAGGATGAAGAGAGGATTCCAAATATGTAATTTGTTTTGTTGCAAGCTTCCTATATCGAATTTAGATGATGATTTTGTGTTTGAGGGTTTGAGAGAATAAAAATGGAAGTAATGAAATGGGGAGGATGAAATGAATGGAGGAGGGTGAAGGTTGACTAGTTGACCTAGTCATCCCTTTGCCCTCTTGGCAAGTTTAGTCCTCAAGTTTGTAGCCGGGTGCGGGAATTAACCAAACGAATTATTTTAAAAATGCTCGAGTAAACGAGTGATGTTATAATTAAATAACGGAAATATTAGAACGTTAGTCAACGAAAGGTACAAATTTAGATAACGGAAGATATTATCTATAAAAAAATGACGGGCGTTAAAATAATTTTACGGAAAAATGCGGGATGTTACAGAATGTACTGCCAGATGTGCAGTAATATATACCCGATCTCTTCTGACTCAGTTGCCCTTATATAACCCTATCTTTCAACACTACCCAAAACATGCATCCGACGAAGAAGTTTGGTGAGAACGGCTCCTAAAACCGGTGCAACTGAACTAGGGGCATTCCTTTCGTTAGTGAATTCCTGAGCTAGGAGATATGCAACCTGCATATTCTGGTTGTGGATCATGGCGTGCATAAAGCGCATATCATTAACGGTGACAGCTTCGCCATGTTAGGTTTTTGGATGAAGAGTTTAGACGATGAGGTGGTGGAGAATGCGATGAACTGGGTAAATAAAGTTGGAGGCCTTTTTACTTGACCTCCAGGCTTCATTGTCGGAGGTTTGTACTGTGACGACCCGAAAATTTCCGACCAAATTTAAATTTAATCTTTGTATAATTAATGTTTCCGACACGACAAGCAAAGTCTATAATGTTGAGTCTCAAAAATCTTGAACTGTTTCATATATTCAATTGACCTTCGACTGTTCTCGACGATTCACGAACAACTATTTGTAAATAGATATATATATATATATATATACATGAATGTTAATTGTAAATATATTTATTTGAAAATATATATATATTTAGTTATATAATAAAACCTGATATTAAAATGTATTTATATATACATATAGTATATGGAAAATAAATGATTTCGAGCTTAATTAGTAAACGTCAGTAACACTCGGTTGACATCTCGTTAATGTTCATATAGATCAAATACGAGTTTAAGAAGATTTAAAATAAAAGTTGAACTGTAAATCGATTACGAAGATTTTAGGTTTGATAAAAATTTTTTACCTTTTTAGATTAAATTTTAGTACTCCGTGCATATTAATTGGAACAGAAAATAAATAATTAACGAACATTTTTGATCAGGTTTCAAACAGTTAATGATTGAAATAATTAAAAGAACTTAATATAAAAATTAGGATTTTTTTTTTTGAGTTTTAGATGTTAACTGTTTAGCAATGAACCATGATATAATAATCCGTGAAAAACGTCGGTAGAATACTACAAGATGGGAGGCTGCTAAACTGTTGGTCAATTATGCACGTTCATTCCTTCTCTATAATGAATGTGAATGTAATATTATATTATATTATATTAATTATTATTGCATTTTGAGTAATCAACTTTTTCAAAGTTTGTTAGATGTATGTTTCAATCATCAATCATTTTAACTAATTGATATCTACACATACAATGAATGAAAACTTATTTACTGATTCTTTACTATTCCTTTGCACGATTCTCTCAATTCTTTCAATTGATTATATATTATTATTATTATATTTATTATGTTTATAATTATATTCTATATGTATCTATTTATATCTATAATTATATATACATATAGATCGCATAATTTTTTTTATGAAACAACCACCACCACACCACTACCATCCTCCTCCTTTCTTTCTTTTAGTTTTAAATCAAACACTGACAACCATCACCACCCATCGCTGTACATCATCCACAAAATGAACCATCGTTATTCACCACCGGCTAACCCATTATCATAAAACCACATCCATCATCTCATACATGATCACCACCCGAATCCATCACAACCTCGTTATCATTCTTTTGTTTCTATTTTGAAAATGCACAACACCACCATCAATGACCACCACTCCATCACCGAAACTACCACCCTTATTTCTAAATAATCATGAACCACCTTCACCCTTTTATTTTTCTCTTTCTGTTTTCATTCGAATCACAAAATAACCTTCACTATCATCGCAACCGCTACTTTAACAACACACATGCAAAATTCAGCAACTCGTATTCGTACTTCTACTTTTGTTAACATCACAGCCCAATACCTAACCTTGTTGAAACCTTCAATTCCCATTGAAACAACTGCTAATGCGTGTTTACTTCTGTTTCTATTCGTTTTCCAGTCCAAAAAGAGCCATGACGTTTGTTGTTTTTCTGTCCAGAAAACGACCCAAAACAGCTCCTTATTACGGCTACTTCTATGCTCATTTTTCTGTTGCAACCGAATCCGCACCCACCCAGGAACACCACCTTCAAAGAACCTGCAACTATTGAAACCCACCTGCAAGCCCACCATGATCATCTTCATCAAAAATAAATTAATCACCACCATCTTTAACATTGTTTAATCTTCACTTCACCATCCTCACCACCACTCTATATCTCTATTTTCTCTCTTCTACAAAATCATGATACCCATCTCGTTCTTCTATTTTAATCAAACCGAAACCATAAACCACCATTTAAGGCTACTGCTACTCGACTATTGCTTCTGCTCGAACAACCACTACACAACCTGCAAAACTTTTTGCCACCGGTGCTCTCTTCTGTTTTTCTTTTAGATTAAAAGGTAACAATTATCAATGGTGACTAGATAAGACGATAATGAAAGTGACGGGTAATAAAGTTGATGATGATGCATTTTTTGTGCCAATCAAACCCCACCCCTACTAATCCCATTACCAACGATGCAAATATATAAACTCTCACTCAAATAACTTTATCAATTAAAATCTACTAATTCCATTATCCCGCATGCCCTATTGTTCCTTTTAGCTGACAAGTTCTAGTGGAGTAGCACCATTGATTATTTTTTTTTACATATAACCAACCCCTCTTCTTTCTATATGAATCATAGATGTATTAAGGTGTTGATTTGGGCTTTTATTATACAGACTAATCCGTGGCTGTTTGAATGTTACGGCACATTTTAAATTTGTGGACTTTTGATGTGGTTAAGTGTTAAGTTGGGCCAAATTTCACTTAGCGTGTTTGTTGAGCTGCCATTTCTCAGGTTCTTATTTCTGGCCATGTAACTTCTGTTGGATTAAAACATTGGATGTTAAATGGTGATGATAGTATTGTCAATAATAAAACGAGTACAGTTGTGATTATATGATAATGATATGTGATAGTCTAGGTTATGATCTAATGATGATATTATGAATTATGATAGTAGAGACAGATGACACATAATATGATAATCAAGATTTTATGTATTTGATAATGATGATAAGTGATGGTATGTTGTTAAGATGATCGTATGACATAGATGATGATGGTAATGATAAACGAAGAGAAAATGATAAATGTTTATGATGAGTGATGAATCAAAACGGGTTCTTTTAAACGGTTTAGTGGAAGGAAGACGTCTGAGGTTGATAATGATAATAGATGACGATGATGATTAATTTTGAAAATGCAATAGATGATAATAATCGTAGAATATTATGTTGATGGCGCATGTGAGGTATGAAGATGATTATAGATCGATGAAGATGATTAATAGTAGTTAGGATAATTGGGTTAGGAAGATGAAACAGAAAAATGGGTCAGATAGATTTAACCATGGGATTAAATCAGAAATAACGAATAGATCAATAGTTAAGCGTGTGTTTATTGAAAGAGAGGTCGTGGGTTCGAACCCGAGCAGACTATTTTTCTTTTTGGAAGCCTATTAATCCTTTTAAGGTAGTGATATTATTTATATTATTATCCTTATTGTTGTTGTTGTTGTTATTATTATTATTATTATTATTATTATTATTATTATTATTATTATTATTATTATTATTATTATTATTATTATTATTATTATTATTATTATTATTATTATTATTATTATTATTATTATTGTTAGATTACTTATTATTATTAATAAAATTTATATCATAGTTATTAGTATTATCATTAAATGTTATTAGTATTATCATTACAAACTTTATTATTATTAATACTATATTTATCATTAATATTAATATTAAAATTTTCATTATTATTATTATTAGAATTATCATAATTTTTATCATAATTAGTATTATTTTTATCGTTATTATTATTAGTATTTTTAATATATAAAATGAAGATTTTCTATATGAAAATATATTTATGACATAAAATCTAACCATATTAATACTTTTGTAATAAATATTAATTATCTATATAAAGATAAATATATCTAATTAAATTATAAATAAGACACATAATATAAAATAACAAATAAAATTACTAATAATATATATATTTGTTCGATTACCACTACATGTATTAATATACATGATTGAATATAGGTTCGTGAATCCGAGGCCAACCCTGCATTGTTCAATATCGTCGTATGAATATTTTTACTACAAAATATTGTAGAGTGAGTTTCATTTGCTCCCTTTTAAATGCTTTTGCAATATATATTTTTGGGACTGAGAATACATGCGCTATTTTTATAACGATTTTATGAAATAGCCACAAGTAATTGAAACTACATTATATGATTGAATGGATCGAATCCGAATATGCCCCTTTTAGCTTGGTAGCCTAAGAATTAGGGAACATACCCCCTAATTGACGCGAATCCTAAAGATATATCTATTGGACCCAACAAGCCCCATTCTAGAATTTGGAATGCTTTAGTACTTCAATTTTATCATATCCGATGGGTGTCCTGGAATGATGGGGATATTCTATATGTATCTTGTTAATGTCGGTTACCAGGTGTTCAATCCATATGAATGATTTTTATCTCTATGCATGGGACGTATATTTATGAGAAATGGAAATGAAATCTTATGGTCTATTAAAATTATGAAAATGATTGATTACGATAAACTAATGAACTCACCAACCTTTTGGTTAACACTTTAAAGCATGTTTATTCTCAGGTATTAAGAAAATCTTCCGCTGTACATTTGCTCATTTTAAAGATATTACTTAGAATCATTCATGGCATATTTCAAAAGACGTTGCATTCAAGTCGTTGAGTTCAATAAAGATTATTATTACGTAAATGACAGATTTGGTCATTTATAAGTTGGATATTATGAAATAATATACATGCACGTCAACTTTCAATGTAATGAAAGGTTGTCTTTTAAAAATGAATGTAATGTTTGTAAAATGTATCATATAGAGGTCAAATACCTCGCGATGTATTCATATGTTATTGTATTCGTCCTTATGGATTAGGACGGGTCGCTTCATGTGGTATCAGAGCGGTGGTCTTAGCGAACCAGGACTTGCATTAGTGTGTCTAACGGATAGTTATTAAGATGCATTAGTGAGTCTGGACTTCGACCTTAGCTACATGTCAAAAAGTTTTTCTTATCATTTTTGTCGGAAATTACTTGCTTATCATTCTTAGTCTAGACACATCTTACTGCATTGACTGCATGAATAGTGTATAGACAAAAATTTATATCTTAGCGTATCTGCTAATTCATATCTTAGCGTATCTGTTACTGTAAACTTTGCCTGACATATTCCAGAAATCCCTCCGTATATAGATATTCTATGTAATTAGAATACCATCCGATAACCGGAAATCATTTTATATCGAAAAATCCTTTATTCAATCGTACGCAATGGAACTCTCCATTAGTTCAAGTCCCTCGAATTCCGATATGGAATTCCACTCAAGCTTCGAAAGCAGTGTGACCGGAATGGATCAACCAATTAGCCATCATCTATTCTGGATGAATTGGGGATGGGTTCGTAGCCTCCTCAATCATTGGAGACAAGAAGAAGGTGATCCCTTCCATCCACCACATTGCCCTCTTGGCGAAGAACCTGAAGCACTTACCGGCGAACCTATTCGAAATACCATTTTCTCTCTCATTTCCAGAGTATCTCGTCATGACTACATATTATCTCACATTCTAGATCTTATTCACCCACTCGTCCGAATCGACAATCACCTCGGTGTAATAGAAGAAGTTAATGAGCTTCGCGCTCGAGTGGTGGCTTTAGAGAATATGGTGAAAAGGTTACAAACATCAGCAGCAACACCGACAACAACAGTACCACCATCTGCAACACCTACAGTACCATTATCACCACCAACAACAACATCCGCATCCCACACCTCAACATCATAATCTGTACCCCGAACATCAACGTCATACGCACAGTAGATAACAAGGAGTACCAACAACAATGACCGATGAAGTATTGATTCATAACTTCATTGAAGAAGCACTCTGCTGCGATTATGTAATCTCTAAAGTCTTAAAGATTATCTATTCTAACCTAACCATAAATCAGATGAGTGAACCAAATGATAAAAGGAAGAATAGAAACCCTGATAAGAATGGTGCGTGATTTACAAGCTAGACTTGTTTTACCAACAGCATCAACAGTACCGTTAGCATCATCAGCACAATCAATGCCGTCAGTATCGTCAGAATCAGCAACATCTATAACATCACAAGCTCTGCCAGTTCAAGAATCACTGTGGACATCATTACGAATCAACAACGATTATATTGTATCAACGAATTATGAAATATTAACTCAATTCCTCTGAAGAGTTTATATATATATCTTATATATATAAATTTTGAAACCATCATAAATCTTTTCGTACTAAGCTATTATGTATGAATTGAAAAAGTGTAAATACTACTCAGTTAAATTCATATTACTAATATGCTATAATCCTTCAATTAATGACTTAACTATCGTTAACCATAATCTCTGTTCCAACTCAATGAATCTCGTTTCATAATAATTCAAGTGTATTATTCAATTACATGTTTGATTTTACACTTTTGATATACTCAAAACTTTCTAGAAAACATTATTCATATCTTGCAAAGTTTACAAGAATTCCACGAGCACCAACATTATTCACCGAATAAATATCAATAAAAATGAATAATGAAGTATTAATTCATAATTTCATTTACGCGAAGATTACGAAATTTCTAAAGTTTTAGAGATTATTCATTTCTAGTTCCAGCTGAAAATCAAATGAGTTTAATATGATATTAAGTCATTAAATTTGTATTACATCTGAAGAAAATATATATACATATATATTTTCATAAGGACTGTAATAAAATCCTCTGGTACAAAACATTAATTGGGAAATTTTTTTAACGGGTAGTTAATACCCGAGACATATATAAATTCACAATTAGTATGTTACATTCTTCGATTCTGATTCACAAATCATCAACTACACGCATTACTTTCACAACGATATACAATCTTACATAGAAATCAGAACAACCAATCTCATTCAGATTCAGTTACGTATTCTGACTTTAACAGATCATAATCCAAATCAAGATATAACCGATATCATCACTCTTAGATTCCTACATTTTTCAAAGCCATACTTTGACTTCAAAACTGTGCTAAAACATCATTTCTATTCATAGAATCCAGAAAAATATCTGTATCATTCAAAATCCTAGAACATCATATGTATATTAATGATTACAATCTGTGTTCAAGCTCCTCGAAATTCCTGAAGACACTTCAAACAATGAACAATTAAGATGATGATCCAACCACATGTTAACCACAGACATGCACCTGAAAAACTCTAGAAACCAAAGTCATAGTTTAACACATATCCGTGTCAGATCCTTTGGCATTTATTAGCAAAAATAACTTTGCAATTCCTTTTCAAAGTAGAAAATTCTGTCACAGCTTCAGCAAGACAACTTCGATTTTTCATCCGGAGTAGCCTTATTATAAACCAGATATATACGATTACCCTTTTGTTACCGGAGAACCTTTTACATTCCACCACATTATCAGCAGATATACCAGCAACTTCATTACCCTTTGACTTTAGCCTCTCCGAAAAGTCAGTATAATTATTCATTGAAACCCTATCATGTACACATCTACATCCTGTAACAATAATTGCCATACTAACTATCGGGAATCATCAATCTCAAATCTCGCAGCATTTTCACTTCAACAGTATTATATATACATATAACGTCTATCTCCAAGACTTACATACCTCGAATGTGAAGTTTCTGAAAAAATACCATAAACTGCAAACTAGTTCTCCGAATTTTGGAAAAATGCTGATGAAGCAGCAAAGAAAAAAAACTGTAAACGACCTTAACAGTCGAGAGTTTGACGATAAAGAATAAGGTGTTGGAAAAACTCAGAAAAAGAGAAGGTTTGGAACTGGAAAATGGATTGAGCAAACTATGAAAGGGGCTGTGGACAAATCACAAAGACGAAATCTACCTTCAAAGAATCCAAATGATTCAGTGTCTGCTAAAGTTTTTAGCGAATACCTTTCTCCTTACTCTAAAACTCTTGCGGACGATATTCTTCATCATCCTCTGATCTTAGATATTCTAAGATATCATCATATCTTTCATTATAAATATCTTCGATGATTCAGAAGATATCTTCATAACTATTGTTATTCGAAATCATTTATCTCTTCGCGCTATCCGTGTTACATCATAAAAGAAACTATTTTAGTTTCTAAATTCTGAAAAATTCGAATGTAAAATATGAATGCTATTGAAGTAGTGTTGGGAACTGAAACATGAGTTAGTATAATATAATGACACTCGATCAACGTAATTATATTACAGTAAGTCATGCCGAGTTTCTAAATGGAACGTGATGACTCACAGACCATATCGTCATCATGTGCCATGTTACACGACTCTTACATTCTATCTAATCTCTAAACAAATCAAGAACATATTTTCTTGATAATTCGATCTTTTCCTGTGACTTCTGATAATTTGAAAAATGTTTTAGAAATATAAATTGAAGTATAAAAGATGAGAATTATGGAACGAAAGAAGTTCATTTATAGTGAAATATCCGACAGAGCAATCGAAACATATTATTACATTTAATCAAAGAAGATCCTAATTTCCTTAATTACCAAGAACCAAATCTTATTATGAAGATTTCATCTAAATTCCTTGATTTCTGAAAATCAACCGTGACTACCTCACCGGTTAAGACGAACTTGCATTTACCCATTTCACTCTTTTGTGATAGCTTCACTCATACACTTCACATAAACGAATTGTTTTATCTATATTACTCAATGATGATAAAACTCTATTTATCAACTCGTATGCGCCATGAAAACATACTTATGGTCAGCCATGACGATCCCAATCAAATTTCGGGACGAAATTTCTTGAACGGGTAGGTACTGTGACGATCCGGAAATTTCCGACCAAATTTAAACTTAATCTTTGTATAATTAATGTTTCCGACACGACAAGCAAAGTCTATAATATTGAGTCTCAAAAATCTTGAACTGTTTCATATATTCAATTGACCTTCGACTGTTCTCGACGATTCACGAACAACTATTTGTAAATAGATACATACATATATATATATATATACATGAATGTTAATTGTAAACATATTTATTTGAAAATATATATATATATATATATATATATATATATATATATATATATATATATATATATTTAGTTATATAATAAAACCTGATATTAAAATGTATTTATATATACATATAGTATATGGAAAATAAATGATTTCGAGCTTAATTAGTAAACGTCAGTAACACTCGGTTGACATCTCATTAATGTTCATATAGATTAAATACGAGTTTAAGAAGATTTAAAATAAAAGTTGAACTGTAAATCGATTACGAAGATTTTAGGTTTGATAAATTCTTTTTACCTTTTTAGATTAAATTTTAGTACTCCGTGCATATTAATTGGAACAGAAAATAAATAATTAATGAACATTTTTGATTAGGTTTCAAACAGTTAATGACTGAAATAATTAAAAGAACTTAATATAAAAATTTGGATTTTTTTTTTTTTGACTTTTAGATGTTAATTGTTTAGCAATGAACCATGATATAATAATCCGTGAAAAACGTCGGTAGAATACTACAAGATGGGAGGCTGCTAAACTGTTGGCCAATTATGCACGTTCATTCCTTCTCTATAATGAATGTCAATGTAATATTATATTATATTAATTATTATTGCATTTTGAGTAATCAACTTTTTCAAAGTTTGTTAGATGTATGTTTCAATTATCAATCACTTTAGCTAATTGATATCTACACATACAACGAATGAAAACTTATTTACTGATTCTTTACTATTCCTTTGCACGATTCTTACGATTCTTTCAATTGATTATATATTATTATTATTATTATATTTATTATGTTTATAATTATATTTTATATGTATCTATCTATATCTATAATTATATATACATATAGATCGCATAATTTTTTTTATGAAACAACCATCACCACACCACTGCCATCCTCCTCCTTTCTTTCTTTCAGTTTTAAATCAAACACCGACAACCATCACCACCCATCACTGTACATCATCCACATAATGAACCATCGTTATTCACCACCGGCTAACCCATTATCATAAAACCACATCCATCATCTCATACATGATCACCACCCGAATCCATCACAACCTCGTTATCATTCTTTTGTTTCTGTTTTGAAAACGCACAACACCACCAACAATGACCACCACTCCATCACCGAAACTACCACCCTTATTTCCAAATAATCATGAACCACCTTCACCCTTTATTTTTCTCTTTCTGTTTTCATTCGAATCACAAAATAACCTTCACTATCATCGCAACCGCTACTTTAACAACACACATGCCAAATTCTGCAACTCGTATTCGTACTTCTACTTTGGTTAACATCACAACCCAATACCCAACCTTGTTGAAACCTTCAATTCCTGTTGAAACAACTGCTAATGCGTGTTTACTTCTGTTTCTATTCGTTTTCCAGTCCAAAAAGAGCCATGACGTTTGTTGTTTTTCTGTCCAAAAAACAACCAAAAACAGCTCCTTATTACGGCTATTGCTATGCTCATTTTTCTGTTTCAACCGAATCCACACCCACCCAGGAACACCACCTTCAACGAACCTGCAACTCTTGAAACCCACCTGCAAGCCCACCATGATCATCTTCATTAAAAACAAATTAATCACCACCATCTTTAACATTGTTTAATCTTCACTTCACCATCCTCACCACCACTCTATATCTCTATTTTCTCTCTTCTACGAAATCACGATACCCATCTCGTTCTTCTATTTTAATCAAACCGAACCCATAAACCACCATTTAAGGCTACTGCTACTCGACTATTGCTTCTACTCGAACAACCACTACACAACCTGTAAAACTTTTTGCCACCGTTGCTCTCTTCTGTTTTTCTTTTGGATTAAAAGGTAACAATTATCAATGGTGACTAGATAAGACGATGATGAAAGTGACAGGTAATAAAGTTGATGATGATGCGTTTTTTGTGCCAATCAAACCCCACCCCCACTAATCCCATTACTAATGATGCAAATATATAAACTCTCACTCAAATAACTTTATCAATTAAAATCCACTAATTCCATTATCCTGCATGCCCTATTGTTCCTTTTAGCCAACAAGTTCTAGTGGAGTAACACCATTGATTTTTTTTATACATATAACTGACCCCTCTTCTTTCTATACGAATCCTAGGTGTATTAAGGTGGTGATTTGGTCTTTTATTATACAGACTAATCCGAGGATGTTTGAATGTTACGACCCATTTTAAATTTGTGGAATTTTGATGTGGTTAAGTGTTAAGTTAGGCCGAAGTTCACTTAGCGTGTTTATTGAGCTGCCATATCTCAGGTTCTTATTTCTGGCCATGTAACTTATGTTGGATCAAAACATTGGTTGTTAAATGGTGATGATAGTATTGTTAATAATAAAATGAGTACAGTTGTGATTATATGATAATGATATGTGATAGTCTAGGTTATGATCTAATGATGATATTATGAATTATGATAGTAGAGATAGATGACACATAATATGATAATCAAGATTTTATGTATTTGATAACGATGATAAGTGATGGTATGTTGTTAATATGATCGTATGACATAAATGATGATGGTAATGATAAACGAACAGAAAATGATAAATGTTTATGATGAGTGATGAATCAAAATGGGTTCTTTTAAATGGTTTAGTGGAAGGAAGACGTCTGAGGTTGATAATGATAATAGATTAAGATGATGATTAATTATGAAAATGGAACAGACGATAATAATCGTAGAATATTATGTTGATGGCGTATGTGAGGTATGAAGATGATTATAGATTGATGAAGATGATTAATAGTAGTTAGGATAATTGGGTTAGGAAGATGAAACAGAAAAATGGGTCAAATAGATTTAGCCATGGGATTAAATCAGAAATAACGAATAAATCAATAGTTAAACGTGTGTTTGTTGAAAGAGAGGTCGTGGGTTCGAACCCGGGCAGTGACTGTTTTTCTTTTTGGAAGCCTATTAATCCTTTTAAGGTAGTGATATTATTTAGATTATTATCCTTATTGTTGTTGTTATTATTATTATTATTATTATTATTATTATTATTATTATTATTATTATTATTATTATTATTATTATTGTTATTATTATTATTATTATTATTATTATTATTATTATTATTATTATTATTATTATTATTATTAGATTACTTATTATTATTAATAAAATTTATATCATAGTTATTAGTATTATCATTAAACGTTATTAGTATTATCATTACAAACTTTATTATTATTAGTACTATCTTTATCATTAATATTAATATTAAAATTTTCATTATTATTATTATTATTATTAGAATTATCATTATTTTTATCATAATTAGTATTATTTTTATCGTTATTATTATTAGTATTATTAATATATCAAATGAAGATTTTCTATATGAAAATATATTTATGACATAAAACCTAACCATATTAATACTTTTGTAATAAATGTTAATTATCTATATAAAGATAAATATATCTAATTAAGTTATAAATAAAACACATGATATAAAATAACAAATAAAATTACTCATAATATATATATTTGTTCGATTACCATTACATATATTAATATACATGATTGAATATAGTTCGTGAATCCGAGGCCAATCCTGCATTGTCCAATATCGTCGTATGAATATTTTTACTACAAAATATTGTAGAGTGAGTTTCATTTGCTCCCTTTTTAAATACTTTTGCAATATATATTTTTGGGACTGAGAATACATGGGCTATTTTTATAATGGTTTGACGAAATAGACATAAGTAATTGAAACTACATTATATGGTTGAATGGATCGAAGCCGAATATGCCCCTTTTAGGTTGGTAGCCTAAGAATTAGGGAACAGACCCCCTAATTGACGCGAATCCTAAAGATAGATCTATTGGGCCCAACAAGCCCCATTCTGGAATTTGGAATGCTTTAGTACTTCAATTTTATCATGTCTGATGGGTGTCCCAGAATGATGGGGATATTCTATATGCATTTTGTTAATATCGGTTACCAGGTATTCAATCCATATGAATGATTTTTGTCTCTATGCATGGGACGTATATTTATGAGAAATGGAAATGAAATCTTGTGGTCTATTAAAATTATGAAAATGATTGATTACGATAAACTAATGAACTCACCAACCTTTTGGTTGGCATTTTAAAGCATTTTTATTCTCATGTATTAAGAAAATCTTCCGCTGTGCATTTGTTCATTTTAAAGATATTACTTGGAATTATTCATGGCATATTTCAAAAGATGTTGCATTTAAGTCATTGAGTTCAATAGAGATTATTATTACGTAAATGACAGATTAGGTCATTTATAAGTTGGATATTATGAAATAGTATACATGCACGTCAACTTTCGATGTAATGAAAGGTTGTCTTTTAAAAATGAATGCAATGTTTGTAAAATGTATCATATAGAGGTCAAATACCTCGCGATGTATTCATATGTTATTGTATTCGTCCTTATGGATTAGGACGGGTCACTTCATAGGTTTGCCAAAAAGCTTGATGATAGATTTGGTTCAATGTGGTGTTCTCTTTTGAACACTGAGCGGTTAACGTGAGATCTCTTGTACAGTTCTATGTGAATGGCAAAATGTGCGAGGATCAGGTGATGCATCTGGTTTTGGTGGTGGAAATGGATGCAAGGATGACTGTTATATTCTTTCGAGTCGATGTTTGCTTCGAATCTCCATGTTGCCATAAACTCTGCAAACGGTTCCTGATACACTCGTTCGTTAATTCAAATAGCTTTTGCCAAGCGTTATTAGTCTTTCCATGTGCCGTAAAACTCAAGATCTGTCTTAGCTCGTCAACCTACCCACACTGCTCCATTATTTCCTAGTTGATGTACTTGTTGGAGCTCTTTTGCCTATTTATCCAATTTCTCATAAATGGCTCGCATTCTGTCGGGTTATCTTGCTCGTGAATAGAGCAGGGCAACTCGTATTCTTCTGGTAGATAATTAGCCATCTGCAAGAGTCAAAACACGTAGGTTATGTTCCAAAATATTATGACTTGATATAACACTTAGAAATGAAAAATGCTTATATTTTTTTTGAAAAAAATTCGAAACGAGGGATTTAAAAATGACATTTTCCATATCCTTGTTATTGTCAATTATAGCCAAAATTACCGCAAATAATATCTAAACTTACTACAAATCTATTTCAGAGCAAAATTCGGAGCGTACCCGTGATTGCAACAAATAATGCTAAAAATAATAATTATAGTGAGTTAATCGTAATAAGAAATTTCGAGAAAAATGAGATGATTTTTATGCATACAATGATTCTAATGACCATGTTTAATTACCTTAAATATTTTTAAACATCAAATTTGGCCTATAACATCTTTAAGTCAAGGTTTAAGACCATTTTTATCGAAAAATATTCATTTTGATCACAATGTACAAAATAAGAAAAGTAAAAGACAATGCTCCAATTTTATTTGTAAGTCAATGATATCTTAATTTAGGCCAATTTCCAAGTAATCCTAATTTCAAAAACGTTTTAAAATTAGGAAGATCGAAAGTCGTATTTCGTACATTTTTATCAAAACTTCAATTTTCAATCAAACAATCCTAAATTGTTCCAAAACTAGTTTCTAAGCATACTAGATGAATCACTAAGCCTAAATTAGCTAGAAAAATATCAAGTTTCCAAAATTTCACCACTTTCTATCTTAAAACTCAAATTCACGAATCGAAAGCTAAAAGTGTACTAAAATGCCTCAATCGAATCTAAAAACTAACATATATCAATCACATTGCCTAACTAAGCAAATAGGAAATCAAAATTGGACATAAAACATGAATTTTCTCAAAAGTCAAAAAATTGACTTTGAGTAAAAACTTGAATTTTAACCGTGAAAGAGTACCTTTTGTGCAAAATTGACAGCGAAAACGTTTTTAGGAGGCACGAGGGACTTAGATTAGTGCTTTGAATCGTTGAAATCGGCCAAAATTGATGATGGTGGCGGTGATCTTGCTCGTCGGCCGCCAAAAGAAAGAAGGAAGAAGAAGAGGAAAAAAAGGAAAAAGGAAAGGAAAGAAGAAAGAAAAAGGAGAAAAAGTTAGGCCCTGTGGCGCACGGGCTTATTTTCCCCAACCCGACTCGCAAATTTTTATATTTTTATATTTTAAATTTTATCACTAAATTAATAAAAGATTTATAAAATTTTGCTTCGGATTTAATCCGGTTATTTCCACTAATTAAACTAAAAAGAAAAAGACAAATGGACGGAGTAAAATAAAAATTCTTATTTTATTAATAACACAAATTACACAAGTTTCACAACTAAGTTCCAGAAATGAAGCGGAAAGAAAGATAAATTTAAAGCTTCTTTGACCATCCAGAGTAGATCAGAGGAGTGTATTGAAAATATTTCAAAATCACTTAGCATTATACGCTCACACTTTTGTAAAACTCCGATGTCGTCTATAAGTTTAACCAAAGCCCTTCTAAATTTTTTAATGTTCGAAATTCCATTCCTAGGTCCAATATCTCGATAATTAAGTTCGAAAAGAAGTTTTGACACCATTTCTTGAAATAAAAGATCTTCCGCGCAGTCAAGATCACCAATAGTAAATTTAAAGTTTTCAGATATTTCTCGAATAACCTTTCTTTGCGGAGTTATGAATGGAAATTTTGACATAGCAAGGATTTGCACGAGTTCAGAATATACTTCCTTTCTTTTTGCAAAGAAATTCTGATGTATTCTTTCCTGGGTTGAATTTGGAAAAACTTCAATTAATCGTTTGATAAGAAATGAGGCTTGATATGCCCGAATTGGACGGTTTATTTATGCGGTGTTGTTAGGTCGCAAAACGTTAATTCAGGATATCAACTGAAGAAGTTGATTGTTTAATTTATATATGCTGGGCCTAAATCTATTATTCCTTCCTATGGGTTAGCAAGAGAAAATATGACCTAAGGTCGTTCCTTGAGCGGTCGAATTTGAAACGGAGCTTATTCGAATAATTTAGTAATTAAGAATGGTTTTGTACACAATTTAGTATCCAAGACTAGTGGACAGGTAAACCTTGTGTGGAGAGGCAGGATCCTTTTTGTCCCCATAAATTGGCGACTGTTCAGAAAATCCAACAACCAAGTCCAACCGGTTTATTCTATAAACCACTTTATCCGGAATATCAAATTATGTAAAGGCAATAGTTGGGTTGATTTGATTTATAATTGTATTTAAACTATTAAAGCAATATAATTAAATTAAGCAAGCTAGCATGCAACAGCTAAGGATAAAGAAGACGTGGTTCACCATGATTTAAGATAATGTAGTGTCGGGATGATTGCGAGACACTCATTGGATAGATATACTTTGGTGTAAACACTAGATTCCCTACTAATTGATTTCTCGATTAGCATGTCACGAGGAACTAGGCTATCATTATTCTGATCGGATGGACTATGCTCACTCCCGACGCTTTATCTGGTTTAAGGATATAAACGACCCATCTTAGATGCAATGCATACCTTGGGCGCACGAATAGACTAGCATAGCCATATATATAGAATATCCAACCTTTCTTAACACCTTAGTGTATTACCCAATTGAGTGGTCAGGATTGTGTTTCGAATTCCTTTCTGTCAATGGTTTTGTAAAATCTAAGGGTTTGTAGACAAATTAGAACCTCTGATAGTTCTCAGTCATCCTTAAAGATTTATAAGCTTAGTTTGTATATCAGTACGTTAAATTCCCATATATGATTTAAACCAACCCTTATTTAAATCTACCAAATAAATCCCTTAGTTATCCACCATGTACTAGACTTATAGTGGTTCCATAGCTTCTAACCTTAACCATGTTCAAGTGGTCCTATAGTACATCAACACTGTACTCTACTGTTGCAACAGTATTTTCTCGAGTCTTATTCTCTTGACCAATGTCTTGATCTGGTCCTACAATAATTCCCCATGTACTTTATAGTATTTTCGATGGGTTCATACCTTGACCAATGAATAAACACATATAATTAATTACCTTATAATTGTCGACTTTATAAAAGGTTTTAATCACGTTTATTGGTGGAAGGACGATAATAACGAGGTTTAATATCATAGACAGAAAGCGAGTACGAAACGATAACCATCCCTAACTAATCTTATTAAATCATGGCAAACAATCAAGTAATTACTCACACATAATGGCAAGAAGCATTTCTAATATTAATAAATCACAAACATCAAACACGAATATTATAATAAATTAATAAAAGAAAGGATAGATGTTACCGAATAATGTCGGCAGAATAACATGTAGTGACCCGAACTTTTCCATGTTTTTATATATTAATTGAGATTGATATTTACATGATTAAATGTTTCCAACATGTTAAGCAATCAAACTTGTTAAGACTTGATTAATTGAAATATGTTTCATATAGACAATTGACCACCCAAGTTGACCGGTGATTCACGAACGTTAAAACTTGTAAAAACTATATGATGACATATATATGGATATTTATATAGTTAACATGATACTATGATAATTAAACATATCATTAAGTATATTAACAATGAACTACATATGTAAAAACAAGACTACTAACTTAATGATTTTTAAACGAGACATATATGTAACGATTATCGTTGTAAAGACATTTAATGTATATATATATCATATTAAGAGATATTCATACATGATAATATCATGATAATATAATAATTTAAAATCTCATTTGATATTATAAACATTGGGTTAACAACATTTAACAAGATCGTTAACCTAAAGGTTTCAAAACAACACTTACATGTAACGACTAACGATGACTTAACGACTCAGTTAAAATGTATATACATGTAGTGTTTTAATATGTATTTATACACTTTTGAAAGACTTCAATTCACTTATCAAAATACTTCTACTTAACAAAAATGCTTACAATTACATCCTCGTTCAGTTTCATCAACAATTCTACTCGTATGCACCCGTATTCGTACTCGTACAATACACAGCTTTTAGATGTATGTACTATTGGTATATACACTCCAATGATCAGCTCTTAGCAGCCCATTTGAGTCACCTAACACATGTGGGAACCATCATTTGGCAACTAGCATGAAATATCTCATAAAATTACAAAAATATGAGTAATCATTCATGACTTTTTTACATGAAAACAAAATTACATATCCTTTATATCTAATCCATACACCAACGACCAAAAACACCTACAAACACTTTCATTCTTCAATTTTATTCATCTAATTGATCTCTCTCAAGTTCTATCTTCAAGTTTTAAGTGTTCTTCATATATTCTACAAGTTCTAGTTACATAAAATCAAGAATACTTTCAAGTTTGCTAGCTCACTTCCAATCTTGTAAGGTGATCATCCAACCTCAAGAAATCTTTGTTTCTTACTGTAGGTTATCATTCTAATACAAGGTAATAATAATATTCAAACTTAGGTTCAATTTCTATAACTATAACAATCTTATTTCAAGTGATGATCTTACTTGAACTTGTTTTCGTGTCATGATTCTGCTTCAAGAACTTCGAGCCATCCAAGGATCCGATGAAGCTAGATCCATTTTTATATTTTCCAGTAGGTTTATCCAAGGAACTTAAGGTAGTAATGATGTTCATAACATCATTCAATTCATACATATAAAGCTATCTTATTCGAAGGTTTAAACTTGTAATCACTAGAACATAGTTTAGTTAATTCTAAACTTGTTCGCAAACAAAAGTTAATCCTTCTAACTTGACTTTTAAAATCAACTAAACACATGTTCTATATCTATATGATATGCTAACTTAATGATTTAAAACCTGGAAACACGAAAAACACCGTAAAACCGGATTTACGCCGTCGTAGTAACACCGCGGGCTGTTTTGGGTTAGTTAAATAAAAACTATGATAAACTTTGATTTAAAAGTTGTTATTCTGAGAAAATGATTTTTATTATGAACATGAATCTATATCCAAAAATTATGGTTAAACTCAAAGTGGAAGTATGTTTTCTAAAATGGTCATCTAGACGTCGTTCTTTCGACCGAAATGACTACCTTTACAAAAACGACTTGTAACTTATTTTTCCAACTATAAACCTATAATTTTTCTGTTTAGATTCATAAAATAGAGTTCAATATGAAACCATAGCAATTTGATTCACTCAAAACGGATTTAAAATGAAGAAGTTATGGGTAAAACAAGATTGGATAATTTTTCTCATTTTAGCTACGTGAAAATTGGTAACAAATCTATTCCAACCATAACTTAATCAACTTGTATTGTATATTATGTAATCTTGAGATACCATAGACACGTATACAATGTTTCGACCTATCATGTCGACACATCTATATATATATTTCGGAACAACCATAGACACTCTATATGTGAATGTTAGAGTTAGCTATACAGGGTTGAGGTTGATTCCAAAATATATATAGTTTGAGTTGTGATCAATACTGAGATACGTATACACTGGGTCGTGGATTGATTCAAGATAATATTTATCGATTTATTTCTGTACATCTAACTGTGGACAACTAGTTGTAGGTTACTAACGAGGACAGCTGACTTAATAAACTTAAAACATCAAAATATATTAAAAGTGTTGTAAATATATTTTGAACACACTTTGATATATATGTATATATTGTTATAGGTTCGTGAATCAACCCGTGGCCAAGTCTTCCCGACGAAGTAAAAATCTGTGAAAGTGAGTTATAGTTCCACTTTTAAAATCTAATATTTTTTGGGATGAGAATACATGCAGGTTTTATAAATGATTTACAAAATAGACACAAGTACGTGAAACTACATTCTATGGTTGAATTATCGAAATCGAATATGCCCCTTTTTATTAAGTCTGGTAATCTAAGAATTAGGGAACAGACACCCTAATTGACGCGAATCCTAAAGATAGATCTATTGGGCCTAACAAACCCCATCCAAAGTACCGGATGCTTTAGTACTTTGAAATTTATATCATATCCGAAGGGTGTCCCGGAATGATGGGGATATTCTTATATATGCATCTTGTTAATGTCGGTTACCAGGTGTTCACCATATGAATGATTTTTATCTCTATGTATGGGATGTGTATTGAAATATGAAATCTTGTGGTCTATTATTATGATTTGATATATATAGGTTAAACCTATAACTCACCAACATTTTTGTTGACGTTTTAAGCATGTTTATTCTCAGGTGATTATTAAGAGCTTCCGATGTCGCATACTTAAATAAGGACGAGATTTGGAGTCCATGCTTGTATGATATTGTGTAAAAACTGCATTCAAGAAACTTATTTTGTTGTAACATATTGTATTGTAAACCATTATGTAATGGTCGTGTGTAAACAGGATATTTTAGATTATCATTATTTGATAATCTACGTAAAGCTTTTTAAACCTTTATTGGTGAAATAAAGGTTATGGTTTGTTTTAAAATGAATGCAGTCTTTGAAAAACGTCTCATATAGAGGTCAAAACCTCGCAACGAAATCAATTAATATGGAACGTTTTTAATCAATAAGAACGGGACATTTCAGTTGGTATCCGAGCGTTGGTCTTAGAGAACCAGAATTTTGCATTAGTGTGTCTTATCGAGTTTGTTAGGATGCATTAGTGAGTCTGGACTTCGACCGTGTTTACTTGAAAAATGATTGCTTAACAAATTTTGTTGGAAACTATATATTTTTAACATGTGAATATTATGTGATATATTAATCTCTTAACGCGTTTGATATTATGTGATAGATGTCTACCTCTAGAACAAGTCCCATTGACTCGCCTAATAATAATGAAGAGTCAAATGTAAATTGGAATGATTTGTGGACTGATTCACAAGTTTCCGAAGAGGAACCGGAAGAAGAGTCGGAACCGGAAGAAGAATCGGAACTGGAAGAAGAATCGGAACCGGATGAAGAAATAGAACCGGTGGGGGAAATAATAAAACGGTTAAGTAAAAGAAAATCCTCAACCAACCGACCAAGGTTAATTATGGTCAATGGTGTTTCCGCCAAGGAAGCAAAATATTGGGAGGATTACCAATTCTCCGATGAATCGGATTCCGACGAGAATTCCGATGATGTTATAGAAATTACCCCAACTGAATTTAAAAAGGCAAAAGAAAATAATAAGGGAAAGGGCATAAAAATAGAGAAATCTAATTTCAACCCCGATGAACTTTATATGTATCGTCAACCCCCGAAGTCCTTAAGTTGTAACAATGACCCGGGAACCTCTAAACCACCAGGTTTTTCTAAACCAATGTGAAAAACGACGGCTCGTATTAGGGGAACATCATATATCCCTAGAAACTTGGAAAAACGAACCAAAACCGAAGAAGAAGAAACAAGCGAGTCGGAATAAGATAGTTGTATTCGTGTGGTGTAATATATGTAATATAGTGTGCTTATGCTTTATGATATATGTAAAAATTGCTTGTATTTATAAGTATTTTTTTTATGAATCTAACTTTTGTCTATTTTACAGTATAAAAACACAAAATGGATAGACAACCCAATATTTTAAGAGACCTACCGGGAGACATGATTGATGAAATCTTGTCTAGAGTCGGTCAGAATTCTTCGGCACAACTATTTAAGGCGAGATCAATTTGTAAGACATTCGAAGAACGCTCCAAGAATGCCTTGGTTTATAAAAGGCCGTCATTCGAAAGATGGGGGATATCACATTGGGAAATCCATAAGTTACGATGTGTTTACTTTGACGCATATATTGCGGGGAACCCAAATGCTATTTTACGCAATGGGTTAAGAAATTATTTTGACTCAATATATCCGAATATTGGACTTCGTGATTTAGAAAAAGCGGCTAACATGCAACATAAACAAGCATGTTATGCTTACGGATTAGTAATGTTCGCTTCTCACCAAAGTGAGAACAAGAACATCGGGCTACAACTATTAAACAAAACATTCCCACAAGTGACGGAGTCGGTAATTGGGGTAAGAAATGAGGTTTTTAGATTGTTACGGGACTGTTGGACATTACGTAACCCTCGTCCCTTTGACGACGTTACAACACTCTGTCTTATCAACGGCCATAACGGTTATGTTCCACAAGACCAAGGATGGGAAGTAATCCTAGTAAAACCATAATGCATGACGTGTTTCTGAACGTATGAATTACGTGTCTTTATTGCCTTTGCTGAACGACTTGTGTACTAGCTAGAATTATCTTCACAACCATCTTGTATCAAATTTATTGTGTGCTATATTTCATGCTATATGTAAAATAAGCGGTATTGTAAGTTTGTAAAATATTGTGTAAAAGTTTGAACGCGAAATATTATTATAATCAGTTTTTCATATAGAATTGTAGTAGTTGAATTGTATATTAGCTACTAAGTATGAACTTAACGGGTAGGTACTACCCGAATTTAAACTTATAAAACGCTAATATGAAGAAAAAGCTTTTATAAATGAGTTCATATTATGCTACGAAATACTATTAACTACTCTTAATATTCTGTATGATTAACTTGTTCCATTTGACTATTTTGAAGGAAATGGCACCGACTACTCGACACACCGTGAATATGAATGAAGAGGAATTCCGTACTTTTCTAGCTTCAAACATAGCCGCAGTACAGGCTGCGCTACATACCAACAATAACCTTGGATCTAGCAGTACAGGAAATCGTGTAGGATGCACCTACAAAGAATTTACTGCCTGCAAACCTTTGGAATTTGATGGAACCGAAGGACCGATCGGATTGAAACGGTGGACCGAGAAGGTTGAATCGGTGTTTGCCATAAGTAAGTGTACTGAAGATGACAAAGTGAAGTACGCTACGCATACCTTCACAGGTTCTGCGTTAACATGGTGGAATACCTATCTAGAGCAAGTGGGACAAGACGATGCGTACGCACTACCGTGGTCAGCATTCAAGCACTTGATGAACGAGAAGTACCGTCCCAGAACCGAGGTCAATTAGCTAAAGACAGAACTTAGAGGGTTACGAACCCAAGGATTTGATATTACCACGTACGAAAGACGATTCACAGAATTGTGCCTATTGTGTCCGGGAGCATTCGGAGATGAGGAAGAGAAGATCGACGCGTTTGTGAAAGGATTACCGAAAAGAATCCAAGAAAATATAAGTTCACACGAGCCCGCCTCCATACAACAGGCATGTAGAATGGCTCACAAACTAGTGAACCAGATTGAAGAAAGAATTAAAGAACAGACTGCTGAAGAGGCCAATGTGAAGCAAGTCAAAAGAAAGTGGGAGGAAAACGGTGATAAGAATCACCAATACAACAACAACAGCAATTACAACAATAATCGCAATAATTATCCCAACAATCGCAACATCAATCACAACTATAACAAACGGCCCAACAACAACAACAACAACAACAACAACAGCAACTACAACAATCATCCCAACAACAATAATAACCGCAACAACAACAACAATCAGAAGCAGCTATGCCAAAGGTGTGAAAAGTATCACTCGGGATTCTGCACCAAATTTTGCAACAAGTGTAAAAGAAATGGTCATAGCGCGACGAAGGGGTTAATAGAACGAAAGGAACAAATGGTGTCGGAACGAGTAATGGCGGAGCAAGTAGTGTCGGAGCAAGTTATGCCAATGTAGTTTGTTATAAATGTGGAAAACCGGGCCACATTATTAGAAATTGCCCGAACCAGGAGAACACGAATGGACAAGGCCGCGGAAGAGTTTTCAATATTAATGCGGCAGAGGCACAGGAAGACCCGGAGCTTGTTACGGGTACGTTTCTTATTGACAATAAATCTGCTTACGTTTTATTTGATTCGGGTGCGGATAGAAGCTATATGAGTAGAGATTTTTGTGCTAAATTAAGTTGTCCATTGACGCCTTTGGATAGTAAATTTTTACTCGAATTAGCAAATGGTAAATTAATTTCAGCAGATAATATATGTCGGAATCGAGAAATTAAACTGGTTAGCGAAACATTTAAGATTGATTTGATACCAGTAGAGTTAGGGAGTTTTGATGTGATAATCGGTATGGACTGGTTGAAAGAAGTGAAAGCAGAGATCGTTTGTTACAAAAATGCAATTCGCATTATACGAGAAAAAGGAAAACCCTTAATGGTGTACGGAGAAAAGGGCAACACGAAGCTACATCTTATTAGTAATTTGAAGGCACAAAAACTAATAAGAAAAGGTTGCTATACTGTTCTAGCACACGTCGAGAAAGTACAAACTGAAGAAAAGAGCATCAATGATGTTCCCATTGCAAAAGAATTTCCCGATGTATTTCCGAAAGAATTACCGGGATTACCCCCACATCGATCCGTTGAATTTCAAATAGATCTTGTACCAGGAGCTGCACCAATAGCTCGTGCTCCTTACAGACTCGCACCCAGCGAGATGAAAGAACTGCAAAGCCAATTACAAGAACTTTTAGAGCGTGGTTTCATTCGACCAAGCACATCACCGTGGGGAGCTCCTGTTTTGTTTGTCAAGAAGAAAGATGGTACATTCAGGTTGTGTATCGACTACCGAGAGTTGAACAAACTTACCATCAAGAACCGCTACCCACTACCGAGAATCGACGACTTATTTGATCAACTACAAGGCTCGTCTGTTTATTCAAAGATTGACTTACGTTTCGGGTATCATCAAATGTGGGTGAAAGAAGATGATATTCCAAAGACTGCTTTCAGAACACGTTACGGTCATTACGAGTTTATGGTCATGCCATTTGGTTTAACTAATGCACCAGCTGTGTTCATGGACCTTATGAACCGAGTGTGTGGAACATACCTTGACAAGTTTGTCATTGTTTTCATTGATGACATACTTATTTACTCAAAGAATGACCAAGAACACGGTGAACATTTGAGAAAGGTGTTAGAAGTATTGAGGAAGGAAGAATTGTAAGCTAAGTTTTCAAAGTGTGCATTTTGGTTGGAAGAAGTTCAATTCCTCGGTCACATAGTGAACAAAGAAGGTATTAAGGTAGATCTGGCAAAGATAGAAACTGTTGAAAAGTGGGAAACCCCGAAAACTCCGAAACACATACGCCAGTTTTTAGGACTAGCTGGTTACTACAGAAGGTTCATCCAAGACTTTTCCAGAATAGCAAAACCCTTGACTGCATTAACTCATAAAGGGAAGAAATTTGAATGGAATGATGAACAAGAGAAAGCATTTCAGTTATTGAAGAAAAAGCTAACTACGGCACCTATATTGTCATTGCCTGAAGGGAATGATGATTTTGTGATTTATTGTGACGCATCAAAGCAAGGTCTCGGTTGTGTATTAATGCAACGAACGAAGGTGATTGCTTATGCGTCTAGACAATTGAAGATTCACGAACAAAATTATACGATGCATGATTTGGAATTAGGCGCGGTTGTTTTTGCATTAAAGACTTGGAGGCACTACTTATATGGGGTTAAAAGTTTTATATATACCGACCACAAAAGTCTTCAACACATATTTAATCAAAAACAACTGAATATGAGGCAGCGTAGGTGGATTGAATTATTGAATGATTACGACTTTGAGATTTGTTACCACCCGGGGAAGGCAAATGTGGTAGCCGATGCCTTGAGCAGGAAGGACAGAGAACCCATTCGAGTAAAATCTATGAATATAATGATTCATAATAACCTTACTACTCAAATAAAGGAGGCGCAACAAGGAGTTTTAAAAGAGGGAAATTTAAAGGATGAAATACCCAAAGGATCGGAGAAGCATCTTAATATTCGGGAAGACGGAACCCGGTATAGGGCTGAAAGGATTTGGGTACCAAAATTTGGAGATATGAGAGAAATGGTACTTAGCGAAGCTCATAAAACCAGATACTCAATACATCCTGGAACGGGGAAGATGTACAAGGATCTCAAGAAACATTTTTGGTGGCCGGGTATGAAAGCCGATATTGCTAAATACGTAGGAGAATGTTTGACGTGTTCTAAGGTCAAAGCTGAGCATCAGAAACCATCAGGTCTACTTCAACAACCCGAAATCCCGGAATGGAAATGGGAAAACATTACCATGGATTTCATAACTAAATTGCCAAGGACTGCAAGTGGTTTTGATACTATTTGGGTAATAGTTGATCGTCTCACCAAATCAGCACACTTCCTGCCAATAAGAGAAGATGACAAGATGGAGAAGTTAGCACGACTGTATTTGAAGGAAGTCGTTTCCAGACATGAAATACCAATCTCTATTATCTCTGATAGGGATGGCAGATTTATTTCAAGATTCTGGCAGACATTACAGCAAGCATTAGGAACTCGTCTAGATATGAGTACTGCCTATCATCCACAAACTGATGGGCAGAGCGAAAGGACAATACAAATGCTTGAAGACATGCTACGAGCATGTGTTATTGATTTCGGAAACAGTTGGGATCGACATCTACCGTTAGCAGAATTTTCCTACAACAACAGCTACCATTCAAGCATTGAGATGGCGCCATTTGAAGCACTTTATGGTAGAAAGTGCAGGTCTCTGATTTGTTGGAGTGAAGTGGGGAATAGACAGATTACGGGTCCGGAGATTATACAAGAAACTACCGAGAAGATCATCCAAATTCAACAACGGTTGAAAACCGCCCAAAGTCGACAAAAGAGCTACGCTGACATTAAAAGAAAAGATATAGAATTTGAAATTGGAGAGATGGTCATGCTTAAAGTTGCACCTTGGAAAGGCGTTGTTCGATTTGGTAAACGAGGGAAATTAAATCCAAGGTATATTGGACCATTCAAGATTATTGATCGTGTCGGACCAGTAGCTTACCGACTTGAGTTACCTCAACAACTCGCGGCTGTACATAACACTTTCCACGTCTCGAATTTGAAGAAATGTTTTGCTAAAGAAGATCTCACTATTCCGTTAGATGAAATCCAAATCAACGAAAAACTTCAATTCATCGAAGAACCCGTCGAAATAATGGATCGTGAGGTTAAAAGACTTAAGCAAAACAAGATACCAATTGTTAAGGTTCGATGGAATGCTCGTAGAGGACCTGAGTTCACCTGGGAGCGTGAAGATCAGATGAAAAAGAAATACCCGCATCTATTTCCAGAAGATTCGTCAACACCTTCAACAGCTTAAAATTTCGGGACGAAATTTATTTAACGGGTAGGTACTGTAGTGACCCAAACTTTTCCATGTTTATATATATTAATTGAGATTGATATTTACATGATTAAATGTTTCCAACATGTTAAGCAATCAAACTTGTTAAGACTTGATTAATTGAAATATGTTTCATATAGACAATTGACCACCCAAGTTGACCGGTGATTCACGAACGTTAAAACTTGTAAAAACTATATGATGACATATATATGGATATTTATATAGTTAACATGATACTATGATAAGTAAACATATCATTAAGTATATTAATAATGAACTACATATGTAAAAACAAGACAACTAACTTAATGATTTTTAAACGAGACATATATGTAACGATTATCGTTGTAAAGACATTTAATGTATATATATCATATTAAGAGATATTCATACATGATAATATCATGATAATATAATAATTTAAAATCTCATTTGATATTATAAACATTGGGTTAACAACATTTAACAAGATCGTTAACCTAAAGGTTTCAAAACAACACTTACATGTAACGACTAACGATGACTTAACGACTCAGTTAAAATGTATATACATGTAGTGTTTTAATATTTATTTATACACTTTTGAAAGACTTCAATACACTTATCAAAATACTTCTACTTAACAAAAATTCTTACAATTACATCCTCGTTCAATTTCATCAACAATTCTACTCGTATGCACCCGTATTCGTACTCGTACAATACACAGCTTTTAGATGTATGTACTATTGGTATATACACTCCAATGATCAGCTCTTAGCAGCCCATGTGAGTCACCTAACACATGTGGGAACCATCATTTGGAAACTAGCATGAAATATCTCATAAAATTACAAAAATATGAGTAATCATTCATGACTTTTTTACATGAAAACAAAATTACATATCCTTTATATCTAATCCATACACCAACAACCAAAAACACCTACAAACACTTTCATTCTTCAATTTTCTTCATCTAATTGATCTCTCTCAAGTTCTATCTTCAAGTTCTAAGTGTTCTTCATATATTCTACAAGTTCTAGTTACATAAAATCAAGAATACTTTCAAGTTTGCTAGCTCACTTCCAATCTTGTAAGGTGATCATCCAACCTCAAGAAATCTTTGTTTCTTACAGTAGGTTATCATTCTAATACAAGGTAATAATCATATTAAAACTTTGGTTCAATTTCTATAACTATAACAATCTTATTTCAAGTGATGATCTTACTTGAACTTGTTTTCGTGTCATGATTCTGCTTCAAGAACTTCGAGCCATCCAAGGATCCGTTGAAGCTAGATCCATTTTTCTCTATTCCAGTAGGTTTATCCAAGGAACTTAAGGTAGTAATGATGTTCATAACATCATTCGATTCATACATATAAAGCTATCTTATTCGAAGGTTTAAACTTGTAATCACTAGAACATAGTTTAGTTAATTCTAAACTTGTTCGCAAACAAAAGTTAATCCTTCTAACTTGACTTTTAAAATCAACTAAACACATGTTCTATATCTATATGATATGCTAACTTAATGATTTAAAACCTGGAAACACGAAAAACACTGTAAAACCGGATTTACGCCGTCGTAGTAACACCGCGGGCTGTTTTGGGTTAGTTAATTAAAAACTATGATAAACTTTGATTTAAAAGTTGTTATTCTGAGAAAATGATTTTTATTATGAACATGAACCTATATCCAAAAATTAATGTTAAACTCAAAGTGGAAGTATGTTTTCTAAAATGGTCATCTAGACGTCGTTCTTTCGACTAAAATGACTACCTTTACAAAAATTGCTATGAAATCATAGCAATTTGATTCAGTCATAACGGATTTAAAATGAAGAAGTTATGGGTAAAACAAGATTGGATAATTTTTCTCATTTTAGCTACGTGAAAATTGGTAACAAATCTATTCCAACCATAACTTAATCAACTTGTATTGTATATTATGTAATCTTGAGATACCATAGACACGTATACAATGTTTCGACCTATCATGTCGACACATCTATATATATTTTGGAACAACCATAGACACTCTATATGTGAATGTTGGAGTTAGCTATACAGGGTTGAGGTTGATTCCAAAATATATATAGTTTGAGTTATGATCAATACTGAGATACGTATACACTGGGTCGTGGATTGATTCAAGATAATATTTATTGATTTATTTCTGTACATCTAACTGTGGACAACTAGTTGTAGGTTACTAATGAGGACAGCTGACTTAATAAACTTAAAACATCAAAATATATTAAAAGTGTTGTAAATATATTTTGAACATACTTTGATATATATGTATATATTGTTATAGGTTCGTGAATCAACCAGTGGCCAAGTCTTACTTCTCGACGAAGTAAAAATCTGTGAAAGTGAGTTATAGTCCCACTTTTAAAATCTAATATTTTTTGGGATGAGAATACATGCAGGTTTTATAAATGATTTACAAAATAGACACAAGTACGTGAAACTACATTCTATGGTTGAATTATCGAAACCGAATATGCCCCTTTTTATTAAGTCTGGTAATCTAAGAATTAGGGAACAGACACCCTAATTGACGCGAATCCTAAAGATAGATCTATTGGGCCTAACAAACCCCATCCAAAGTACCGGATGCTTTAGTACTTCGAAATTTATATCATATCCGAAGGGTGTCCCGGAATGATGGGGATATTCTTATATATGCATCTTGTTAATGTCGGTTACCAGGTGTTCACCATATGAATGATTTTTATCTCTATGTATGGGATGTGTATTGAAATATGAAATCTTGTGGTCTATTATTATGATTTGATATATATAGGTTAAACCTATAACTCACCAACATTTTTGTTGATGTTTTAAGCATGTTTATTCTCAGGTGATTATTAAGAGCTTCCGCTGTCGCATACTTAAATAAGGACGAGATTTGGAGTCCATGCTTGTATGATATTGTGTAAAAACTGCATTCAAGAAACTTATTTTGTTGTAACATATTGTATTGTAAACCATTATGTAATGGTCGTGTGTAAACAGGATATTTTAGATTATCATTATTTGATAATCTACGTAAAGCTTTTTAAACCTTTATTGGTGAAATAAAGGTTATGGTTTGTTTTAAAATGAATGCAGTCTTTGAAAAACTCCTCATATAGAGGTCAAAACCTCGCAACGAAATCAATTAATATGGAACGTTTTTAATCAATAAGAACGGGACATTTCATAACACTTGTATTTTTTCAAAATATCCATAGCGTTACAATGCTTGATAGTTTCTACTACTAACTACATACTAATGTCCTATTGATTAATAGAGAGCGACAATAGAGAGATAATTAATTTCCTAATCTTTGTACTTTTCTCTCTCTAAAATCTAGAGAGAGAAAGTAGAGAGAAAACTAATCTCCTACTGATCACTAAAGAGCGATAATAGAGAGATATTTAGAGAGAGAAGTGAAGAAGGTGTGTGTTGAAATGGATGACAAAGACCCTTTAAATAGACTTGAGTTTTGCCTACAAA
Organism: Rutidosis leptorrhynchoides; assembly: GCF_046630445.1. Taxonomy (NCBI): domain Eukaryota; kingdom Viridiplantae; phylum Streptophyta; class Magnoliopsida; order Asterales; family Asteraceae; genus Rutidosis; species Rutidosis leptorrhynchoides. The sequence continues at coordinate 316,682,077 of NC_092335.1, read as the reverse complement.
CGGATGGCAAGCCGTTTAGCAGGCCATTTGGAAAGTCCGTTTGCATTGGCAAGCCGTTTTTGGTACCCGTTTGCTGGCAGATCGATTTTCCTTATGGCAGGCCGTTTGGCAAGCCGTGTGCTGGATCGTAACTTGTCTTTCACCGTTTTCGATCTAGAATCTTCGTTTTAACTCCATTTATGACGATTCTTGCGCCCACTCGTTCGTAATTAAATATCCTACAACATGAGAGTAAGTAAATAAAATTTTCCAAAAATTATAAAATTAGTTATTTAAACGCGAGTTAATCGTCTTAGCCAATTTTGCTCTTTTTTCTCATTTTTCATCCGTTTTTAGTGATTCTTGAAACATAGATAATCTACCAAATGAAGCAAATAAATGCTTATTTAGATGCTAAATTCAATTACTTTATCATAAATTTTGCTAATATCGGGGTAAAAACGTGACTATTTAGTCGATATCAAATATCCCACACTTAGACTTTGCTTGTCCTCAAGCAAACTGAAGGGACCCGTCCTAATCCATCTGGACGAATACATTACATTTGGTTACATCGCGAGTTACTTGACCTCTATATGATACATTTTACAAACATTGCATTCGTTTTTAAAAGACAAACTTTCATTACATCGACAGTTGACTTGTTGGAGCTGTGACAAAATTAGCTAATTTGGAAAGAGATTGCAAAGTTATTTTCGGTAATAATAACGCTAAAGAAATTAGCACAGATACGCGTTAAACGTTTACTCAGTTTCGAGAGTTTTCAGGTGAATAACTATATGCATCGATCTTTTCTTCCGTAGATGAAGTGCGGTTGGTTCATCCTCTCGATTGAGGTGTTTTCAAAAATCACGAAAGTTTGAACGCAGATTATAATCGTCAAGATACAAATGAGGTTTAAGATGAAATCAAGTGGCAAACTTGAAGAAATGTTTAGTTTCATATGTTATAAACAATATTTTAATTCATTTTAATTGTCCAATGTTATTAGTCCACAGTCGATAGTCCACAGTTAACAGTCCAATAATTCATATATAGTTTAATTTATAATATTCGAATTAATTAATATGTATCGTGACCCGTGTACATGTCTCAGACTCGATCACAACTCAAAGTATATATATTATTGTAGAATTAACCTCAACCCTGTATAGCTAACTCCAGCATTACTGCATATAGAGTGTCTATGGTTATTCCAAATAATATATATAGATGCGTCGATATGATATGTCAAAACCTTGTATACGTGTCCCGATATTTAAAGTGTGTAACATAAATAACAGAAATTAAATGACGATAAATAAAATTTCAAGAATTAAAATTGCGATAAATAAAATGCGATAAATAAATTGCGATAAATAAATTGCGATAAATAAAAGGTAATACGGAATTAACAGTTAGGTAGGAACAGTTAGCTAGGATTTTGTTAGCGTGGATTCTTAATAGAATTTCTCATAGTTAATTTGTTTGTTTCTAACAAATTTTATTTTGTCCAATGTTTTCTTCATTATGCCACTTGTTGGATCCTGATAAGTCAAAATCCAAATATGAAATTGAATGAAAATGGTTATATTGTGGTGAACGGATTCGTATATCTTATGGATGTAAGTAGGATAGTAAATGACTGTTGAGTTAGATTTGAAAGAATGCACAGTGTACTTATTAATGTGAAATTTAAATATTCCTCGGGTATTACCTACCCGTTAAAATATTTTCACCATTAACAGTTTGTACGAAAAAAATTTTAATTACAATCTTTGTGAAAATATACTTACATATATATTTTCTTCAGATGTAATTATGGATTTAATGAGTTAATATAGTATTAAACTCATTTGGTTTACCGTCAAAACTAGAATACATAATCTCTATAACCTTAGAGATTACATAATCTCCATGAAGAACGAAGATAATTAATGTAGAACGATACGTAGAACGATGATTATACTCGAGGTACAGAATGAGATGTTGAGGCATGGATTGTTGATGGTACTGGTGCTGTTACTGATGGTACTGTTGGTACCGATGATGTTGTTGAATCTGGTAAATTTTGCACCATATTCTCCAAAAATCATTACTCAAGCGCGAAGCTCGTTAATTTCTTCGATTACTCTGGGATGATTATCGGTAAGAACGAGCGAATGAATAAGGTTTAGAATCTAAGATAGTATGTAATCATGATGAGATATTCGAGAAATGAGGGTGAAAATGGTGTTTCGAACATGTTCGTCGGTAAGTGCTTCAGGTTCTTCGCCAAGAGGGTAATGTGGTGGATGAAAAGGATCACCTCCTTCTTATCTCCAATGATGAGGAGGCTATGAACCCATTAGATGAATTGGGGATGGATGATTGGTTGATTCATTCTAGTGACACTGCTTTCGGAGCTTAGGTGAATATCCATGTCGGAATAGCTGTCGGAATAACTATCGGAATAGCTATCGAAATCTGAGGGACTCGAACTGGTTGAGGAATTCATCTCGTACGATTAGATGAAGAATTTTCGATAAGAAATAGATTATAGGATGTAGATTAATACCCTGCAATACATAATTTATATATGCATATATAATACTAAAATCCCATAAGTTATGGAGGAATCTACGAAAGCTGTCAGGTAAAGGTAACAATAACTGATATGCTAAGATATGAATTTACCTATACACTATCTATGCAATAGAGGTAGTAAGACGTGTCTAGACTTTAAGGACGATAAGCAAATAAATTTTCGACACTAAATGATAAGCAAAACTTTTGACATGCAGACACGGTCGAAGTCCAGACTCACTAATGTATCTAAATAACTATCAGTCAGATACACTAATGCAAGACCTGGTTCGCTAAGACCACCGCTCTGATACTAACTGAAATGCCCCGTTCATATAAAATATAAACGATTCACAATAGTTGATTACATCGCGAGGTAATTGACCACTATATGATACATTTTACAAACATTGCATTCGTTTTTAAAAGACAAACTTTCTTTACTTCAAAAGTTGACGGCAAGCATACTATTTCATAATACCTCCAACTATAATTGACTCAATAATAATCTTGATGAACTCGACGACTCGAATGCAACGTCTTTTGAAATATGTCATGAATGACTCAAGTAATATCTCTAAAATGAGCAAATGCACAGCGGAAGATTTCTTTCATACCTGAGAATAAACATGCTTTAAAGTGTTAACCAAAAGGTTGGTGAGTTTCATTTGCTCCCTTTTTAAATGCTTTTGCAATATATTTTTGGGACTGAGAATACATGTGCTATTTTTATAACTGTTTTACGAAATAGACACAAGTAATTGAAACTACATTATATGGTTGAATGGATCGAAGCCGAATATGCCCCTTTTTAGCTTGGTAGCCGAAGAATTAGGGAACAGACACCCTAATTGACGTGAATCCTAAAGATAGATCTATCGGGCCCAACAAGCCCCATTCTGGAATTTAAAATGCTTTAGTACTTCGATTTTATCATGTCCGATGGGTGTCCCGGAATGATGGGGATATTCTATATGTATCTTGTTAATGTCGGTTACCAGGTGTTCAATCCATATGAATGATATTTTTGTCTCTATGGATGGGACGTATATTTATGAGAACTGAAAATGGAAATCTTGTGGTCTATTAAAATGATAAAAATGATCGATTATGATAAACTAATGAACTCACCAACCTTTTGGTTGACACTTTAAAGCATGTTTATTCTCAAGTATGAAAGAAATCTTCCGCTGTTCATTTACTCATATTAGAGATATTACTTGGAGTCATTCATGACATATTTCAAAAGACGTTGCATTCAAGTCGTCGAGTTCATCAAGATTATTATTGAGTCAATTATAGTTGGAGGTATTATGAAATAGTATGCTTGCCGTCAACTTTCGAAGTAAAGAAAGTTTGTATTTTAAAAACGAATGAAATGTTTGTAAAATGTATCATATAGAGGTCAATTACCTCGCGATGTAATCACTATTGTGAATCGTTTATATTTTATATGAACGGGGCATTTCACAAACCTCTCTTTTATTTTGAGTTCAAGGATGCTTCTGAGGTTTCCGTTCTATTATTCAAGTGGCTTGTTATTTATTATAAGAGTAAGATCAGATAAACCGTCTTCTAAAAGGGTAGAAACTATCTCTGCAGGTGTTGGTACGATTTTCCGTGTAGCAGCTGTAAGGTACCAGTACAAGACAATAGCTGCTCAGCGTGTGGCGTATGATGTTGATTGTTGTTTGCCCTCGAAAAATAATCTCTGCAGACCCGGAACACGGATGAGAGATCCATGGGGTGGCCTCAATCAATCTGGGGATTAGTCTGTAATTGATCCGTCTAGCGTATTGCTACTAAGCGGCTAATGTGTGTTTAGAGTGAGAAAGAACTGTGTGAGAGAGAAAGTGTACTTCTCTCTGACTGAAGTTCAGATGATAAATGCAGTGACCCAAGGGGTCTATTTATAGGTGTAGAATGTTCGAAATTCTCAGGATACACGTGTCAATCACTGATTAATTCTGTTATGCGAAGTATCTGGAAGGTCGGTGACATGTGCTGACGTGGCTGCGTGCCATTCACGCGCTGAGGAAAAGTGCTTAAGCATAGAAGTTGCCTGCAGGGCTTACGCTTGACGCTGGGTGGCCTGCTAAATGCTGGGTGGCAAACACTGAAAACCGCCAAATTTCGTTATGTTTTGTGTCGCTTGGTTAATTTTTCTATATAAAAATGGTGTTTTTATGCGTGTATCCCCTAGGATACATCATTAAGTCCCCCCAATTTAATGTCGTTAATATTGCAAAAAATAAAGTCATTAAACTAAAAATAAAAGATGCATTTTTTCTCGAAGACAAAAAATTGCTGTAGCCGTATGCTTTTCTGTTCTGACGTCGCATTACCAATTATGAATTTTCCCCCAAAATCTCATCCCTTCATTATCAATTTCCTTGATTATCAAAATCTCATCCCTTCATTATCAATTTCTATTCTGACGTTGCTTTTCTGTTCTGACTTCGTTTTTCTGTTCTGTACACGTGTCCCACTCTCATTCCTTCATTATCAATTTCCTTGATTATAAATAACTCGTTCTCCTTTCCTTTTTCCTTTTTCCTTTTTCGAAAACTGATCATTTGATTTAAAGATAACTGCAATTACTCATTTTAGCGATTTGTTAAGTGCAAGGTTAGTTACCACTCATCTTTTTTTTCCTGCTTGTATTTCTTTTATTTTGCATACTACCATGGCCGAATCCAGCAGCACTTCTTCCCAAAGAGACAATCGCAATGTAAGCACTATTTCGTCAAGTATTACCGAAGCCGAAATAGATAGACTATGTATAGATCAGAGGAATCTTAGATTGCTGAACCCTGTAGTTCCTTCTCCTAGTGATAGGGCAAATAAACCTCCTAAGAAGATGATTACACTGTATAAGCTTCAATGTACTATAGGTAACCTCCATATTCCCCCTTCCATTTTTCTTCAAGGACTTCTGTCTCATTATGGGATTGGTCTTAGTCAAATTCATCCACTTGGGATGCAAAAAATTGTGCTTTTTGAATTGTACTGTAACGCTGTTGGTAAAATTCCAAGCATAAATGTTTTTCACGAGTTGTTTAGAACTCAATTGGTAAGTAAATGCTGATATACATTTGATTGTAAAGCTAATAAAGCCTTCACTGGTACGAAAGTAACTTCTTTAAAAAGGTGGAAAGAACCTTTCTTTTTTGTCAACGAAAGGATTATTCAGGATAATTGAGCAAACATTCAGAAATGGAGGAAAACAAAAATAGGAGTAAGCAAGTCAATCACACTGTCTGATAATGAAAGAACAACTGTTGAAGATTGGAAGTCATTGGAACTTCCATAACGGTCATATGCTGATAATGAAGCCATTTTATTCCGTTGTGGAATGAGTGACAACTGGAGTGCTGGATTTGCACCAGTGCTGCACTAGAAATGCTGTGGTAGGTAATTTATGAATATGCTATATTTGTATCATGGCAATGTGAAATGTATTCTTATATATGTTTCTGCTTGTTTATATGTTATCTGATTGCAGAAGAAGAAATGCAGGTCTATAAAGTGTTTAAGAAGGACAATTTGAATTCCCTTTCTGTGACTAATTGGCCAAAAACTGCTGGTGAACTTGAGGCTGATAAGGCAAAAGATACTCTGTTTGAAGAGCAGGTTAAAAGTCCTGAACGGCCTACGGAAGGCGGAAATGATGATGCTACACAGCCTTCCTCATCTGATGTGGAAATCATTGAGGTTAATCCAAAACCGTCTAGCGCCAAGAAGACTTGGAAATGCACAAAGCGTGTATGGAAATGTGCAACTGGAAAAGCTCCCCAACAAGCAAAGATAAGAAGTATGCCTATTTACATATGCCTCGTAATAATGTCTATAATATGTGTTAATGTTAACTGTAAATTTATTTATGTATGATGCAGAACTGATTTTACCAGCGGAAGATGATGAAATCACTGCTAGTGGTGAGAAAGGTGACAATGCCACTGATGCTGAGGATGATGATGATGAAGAAGACACACATGAGGATAATATCGCTGAGACTCCTCCCTTTACTAATCCACTGGCTTCTATAAAGATTGGCACAACATAATCTTCTTCATCTTTTCAACAACGTTCTGTTGTACCTCTCGCTGGTTTAATGAGTTTCGTGGAAGATCCTATCAACAAATCCGACATTTTTATCAATTTGTTGAAGGTAAATATTATACCCTGATTCCTGGGAATTTATTCTGCTTTTATTTTGTTTGTTGATTGTAACCGTATGTTTATTTTGCAGAATAATACAATTGCTGATCTCTCTTCATCTCTAACCACCATGACCCATAAGCAGAGTTGTCAATCTACTGCTACATCATTGGTACTTCAGAATCACCATGTGTTGCATGGTCTGAAAATGCAAGAGGCTCAAGAATCCCTTGTTGCCAATGCAATTTAGAATGTCAATAAACTGAAAAGGCAAGAAATTGATCTGAAAGATGCCAATCTGAAATGGAAAATAGGAGTTGATTTGGCGAAGAAGAAGGAGGAAACACTACAGTTGGTTGAGAAAAAATGTGTTGTTGAAAGAGTGGAAAAAGAGAAGGTGATGGAGGAGAAGGATAAATTGTTAAAGGAGGTGGAAGAGTTGAAAAAGATGTTGGAACAAGAAAAGTGTCTTGTTGATGAAAAAACTGTTGCTGATGCTGCCTCAGAGAAGAAATTCATTGATTTGAAGAGTTGTATTGCTGCTCTTGTGCAGAGGGTGTTAAGTTCTGGGCTTGTTGGCCAAACTTTTCACAAGTATTTATCAGCTGCAGTTGAGAAGGATCTTTCTGATGCTACCGAGGAAATTTTGAGTGCTTTGCCTGATAGACCAGATCCTTTACCTGCCACCATTTCAAAATACATCAAACCTGATGCTGAAGATAAGTTACAGGCTACAATAAATGAAGTTACTTCCTTGAAGATTGTATCTGTGGAAGATATTTGCGGTAGAGAAGATATGTCTGTGAATAACATTTTAAATGTGCCTATTTGAAAGTACAATGAAATTAATCTGTAATAAAATGTAACTTCTGTATATTTATCATATGTATATATTCTGCTTTTATATTTGATATTCCGATGATTGTTGCTTTCCATGATTAACATATCTCTGCTATATGTGTTTAACATTTCAAGCTATAAAAAGCTTTGATTTCATATATCACATCATATGAAATGTTTTTTGCGTTGAACTGATTTTTGATATTTGTTGCCTTGGATCTGTCATCCGCCATCCGTTGTCCACAATGCATCATTATATAATACCTCTTTATGAATTAAAGGCGCACTGCTACTTAAATGGTATGATGTATATAAATTATTAAGATTTTATATCTGTTTTCCATCATATGTAACCTTGTTATTGTTGTGTAAAGAATATGCCATACTATTATCCGTCCTCCGTTCTGTATAAAAGCGTTTGTTTTGTAAAGAAGTATTGAAAATTTGCAAACTACTTCTGAAGTATAATCTGAATCAATCATAATGTTTTTATGCTAATTATTTATCATAAAAATGATAAATCTATTTACTGTTTATAGAATGAGTGATATTCCTGTTAGCGTGTTGCGCGCAGGTGTTTTGCGGCTTATAAAATACACTTGTATTTAGTTTGGAGTATCATAGTGAAGAAAAATCTCAATTCGTAGAATTGGGGAGTGGATTAAGGAAGATTAGTTAACAACTTCCTGAACTACTATATATCATTGTGTTTGTTCTCTCTTCCTTTATCTCTTTGATTACATATACATATACATATATTTTATACGTATTGTTTGAGAACAAATATTTCAAGTCATACTATATCAAGTTAAAGTTCAAGAAAACGTAAAGAATTTTAAAAATTGACTAAGTAACTATTCACCCCCTCTAGTTACTTACACACTATGATCGGCATCATATGAGAATGACACAACATATAGCCCAGTTTAACGGATCAGCCTCATTCACATAATCCTAAACTGATAGAACAACATATTTAATCGATCGAATCCCACAAATTTGGAACCATTACCACTTTAGCCGACACCACTTTATAAGAGTGTGGTTCTTAAACTTTTTCATTAGGTTGTTAAAATGTTCCATAACCAAACTGATGATGCCAACTAACCATTTCATTCATCGTATTCAAGATATTTGGATGTCAACTTGAAATAACACACAACTCTCTTTCAGTATGAAAAGCGACATAAGTTTGGAACTAATGAAAAAACCAAGTCCATCTTTCATTTGTTTCCTGGACAATTATTGTGGAAGAAATAGACAGAGTATTCCTGTTAGCATTTTTAGTAACTGCAGTAAGCAACTTACCCATGTAATTATCTTTCAAATAAGTATCATCGATACAATTGAGAGCAATAAACCTTTGAAAGGCTCTAATAGGCGGTCCAAAATCCCAGAACACATAATTGAATGTAACCACCTAAGGAGAGGTTTGAGGACTATGTGAAAATTGAAAAACTGTATCGGGATCGTTATAAATTAATTCAGCTAAATACATGGGTAAATCAGCAAAGTTACTTTCCCAAGTTCCAAACATTCGTTCAAAATTGATATGCCTAGCATTACATACCTTAACGTATATGATTTTAACATGTCAAGCATGTTTTACGTGTACCTGGATGCGTTTAATACAATACATAATGTTTTAATTGATTTGACCACCAATATTACTAGAAATTAAGATGTTAAACAACGGTTGTTGTTGTAACATCCCGCATTTTTTCGTTAAATTTATTTTAACGCCGTCTTTTTTAGATAATATCTTTGATTATCTAAATTCGTATCTTTCGTTAACTAACGTTCTTAATATTTCCGCTATTCGATTATAACATCTCCCGTTTATTCTCAAGTATTTAAATTAATTCATTTTGGTTAATTCACGCACCCGCTTTTAAACTTGAGGGACCGAAGTTGCCAAGTGGGCAAACTAGTTGACTAGGTCAACTAGTCAACCCACTCTTCGACACCATTCATTCACCACCCACCTCCCTCACCTCTCTTTTTTCTCTAGTTCAAGAACACCCTTTTTCTCTCAATTCATTCATTCATCATCTAAATCAATTCAAGCAAACGAACATCAAAACAAATTACATATTCGTGATCCTCTCTTCATCCTCTTCAATTTGGTACCACTTTCATAGCTTGGGGTAAGCTTTTCAAAATCTCTAATTTTCATAAATTAGACCTTTAGACTTGAAATGGTGTTAATTTGTGTCTATGGCTCATTATGAGGTCGTGTATGTAATTTGTATGCTCGATCTTTTTATTTGGTGTAAATAGCATGAACAATTGAAATGGGTTTGTTAAATCCTTGATTTTGGTTGATTAAATGTTGTTAGATGTTAAACCTAATGTGTTAAAGGTGTTACCAGCATCATTAGCTTCGTTTTGGTATGTTGGATGACATAAAAACCTTGCATTAACATGATTATTGATTTTGTGATTCTTGGCTAGGGTTTGATAGCTTTTAAAATAAACTTTTGATGCTTTGAACGCCATGAGACGTTGTTAGAAAGTGTTTAATTACAATGTATGCTAAATTACCTTCGAAACGGCATATAATACATGTAAATTGGTTTCCCAAATCATAAAATGCGTTTTACGAACTTGAAACTTGAATAATGAACTTTTAACGATCATTCGACAAGGTTTTTGTTTTTTTAAATGATTAAATTGATAGATGAAATGTGCTTAGTCATTTTCCTCGTCAAAATACCTTTCCAACGGTGTAAGATACATATTCTAAGTGTTTTCGGTTCACAAATTGTGTTTGTTTGAGTTTTGGTTCGTGCACTTATGTGTTTCAGCAAACAGGGTCTGTGCACTAATCTGGACGCCGTCCAAACCCTTGGACGCTGTCCAGCCCTTCACAGTTGGACGCCGTCCAGCCAATCTGGACGCTGTCCAAATGAACTGTCAGGGTCTGTCCAACTTGACCATTTTTCGTTTAATTCTAACTATGCTACGCACCTCCGATTAACATGTAACTTGTTCTAACATGCTCATATATGAATATATAACTCAGAAAAATTATCGGATACCCGACCCGACCCCGTTGACTTTGACTTTGAGAATATTGATAACAACCATACCAGGGACACACCTTCGATTATTGTCGAACCATATCTATGCTTCCGAATGAATGAAAAATTCTTTCAGCTTCAAACATGTGTTACACGTGTATATTATCTCGTCTTCACACAGTTTTATCGACGGACTACAATATGCTTTATATGCTCAAATCATGGTGAAACTTCTATCACATTAAACTCGTACTTCCGTATAAGAAAATATTTATTCTAAATTCTCAATGGAGGGAGAGACACTTCACGTTATACTAGTATTCGCCATGAGGGTGAATAGTCTTAACGAACGTTTTTAGAAACCGATAAGAAACTTGCTCTAACAAATGTTATTCAGAAACCGACAAGATGGGAAAGACTTGTACAACTATACATGATAGGAATTCTATCTCGACACGGTGTGCCATTGTCATATATTTCGGATTGAGATACTCGTTTCACTTTTAGATTTCGGAGTGCCTTACAAGAAGCCTTGACAACACGTTTAGACATGAGCACCACGCATCATCCACAAATCGACGGACCAAGCAAACATACGATTCAAACCTTGGAAAACATATCACGAACTTGTATTGTTGCATTTAATTGATTCCTCTTACAATGATAGTGATCACCCGAGTATTAACGCCGCACCTTCCGAAGCTTTATATGGCCGCAAATGTCGTTCTCTTAAATTGTTGGGCCGAAGAAAGCGACAATCAAACCACCGGACCTGCACTCATTCATGAAATAACCGTTAAGATCATTTAAATCCAAGAGACCCAAGATGGCCCGTAATCGCCACTATGCCGATGTTAGACGTAAGCCTCTCGAATTCCTAGTGGGTGACCGTGTAATATTAAATATCGCACCTTGAAAGGTGTAATCCGTTTCAGAAAAACGTAGAACGCTAAATCTGCGACATTTGGATCCTTTTAAAATCTTGGGGCGTATTGGACCTGTTGCTTACCGTTTCGAACTCCCAACTCAAACAAATTCTGTTCATCCTACATTCTGTGTATCAAACTTAAAGAGGTGTCTTGCCGAACAAGAACTTGTTATTCCTTCCGATGAGCTTAAAATCGATGACAAACTCTATTTCCTAGGAGAACCGGTTGAAACTATGAATCGTGAAACCAAACTTTAAAACAACATAAAATCCCGACCGTCAAAGTTAGTTGGAATGCCTAAGGAAGTACCTCCACTCATTCGTAGAATTGGCAACGCAAGATTTCGGGGAAGAAACAACGACTACTACTTCTAACAAAATTTCGGGACGAAATTTCTTTTAAGGTGTAGGTAATGTAACATCCCGCATTTTTCCGTTAAATTTATTTTAACGCCGTCTTTTTTTTAGATAATATCTTTCATTATCTAAATTCGTATCTTTCATTAACTAACGTTCTTAATATTTCCGCTATTCGATTATAACATCTCCCGTTTATTCTCAAGTATTTAAATTAATTCGTTTTGGTTAATTCACGCACCCGCTTTTAAACTTGAGGGACCGAAGTTGCCAAGTGGGAAAACTAGTTGACTAGGTCAACTAGTCAACCCACTCTTCCACACCATTCATTTACCACCCACCTCCCTCACCTCTCTTTTCTCTCTAGTTCAAGAACACCCTTTTTCTCTCAATTCATTCATTCATCATCTAAATCAATTCAAGCAAACAAACATCAAAACAAATTACATATTCGTGATCCTCTCTTCATCCTCTTCAATTTGGTACCAATTTCATAGCTTGGGGTAAGCTTTTCAAAATCTCTAATTTTCATGAATTAGACCTTTAGACTTGAAATGGTGTTAATTAGTGTCTATGGCTCATTGTGAGGTCGTGTATGTAATTTGTATGCTCGATCTTGTTATTTGGTGTAACTTGCATGAACACTTGAAATAGGTTTGTTAAATGTTTGATTTTGATTGATTAAATGTTGTTAGATGTTAAACCTTGTGTGTTAAAGGTGTTACCAGCATCATTAGCTTCGTTTTGGTATGTTGGATGACATGAAAACCTTGCATTAACATGATTATTGATTTTGTGATTATTGGCTAGGGTTTGATAGCTTCTAAAATAAACTTTTGATGCCTTGAATGCCATGAGATGTTGTTAGAAAGTGTTTAATTACAATGCATCTTAAATTACCTTCGAAACAGCATTTAATACATGTAAATTGGTTGCCCGAATCATAAAATGCGTTTTACGAACTTGAAACTAGAATAATGAACTTTTAATGATCATTCGACGAGATTTTTGTTGTTTTAAATGATTAAATTGATAGATGAAATGTGCTTAGTCGTTTTCCTCATCAAAATACCTTTCCAATGATGTAAGATACATATTCTAAGTGTTTTCGGTTCACAAATTGTGTTTGTTTGAGTTTTGGTTCGTGCACTTGTGTGTTTCAGCAAACAGGGTCTGTGCACTAATCTGGACGCCCTCCAAACCCTTGGACGCCATCTAGCCCTTCATAGTTGGACGCCGTCCAGCCAATCTGGATGCCGTCCAAATGAACTGTCAGGGTCTGTCCAACTTGACCATTTTTCGTTTAATTCTAACTATGCTACGCACCTCCGATTAACATGTAACTTGTTCTAACACGCTCATATATGAATATATAACTCAGAAAAATTATCGGATACCCGACCTGACCCCGTTGACTTTGACTTTGACCAAGACCAAGTTTGACTTTTAGTCAAACTTAACCAAATACTTATGCAATCGTTCTAACATGCTTTTATACTTGATTCTCGCATGAAACTTGACAACTTGATTCACATGCTATATTAATCGAGTCGTAATGAGTCATAGGACTTATTGAACATATTTCGCCCGACCTTGTGTCGTAACCGGTTAATTGATATAACTTACTTGTTTAGGTCAAGACTAAACAACTTTCATGCACACGTTTACTTTGTGAAGTATATTTATACTCGTGCACTCGAGGTGAGATCATAGTCCCACCTTTTCAACAACTTTTATTCTTTTAAATCGTGGGCTGAGAAACATATACTTTTTTATGTCTTGTACTACTTAGTTTTATACTTTGAACACAAGTACGAAGGAACAAACATTCCACAGCGAGTTTGAACAAAAATCCTCAATTCTATTATCATTAGTTACACTTGCCGGGTGTAAGCGAGAACTTATGTTGTATGGCCATACGGGTTTGACAAACCCTCATTCGGAAGGTTTGCTACCGTTATTGGATGAAATATATTTTCGAGAAACAGTGTATGTTCTAACACTATTGTGATGGGGTTCTATGGATGGAAAGTTAAACCTGGATAATTGGGTACTCGCAAACATACTTTTGGAATGCAAACGATTTAGATAATCAATGTTATGGAAATACTAAATCTTGTGGTTCAAAACAACGTTTACAAATACACCTATGATTTCACCAACGTTTTTCGTTGACAGTTTTCTATATGTTTTTCAGGTTCATACTTGGCTACTAGAAACATGCTTCCGCACACTTTGATTACTTGCTTGGAGTCAAGAATACATACATACGCTAGCGATAGCAGTTTTGGATTTAACTTAAGCATACATACTTACGCTATTTATAGCAAACCGTGATTTTCAACATATATTATGTCGCAAGTTGTTTCTTTTATACTTTACTACTTTTGTAAACTTAACTTGGTGTCGAACCGTTTGATAAACTAAACTTTGTAAGTCTTATACGTTTCAAATGAATGCGACATAATTTTGGTCAAATGCGTCTCATATAGGGACTATGACCACGTAACGGGACCTAAGTTAACGGCGCCGTCAATGACGATTTTGTCGAGTCGTTACAGTTGTTACTTTGGACGTTTCCATAGCAATTGTGTGCATCTTTTTATTTAGAAATATGCGAGACGCCACTACAAGAAAATTGACTTTATAGGACTCCCAAAAGGGTCCTAAAAATCCCATTCTTAGGACCTTTGGCCTAATAGGACCCTCAAACCATTGGACGTATATGTGGGCGTCGTATTAATCAAAAAGGGTCCTAACGTCCATAGGACCGTTTTCATGAGTCCTATTAATAACATAAAAAGCGTTCTTATAGAAGACCATCTTAGGACCCTTTATTATAATATATTATGACGCATAAATTTGTATTGTTAGAACATATTAGGACTCCAAATAAGTGTACTAATATAATTTAGTACCACAAAAAAGGGTTATAATATAACTAGATATTAATTAATATAACTAGATATTAATTAAGTACCACAAAAAAGGGTTATAATATAATTTAGTACCACAAAAAGGGTCCTAATAAAACTATATATTAATTAAGTACCACAGAAAAGTGTCCTAATATAATTTAGTACCAAAAAAAAGGGTCCTAAGATAGCTATATGTTAATTAAGCTATATGTTAATTAAGTACCACAAAAAACGGTCCTAATACAAGTAGATGATAATTTTGTACCACAAAAAAGGGTCCTAAGATATGTATATGTTAGTACCAAAAAAGGGTCCTAACAAGTAATAGGAGTTTCGAATATTCGGTTCGGATATTCGGGTCGATTTCGGGTTTTGGACCAGGTTATGGTAATTGGGCTTTTCTAGCCCAGTTCAGATAATTGGGCCTTTTGGATCTGCTTCAGCTATATGGGCCTGTCGCCACGTTTAAGTTTACTGGGCCTTTGTGCTCGGTAATGCTATTTGGGCCTTACGGGCCTAATTCAGCCATTTGGGTCTTTCGGGCATACTTCAGCTATTTGGTCCTTTTAGTCCTGGTTCAGATCCAGTTTTCTTTTGCTGCATCAATTTGTTATTCATTACAATTACAATAAATTTTAAATTACAAAACAAATATTAATATTGTTTCAATCCAAATAATATTACAGATTACAGATTATAATATTGTTTCAACACCACAAATGCAAGAATATGTCTAGGTAACATCAACATTTTACAGATCATTGTCTCAAACACACAAACTCATAACACAATTAATATTCATGTTCAAACATAATAATCAAACCGGCCAGCATTAGAAAACATACAAACTCTTCAATCCACCACCAATCTATCTTGATCACTCATCAAAATCTGCCACCTACAATTAAACCATCCTCGTATAAGCATAAAGATGCACGTTATAAAAATGAATCATAATTTTAGTACAAAATTATCAAAGACATACCTCGATCAACTCAGTAGGCTAAGCAGTAGACGTACCAATGACATCATGAATGTATCTCATATGCTGAAATGGCCTAAACAAAAATTCATTTCTTTCGATGGCTACTTGAAGCTCTACCTCACACCAATCAGCTCCAAGTTCTGTCTGCAAAATAATCGCAGTTGGATCCATGCTTTCCAACTTTCCTTTTGTTACCTTGTTGTTTGTAATGCTTTTCACATACACTTCATATCTCACCTAAAATTTAGTTTAAAAAAAACATATATGAATGCTAAAAGGGTAGAAAAACAGTAAGGTAAGCTATTAAATTGAAACATACCTTTAAACGTTTAACAACCGAACCATTATCCTGATGACCCGAACCTTTATTCTCAACACCAGAACCATTATTCTTCTGAGACAACTGGGCTTTTAACCTTGAATTTTCATTCTTAAGTTCTGCATTATTAGACTTGAGTTGAGCATTCTCCTTACGAACGGCTGATCGACAGGTACTACGCCCTACAAGTCTTTGGCACGAACGCCAAGTCCATACGTTTGGGCAGAACCAGAATTATTGCGCCCTTCTGTTTGGACTAAAGGGTGTGTTCCCAATATTACATCCAGTTTCACTTTACCAACCGCTCTCATCGATTCTCCCGTAATGCCAGCAATCTTCAAGTTCGTGTAGCGAAGCCTATCCTTTACGCTGAACAGATAATCTCTGAAACAATGCAAATACAAGAGATCTACTTCACTACCTGTATCAGTATAGATTCTGGTGATGCTTCTGTTTGCAATGACAGCTGAAATGACCACAGGCTCCTCTGATAGGCGCCAATTTGGAATGATGTGAAATATGATTGGAGCATACATCCACTGTTCCGTCCTGCGCTCTCCGTCTGTTTCATTTTCCTCCACCTCATTCCATATAACCTTAATTTGCCTTTCAGGAGTTGGGTCTCTTTCATCTTTCCTCTCTTCCCTCCTGTTCCAATCATGCCGTCTACCGTGACGCACCTTTCCTTGCCAAGCAAAACGCTTATTTGGATCATTCCTCCGATATTGTTTTCCTAGTAACAGATGGTTTAATTCTCCAGCCTTGATCTTTGCAATGATCTCCCTCATCAGTGACTTACAGTTATCAGTGTCGTATCCATACGCTTCGTGGAAATCACACCATTTGTCACTCTGTGGTCCTTGACGCTCTTTCATTAGTGGTGGAGGGTGAACGGTTTCCTTAACAGGTTATGTGAACAAGATTTCTTTTGGAGTTTTAGTTAAAGTCATGATAAGTGCATGTCTGTCTAGTGGTTTTCGCTGATGGTAATTGTCATGCGGATGATTATTCCCCCTCCAACCGTGTTGTTGTTTCTGATAATTGTTCTCATACTCGCGTTGTCTCTGATAGTTATCATTCCTCTTCCGTTCTCCGCCTTGCTACCTGAATTTTCTTTGATAATTATCTACTCTTGGATATCCCATTTCTCTTGCTCTCAAGTGCTTCTGAGCAATAACCAATGGTTGATGTAATGTTTTTGGTACATCATAACGCAAATCGTGAACTAATCGAGCAAAACGTCGCTGATCAAGACAAAATATAAACCCTGAAACAAGCTGAGATTCTGGTATGTCTGGTAATTTTTGACACTCAATGGTATAACGCCTCATGAAATCACCCACTGATTCATTCTGGTGCATTGTTATCTCATGTGCATCAAGATGTGACAATGTACAGCTTCTCAAACTTTGATATTGCATCACAAATTTTTCCCTCAAATCAAGGAAACTGGTAATACTCCTTGGTGGCAAACTAGCAAACCATTCCCTCGCCATTTTCTGCGGTACCATTGGAAACATATGGCATGAAGTTTTATCTTCCCAATGCTGTAATCTCATAACACCTTCATGTGACGACCCGGGAATTTTCGACCAAATTTAAACTTAATCTTATTTTGAAATCGACACGATAAGCAAAATCTATTAAACCGAGTCTCAAAACTTTTGGAACTATATTCATGTAATCAAGTACCCTTTGACTATACTCGACGATTCACGAACATTGATGTGTATATAGAAATAGTATAATAAATGATAATATATTATATGTAATTACAAATTAAAAATTATAATTTCTATGTTAATATAATTATCATTAATTTCATTAATATTATTATTAGTATTAATATTAATAATTGTATCATTAATATTATTATAGCAAGTATATATATATATATATACATATGCAATTTGATCAGTAGAAGTTGTTATATAAAATTAAAAATTATTATAACTAATAATATTATTCGTACCATTAAGGATACTAATATTTTTATTATCATTATTAAAACCAGTGTTAGATATATTTTTATTTTCAATAGATAATATAAAAATATAAAAATTGATATATATATATATATATATATATATATATATTGATATATTATTATTAAAATTAGTATTATTGTTATATATTTTATAGTAATTATCCTCATTATCATTAGTAATAATATTATTATTATTATTATTATATTTGTATTATTATTAGTTATAATATTAAAAGTATCATTATTATATTTTTATTTATTAATAAGATTAATTATAATCTATAAATATAAATATAAATATAAGAGTTATACAATTATGATATACATACATATATAAATACAATACAGATATATACAATTATATTTATATTAATTATTAATATTAATTTTAATTATAAAATCAAGGATAGAATCAAAATTTGTTGTATGTTCCTATCAAACTTTAATTAATTTTTGTTCTTGTCCCCGAATTATTACCAGTCGACTCTCAATCTGATACAAAACAAATCCTGGAGTCACCATCGAGTTCCATTTTTTTATTTCTTTTTTTCTTTTATTATTCCTAAGCGAAACAGCCAATTCCTTTACCTCTTTATAATGAACGTTTATCTCACATTGTTATTGAAAAAAAAGCCATTCGATTCTTCTTATTCAATACCATTTACAAACTGCCCTTAATTGCCAATATCTGGTAAATTTGTTTTACGACACCTCTGTTTTATTTCATTTTATCAAAAGATTGAATTCGAACGAATTCTTAAAATGTAATAATGCAGAGATATTGAGAATCCTTCATTTAAACTGTCTGTAAAATCTCATCTTCCAATTCTTCATATTGAATTTCAATTTGGAGGTCAAACTTTAGATTTCAAAAGTCAACGGATCTGTTCTTGGTAAAATTGGCGTTTAATTTGATGTTTCCAGTTAAATTAAAGATCCAGATAGTTTTTAATGATAATTTAAAACTCTTTTCATGTTATAAGTGTAATCTAAAACATCCTCCATATATGAATTTGATTTTGAGTTTAAACGTGTGTGTTCATGTCTGTTCATATTTTATTTATTTATTTTGTTTTATGTTAATACAAATAATAATCACAAGTCGTTTATGTATCGAGATTACAACACAATTCGTGTTGTAATGATAATCAAATACGATCTTAAATTTAAAAGTCGAATTTTGAGTTCATCGAGTTCAAAATGGCTGCTACAGCCTTTATTTTCTTTTATATTTTCTTTTTCTGTGTTGATGAATCAATTTACTCACATCTGGGTTGTTACGATTCATTTCCAAGGTTTAATTAAATCCTAAATTGATTGTTATTGTGGATTCTTGTTGTGGTCATATTGGTGAAGGAGATGATTATTATGAGAAAATAGGATCACAGATTAAGTAGAAATTAGATAGAGTTTATTACAAAAAAACAAAATTGGAAGGATGGTTAAGGGGGTTAGCGGTTGAGCGGGTGGTTATGGGTTCGAGCCCGGGCATGAGCTGTTTTTTTTGGGAAACTCTTCCTTTGAGGTAGTCTTTATATATATCATTATTATTATTGCTTATTATTATTATTATTATTATTATTATTATTATTATTATTATTATTATTATTATTATTATTATTATTATTATTATTATTATTATTATTATTATTATTATTATTATTATTATTATTATTATTGATATGATTATTATTATTATGATTATTATTGTTATTGTTATTAATATTAGTATCATAGTTATTATTGTTATTAGTATTACTAACTTAAGTAATAATTAACACTTATTATTATTAGGTATTAGTAATATTATAATTATTATTACTATCATTTTACTATTATGTAACATCATTATTATTATTATGATTATTATTATTATTATTATTATTATTATTATTATTATTATTATTATTATTATTATTATTATTATTATTATTATTATTATTATTAGTATTAATAATAACAATAGAAGTATTATTAAAATTAAGGTTATTATTATAATTGTTATTATGAAAATAATACGAACTATTATTGATATTAGTACTAGTATATTTGTAGACTACTTACTATTATTAACAAAAGTATTATTATTAAGATTAACATTAGTAATAAGATTGTTATAGTAATTATTATTATTAAGTATTATGTACTAATATCAAAAATTATTATTTTCACTACCATTATTACTAAATTAATCATGTTATCAAAAACTACCGATATTATCATTACGAGATTTATAATTAAAAACTATCATCAATATTATTATTTACAAAATTATTAACTTTAATATTTTTATCAGTAAAAATAAGTCATATCACTATTAATATTTTACCATTACAAATAATATTTTGGTATTATTATAATTACTAATTTTAACAAACAAATGTTACATACATACATATAAACAAAAGACAATATAACATAACAAGATTTAATAATTTTGAATATAAGTTATTAATTTAAATAATTATATCATAAATAATAATATATAGATTTATTCGATTGCAAGTATATGTGTTAATACAAATATGAATGATATAGGTTCGTGAATCCGAGGCCAACCCTGCATTGTTCAGATTCGTCATATGTATTTTTACTACAAAATACAGTATAGTGAGTTCATTTGATTCCCTTTTACTCTTTACATTTTTGGGACTGAGAATACATGCGTTGTTTTTACAACTGCTTATTTAAATGCTTTTGAAATACATTTTGAACTGCGAATACATGAAATGCTTTTATAAATGTTTGACGAGATAGACACAAGCAAAACATTCCTCGAATGAATTATGTGGACGTGATAATTGCCACCATTGAATTATGTGGACGTGATAATTACCACAATTGATATGAATATTTTTCCCCTGATTATTATTGCTTGGTAACCTAAGAATTAGGGAACATCACTAATTTTGAAAATTAGTGCACTCCTAATTGACGTGAATCCTAAAGGTAGCTACCGGGTTTAACACCCCCACCCTGAATGTTCACTAGACGGAAGAGCTAGTGGGCATGGTGTTTAGTACTTCGAAGTTTATATGATTATTATACAGACGAGATGTTCTGTGTTGGGGGTATTATTATGAGCAATATATGTTAAGGTCGGTTACCAAGCCAAGCTATGAAAGAAATGAAAAGTGAATGTTATGTATCGAGAGAATGATTTTATACACAGGTTATGTGTATGTTATTTTTGTGCACGAGATATGTGTACGGTTACTAAGATTTATGAAAGATGATTTCGTACACGAGAAAGGTGTACTGTATTTAAAAGATATCGCATGTACATTACATGTGGGTATAGGATTCGGGCCAATTTGTACCATGCAGCATTTAAATCTTGTGGTCTATCAAAATGATGAATTTTATTGTTTTATGATAAACCTATGAACTCACCAACCTTTTGGTTGACACTTTAAAACATGTTTATTCTCAGGTATGAAAGAAATCTTTCGCTGTGCATTTGCTCATTTTAAAGATATTACTTGGAGTCATTCATGACATATTTCAAAAGAAGTTGCATTCGAGTCATTGAGTTCATCAAGATTATTATTAAGTCAATTATAGTTGGATATATTATGAAATGGTATGCATGTCGTCAACTTTCGATGTAAATGAAAGTTTGTCTTTTAAAAACTAATGCAATGTTTGTAAAATGTATCATATAGAGGTCAAATACCTCGCAATGAAATCAACTATTGTGAATCGTTTATAATGTATATAAACGGGTCCTTTCACTTCAAACATGGTGAGAAAGTCTTCTGAATCTGTTGTGCCATCATAAACACTGATAGATGGAATTCCCAAATTTCTTAGTAATGGATAATCTGCAATTCGAGGGATAAAACATTGTGTTGACTCTGCCATTGCTGGCGGTTTGATAGCTTCATCTCCAGTAATCAAAGCAAACAAATTATCTACAGCCGTTGCACGGATGGCTGGCTGTGCTAATTTCTGCTTATATCGTGATGGTGCCGTCTTGGTCAAGATTCCATCCAGTTACTTTCCTGTCATTTCCTCAGTCATAAAGTACTGCTCGTCTTCTTCTCCAAAATTCCCATCATCTTCCATAAAACCTTCATCATTGTGTTGATTCTCAGTATCATCAACCGAAGTATTCAACTGAATGAATAGCTTGAACAATTGTGATTTTAAAATTGACTTTCCTTTGTTGTTGTGCTTAACATTCATATCTGATGTCTTCTTAAAAGAAACATTGTGTGTTCCTCACCTGTCTTTCCACACTCCCCCACTTGAACATTCCATAAATGGTTTTCTCAATCGTGGTATGGTTTCATGCACTTAGTCATCTGTGGTACCAGTGTGCAATTGGTCCTCTTCCTCAATTGAAGTTTCTTCAAGAGTTAGCTGATCCACTGGTATATTCTCAATGATGTTTTCATCGACTGGTTCGAGTGCTGCTTTTGTTGAGTTTGTTTCAGTTGCCTTCATGCTCTTGGTGTTTTTGCTGGTCTTTGAGACGGTTGGCGCCATTTGTTGGTACGATTTTCCATGTAGCGGATGTAAGGTACCAGTACAAGACAATAGCTGCTCAGCGTGTGGCGTATGATGTTGATTGTTGTTTGCCCTGGAGAAATAATCTCTATAGATCCGGAACACGGATGAGAGATCCGTGGGGTAGCCTCAATCAATCTGGGGATTAATCTGTAATTGATCCGTCTAGCGTATTGCTGCTAAGCAGCTAATGTGCGTTTAGAGTGAGAAAGAACTGTGTGAGAGAGAAAGTGTACTTCTCTCTGACTGAAGTTCAGATGATAAATGCAGTGACCCAAGGGGTCTATTTATAGGGGTAGAATGTTCGAAATTCTCGGGATACACGTGTCAATCACTGATTAATTCTGTTATGCAAAGTATCCGGAAGGTCGATGGTGTGTGCTGACGTGGCTGCATGCCGTTCACGCGCTGAGTAAAAGGGCTTAAGCATAGAAGCTGCCGGCAGGGCTTACGCTTGACGCTGGGCGGCCTGCTAAACGCTGGGCGACAAACACTGAAAACCGCCAAATTTCGTTATGTTTTGTGTCGCTTGATCCATTTTTTGTATAAAAATGGTGTTTTTATGCGTGTATCCCCTAGGATACACCATTAATAAGCATGAGGGGAGGTTACATGACATTGGCTTCTTTACACGGGTCACTCAAATCACTCAAGTGTTTGGGGGTTCCCAATCAATATATGAAATATGTTCGCTCATAGCCAGTCATGTTGCAAGTATTGTCATAGGCTTGACCAAGAATCAAATCTCCACCGGTTAGATAAGGACATCACTGATCTTCTCCCTAATCATTCTTTTAAGAGGAAGAACGGGTTTAAAGGTTGGTTTACGGAGAAAATCGAAGGTTTTGATATGGCGAAAAGGTTGATTATCGAATCTTTGAAATTTTAAGAGATTTGATAGATTTCGGTTTCATGAGGATATACTTTTTTAGGAAAGATAGTACTCTATTTTTTTTGAAGAGTTCCTTTAGAAGGTGCTGTTTTTCAGCGAAGACTTTGCTTCTTTTCTGCAATCCTCCTGGGTCACAACCTTCATTTCCTTGGAGGATCTATGCTTTTATTCGAAGACTTTTCTCTTCTTTATTTTTGAGACTTTGCTCAACTATATGTATGTATGTATATATATATATATATATATATATATATATATATATATATATATATATATATATATTTTGTGCGTATCCCATCTTCATGACTCTGTCTATTTTTTCTTGTACCCAGAGAGAAAGGTATTTCACCAGAAATAGGTCTTTTATGACCTATCAAAAACAGTAAGGAATTTCCGAATTTTTCAACAAGTGTTTGAAGTAAACTTGGTCGATCTATCTCTTTGAATTTCTAGATTTTAGAAATGAGAAAGGAAAGAGGGTGGAACGGGTAACGTATTTGATAGTGAGATTTAAGGGTGAGTATTTTCAGATTCATCAATTCTTTGGCGTGAGTCGGTCGGTTTAAATGTGTGGAGTGGAATCGAAAACGGATGGTTTTTGTCTTCTCTATTCAGAATGATTTTGGAAGGAGTATCGCACCTACACCACGTATGGTGCTTACTAACCATTGGCCTCGAAATATATGTTAAGGTCAAGTTCTAACTCTAAATGCTAACTTCAGCACTCTCAATGAAAAAGACGTGAAGCATCAAAAATGAATGCTCATTGGGCCATTTTTGGGGTGCCTCACAACAATTATATTGGGTCGATAATGCCTAGTCATGCAATACTCGTTTAGGAAATCGGTTCATTCTTAAGAAGATTTATGTCCTCATTTGTCTTAATTTTAGAACAAACACGTTTGATTTTCGAAAGTAATTTTTCAGAAAGTATCATTTAATCAAAATTTTTGAAAAATTTACGTTGAGGACAAAGAATCTAAATAGTAGGTATACTAAAAAATCTTAGTAAAATTTCAAGTTAAGAACATTTTTCGAGCATCCCATAGATAATTACGGTGTACTACACCGATATCCCACACTTAGAGGAACATTGTCCCTAATGTTCATTCTTAGATTTTAGGGAGCTAAAATCCCACACTTAGAGTTTCAACATGTCGAAAAATGTATCTAAGCTCAATACTGGGTTGGAATCTCACACTTAGTGATAAGCTTATGATAGGGTATAGTATAAGGATATAACGAAGCAAAATAAATAAATGAGAAAGAAATGAGTTACTCCCCTTGGATGCGGCTGTGAGCTGAGGATCTGAAGGTAGACTTAGTCGGAACCATCTTTTACTGGATTCGAATCGGTCTTCTTGAAGTGTACACGAGCTCATTAGGGCGTTCTCATCCTCCATATACCATCCACCAATAACTTGCAATGAAATAATCAACCGGTTTCCTTGTCATTTAATCATTATTCAAAGAGTTTCCACCACATGCATCAATAACTGTCTATTACTTGCAAAATGGAAAAGATCAAACCTAGACAGGTGATTAAGCTTTAGGCCATAGACTCACTGATTTGCGTTTTGATGAAGAATTTATTTGAAAACTTGAGAGTTTCAAAACTAGGTTTTTTGAAAATTCAACAAATCGGTGTATGACTAAAAAGCTTAATCCCACATTTAAAGTGTTGACTACCTTCAATTTTAAGACTTTTGAAATAATGTAGCAATTAATTCACTTAAGCCCAAGACAAGTAGGAGAAGTGAATTCGTCCTAAAAAATGATAAAAATTTTAGTTTTAGTTTCACTTTTCACTTATTCAATTAAGCTAATTATCCTAATCTAACTACTACTAAAGCTATAGAGAAAATAAACACACGGGTTGCCTCCCGAGAAGCGCTTATTTTTGGTTGAGTCACGAGCCTGACTCTAGCCTTATTTCTTAGGAAATCTAGGCGGCTCCTTTTCATCTATCAATAGACACAAGAGGTAATATTAGAACATACTGATGAGATTGAAGCGGACATAGAATAAGGTATGTCCAACGAGAGTAGAAGTTGGGGTGAAGTGAATGCTTTGTTTAACTTGACGTATCGCAAAGCTATTAACTTCTTCTACCTCATTAATTTGTGTGGGTTGATCAAACGGGTCCTCATCACTCCATGATATGTATGTCATTATGTATTTGAGTGATGGTTTATAGGGTAGACATGACGCAAAACCCGTCTTTCTTCTTTGTGACTTCAGGTTGGTCGTAATGTTGTACTCTGGGCATGGAGGTGGGACGATGTCCATTGACATCTCCAATATGGTAGCAACATTAACAACTACTTTGGTGCTAGAATCCTCCATCTCTTTCTTCTCATTCGAGCTTTCAATTTCAATTTCTTCATCCACTTCCTCGTCACTCTGGTCGGGAGTTTCAAGAATAATTGGTTCAGAGAGTTCTTCTAGAACAAAATCCTCTCTAGTCATTAAAAGATCAAAATAAGGTGGGAATGAAGATTGGGTTGGTGTGGAGTGGTTATTCTTCTTGTCTTCTACTTCTATCTCCTTCTCTTCATTCTCAGAATAAAAGGTGACTTTCCTAGTGGATATGGTGTTTATTTCACCGTTCCCATCAGAAGAACATACAGACTCGTCGATCGTGAAAGTGACTTCTTCTCCATGGGCTCTCAAGGTGATAGTCCGTGAATAAACGTCAACGATCACTTTGGCTGTATTCATGAAAGGCCTTCCTAAGATGATAGGGGTTTTCACGTCTTCTTTAAAATCCATAACCACAAAGTTGGTCTGAAAAAGGAATTTGTTGACCTTAACCATGACGTTCTCAGCTATTCCCTTAGGATATCTAGTGGATTGGTCAACTAGCTGGATGCTCATTTTGGTCGGGTTAAGGTTTCTAATTTCGAGTCTCTGGAACAATGAGTAGGGCATGAGATTGATGTTGGCACCAAGGTCAGTGAGAGATTAGATAGTACTAGATTGGTAGATGGAACAAAGAAGGTTAAATAGTCCGGTATCCCCTAACTTTTCAGGAAGAGTATTTAAGATAATGGCTGAACAATCCGCGTTCAGTGGGACATTGGGTACTTCGGGTACCTTATCCTTGCTTGATAGGAGTTTCCTATAATACTTCTTACTATGAGGATCCTTAGATACAGTGTCAAAAAATTTACCGTCAAGCTTGAAAGATTTCATCTTGTTATATCTTTGCTTGAGACCGCTCGGGAATGGAATGAGTGTTTTTCCAGTAAGTTTAGGTGATGACTCAATGACTATAACCGAACGGGTTTTAGTTAGTTTCTTATCTTTAAAAGAAACTGAAGGTTGGCTATATGCCACCTTTGATTCATTATTAGGATAACCTAGAGAATCGAGACGTTGATTTAGTTGGCTCATTTGATTTTCAAGACTACTCAAGTGATTAGTCATTACTAAGTCAGCTGCGTCTTGTCTTACTGTGATCATGGAGATGATTCGTAGTAGGACATCGTCTGGACTTGTCTTTGGTGGGGTAGTGGATTGGGTAGGTTGGTTGTGTGGATTAGTTGGGATATTATCAGAAGAGTCCTCACTTTCAGCTTCGTAAATCGTGGCTGGATGTGGGTTAGTACAATTCTGGCATAATTGTACTGGAGACACATGTTGCGGGAGTTTCTCCAGCTCTCCTACTTCTTTGGTGAGGGTTTCTATTTATTCCGAGAGATATTTGATGGTTTTATTTTCGATATGATTAGAGGCAGAAAGCGGTGTTGCTGATGAAATGTGCTCTTCCGTGTTGCAATCGTGATGGTGCATAGTCATCTCCTCGATCAATCTCCAGGCCTCGTCAGCAGTGAAGTTCATGAAGTTACCTTGAGAAACAACATCAAGAGTAGACTTTGATTTAGACCTTTGTAGAAGGTCAAAATCTGATCTGAGCTCTCAAGATGGTGGTTTGGGAATCTTCGAAGCAAAAATTTGAATCTATCCCATGCAGTGTAGAGTAATTCATCGGAAGCTTTTTGAAAGTTTACGATATCATTCCTAAATCTGATATGTTTTGATGGGGGAAAGTACTTGATTAAGAAAGTTGTTTCCATTTCATCCCATGAGGTGATAGAGTTGGGTTCTAACCCCTCGAACCAGGTTTTTACATGAAGAGTTAAGGAATAGGGGAACAGATACAGATGAACTACATCTTGTTCAACCCCGTTTTGCTTATATGAGTTGGATAAGAAGAGGAATCTATCTAAGTAAAAGTTGAGATCGTCAATTTGTATATGCATATGTATATATTAGTTAGATGACAGAACAAACAACCACAGTGTATCATTTAATAATAATAATAATAATTATAATAATTAATAACTCTAAATAAATGTATATGTATATATTTATTATAACATATCTCAATTAAAATGATTTCGTCTCCGAAATTAACGATCAAGATATTTAGTTCTACCACTTATGTATAATACTATAATGTAATGTGATTTTTAAAATAAAAAGACTACATTTTAATGAAAGATACTTACTAATTTATGTATATGAGTAGCTCACTAACTATATCACTTGCTAATTTATGTATATGATTTATTATAGCTATATCAGTAGCAGTAGTAAACAAGCACAGTTGCATCCTATAATCGATTTAAGTCTCACATTTTACATATAAATAATTGAATTATAAAGTCCAACTTTCATGATTGGAATCCAACAAATTCATTAATAGTCATTGGCAACAAATTGAGTGGCAAACAAAAGAAAAAGGTGATTGATTGTGGGTTTGTGATGCTTATACATTCATCTTAACTTAAGTTAAAAAGTGAAAGGAAGCAAATATTTAAACGTTTGATATCACCCTCAATTGTTTTCTTCTACGGAGATTTTAACCCGGACCGTTATAACATACTCCGTTGTAAATCAGTGACGGAGAAAAGTATTAACAAAATGCCATATTTTAAATTAAATATATATATTCATTTTATCTTAACCCTTGTAAACTTGATCATGGAAAGTCTATCTATTACTTATTTTCAGTCTCAAGTAATATACACGGAGTATTAAATCTCACGTTAAGAAATTAAAAGTACTTTTATCAAACCTAATATTTACATAATCTATAATATTATATTAACATGTTCAAGTTATTATATATATATATATATATATATATATATATATATATATATATATATATATATATATATATATATATTATATATATATATACATATATATATTTTGCAAACAGTTGTTCGTAAATCGTTGGGAATAGTCGAAGGGTAATTGAGTACATAAACACAGTTCAAAAATTTTTGAGACTCAACATTACAGACTTTGCTTATCGTGTCGAAATCATATAAAAATTAAGTTTAAATTTGGTCGGAAATTTTCGGGTCGTCACAGTACCCGCCCGTTAAAGAAATTTCGTCCCGAAATTTGACAAAGATCGTCATAGTTGAAAATAAGAATGTTTTCATGATGAATAGGAGTAGAAAAGTGGAGTTTTATCACCATATAGATAAAACAATTCAATCATGCTAAGAGTACGAATGAAGCTATCACAAAAGTGTGAAATGAGAAAAGTAAAGTTTCGTCATATCTTTTGACGTAGATACGGTTGATTTCCGGAGTTCTA
Organism: Rutidosis leptorrhynchoides; assembly: GCF_046630445.1. Lineage (NCBI taxonomy): Eukaryota > Viridiplantae > Streptophyta > Magnoliopsida > Asterales > Asteraceae > Rutidosis > Rutidosis leptorrhynchoides. The sequence goes on along the minus strand of NC_092335.1, from coordinate 316,652,991 downwards.
TGGATTTAGAGAAAATCTTCGTAATAAGATTTGATTCTTCGGCAATTAAGGAAATTAGAATCCTCTTTGGTTAAATGCGATAATCTGTCTCGATTGCTCTGTCTGATATTTCACTATAAATCCACCCCATTCGTTTCCTTATTTCCACAACCCCCATCTTTTATACTTTCTTACAGAATTCATACTTCTAAAACATTAGTCAACATGCTCCATCCAGTTCTGATCCTTGATATATTCTTGACTTTCATATCAGTCATTCTTCTTTTTCATCTACCACCGGAGGAATCTGTTTACTTCTACTATGCTCTTTGGTTTATAGTGTTTTTAGTTCTCCCGTGTCTTTATGTTGCTATACGTATTGATATACATGGTTTGTAACTTCTATGTTGTTGTCGTGCTTATACTTTTCCTTATATTTCGGAGCCCCTGTTTCTGTCTTTTCTTAATCAATGACATCCACGGTTAATGATTTCTCCTATATATATTACGAAGCTCTATGCTTTTGTTTTCTCTTCTTGACTTTAAACAAAGCAAGTAATGGTCCAGAATTCGTATATATGAAATTCGGGATGAACATAACTAATGGTCTAAGCAGAAAAGAAATATAATAGCACGATTTGATTTGTTAAATTACCAGAAGTTACTGGAAAATATAGAACTATCAAGAAAATATTTCTTGATATGTTTAGAGATTAAGTAGCATGTAAGAGTCATGTAACATGGCACATGATGATGGTATGGTCTGTGAATCATCATGTTTCATTAGAAACTCATCATGACTTACTGTAATATAACCACGTTGATCAGGCATCATTATATTATACTAACTCATGCTTCAATTTCCAACACTACTTAAAAAACTTTCATAATTTAGATTTTGAATTTTTCGAAGATTTAGAAACTAAAACAGTTTCCTTTATGACGTAAGGCAGATAGAGCGAAGAGATAAATAATTTCGGACAAGAATAGTTATGAAGATATCTTCAGAAATATCGAGGATATTTATAATCAAAGGTACTATGATATATTAGAATTTTAAAATATCTAAGATCAGAGGACGATGAAGAAAATTCTTCTGTACTGTTTTAGAATGCGTAAAGAGATTTCATGTCTTCTGTAATTTCTATCAGAAATCGAATCATCTGGATTCTTTGATTACGGGTTTAGTCCTTGTGATTTGTCCACAGCCTTCTTCATAGTTTGCTCAATCCATTTTTCAGTTCCAAACTTTTTCTGAGCTTTACCAACACACTATTCTTTATCATCAAACTTTTGACTGTTAAATTCATTTATAGTTTTTGTTGCTTCATCAGCTTTTTCAAAACTCAGAGAATTGATTCGCAGACTTGGTGCTTTTCAGAATTTCAGAATTTAAGTATATAAATCCAGGAGATAGATGTTATATGTATACGTATAACTGTTATCGTGGAAACGCTGTGAAATTTGAAATAGTGATTGATGATTCCCGATATTTGGTATGACAATTATTGTCACAAGATGTATATGAATCTATGATAAGGTTTCAATGAATAAATATAGCGATTTTTCGGAGCGACTTGCGCCAAAGAATACTGAAGTTGCTAGTACGTTTACTGCTAATATGGTGGAACATAAAATATTCCCCGGTAATGATGATGAAAGGCATACGTGTATATCAAAGTTATAGTAAGGTTAATTCGAATGAAAAGTCAAAGTTGTCTTGCTGGAGCTGTGAGCTACTTTGAAAAGGCATTGTAAGGTTATTTTTGGTAATAATCATGCTGAAAGATCTGACACAGATACGTGTTAATTTTTTTTATTTTTTTTATGTTTTGGAGTGCTCTCCCAGTGCATAACTATATGCACAAATCTTTACTTCTGTAGATAACTTATGGTTGGTTCATCTTCTCGATTGCTCATTAGTCGAGGTATTTTCAAGAATTTCGAAGGGTTTGAATGCAGATTGTAATCGTCAATTTACATATGATGTAATCGTCATGAATCTTGAATGATTCGAATATCTTTATGATTTTTATAAATATAGGCGATGTTCTAGCACAGTTTTGAATTCAACGTATGGCTTTAAAAGATGTAGGAATCTAAAAGTGTTGTCAACCGTTAGATCTTGACTTGGATTCTGATCTGTCAAAATCAGAATATGTAATTGAATTTGAATGAAAATGGTTGTTCTAATTTTTGTGAAGGAATGTATATCGCTGTGAAAGTAGTGAGTATAGTTAATGATTTTTGAATTAAAATCGAAGAATGTACAGTGTAACATATTAATTGTGAACTTAAATATTCCTCGGGTATTACCTACCCGTTAAAAATTTCACAAGTAATATTTTGCACACAAGAATTTTATTACAGTCTTTATGAAAATATATATGTATGTATATTTTCTTCAGATGTAATCATGGATTTAATGAGTTAATGTTAAATTAAACTCATTCGATTTACGGTTGGAATTATAATTGAGTAATCCCTAAAACTTTAGAAATTACGTAATCTTCGGTGAGTATTTCTTCCACTTGAATGAAATTATGAATTAATATTTCATTATTCATCTATGGATATTTCTTCGGTGAATGATGTTGGTGTTCGTGGAATTCTTGTGAACTTCGCACGACACGAATGATGATTTCTAGAAAGTTTCGAGTATATCGAAAATGAAAGTGTAATATCAAACATGTATTTGAATAGTACACTGGGTTTATTATGACATGGAATCTATTGAGTTGAAGCAGAGATTATAGTTAACGATTGTTAAGTTTTTAACGAAGGATGTAATCATAGCATATTAGTAATATGAATTAACCGAGTAGTACCTACCAGTTAAAATTCACACGTAATATCTTAGTACGAAAAGATTTATTATGATTTCAAAACTTATATATATAAAATATACATATAAATTCTTCAGAGGGAATGAGTTAATATTTCATAACTCGTTGATATGATATACTCGTTGTTGATTTGTGATGATATCGGTGATTATGGAACTAGCGGAGCTTGTGATGTTGTAGATGCTGCTGGTGCTGGTGATGCTGTTGGTACTGCTGGTGCTGCTTGTATAACAAGTCCATTTTGTAACGCACGCACCATTCCTGTCCGGGTTTTTATTCTCCCCTCTATCATCTCTATACATCCACTCATCTTGATTTACGGTTATGATTAGAATAAATAATCTCTAAAACTTTAGAGATTATATAATCACCGTAGAATATTTCTCCGATGAAGTTATGAATCAATACTTCATCGTTTGTTGTTGTTGGTATTCCTTGGTATCTACAGGGCGTATGACGTTGAAGCTCGTGGGACAGATTGTGATGTTGAGGCTTGCGATGCGGATGTTGTTGGTGGTGGTAATGGTACTGTTGGTGTTGATGCGGGTGGTGCAGTTGGTGGTTGTGGGGCTTGTGATGCTTGTAAGTTCTGCATCATATTCTCCAAAGCCACCACTCTAGCGCGAAGCTCGTTGACTTCTTCTAGTACACCGGAATGATTGGCAGTTGGAACGAGCAGATGAATAAGATCTAGAAGTTTAGATAATATATAATCGTGGTGAGATACTCTGGAAATGAGGGTGAAAATGGTATCTCGGACTGGTTCACCGGTAAGTCTTCAAGTTCTTCGCCGAGAGGGAAATTTGGTGGGTGAAAAGATTTTCCTTCTTCTTGTCTCCATTGATTAAGTCGACTATGAAACCATCCCCAATCCATCCAGAATAGATGATGGCAAATTGGATGATCCATTTCGATTACACTACTTTCGGAGCTCAGGTGGATATCCATATTGGAATAGCTGTCGGAATTCGATGAACTTGAACTAGTTGAAGGATCCATCTCGTACATAGTAGGGAAAATATTTTTGAAATGAAATAGATTATAGGACTTAGATTGGTATAACTCAATACATAACTTACATATGTATATATAATACCAAAATTCCATAAGTTACGCAGGAATTTACGAAAGATGTCAGGCAAAGTTTACTGTAATAGATATGCTAAGATATGAATTTTTGTCCATACACTATCTATGCAATAAATGTAGGAAAACGTGTCTAGACTTAAGAATGATAAGTATGTAATTTTTGACAAGAAATGATAAGCAAAAATCGGTAAAAACAGATATGGTCATAGTCCAGACTCACTAATGTATCCTAACAATTACCAGTTAAACACACTAATGCAAATTCTAGTTCCCTATGACCTCAAGCTCGGATACCAACCGTAACGACCCACTAAAATCCCTATTGACGCAGTACGTTATTCAACGGTGTCATTGCGAGGTATTGACCTCTATATGATATGTTTTGTAAACATTGCATTCTTTTGAAAAGGCACACCATAAATGAATATCTAATTTCAAGGTTTTTGACATCTGATGATTTCTACATATAGACAATCACCGTAAATAATAGTTTACAATAATACACCCATTGACAATGTAGTCAAAATAAGATACATGGTGATGATTTTGTGAATGCAAAGTTTTCTGGATTAAAGCATGTACGACTCCATGCACATAGCTTGTATAACGTATAAGCAAACATCGAAAGACTTCTAGGAACTTGAGAATAAACATGCTTAAAAGTGTCAACATAAAGGTTGGTGAGTTCATAGTTTTAATGTTGCGCATAATCTGTATAAAAGATGGACCACAAGATTTCAGTTGTTTAATTAAAAAACATTCGTCAATATTCTACGAAATTGAGAACTCTGGTAACTAAACTTAACGTATATATAATAAGTACCCCTGTTTTAACATACATGCAACCAACATGTACAATACACGCAAACTAACGTGCACTAAACTCAAATAGCATACGTCCGCTTTATAGTTCAGGCTAGGGTCTCTATACCTGGAACGGACGGGGATGTAAAGCCCTATGGATCCATATACAACTACTCGCGCCCACCAGTTCTTATAACCGGCAGTTACTAGTCACCAGAGCTAAGGGATTTCGGTTCAAACTCAATGTAGAATTAAGTATGTACTTGTGTCAATTGCGTATAAAATAAAGTGCATATATTCTCAGCCCAAAATATTTAAAGCGTTTTAAAAGGGATCTATAAACTCACGGTTCAATATTGAGATTCAATATTGTAGGTAAATTGCGTAGACGTAATGATAGTGGATGATTGCATGGTTGGCCTTGAATTTACGAACAATACCCAATATTTTCTTAGTTTAAAATGGTTTGAAACAGAAAAGCAAGGTGGTGGAAGGTGGTGATAGGGTTGTGGCTCGCGGTGGTGGCCGGTGGTGAAGGTATGTGGTTAGTGGGTTTCAAGTGATTGTTGTGGTGGTCACACAAAAAGCAGAAACATAACAAACATAACGTAACATTAACATTTAACACACACACACACACACACACACACATATATATATATATATATATATAATATAAGAAGGATAATAATATATTAATATATATTCCAATAATTTCACAATATGCAACAGCATAGCCATCACAAGTTTGTCAATATATCGTCGACATCAACTTTTTAATTTATGGAAAAATGCAATGAAAACAAGTGGTTGTTGTAATGTGGGGTTTGACAGAAAAGTTAAGAATAATTAATATGAGTTTAAGTGGGTTTGTAATAATGGTTGTGTTTGATTGTTAAAATTTAACAACTGAGGGTAAAGTGGCGGATGGTGGGTTTCTTCAATTAATAGAATAAGAAGGAGAGGAAAAGGTAAGTCTTCAACTTGTATATGCATATGTATATATTAGTTAGATGACGGAACAAACAACCACAATGTATCATTTAATAATAATAATTATAATAATTAATAACTCTAAATAAATGTATATGTATATATTTATTATAACATATCTCAATTAAAATGATTTCGTCACCGAAATCAACGATCAAGATATTTAGTTCTACCACTTATGTATAATACTATAATGTAATGTGATTTTTAAAATAAAAAGACTACATTTTAATGAAAGATACTTACTAATTTATGTATATGAGTAGCTCACTAACTATATCACTTACTAATTTATGTATATGATTTATTATAGCTACATCATGTAGCAGTAGCAAACAAGCACAGTTGCATCCTATAATCAATTTAAGTCTCACATTTTACATATAAATAATTGAATTATATAGTCCAACTTGCATGATAGGAATCCAACAAATTCATTAATAGTCGATGGCAACAAATTGAGTGGCAAACGAAAAATAAAGGTGATTGATTGTGGGTTTGTGATGCTTATGCATGCATCTTAACTTAATTCAAAAAGTGAAAGGAAGCAAAAATTTAAACGTGTGATATCACCCTCAATTGTTTTCTTCTACGGAGATTTTAACCGTACTCCGTTGTAAATCAGTGACGGAGAAAAGTATTAACAAAATGCCATATTTTAAATTAAATATATATATTCATTTTTATCTTAACCCTTGTAAACCTGATCATCGAAAGTCTATCTATTACTTGTTTTCAGTCTCAAGTAATATACACGGAGTATTAAATCTCACATTAAGAAATTAAAAGTACTTTTAACAAACCTAATATTTACATAATCTATAATATTATATTAACATGTTCAAGTTATTATATATATACATATATTTATATATATACATATATTTTGCAAACAGTTGTTCGTAAATCGTCGGGAATAGTCGAAGGGTAATTGAGTACATGAACACAGTTCAAAATTTTTTGAGACTCAACATTACAGACTTTGCTTATCGTGTCGAAATAATATAAAAATTAAGTTTAAATTTGGTCGGAAATTTCCGGGTCGTCACAGTTATAGCCACGTGAATAAGTGGAAAGGGTGATCCGTAAACTAGACTTCTAAACCGTCAAGGTTTCAGCAAAACAATAGCATAAGATTCAGATAAAGTATTCAACACATAATAAATATTTACAACGGATAGATAAGCATGCAAGATGAAAGTAACTTAAAGTAACAAGATAACTTTATTAAATTAAGGAAGGCGTTCACCGTTTACAGATGAGATTTGGACCATTACAAGTGCTGACATCCTCTAGACCGCTCCTATTACAATCTTTGGCGTTCGCCTACGGGTACTTAATTTCTCGCTCGGAGGTAAGAAGGCCTTGAAAGTTCTAGTGAGAGAAAGTGTATTGTAGTCAGAGAGTGAAGAGAGATGTGTTGAAAATGGATGACAAAAAGCCTTTAAATAGAAGTGAAAAATGCCTGCAAACGGCTGGCAGGCCGTTTGGCAGGCCGTTTGCAAGGCCGCTTTGACCAGGCTGCCCGTTTGTGATGCCCGTTTATGATGCCATTTATCTGGGTCATTTGGCAGGCCATTTTCCATAATGGCAGGCCGTTTGGCAAGCCGTTTGTCCTGCCTGTTTCCTGAATCGTAACTTGATTTTTGTCTTTCATCATTTTTGCTCTAAAATCTTCGTTTTAGCTCCGATTATCTTGATTCTTTTTACATCGTCTTCGTAATTACTTAATCTACAAAAATAACCAAAAAAGTGATTATTTTTCTGATAAAGTTTGGAACTTTATGCTTTTGGGACTCAATATCGAGGGTAAAAATGTGACTTTTAGCCGATATCAGTGTTTATCCGTTGCTTCTCTTTGGTGTGGTTCGATGAGCCCATAAAACTAAGGGGAGTTCTTCCATCCACCCTTGGTGGCATTTCCCTAACCGCTTTTCTAGACCTTTCAAGATATCTCTATTAGTGACTTTGACCTGCCCATTCCTTTGGGGGTGGTATACAGAGGTAAAGGTTTTCTTAATCTATAACCTTTCATAGAATCCATGGAAGATACCTTCTGTGAACTGTTTTCAATTATCAGAAACGATTTCTTGGGGAATTCCAAATTGGCATATGATGTGTTCCTATACGAATTTCTCGATATGTTTTCCCATTATTGTGTTTAAGGGTTTTGCTTCTACCCACTTCGTAAAATAGTCTATAGCAACCACCAAAAACTTGTAGCCTCCCGGTGCTTCAGTTAACGGCCTTACTATGTCTATTCCCTATTTTGAGAAAGGCCATGCTGAAAGTACTGATATTAGTCCGTGCTTTGGTTATTTATTAAGTTTAGCATGGATCTCGCAAGATTCGCAGGTCTGCAGCAGTGTGACCATATCTTCATGCATCGTGGGCCAGTAATAGCCCATCCTCAATATCTTTGCCACGACCAACCTTGGTCCGAAATGGAGGCCACATATACCTTCGTGCACCTCTCGAATAATGACTGAAGCTTGTTTTAGTCTGATGCACCGGAGCCATGGAGTGAGAAGGGATTTTTGATACAAACCTCCGTTCATTATCTTGTAAGATGGTGCTTTGATTCGGATCTTTCTTGCTTCTTTCTTGTCTTCGGGTTAGATGTCGAGCTCTAGGTATTCCCTCAGTGGTTTCATCCACGTGTTTTCTTCTTCCGTGATAAGGTCGTGAACTTCTTCCGTCTCTATGGATCTTTGCTCTAAGACGTCAACCAGAACCTCTTCACCAGGTGAGCGAAAGTAATGGAGGCAAGTTTGCTTAAAGCATATGCCTTTTTGTTTTGGCTTCTCCGCACGTGTTCAATGGAGAAGCCTCTGAAGCTTTCTATTAATTCTCTGACCTTCAACAAATAGAGTTGTATGGTGGGTTGTCTTGCTTCAAAGATACCTAGAACCTGATTGGCGATGAGTTGAGAATCCACGAAAGTTTGTAGATATTCAATTTTCATTTCTTTCGCCATTCTCAGTTCGGCTAGCAAAGCTTCGTATTATGCCTCGTTGTTGGTGGTGCTGAGTTTAAAATGAAGAGCGTATGTGAACTCTTTTCCTTCGGGATTAACTAACATTAACCCTGCTCTCGAGCCATCAGAGCTAGAAGCTCCATCAGTGAACAACTTCCATTCCTTTGTTTCTACGGAGGGAGTGATAATTTACGCGAAGGTCGAGTTACTCCCTTCATATGCTCCTGTTGTTTCTGCCATGAAGTCTGCTAGCACTTGGGATTTGATTGAATGCTTGGCTTGGAAATTGATATCATGTTCCCCCAAGTTCGATGGCCCATTTGGCCATGCGTCCGGACTTCTCTGGCTTCATAAGTACCTGTCTGATCTGTTTATCAGTTAACACAATAATGGGATGAGCTTGAAAGTACCTTCATAATTTCCTGGCGGTATGTACTAGTACAAGCGTAAGCTTTTCAAGCTCCGGGTAATTTGTCTCCGCTCCCTAAAGAACTCGGCTGACAAAATATATAGGGACCTGTGCCCCATCCCGTTCTGCTACGGGTACTGCGCTGATGCATTCTTTAGAGGTTTCCAGGTAAAGGTATAGTGTTTCTCCCTGTTTAGGTGAAGTGAGGGTCAGGAGGTTCACTATATGTGTTTTCATATCTATGAAGGCTTGCTCTTCTTTCTTCATCCAGATTATCTTTTTCTCCCCTAGACATCCCTTTCAGACTTTAAGGAAGGGTAGATGTTTCTCATAACCTCTAGAGAGGAAGCGGCTTAGTGATGCTAACTTCCCATTCACACTCTACATTTCCTTAACGGTTGTTGGAGTCTTAAGTTGTTGAAGCTTATCCAGTTTCTTGGGGTTTGCTTGGATTCCTTTCTTCGTGATGTAATATACCACGAACCTTCCCTCTTCCACTCCTAAGGAGCACTTCTTTGGAGTAAGTTTCATGTTAATTGCCCTGAGGTTTATGAAGGTTTCCTGTATATCTTTCAAGAGGGCATCTTTGTCGATGCTTTTGATTACCATATCATCAACGTAGGCTTCCAAGTTTATCCCTAGCTGCTTGTGAAAGGCTTTAGCTACAATACTTTGGTAGGTAGCTCCAGAATTCTTTAGCCCGAAGGGCAATTTTTTGTAACAGAAGATACCCTGGCTGGTGAAGAATGATGTCTTTTGTTCGTCTTCCTTGGCCATTTGGATCAGATTATAGCCTTTGTAAGCATAGAGGAAACACTTGTACTTGTATCCAGTTAAGGATTCTACCTTCTAATCGATCTTTAGTAGGGGATAGCAATATTTGGGGCAAGCTTTGTTGATGTTCGTGAAGCCTTCACACATCCTGCTACCCGCCATCAGATTTTTTGACCATGATAGGGTTTGCAACCCAAGTGTATTTAGCTTCCTTGATTATGTCGGATTGAAGCAATTACCTTACCTCTTTACAAGCGGCCCATCTCTTTATTTAGCAAGGTTTCTTTTCTTCTGATGTACCGCCTCTAGATGTTTACATTCGTTTAGCCTGTGCTCGGTGGAGAAGGTTGAACCTTCGATATTGAGTATTTGCCATATCTCCATATTCCCAGGCGAATATGTCTACGTTCTCCTGCAGCATTTTACTATGCTTCACTGTTACTTCCAAAGGTATGGACCTTCCGATGGTTACCTGTTGCTCCGAAAACAAAGGGTTGATGGATATATTTTCTTCTAGGTTTTCTTATCTGGTTTGCAGAATACATTCCCCTGGTCCTTCATCTATTTCCTTGATTTCCATGAACACTTTTTCACGATAATAAGTTGAAGCTAAAGTTTCGATTCCTTCACGGGTGTAAAACTTTATGAGCTGGTGGACTGTTGCCACAATTATTTTCATTTTCATCATGGCTATTCTTCCGAACAAGATATTGTCCTGCGAGGTGGACCAAACGATTACGAAGTAAAGTGTCTCCATTCTTGATAACGGTGGGTCACCGATGGTGAAATCGAGATCTATCTCTCCGATGGGCAAGCACCTCTTTCCGGAGAAACTAACCAAGGGTACCCTCGGGGGGCTTAAGTGAGCTTTGATGGAGGGTCTGAGCTGATCAAAGCAATGCTCGTACATAATATCGCATGCACTTCCACTGTCCAAGTACACTCGATGTACTTCTCTTTCGAAGATTCAGCCCTTGACCGTAACAGGCTTGTCCGATGGTATGATCTTGTCCAAAGCTGGGAAAGAGATTTCTTCCCAATCTACCACGCCATAAGTTCTTTTTCTCTTATAACTTCTCCGGGACTCAATGGTAAAGCACCCTGCTACGGATAGTATGGCATTATCCGTGTTTGGCTTCTTCTCTTCGAGTGTCACCTCTAGCTTCGATGTCTTTGGGTTACGTATGCCCTTCACTAGGTGTGATAGTTTTCCAGATCGGATGGCTTCCTCTATGGCCTACCTTAGCTGTATACAATCGTCTGTCTCATGTCCATAGTCATTATGGAAGTCACATAATTTGCTTGTATCCCTTGGTTTCCCTTTGTTTGCTAGCTTCGGTGAGGCCTTGAAGGCTTGGGAGGCCCTCTCGGTGACGAGTATTTCTTTGGGAGATTTTATCAGAGTTCCAAGAATGTCAGAGGTAGATTCCCGTCTGTAGGGAGAGAACCTATTTTCGGTCGTTTTTCGTAAGTGTTCGGAAGGTCCCGGCTGAGATGTTCAAACAATGACGAGTTCTGCAGCCATATAGAAGTCCTGATATTCTTTGTGACTCCGAGAGTCCAGGGATCTGCATGGGTTTCATCAGTATACCGGCAAAGAAAGGCTCTTGAACCTTCGTTATATTTCTGCCTGATGCTGTGGGCTGCAACGTGATTCTTCTTGTGTTTCTTCTATTAGCTAAACTTTGACCTAAATAGACGTTTGAGGTCATCATAACTTGTGACAGAGTCTTTCGCTAGGGTGTCGAACCAAACCCTTGCATCACTTTTAAGCATATATGAAAACACGTGATAGGCTACGGCCATGTCCCATCTTGACATCCTGGCTGCACTTTCGAAGATGTTTATATAATCGTCTGGGTTATCTTTTCCTTCGTAATACCCTAAATGAGAGGGCATCATCATCCCATTTGGCAGCAGATGATTTTGTATCGAAGATGTAAAAGGGTTTCTCTGGTTCTTCCAGAATTGGTCTATATCTCCGTTAAAGTTGGTGTTAGCTCCGTTGTGTGGATTGCTTATCATCAGGGGATTTCCTCCGTACATATTCTGGTAAGGAAAGCTTACCCATTGATTTCCCCCGTTCTACGTTTTGATCCCGTAGGTAACGATGCATTCTGCTGGTTTATCACGGGAAGTATTCCTGACGTTGGCACAACAATATTACCATTTGGCATGTTTTGCGGGAACATGGGAAATGGGCTTCCAAAGGTATATTGCTGCAGACTTGACCTCCAGAGTTGCTTAGTGGAATGCTGGTAGTGATTATCGATTGTACCGGCTGAGAATGTGCCGGTTGAGTGGTTACGGGTTGATTAGCAGGAGCAGGGTTTCCCTTCGGTTGAGCCTCCATCTCCAGCTCTTCATCAACCTCTTCACTATCATATGCGAGGGTTCGCCGGCTGTGTAAGTGACCTTCTTCTCATAACTTTTTTATAACAACACGTATGTTATCATAATTATTGATTATGAAGGTTTTGTCAATCAATGAAGGTGGTTCGGAATCATTTCGATTTGTGATTATCGGTATTGTGGGGGTGATTGGCATTTGGGTGCCAGTTCTAGCAGATTAGTTCCTGACTGTAAAGAAAAACCAGGCGGTGGGTGATCAAGATCTGCCATGATCTTGTGTTTTTCTCAAAGAAAATGAATGTTACTGTGGAGTCCCACAGATGGCGCCAATTGTTTGTATAATTCTTGGCGATCGGAGGAACAAGGATGTCTAGATCTGATCACTAAGTGTGTGGAATTTAGAGGTATGATGATGACTGTATGCTTGTTGGCGATTCCCCGAAGGTAGTACGAAGGTATGTACTTTACGCCACCAAGATACGAAGGTAATTCATTGTGATTTGTGTATGTGTTGATACGACTTTTGTGAATGTATCAATCTGAGATGATGCTCTCCTTTTATAGGGCCAATCTATAGCTTCTTCCCCAGTTTCCTAGGTGAGGTTCAGTCTCTGAGAGGATCTTTGATAAGACAAAGTGAACTTTCCATTCGGTTGACTGTGGTTTCTGCTGTGGAAGAAAGCAAGCCTACTGCATTCCTCTTTTGTCATTTGGACGTTAGTAGAAGTAAGTTGGTCAACCCGTTTACTTCTCTCCTTCAGCATATGTGATCGTGTGACATCAGGACAAGTCTTTGTTCATTGGTAACCGTGATCCCTTCATGACCGGGTATCTTCGGTACCATAGCTTTGTATAACAGGTATGGTTCTTTGTTAAGTCAGAATACCAAGACCATGTTTTGGGAGTATTCCCTTTTTATCATTTGAGGGCTAATATTTGAATTTGAAGGTATCCCGCCTTTGGTTTGTCTTTGACATATGTATTTTTGTGACAAATCCTTATGTCACCAATCCTTGATAATCACGATACCTTCGTTATCTTAGCTTTGGCTATTTGGTGGATGAGGGGGTACACTATCATACTACATGAAGCTTTGATTAACCAACAAAACAAAGAAATTGAAACAAAAACTACTCACTAACTTCTAAAAACACACCACTCAATACTACTGCGCAATAATACTGATCTTTTGCTAACTAGGATCTCAAATGTAAATTGATTCCCATCACACACGTACCCTGATGGATCCCCAATTTAGCCAAACTACCAATTAATTTATTTTATTAAGCATAATAATAATAATAACAACAACAACAACAACAAGAATATCCAATCCCGCACATGCGAGATATGAGAGAGGTGAGATGTAGACAATCATTCCTCTACCTTAGAGTAGAAGAGAAATCGTATCTCTAACCACGAGTCGAAAAAAATCTTTGCCCACATCAAGAGAAAGTCATCCCTCTCTACTTCAGGTAGATAGATTGCTTCCGTGAGGACTTCTAGCTAAAAAAAATCAAGCATAATAAAAATAAAAATAACGATGAGACGTCATGGAAATGGTAGAATAAAATTTCCAAGGGTTTTAAAGTCTGCCTGAAATTCAATTTAGGCTCTAAGCATCAGTCAAGTCGCCACTAAATCGACTCTTGTTGTTGCCTCAATTAATAAAGCCAAATTTATTAAATAAAACATATAAACTAAATAATAGAAAAGCCAAATCTTATAATATATACTAATTAACCTAACAATCACCCCCTTAATTGATTTTTTAATGCTATCAATTCTCCACACTTGTAACATCTGATGCGGCTCTTCCGTACATCCTCAACACCATCCCGACTTAACCTGAACCCCCAAACTCTTCCTGTAATTCCTGTATTTCGCTTCAATTTAGTGTTTAGATTCGATCACAGTAGATTTAGGATGATGGCTTTGATGATTTATGATGAATGTATGAAACAGAATATGAATGATAACTTGTTTATTGATCCGGAATTGCACAATGAATTATACAATGTTTAGCACATGAATATAATCAAAATTAGATTGAATCCACGACTTTCTTTAAAAATCAAAATTGATTAGATCAAATTTGTCGTAACAAATAAACTCTAGTCTCCAACAATGTGTTAGAGAGTTTAGGGGCAAAACACCTTCAAGGTATGTGTGAAATGGCGAAGGCTTAGCTAATTTTAAGTGGTTAATGGTATTTATACCTCAAACCTTTTACCATACAAGTAAGCACTTAACTATTAAGTATAGCCTATTTGATCATTATTATGAATATTATTCCTAACAATCTCCCCCCTTAGATATATGACGTGATTGATAATCTTCAGCTTTCGACAAATCTTGAGAAACTCATATTTGCTGGAGATATTGATAAACCTTCAAGTACAAATGTTGAGGAGTATATAATATGTTGAGAATATATCTTTAACCTTTATCGTACAGTACAACATTCGTTGTATCTTTATCTTTCTTGAAATGCTCAAGGAGAGATAAGGGTAGTGGCATTTAAAAGGCATGTGATTTGACTTTATAGCTCAAAAAATCTTGTAGATAATATTGTGCTCCCCCTTATATGTTGAGTGGTAGATTCCAACACTATCCCTCAAACAAATAAGTCTCTTTGATCTTTAATACTTTTTGATTGACATATTGTTGAATCTTTTCTTAAAACCTAGTAGAAATTGATCTCTTGAATGTCTTGTAATTTGTTGAATATGACATTCTCAGTATTCAATAATATATTCTCCCTCTCATGATGAACTTGAATCTTCATGGTCATCATGCTTGGTTGATTGATGCGAAAAATTACATATGAACATAAAAAGGGTAAGGGAATGTGTTATCTGCGACATTTCCTTGTTGTGTAGGAAAGCAATACGGTGCAATTGTTAAGCTCTAACAAAATCATCCCGGGAAAAAAGGGACATGATGTGCAAAACAAATGAATTGGGTATTGGTATGTGTCATTCACAGCAAATTCTTGGTTCTAGGATTGCAACACTGTGCAAGTTTCAATCTCCAACAAAATCACTCCAGGTTAAAAGAAGAAAGATGAGCAAGATTAGGAAACATGATAAAGGAAATGTTCCATCGACAGCTTAGTATGGTATATGAATTAGCGGTACGGTGCAATTATTTAGTTCTAAAAAATATTAACCTGACAATAGAGCTGATGATGAACAGATTAAAGGAGAGAGGGTAACGTGATTGTGTGTGATGTGTGATTTATAAACTAACTTTAAATTTTAAACAAGAAATTACTCCTAAAATTATACACATATAGGCAACTAGTCCTAATCGTGTAGTAGAGCTAATAGCAAGTCCAAGTTCATTTCACAAAGGGCGGTTAGATTGAGATTCCAAAACACTAATAGTTATCCTAAGTAGGGGGTTTTGAAAGTTTTTTTAATTAAACTAATATTAAACCGAGAGAGATTAACAAATAAAAGATAACATGTCCACTCGATTGATCCACTCTTTGACATGGATTGCTCTTTAAACTTAGTTTTATATCAATGTTCAAAACATATGGTCTCATTCCAATTCGTCAATTTTCATAAAACCTTAATCAATTAAAGTTCATTAACTTACGTAGACTCACTTCAAAAGATTAAAACTATGTTGAGTAAATCATTGAGACTTGTTCTTGAATTAGAATCACTTAAACTTCTTAATCACATCAATCACTTGAAATGACTAACACTTCCATGTTGACTAAAAATCCTTTTGAAAACCAATTAAATTAAAGACACAATCACTTGAAATTCCAAATATTAATGGTCTAGATCACCAATTGGTGTTGAAGCACAATTTGCATCACAAATCAAATAACTACGATTGTTTAACAAACAATGTAAAAGCTTAAAACAATCATGGAGATGGATCTTCAACCAAACACAATAATCAACACTCATTCAAACATCAATTTCATTAATTAGGGCAAATCCAAGAATTGAGTTTCATAATCAAGTAAACTCAAAGGAATCTAAGCTAACATAATTAATGAATCATGAAGAAAATTAAACAAATCAAAAGTATTAATCATTATAACTAGATGAAAAAAGAACAAGTTCTAGAAAGAAAGGAAATTACAGAACTAGAGAATGGATGATGGAGATCTAGTATCTAGCTTCACTAATCTTTCACTTGAATCATAAATTGAACTTTGATCTTTATAGAATCATGAAAGGGACACTTTTAGGGCTTCATTTTCGCAGCTCCCCAAAAAAAAGCTATCTCATTCCCTTTTATGGGTGGCTAGAAACACTGGACTGAAACACCGACAGGAATGTCGCACCTCTTAACAGGTGCATCACACAGAATGGAAGAAAATGGAGGTGCGCTGCACCATTCGGTTAGTGCGCCGCACTACTTAAGGTGGAAGGTGCGTCGTGGTATAAGTAAGGTGCGCCGCACTTAATTATAACCAAATTCACTGATGACACAAGAGCCAATATTACACTTGCGATGCGCCGCATTTTGGATTTTTAGTGCGCCGTACCTTTGCCTTACGTTAAAAGGGTGAGCCGCACCAACTAGCAGGTGCACTGCACCTGATCTAGGATTTGCACTTTCAATTTTTTTTTCACTGGTTCAATCTTTTTGCTCACGTCTTGGTATTTTTTGTATCATTTTGGTCCTTTGACTTCATTTTACCTTGAACCATTTTCTAAGCACCAAACCAACACTTTCAATCCGTATTCTCATCAAAACTAATCAAATGGAGAGAGATATTGTCAGGATAAATATGTTTAATTCAAGTAATATTAGTGTGCATGCGTTTATTCTAGTAATAAGAATGAAGCAATTTTATGCACAACACTATTTGTTTTTATTCTCATCTTATCTTGGACTGAAGTAAGGGATCCTTGAACACAAACAAATGTTAACACATGAATAAAATTCAAGTGACCTATATAATGATAGGATTTCTTTGCACCGTACATTTTATTAAATACCCAGCAGAAGTGATAAAGATGATTAATTATTAAAAAAGACCATTTACGTTATTAGATTATTACAGAAAAACAAAGTGTCACTAAACATAGTTTACGAATTACATGATAAAACAAAATCTACATCAGATTTGACTTCATGACAAACATAATATCAGTTTGCCCGTCTTTTCCCAAAACATCTACAAGATAAGCTGACAACCTGCAGGGAGGAAATGGATGGGTTAACACGAAGCTAAGTGAATGGAACTAACTTTCAACAACAGTATACAACACAGTTATACTACATGTCATACAACTAAAACACACAGAACCACTAGTGATGTCACAAGAGACTTCGGTGGCTTGGTCGAGCCTATAACCGCAGATGATCAGATTGGGTTTATTGAATGTTCCTTCCACATATTGAATAGTATAAGTCCTCCACAAGAAATGAATGCGTCATTCAAACTTATATTGATCCTTATGCAATAAGGAACCCAACCCTTAAAACTTGTTGATCTCTACCCACCGCTGTACTTAATAGGTACTTACTAGGGTTATAGCATAGAAAGCAAGCATGTATCAACACATACACTATCATTCAGTCTCAAACAACAAGAGTAGCATGACAATCCTAACTACCATGACACAAGGATAACTAGATACTATATATTATGCATCAATAGTTAGTCTCACTCACAGATTACCAGCTACATCTCAGTTATCTAACTTCTGAGCTTCTTCCTTGTTCTTAACAAAGTTAGTATAGTGCTTTAATCAAAATTAGACACACGAGCAAAAACACTGTTAGTCGATAGTCAGTCACCATTAGTAGATGGTCAGACTCCGTCGGTCGATGGTCTAATCCATCGATCAATTGTCTCTATCAATCACCAATGGTCAATAGTCACAGTCCTTCGATCGACTATTAAAGACACTCGGTCGATTGTGTTCATCAGATGCAGCAGTAGCAAACTCAGGGATTTTGAGCCAAAATCCTCAAATCCTTGTTTTGGACAAGTTTTAACCTCTTACAACTTGCAGAAAATCATACATAACATGCATACAATCGTTTCTTAACACAAAATTGAATAAATCGTCTCTTTAAAAACAAGATTTGACTCAAAAACCCATTTATCACAAACTTATCTTCTTCTATATCGATTTAGCCAAAACACAAGGATTGAAGATGTTAGGGTTTAAAAATGGTGAAGGTTAGGGTACGGTGTATGCGTTAGATTGTTCAATAAATGGAAAGAAAGAGACATATACATAGCATAAAATGGGTTTAAAATCCATACCCCACAACATGCAAGTATATAACAGTTATCTAAACTATTACATAATTCGTTAGGCAGCCCTAACAGAGTCCAAATAAAACCAACAAACGTGTTATGTGACCCTTGTCACAAACTGGTCTTAACCTAATAATCAAATAATTATAAATATATAATTACAATAAGAGCATATAAAGTACACTTAAACAAAATGTAATGACCTAACCCGTCATTATACCGACCCGAATTTTTTTTCTCTTTTAAACAACACATTAATATTAATAGCACGACGCCACAACTTATGTTTTCAAAACACTTCCAATTCGCCAATAAGTTTAAACAACATAAATGTGTTTCGTATAATAATTTAAATATCAAAGTGGGCATAACCCAAGACCCGTTTTAACATAACCAAAAGACACTTTCGACCCAAAGCGTTTAAACTCCAACATAAGACCGAGAATGGTGATTGAGAATGCAGTACCCAATCCTAAAAACAATCTAAAAGCAAAGTCTTCTAAAGCAACCCGCAATAATCCACTAGTCCCCGCGCTTACCCTTTCCACAACTTCCTTGCGGATCTATACAAATATAAACAACGAGAGGATAAACAATAATGCTTAGTGAATGTAAACATACTATATCCATACATATGCATAAAATGAATACGTAACCAATAACAAGTAATATGTAAGACCCTGAATTCTAATACATCAGAAAGTGTCAGCAGAAAGTGTCACTAGGAAGTGTTCTCAGAAAGTGTCAGGAAAAGTCTACCTATATTTATGCATTTTCAGATTTTACATCAGAATGAGAACCTGACAGTTTCAGTCAATGAATTTCTAAAAACTGTGATGTCTTCATTTTATGTTGTATTGCGCGCCGTGCAACTGGAAGCGCGCCACGCAAAATGAGCTGACAGACCTCATTTGTGATTTTTAATATTTTAGAGGGGCATTTGGATCTTTTTGCATAGGGGTTGGTTTTGTTCCATAAAACTAATCCATTGACCATTCTTATCCTCATTTTATACCCACATACTGTTAGGACCCCGAAGTTGTATAGTGTTAATGTGAATTAAGCTTAAATGAAGGTTCCTTAGAAGAGGGCTATATAAGGAACCTATGTAGTCCTAATTAGATAGCCATTGTATTGTAACCGAGTTCTAGAAGCTGTGGAATTTAATTTGTACCGATTCTCTCTAGTACCGAGTCTCCTTCTTACATACTGAATCTCATTCTATCTTATATTTCTCTCAATCTCAACATGATCTGACCTATCATTTGGTATCAGAGCTACCAGGAAGTGATTCTACATCACTATATCGATCCAGAGATTGTAGTTTATAGAATCTGAACACTCTGTATATTGAATCAGATTCGGTATTATCGAATTTGATAATCTGATGTTCAGATTCTTGTGATAAGTTCAGCGAAGGTGTATTAGGTCTATTAGAAAGAGTTTCGATCATCATTACAGCTTTTTAACTTCAATTATGGAGAATCAAGTTGATTTTTAGAGTTTGTGGCTAAAACTCTCGTTATTGCTTAATTCAAGCTTGATTCTAGTGTTTTGTGAAGATTTAAAGATTCAGTTGTGTTCGTGAGGTGTTAAATCACATTTCTGTCGGTTCAATTTCTTCAATTCTTCAAGTTTTGAAGATTTGATCAACATTCGGTATCGTAACTATCATACCGAATCTGCTTCATTACTGGAAATTCATTTTAAGTGTTACAGATTGTGGTGTGTTTGTGATTCTATCACATTCGGTTTGATCATACGCAGATAATTGGTGTGGTTTGAGAAAGGATTCTGTTATATTTCTAAGTTTTAGACTTAGACTCAGTATTGTCAACTGCTACAGTTGACATTCGGTATCCTATACATTCGGTATCTTTGATATTTTGTGTGACACTAACTTGTTTCCTTGTGCAGCAAGATTACAGAATCTAATTCAAAGGGATTGAATTGAGTTTGAACTTCCAATTCATACAGAATCTGACTACCGAGTCAGATACAGAATCTGATTTTCTGTATCACTTAATCCATTGGTTTTAAGTATTCTGAGGCTTCAATTTGTGTGGTTACCGAATCCATACCGAATTTGGGTGTGTTACTTGTGATTCTTATCAGTTTCTGATACAGAATCTGGTATATCGAATTGTTACCGAATCTGCTACAGTACCGAACCACTTACCGAATTTGCTACTGTACCGAATTTTTACCGAATCTGATATTCTTGTTAGATTTTATACAGAACCCTGATCATAGATTGTGTTTAATACCGAATCTATACCGAATCTACCTCAATTTAAGATGTCTACTCAAGATACTCTTATCGTTGGATCAGATTCCCGACCTCCAGTGTTGTTTGATGACAAGTACACTCAGTGGCTTCATCGTATTACTCAGTACATAGACTATAAGGGTGAGAAAGCTAAACATATTTGGGCTTCTCTGAGAGATGGTCCAGTTGTTGATTTTCATCTGGATGCTGGTATGCCAATTCTAGTCTATGAACTTTCTGGTGATAAACGTGAAAGAGCTCAGGGTGACATAGAGGCTAAGAATATTGTCATGCAAGCTATCCCATATGAGCTATTTGAAAATGTTGATAGCAACACTACTGCAAAAAATATATGGGATGAGATCAAACGACAACAAGAAGGTTATGACATGTCAGATGTTACTAAATTGAATAAGGCTCTGGGATTGTATGAAGATTTCAAGCAGGAACCAGAAGAGCTACTCAAGGATACCTACCGTCGT
Organism: Rutidosis leptorrhynchoides; assembly: GCF_046630445.1. Classification (NCBI taxonomy): domain Eukaryota; kingdom Viridiplantae; phylum Streptophyta; class Magnoliopsida; order Asterales; family Asteraceae; genus Rutidosis; species Rutidosis leptorrhynchoides. Next base: position 316,631,770 of record NC_092335.1, on the reverse strand, counting down.
TTCAATGGTGTTCTCAATGAGTTGAAAAGGTGTAAGATTGTAAAAGTACATGCTGAAGTCAACATGAAATTTCTCAAAAAGCTCAATGCTGATTGGCTTCCTTATGGAACCATTGTTCGATCTACCAAAGAGATTGACAAGTTGACTATTCATGAGCTTGTTGGAGTTCTTATGCATTACCAACCTGAGGTGTCTAAACTTCAAAAAGGAAGGAAAGAGTCATCTCCAAGTGATCCTCTTGCTCTAATTGCCAAAAAGAAGAGCAAATCATTTTCCAAAAGCTTGTCCAAGAAAGTGCTTGTTGAAGAATCAACTGATTCTGAAGAGTTGAATCTTTATGATGTTGATGATTCACACCTTGAATTAGTCAAGATGGCAGCCATGTTCACAAATGCCTTGAACAAACACAAGTTTAAAGGCAAATCAAGCAATCAACGCAAACACTCATCATCTTCCTCATACTACAAGAAAGCTGATCAATCCAAACAACAACGTGCTGATGATTCCAAGAAGGAAGATTCAATCTGTTTCAATTGTGGCAAAGCTGGTCATTACTCTCGTGAGTGCAAAATGCCTAAGAAGAAGGACGCAGCTAACTACAAGAAGAAAATGTTGATGGCTAAGATTGTGGAAACTGGGGGAGAGCTGAAACCGGTTGATGATACTTGGTTTAACTGGACTGATGATTCAGACTCAGAGGTGGAACATGCAAATGTTTGCAAGGTGACCAACCTCATCAAAGCTAAGGAAGCATTGGAGAATTCTGACTCAACATCTGACGATGATGAGGTACAATCAACTGAAATCTCACCTGATTTTATAAAAATGCAAAATAACTTGATGAAGAATCTGGTCTCAATGTCAAAAGAAGTCAAAGGCTTAAAATCTGAAAACAAGGTTTTAAAAGACAAAATCAAACTTTCTGAGACCAAACCATCTTCATCCAAATTACAATCGGAATTGGAAAAGTTGACCGTCCAACTCAGCTCCTCAGAATCTGAGTTGGAAAATCTTAAAAAGATAATTCATCCGATTAAAGTCGAACAAACTGATTATCGTTTAAAATCTGAACGACTTGCAGAAAAAGTTCAATTCTTAGAAAAAGATCTTTCTGATTTAAAAAACCAACATGAACCCACACTTTCAAAGCTAAACAAGAAAATTATTCATTTGGAAAACGCAATAATTGAAAAAGACACTGAAATCTATTGATTGTCAAAAGAGTCTGTTCTAATGAAAGCTCAACTTGCTCGATATGAGGAAAAACTCTATTGAACAGAGCAATCCAAAGCTATCATGGATATAGAACTTTCAAAATAAACGATTTTCATGAATAGACCAAAAAGGATTCATGGTGAAAAGTGGAGGTTGGGTTTTGAAGATCCTAAGATCTTAGATGGAGCTTCCAAAAAGATTCCAGGATTATATCATTCTGAATATTTTCAAGCTGGTTTACCACCGCATTTTGTGCATTATTCTGATGCTGATTTTGATAATATTATTGTTAATCGCAAATCTAAAAAATACCATCAAATTAGCTTAATGTATGAGAAAATTAATGCAAAAATAGGTAAATCAAATCCTGCTTTCTTGAAGGAACTTGTTGAAAATGAAAAGAATGTGCAATGTGCTAATTATGTGCCAACACGTACATTGGTTTACATTCTTACACTCATGCTAGAGAAATACATTTTAATGCTTGAGAATGACGTGTTTAACAAACCTAGTTCTAGCATTGTTAACATAGATGAGGTGTTTGATGAACCAACTAAGGAGGGTGAAGTGATAGTTTCTGCTGAAGAATTATGTCTTAAGATTAAAAGCTTAAAACAAAAGATAATTCAACTAAAACAGGCTAACACACTTAAGCAATCGTCTAATGTTGAAACCAATGTGCTTGAATGTATTGGTGGGATTACTAAGAAGGGAAAGGGAATGTCAACATCTAAGGATGTAAAATCCATTACTTTTCTTAAAAATCCTCTCCGTTCTCAATTTGGCAATCGTGGTTCAAAAGTTGTTTCTACAACTCAATTTGTTGTCAAAAAGGTTCATTCTCCTAATGGTTCTGTGTCAACTGAAAAGATACCTATGATTCCAATGACAAAAACTTCAAAAGCGAGTCTTTTAACAACATCAGTTAAGTCCACAAAACACATAAGTCCTAAACCTGATTTAAGTGAGTATGATGCAAAAGAACGTAAAATCAAATTGGAAATTTTGCAAAATCAACCATCTCATGTTTCAACTGAAGAGTTTGGACGTCTAACTAACAAAGGTGTTTCTCGTGTTACAGGTCATAATCCAAACTTGAATTACAAATCTGTATGGGTTCCTAAGTCCACGACTAAGAAAGTAGCAACCAAACCAACGCAATCTGCTAGTCGGCCTAGGAAATCATCTCATGTTTTTTAATTTTCGTCTATGAACAAAACATCTACATGGAATAAGTTGTGTGTTAAGACTTCTGATAACGATGTAAAACTTGATATTGCGTATGATGCTTCATGTAATGTGTTTTTAAATGATGATTTATTGTCTAAACTGCATGATGCTTTACGTGATTATCTTGTCGTTGATCCAAAGTTTATTATTGATACTAACCGTAGAGGACCCAAGAAACTTTGGGTACCTAAACTATAGGAAATTCACATTTACAGGGTTTCGACATCTGTGTTTGGTATATCGATTCCGGTTGTTCTCGACACATGACGGGCGATAAATCCTTGCTTGTCAACTTCATTGACAAATTCCTAGGAATGGTTACTTTTGGAAATGATGAAATTGCAGCGATAACGGGTTACGGAGATTTTGTGCAAAATGGCATAACAATCAAACGGGTTTCATATGTTGAAGGTTTGGGGTGCAGTTTATTTAGTGTAAGTCAATTCTGTGATGGAGATCTTAAAGTTCTGTTTGAACGTCGACAATGCTCGGTGCAATCCACCGAAGGAAATGATCTTCTTGTTGGTAAACGTTGTGCTTCACTATACACTATTGACCTCAATGATGCACCTTCACATACAACTATGTGTTTGGCCACTCGTTCTACCAAATAAAATTCATGGTTATGGCATCATCGGATGTCACACCTGAATTACAAGGGTATCAATTGACTAGTCTCCAAAGACTTAGTTGATGGTATTCCTACCTTTCACTATGATAAGCATCATGTGTGTTCATCATGTGCGATGGGTAAGTTAAAACAGACTAATCATCCGCTTAAGCAAAACCCCAGTACTTCATCGTCTTTGCAACTATTGCATATGGACTTATGTGGACCCATGCATATTTCAAGCCTCGGTGGCAAGAAACATGTGCTTGTCATTGTCGATGATTATACTCATTTTACATGGATTTTTCTTCTGCGAACTAAGTCAGAAACCCCGCCATTATCATTGAGTTCATTAAAAAGACTCAACGCTCTTTTAACAAACATGTTAAGAGCATTCGAACTGATAATGGGATGGAATTTAAGAATGTCCTGCTTGATAGTTATTTGAAAGACCAAGGCATTGAACATCAGTTCTCTGCTGCTAGGACAACCCAACAGAATGGAGTAGTCGAACGACGTAATCGTACGTTATGCGAAGCAGCTCAAATGATGCTTGCTTACTCCAAACTACCTCCAAAAATGTGGGGGGAGGCCATTTCAACTGCATGCTATACCTAAAATCATTGTATTATTAATAAACGTTTTGATAAAACTCCATGTGAGTTATTATATGGCAGACGCCCGAATGTCAAATATTTCCGTGTCTTTGGTTGTATATGCTATGTGCTTAACGATTTTGACAGCCTCGAAAAGTTTGATCCAAATGGCGATCAAGCCATATTTCTCAGTTATTCTTCGAACAAAGTTTCTTATCGAGTTTATCACAAACGGAGAAAAACGATTAAAGAGAGCATCAATGTCAAGTTCGATGAATTTTCAGGAATGGCTTTTGAACAACTCAGTTCAAAACCCGATCCTAACCTGGCTACTTCTTCTTCCACGCAAAACTCAATTTTCTCGAAGATGGGTGTTCCTACGGTTACATCAGAGGAACTGGATATCTTGTTTGATACTCTTTATGCTCCTCAACGGATTTTAAATGTTCAAACCGTACCGGTTACACCGTCAAAGTCAACTACTGTGGAGACTCAACAAAGTCTTTTTGATAAAGATACAACACCAACTGATTCACCTGTTGCTTCTTCATCCTCCTTACCACCTCCTGTTACTGATAATCTTGAACTAATTCAAGATTCATCAGTTGATACAACTCCAGCTGTTTCTCCAGATACTCAATTGAATCCATTAGATAACGTTACATCAGATCAAGCAGATCAAGGCTCAACGTCAACAACGGTTAATGTTTCAATGGATACCACTGATGTACAAACTCTTCCACACAACCGATGGACTAAAAGTCATCCAATAGATCTTATTATTGGTGATGCATCTGCTCCAGTCTTAACTCGAAGGGCTACTTGGAATATGTGTCTATACACTGCCTTTCTTAGTAAGATTGAACCAACAACGGTTGCTCAAGCTTTACTAGATCTGAACTGGTTGGTTGCAAGAAGAGATCAATCAATTTGAACGGTTGAAAGTATGGCGATTGGTTCCAAGACCAACTGGTCAACGACCAATAGGGGTTAAGTGGATTTTTAAGAACAAGAAGGATTCTGATGGAATTGTGGTTCGGAATAAGGCACGTCTTGTGGCCAAGGGATATCGACAATAAGAGGGTATTGATTATGATGAAACGTTTGCTCCGATTGCTAGGATTGAGGCTATTCGTCTTTTTCTTGCATTTGCTTCTCATATGAAGTTCACGGTGTTTCAAATGGACGTCAAAACTGCTTTTCTGAATGGTCATCTTTAAGAGGAAGTCTATGTCGATCAACCAGAAGGCTTTGTCGATCCCATTCATCCAAATCACGTCTACTACTTGGAGAATCTTTATACGGTCTGAAGCAAGCACTGCGTGCATGGTACGAGACCTTAACAAAGTACTTGCTAGACAACAGCTTCTCTCGTGGAACGATTGATACAACGCTATTCATCAGTAAAAACCACGGTCACATTCTCTTGGTTCAAATTTACGTTGATGACATTATTTTTGGTTCCACGTCCCCGGCCTTATGCAAAGAATTTGGTGATCTTATGGCCAACAAATTCGAAATGAGCATGCTTGACCAGTTAAATTTCTTTTTGGGGTTACAAGTAAAATAATTACCAAACGGGATTTTTCTCAGTCAAACAAAGTATATCAATGATATGCTAAAACATTTTAAAATGAATGCTTTAAAACAATGACAACCCCAATGAGGAATTTACTGGATGCTGATGCTAATGGGGAACCCTTTGATGTTACACTTTATCGAAGCATGGTTGGTTCTTTAATGTATCTGACTGCAAGTCGACCCGACATTACACTTGCTGTAACTGTCTGTGCCCGCTTTCAGTCAAACCCTAAGAAATCTCATTCCAAAGTGGTTGTTAGGATTTTTCAGTACCTTAAAGGTACACCTAACCTTGGGATCTGGTATCCTCATGGATCCAATTTCAATCTCACTGCTTACACTGATGCGGATCATGGTGGTTGCCATGTTGATAGAAAAAGCACATCTGGATCAATTCAGATGTTGGGGAATAGGCTAGTTGGTTGGTCATCCAAAAAGCAGAACTGTATGTCTTTATCAACAGCTGAGTCTGAGTACATTGCTGCAGCTCATTGTTGTTCACAAGTTTTGTGGATGCAAACTCAACTTTTAGACTATGGCTTTAAGATTTCTAAGACCCCGATTTATTGTGATTCACAAAGTGCTATTGCAATTACAAGCAACCTGGTCCAGCATTCTAAGACTAAACACATAGATATTCGCTATCATTTCATTAAGGACCATGTAGAGAAAGGGGATGTAGAGTTATACTTTGTGCCTACCAAAGTGCAATTAGCTGACATGTTCACTAAGCCTTTAGATGAACTTAGGCTAAAATTATTGATCAAAGAGATTGGCATGGTAGAGTATAGTGCTTGATATTCCTTAGATCTGTTGGGACTTATTCTTGAGATCTTGTGTTAAGGGGGAGTAGATACTTTCTAGGGTGAGCAACTACTTTCATATGCTTTGGATATCATCTTTTAAGGGGGAGCCTTTAGATTTATGATAACTTCCTGGATATAATTGTTCAATGGTTACGTAAGGGGGAGGTAACTCATTGATATCATATTTCAAGGGGGAGTTAATTCATTTTCTAGGGTAATTTATCAAAATGCTGATTTACGTTCTTGTATATCACATTTTGAGGGGGAGAAAAAGGGAGAAAATGAGAAAATTACTCAAAAATATTGTTTTTCAAAAGTGAATTCATAAATTCTTTGTTTTATATCTGAAATAATTCACTAAGGCTTGTATACATCTCAGTATGCAACCCGTTTTAACTATTGGTATCATTGAAGATTTGTACTTTGTTCACAAAATTCAAAATTCTTTTAAGTACAAATCTTATTTTGGAAAATTCATAAAAATTGGAAAAGATAAAATCTTAAAATATTTGTTTTTTACTGGATAATATGCTATTTTTAGCATTATACCGAATCTGACATCCAACAGTACAGATTCGGTAAGTTCAAAGTTTTCAAAATTATCTCAGAAATATTTTTCATAAAAAGATTGAAATGAATATTGAGAGAAAAAATCAATTTGTCAAGATTTGAAGTTAAATTGATAAAGTTTTGAAAATTGGACTGAATTCGGTATAATAGGCCCATTCTGTAAAACCCATTCCGTATTTTACCTTCGGTATCTATAAAAGGAGGGTCAAAGCCAAACTTACTCATTTACTGTTGTTAATTACCTACCGAGTCTGCTTGATTATACCGAATCTGCCTAATCTACCGAGTCTGTCTCTCTGAATCTTCAAATTCTTGGGAAATGTTCATTTTAATTAACATACTTATAGATCTGAGATAATTATGTGTCTATCAACCAGAAAAGATCAAAATAACTGGATTTTAACTCTCAATTTTGAAATTCTGTTGATTTTACCGAGTCTGAGTCATATTCTATTAATCCTTGATTAAACTCAATTGATTTGGTTAATTAACATGAATTCTTGTCTAATATGAGTTATATTGATTGATCTATCATTTGACCAAGCTTGATTACATGTTTAATTGATTGTTTGATGGATTCTGTATCTACCGAATATGTTCTATCTACTGTACCGAGTCTGTTCATACAATTAACATGTTGCTATGCTTTAATTGATTGGTTAATTGATTATGGTTGTGATTTTACATGATAGGATATGCATGTTTGAGTGTCTTTATGTTAATTTTGGAGATACCGAATCTGTTCTTCTCTTGATACCGAATCTGACTTTTGGTACCTTGAAAATTTCTGATTTTTATCTTCAAACACTTAACTTGCTTATTCTATATCTTTCTGATCTGAAAACTCAAGCTTATTTGGTTACAGAATCTCAAGTTTTCATGACTACCGAATCTGCTTGAAATGTGTTTAAATATTGACTAAGTGTTGTTCTGATTATTTGTGTAGTATAATTGACTTTGCATGATAAATTTGTATTGTGATGAATATCATATGAATGTCATGATTGTCAATTATTTGATCATATTTGAGAATAAAAGATTTTTATATTTTTGAAAAACCATAAAAATCTTAAAATAGAAAAGATAAAACATATACAAAGGATTTCAAAGACAAATAAGAATAGAGATATATGCTTTTTGAATATCTTGTGGTCTTCTATTTCTTATTTGTACAGCTAAATGGCGAACAATCACTTCATCAACTCTGAAACCAGTATTCCCTGCAACTACTGGACAGCAATTCTAGAGAGGCACACACTGTGGCCTGCTCTCAGTACTACTGCCAGTGTAGCTGTAACAGATCTGGAGTTACTTAACAGAACAATTAGGTGTGTGGAAGCTACACAACCTACTACTGAAAATCTAGAGGGAACACAAGCTCATTTTGAATTTCAACTGAGAGGAGTTCAAGGGAGGAGGAGTATCACTAAAGCTGATTTCAGGAGGATATTCAGACTTCCTGTTGTGCAGAATGCTCCTGCTTTTCCTGCTACTCTGCAAATGATGACTTCTGTCTTTGATCTTGGTTATGTTGGAGCTACCAATGTTCCACCAGCTAAGTTTCAGAAGAAATATCTGCACTCAAGGTGGTATGTGATCTTAATATCATCAACAGATGCTTGCTAATGACAAGGAGTGGATCCGATAGCTTGACTGTGCCAATGCTGAAAGTATTCTACTCTTTCATAAGAGTAGAGGCTCCTGACTATACTGAGCTTTTATGGGATCTGGTTCAAGCTCAAGTTGATAAGCCAAGGGGTTCATACATCCTTTGCGAAAGGTTTTTCTGTATCTTTATCCATGATGCTATAAATGCTTGCAGAAATGCAAATATATTTGTACCAGGTACACATGTAATACAGATGAAACGATTTGGGGAGCTGAAGATGAATACCCCAATGGTGCCTGATAATCAATTCACTGCGCCAATTCCAAATTGGCTAGTGAGGCTAGCTGAACCCCAAGACGCTCGTATGCGTTCTTATTTTGAGGCTGTAGGAATACCTCTTCCGAACCCGGTACAACAAGAACAAGTTGAACCCGCCGCGGTTCCAGCCCCAGAGGTTGTAGGAGAACCTGTAGTTCAACCACCCGGGCTAGCTAATCCTCCACTTAGGGTGAACCTTAAACGATCTAGGGCAGCACACCAAGCTCAACCCGTGAGGATCAGGGAACCTAGTCCAACTAGGATTGAACCAACCCTTTCCACAACACCCGAAGTGAGCAGTGACACCGGCACTTCAGCAACAGCATCTAAATCGTCTCTCGAACATTCTCCTAAGAGAACTCGATATATATACCTGATGAGATGATTCAGACTCCGCCAACCCAACGAGTAACTAGATCTAGGACTTCGACACCTATCGTCCGCCAAACAGTTACTACTACCGTTGGTGATACGGACCAAGACCTAGAACCAATTAGGTCACCCTCACCCATCTCCGTATCACATCCAATAATAACAGTAAGCCCTACGCTAAATGAAGTGCAAGTTTCGGTAGGCAAGAGATCTAAACGCACGGATGGTAAAAAGGCCACTAAGCCCATCCAATCTAAACAGGACTTAATAATAAATCCTACAAAGCAAGGTGCTTCGACATCTAAGGAAGTAAAGTCCTCCTCTGCAGTAAAGCCTGCGTTGACTCGATCGATTGAGGAAACTCAATCATTGAAGTCCAGAACGGCCGAAGGGGAGCCGAAAAGTCTTGAAAAGGCACCCTGCGTATCGGCTGGAAATCCTCCTGTGCCTCAACGTACAATAGGGTCTCGAGGTCTGGCTTATCTTGATGAGGAAGATCTGCCGCGTCCCATGGAAACGATTCAACATGACAATCCTTCGGGATATTTATCAGACTTCCAGCAGACTGATCCCTTGATTCATGAAAGTGATTCATTGGATCAAACCACTTCTCTTCCGGATTCTGAATCTCAGGGTCTGGAGGAAGAGTCTTTAACTGAAAGAGATTTACCACCTCATGGTATATCAATGATTTTAGGAGTCGGAGATAGCAATATATCTACGAGAGCTAAAATGATGGGTAGTTCAGTTACTTTGTCAGAGTCCCTTGAGACCAAAGTCATGGAGGAGGATGCTTCGAAAGAAACTTCGCCGGTGACAACTCCGGTTGTTACCCAACCTCCATCAGAAGGGGATATCACGAATCTGACTAGTAGTATGTACAGCCCTACATATAAGAATAATACCGCACAATCATCCTTACCTGCCCTCACGGTAACTCATACACTTCCATCGACATCGCCTTCAATAGGTACTGCTGCTGCTGCTGTTCCCATTGTTACTTTTCCATCATCACCCTCTCGTTTACCACATTTCTATGATGCTTTGGAGCAAGAATATTTCAGTCATATGTTTTCTAGAGTCAATCTTGATGTTCTTCGACGTACTTTGCTTCAAGCATTGTTTCGTGCTCGTGTTCGATATCCACTTACTTCCTGCTCTTCTCCTTTAAGTCCTCACCGTGATGATGAACATGACGATTCTGATCCTCAGAATAGCCATGAGGGGGAGATAGGAGTAGATGGAGAATATCTATCGGTGAACATTTCAACCAAGGGTGGTGATGTGAGATCTTCATCAGCTTCACAATCTCAACGAGTTCAGACAGAATTAGAAATGGTTTCTGTACATGATGAAATTAATGATAAGGAGCCTGAGCAAGTTATAATTCCAATTGTTCATAAAGAGGCTGATAGTGGACCAGTAGATGAGGATTTGAACTTAAGTGATTTTTATCTTGAAGAGACGGATGATGATGGGTTTTTCATCTTAAGCAAGTTATCTTCAGTATCTTCAATTTCGAAAGATGTAGAGATTGTAGATGAAGGGAATCCTGATCCAGTAATAGAAAGTGATGATGAAATGGATTCTTCTGATGACAAACAAGACAATCTTTATGTTGATCTAAATGAAGATGATATCTTTGATCATATTAAAGATGATGATGTTCCAAATGATGATGCAATAAATCCTACTGATCATTCATCGAATTCTACACCTTCATCGAGTTTACATCCAACAAATGCTAATGAAAGCTCAACTTCTGGTACATCTACATCAAGTGAAACAGTAAATTCTAGATTCAAATACAACCATGGAATATTCTTTAAGAATCAGGAACAAAGATTGTTATTGGGAGTTGAACATGATTTTATAATGGTACGAAACACATTCATCGAAGAAAATGCTTACAAGATCTTCCGCATCAATGATACACCAAGGAGTAAAAGGTTTACTTTTATAGGTTCAGGATTGCTTCCAGCAAGTGAAAGGAATTGGTATGAGTTTATGTGGAGGAAACATATCAACAAAGATGAAGATGATTTGTGGCTTCAAAGAAAATATCGTATTTCAGAAGTGTGGAATATTGCTCGAGTCGGAGTAGAGATAAGTGAAAAGAAAGATGTCATCTGTCAGTTCCATGTTATAAGAGAAGATGAGAAAGAGTACAAGTTCACAGAAGCAGATTTTCATAATCTTGATATGCTTGACATCATTCACATCTACAACTACCTCAGTATCATCACCATTCGACCTTTTGCTAAAGCTCAAGCTTTGGAAGCTGTGAAAAGATACATGATGGAGACAATTGAACTGATGAGACGTGAAGATTTTCAAATAGGTCTCGAAGCAAATAGGAAAAAGATTCGAATAACTTGTCCGAATCAATTTACGGAGGGACTGAAGGATATGAGGATGTTTCAAAAGCAATTCGAACTCGAAGGGTTTGTATTTGTAAATTCTCAAAAGGAAAAGGTGTTCATTCGTACTGAAGAGCTGAACAAATATTCAGATGGAACACTTAAGGCTGCACTGAAGTATCTTAAAATTCATCAAAGCAAGGTTGATGACTTTGATACAAAAATGGGTCTTGGAGAGTTTATAAAGCATATCAGAGATCGTTTAAAGCTCCGAATCCGTACAAGACAGTTTGAGATTCTTCGTGGCCAGAGAAAGAGAAGGTATTTCAAGGAAATGGATGAATATCCATTACATGAGGGAGATCCAAGAAAAATGTGGGGAGTCTGGAAAACTTCTAAGCAAATTTTAGAAAATCAAGTAGAAGTTTCAAAACCAGATGGCTCACGGTGGAAACTAACGTTTGGACCTCTCAATATTTCACAATAGGATTATATTGTAAAGTTCACATTTAACACTAAGGGAGATATTGTTAGGACCCCGAAGTTGTATAGTGTTAATGTGAATTAAGCTTAAATGAAGGTTCCTTAGAAGAGGGCTATATAAGGAACCTATGTAGTCCTAATTAGATAGCCATTGTATTGTAACCGAGTTCTAGAAGCTGTGGAATTTAATTTGTACTGATTCTCTCTAGTACCGAGTCTCCTTCTTACATACCGAATCTCATTCTATCTTATCATTTCTCTCAATCTCAACATGATCTGACCTATCACATACTCTCTAATTTCCAAACCCTAGAGAAAGGAAGAGTTTTAGAGAGGGAAAACTCCATTTGGAGAAGAAGGAGGTTGATTCGGGTTAAGATGCAAGAAGAAAGGTTGTTCATCTCGTCAACAGCAACATTTTAGTGGTATTAGTAAGTCTCAACTCCGAATTTCATTTTGTTGATTTGATATTCAAGTTTGGGTTTGAGCTAGTTTAGTTGTGAAACCATTTTAAATGACGAAGTGGGTTTATTGTGACTAGTTATTTTTGATACTTGGCGGGTTTTGGGTTGACAATTTGGCCATGATTAGGCTTTGATTTTTGGTTTAATCACTATGATTAGTGATTATGGAAGTGTTGGAACCCATTTGGGTGTGTTTGAATGACTAATTTTGAAATGGGTCAAAATTAGGGTTTATGAGTCAAATCAGGGAAGACAATTGTTAATGTTTGTGTTTTGGTTTAAATTGGTGTATTAGGATCATTCTTACTCGTGTTGGTGATTATTGGTTAGTTTGGGCACGGGTTGTGCTTGGAATTGCAGTTGGGTCAAAATGGCACTAAGTGTCAAATTGGGTTGGTTTGTAAATCCACCCTAATTATGTTGTTGTTATGTGATTAATGGAATACGTACTTTCCATTGACGAGTTGCGGTGAGTGGAATAATTATGCGTGTACGTATATAATATATTTATTTGTGTAGCGTGAGATGTGAAGTGTCGAGGTGCTAAGACACCACGTTTCACGTGACGAGTGAAGTGTCGATGTGCTAAGACACCACTCCGGGAATTATGAAGGCGTGAAGTATCGAGGTGTTAAGATGCCACTCTAAGAAATATGACGGGTGAAGTGTCGAGGTGTCAAGACACCACCTGGAGTGAAGTATCGAGGTGTTAAGATGCCACCCGGGGGTTAGTGATACGCGGTTTTAAGTACACTAATGGATGTTGTGAACTCTGATGTTCTTTCGTGAGCACCATTCCCTTGTACGATTGGTTAACCATGGTTGTGTGTTGTAGTTTTAGCAAATTAAATTGTGAACTATATGCTATTGGCGATGCTAGCTTATTGTGAATTGCGGGTATTTAGTTTTGCATTGTGATTGCATGTTTGTTGAATTGCTAGCTCGTATGCGATATTTGTGTAAGTGATTGCAAGTAAGTAGGTTATATATGTATGTGTATAATTATTGTATTCACTAAGCGTTTTGCTTACCCTCTCGTTGATATTATTTTTATACGTTCGCAAGGTGGTGGCAAGGGTAAGCGTGGGAATTAGTAGACTTTTGTAGATTTCCCTAGAAGGCGTGCTTTTGGTTTAGACTTAGGACTGGGTGGTGCAATCCTAATCACCATGCTCGGTCTTTTGTTGTGTTTAAACAAAATGGGTCAAAATTATCGCTTTCATGTATTTATGGGTCGTTGGAGTTCCAAAGATTGTAATGTACTTTTTTCGATTAAAAACCCGGTTGTTTAATGTTTGAATAGTATTGGATTTGGTTTGGGGGTTAACGAAACACGATTTGGGTGAAAATGGGTTGTAACGTGTTTAAATTGGCTGAACTGAGTTTGCAGCTATAGCGCGCTCCGCGCTTGGTCTTGCGCGCCGCACAAATGGCCTCTTTTTCGATTAAAAACCCGTTTGTTTAATGTTTGAATAGTATTGGATTTGGTTTGGGGGTTAACGAAACACGATTTTGGTGAAAATGGGTTGTAACTTGTTTAAATGGGCTGAACTGAGTTTGCAGTTGGCCTTGCGCGTCGCGCAAATGGCCTGATGCTGATGGTCCGCCCAGGTGCCAACTTCTGATCTTGTTTTACGCTTTAGAGCGCGCCGCGCGTTCCTATGCGCACCGCGCATATGGTCTGGGACAAGAAATTGTTGTTTTAAAAAAAAGAGTCGTATTTTCTGGTAAATGGTTTTGGGGTCGTTACATAATAAATACATACCGCATCCATGTATAACTAAGCAAGCTATACGCTACACACTACCATGCCAATCTGAAGGATTAGCTACAATATATATATATATATATATATATATATATATATATATATATATATATATATATATATATATATATATATATATACACGGATATACGCAAAAATCCCAATGTTAACCACTTAACCTCAAACCCATGAAGGTTGGCCGAAACGACACGCTCCCTAGTGAATCCGAAACCACACATGATTCACTAACTTCAGCTCAATGACAATAGGGTTGGCCGAAACCACACGCGTCCTAGTGAATCCGAAACCACACAAGATTCACTACCCCAAGTTATAACAACAATAATGGGAATGTCCAAAACCACACGCGACATTGCGAATCCAAAACCACACGAGATTTACTTCCCTAATCCATAACAACATTAATGGGAATGTTTGAAACCACACGCGACATTGTGAATCCGAAACCACACGAGATTCACTACCCAAATCACCTCACCAACATAGACGGGTTGACCTACTTGTCAATGTGATTTCGAAACTCACGAGATTCACTACCCCATGGGTGGTAACCCAAAACGCACAAACATGCCAAGTGGACCCGAACTCATAGGTCTATCATCCCCCCCATATGTAAAGTGAACCTCGACGCACAAGGATCATTCTACCCCTCCCGCACCCATCCTATGCACACATACACATATAATATAATTACACTCACCTTGTCGTCTTGGCGAATGCAAATGTCAAAACCGATACCGTCAATGGAATGTATCTATTCCATTTATCACAAAACAAACAACACATTTGGGTGGACTACAAACCAACCCAAATCGACACTTAGTGCATTTTTGACCCAATTGCGTTTCCAAGCACAACCAATGCCCAAACTAAATAATAATCACTTAACACTAGTGAAAAAGGTCCTATAGTGCCAATTAAACTAAAACAAAAGTGTTAAACACTTGTCTTCCCCAAATTAACTCACAAACCCTAATTTTGACCCATTACAAAATCAAGCTTCTAAACACACCCATTTGGGTTCCAACATCAACATAATCACTAACCATATTGATTATACGTAAATTACAAGTCCTAACATGGCCAAGTAGTCTTCCAACCCAAAACCCACTAACAATGAGTCTAAACCCAATTACTAGCTATAATAAACTCACTTCATGAGCATCAATGAGTTTCTCATCATTTTAAGCTCAAACCCTAACTTTGAACAAATCAACACATGAAATTTGGAGTTAGAACTTACCACCACTACCAAAATGTAGTCAAGAATGAGATGAACAACCTTAACACTTGCACTTTGAAGAGATTCCCACTTCTTCTTTCTCAAATCAAGCTCCCTCACTATAAAACTCTCTTTCCATCTCTAAGATAAGATGAGAGTGTTTTTATGGATAAAAAATGAGCTATGAATGAGCTCTAGATTAGCTCCCAAGCTTATAACCCGTTCATAAGTGAAAAGACACAAATACCCCTCATTTTAGCCTTAAAATGAGTTAAAGTTGACCTTGTCTGATGAACCTCGCGACCGCCAGATCCGGAGTCACAACTGCGAGCTTGCAACCCTAAATAGCTGAATTTCTAACTAAATCTCGCGAAACTTGTTTTGGTCGTAACATTCAGACCGTAACTCCTTTTTGATGAATCAAATATCATTGGAGATGTAACAAGGTCTACTTTCCAATGGTAAGGTTTTTAAACATTAAATCAGACTCTATTTCGGGTCAAAAGACACGATTACATACCTTGTAACTGAAATGACGTACAAAATAACATGTAACTGAGAAACGGGGTGTTGCAACTCTCCCCCACTTAAACTAGATCGCGTCCTCACAATCTAAGCCTCATAATAGTCAGGAAAATACACCTTCCTCAACTCTTCGATTTCTCATATAACTCCAGACTCTTCGATGCCGCCATTGCATCCTATTGGTCTCACTTCCTTGTTATGCACTGTTCCAACCACTCACCAAATTGTCACAACCCCCGTCTCGATTTCCTAAGACGTGGTGTGAACTTTAACATAGTGCCACAGGTTATAGTCAACATAGCAGCGGAAACATAAATATTATTACATCACGGTCTCTGTTTTTAGTTTTGGTACATCGTGGTTACAAAATACAAGTACAGACATAGCACAAATATAAATACATCATAATCTAGCCTATCAATACTAGATTTAACAAAAGACATTTTTAAACTTCCACGATACCCGACCTGAAAATGCTCCAAAAGCTAAGTACCTGAGATAAATACTTAAAAATATCAATATAAATATTGGTGAGTTCATAGGTTTAGTTACAATGCATAAGTTAATGGACATAAAGATTTCATGTATAAAACAGTTAAAAGGATATTCTAGTTCATGAGCTTTCGATATCGAACGTTAACGTAAAAGTACCCGAAAACAAGCGTCACTTAAGGTCTAAGTGCATATGGTCGAAGGTTATGCATCCGATATCCTAGAAGTCCTATCCTGATGTTAGGAGTCATCCTCAAATAGATCTATTCATAATATTCGCGTTTACCAAACCGGTAATTAACGATATCAAAATCGGACTTTCTAAAATGACCTTTGTTACTCAACATAGAATATAGTTGTAAGTACTTGATTCCAATATGTAAAAATAGTAAACAAGTATTATTTCATCCTAAAAATATAAAAGATTGATAAAAATGGGACTACGAACTCACAAGTGATGCGGTGCAAAGCGTTCACGATAATCGGTCAGATTGTGTTCGGTGTTCCGGGCTTGAGACCTAATGAAATGTTAATAGGTAAGAGGTCATACTATCTAATATAGTACTTAGATTAGGTTTAAGATCAATCCCTTAAGTAATCTTACATGTCCAATTTGGTTCTCGGTTTCAAAAGTTACTAGTTTATAGTTTTAAGAGTAGACTGTTTTTGACTAGTTTTACTATAACATTAGTGTAGCTGTTTCTATTAATCTAGACATCCATTTTAAGTGAGATTACTATCTATGGAAATATCTTTGAGTCTATTTTCTAACCATGTAAGGTTAGCCTCTAAACTCAGAACATAAGTTGGTCAAAAGTTTATTTCTTTACAACTGTGAAAAACAGTTCAGTTTTACACTATAAGATCTTATGCAAGTTTAGAAATAGCAACACTTATTTATTTGACTCAAGAATTTTGTAGAAGTCTTAGCACATATAAAAGATATTATTCTAAAAATTTATAGTCTCCAGGTCTTCATTAACCTTGTCTTTAGAGATAAGGTTTTAGACCTATTTCTGACTTTAACAAAATCTTGTGTCAAATAGATGGGACTATATCTCAATGATTGCTTAATGGATTTTGGTGATTTTTCTATCCATGGTTTCCTTATTAAGTATAATTGTTATATCAGAAGACTTTGGTTCAATATCTATCTTATATTTTGATTTATACATGAATCTTTAACACTTGGTCAGATTGTTGTGAATCTGAACCTGTCTCACCAAATAAAATTTAAAAATGATTTTTCTTTGAGATAAATCATGAAATATTTACTAGAAGTCTCAAACACATATATGAACATCATATAAATTCATGAGTTCCAGAAAGCAATCATAGGTTGGTGTTTAAGTCATAGACTTCAAGTAGAAATTTGGACAGCTCAAAGACAAAATAGTTTTACATAGTTTAGCCTCTTTGGTTCTTATTTTAAATTCATTTTAAGACATAGGACATGTAGAGATATTAATTTTAATGATCTAGCATCAAGATAATGGTTAGCTATATAGTCATCATTGAGTGATTTAACACTCTAGATCAAGCTTTTACACCATGAAAGCTCTTGATTATGACTAGAAATGATGAATAGAAATAGTTTAGCTAGTTATACTTTGATGATATGTAATCCTAATGCTTAAAGAAGATGAATATTAGATGGTTTATGATCTGTATTTTGATAGTAGAGAATTGTGAGAGAGAAGGGAGAATGAACAAATGAAAGAATGAGAGGTAGAAGTAGGTTTATATAGAGATGGTGGTGGTGTTGTTGTTAGGACATGGAAAAGGGAGGAAGAGGGGAGGGGATGACTCGTGCATGGTATTTAGCTTAGGGAGGAAGTATTAGGGGAGGTGGTTTGATGATGTAGATGATGAAAAACGATGATGATGATGATGGTGTAGATGTTCTAGTCAATTTTTGGTTTTGCAAGTGTACATGTACTTGTGTAGGCTTTGTAATATATAACTCTAAGATGTTTACTTGTATGCTTAGGGTTTAAGAAGTAAGCTAAGGTTTGGTTCTAATCAAGATAGATCAATGTTGATTAAGTGAAAGAAATGGCTAAGTACAAAGTAATCAAAACTAGTTGTGAAAATGATGAAGTGTAGAAATGTTTTTATCTTATGATCAAATGTTCAAATGAACTTGTTTCAAGTCTTTAATCTAAATACTTGGTTAATAAGTTTATTTATTAAGTTACTATAAATATAATGTACAAGTCTAAGGTTTATGAAAATGAGCCAGGGTTTAAAGTAGTAAGCTAGAGTTTTAGGACTTTATGCAAAATGTGTGGAGTAATACTTAGTCAGGTAAAACCTAAATGCAACCTTAGAGTTATACAAACTATAAAATAAACCAAGACATAGATTAATAAATTTACTCTTCATGTAGGAAAAGGTAACTTAAAGAAGTCAAACTAGACAACTTAAGTCGAAAAGCTAGAGTTGTGACATTACCTACCCGTTAAGAAAATTTTCGTCCTCGAAATTTAGGAGGTACTTCGATTATCGAATAAATGAGGATATTTATGCCTTATATGGTCCTCACGTTCCCATGTGAACTATGGACCTCTCCGGGCATTCCAACGAACTTTAACAATTGGGATTCTACTATGTTTCAGCTTCTTCACGTTCTCTTCCTTCATAGCTTCCAATTATGCATTTTGAATATGAGACACAAGGTTTGTCTGAATAGTCATATTCAATGACCCAACTCTCAGAGGTTTTACCCTTTCTTTGTGACTCAATGCATCAGCTACAATGTTCGCTTTCCCTGGATGATATCGAATATCACTACCGTAATAATTTATAAGCTCCACCCAACGTCTTTGTCGCATGTTTAACTGTTTCTTATTGAAAATATGCTGAAGACTCTTGTGATCTGTATATATGGTACACTTGGTTCCATATAAATAATGTCTCCATATTTTCAACGCAAACACAACTGCTCCTAACTCCAAATCATGAGTTGTATAATTCTGCTCATGGTTCTTCAGTTGACGAGATGCATAAGCAATGACCTTCTATCGTTGCATTAAAACACATCCTAACCCTTGTCAAGACGCATCACAATAAACCAGAAAATCTTCATTTCCATCCGATAGTGATAGTATTGGTGCAGTTGTCAACTTCTGTTACAACATTTGAAAAGCAGATTCCTGTGCTGAGGACCATTCAAATTTCTTATCCTTGTGCGTTAACACAGTTAACGGTCTTGCTATCTTAGAGAAATTCTGATTAAATCCTCTATAATATCCAGCAAATCCTAGAAATTGACAAATTTGATATGGGTTCTTAGGCACTTCCCATTTCTTAATAGCCTCAATCTTGGTAGGATCAACATAGATACCTTCTCTATTAACCACATGACCCAGAAATTGGACTGAATCGAGCCAAAAACCACACTTTGAAAATTTTGCATATAACTGCTCTTTTTCTAAAAGTTGCAAAACTAATCTCAAATGTTGCTCGTGCTCTTCCTTATTCTTGGAGTAGATAAAAATATCATTGATAAACACTATGATGAATTTATCTAGATACGGTTTGCAGACTCTGTTCATCATATCCATAAATATTGCAGGGGCGTTGGTTAAACCAAACGGCATTACCAAAAATTCATAATGGCCATAGCGTGTTCTGAACACTGTCTTAGGCACATCGTCCTCTTTGACTCTCAATTGATGGTACCCTGATCTGAGATCGATCTTTGAATAAACACTTGATCCTTGCAATTGGTCAAATAGATCATCTATCCTTGGTAACGGGTAATGATTCTTGACTGTAAGCTTATTCAGCTCTCGATAGTCAACGCACATTCTGAAAGATCCATCCTTCTTCTTGACAAACAAGATTGGAGCACCCTACGGAGAAACACTAGGTTGAATAAATCCCTTATCTAATAATTCTTGAAATTGATTTGACAGTTCTTGCAGTTCTAAAGGAGCTAATCGATAAGGCAATTTGGCAACCGGTGCGGCTCCTGGAATTAAATCAATCTGAAATTCAACTTATCTATGCGGAGGTAGTCCCAGAAAATCTTCTGGAAATACTTGAGGAAACTCACGAACAACTGGAATATCCTCTAATCCAATTTCTTTGGTTTTGAGTTATTTCACATGTGTGAGAATGGAAGGATATCCCTTCTTTAGATACCTTCGAGCTCTCATACAGGAAATAATATTAAGGTTTACCTTGCTATTATCTCCTTGGATGACTAAGTTCTCACCATTCTCAAGAGGTATACGAATAGACTTTTCCGCACAATTAATGTCCGCACGATTTTTAGATAACCAGTCCATACCAATAACAACATCGAAACTTCCTAACTCAACGGGCATTAAATCAACCTCGAACAGATTGTTTGACAAATTTAAGGCACAACCTCGCATAATCTCATCTACTTTTATCAACTTACCGTTTGCCAATTGTACAGCATATCTAGTGTCTAAGGCAGTTAAAGGCCTATTTATCGCAACACTAAATCCTTAGCTATAAAACTTTTATCAGCGCTGGTATTGAATAAAATAGATGCTAAATGATTATCAAGGAGGAACGTACCTGTGACTAACTCTGGGTCTTCACGAGCTTCCTTCGTTGTGATCTGAAAATCTCGGCCGTTAGCCGTTTCACCCTTCTTAGCCTTAGGACATTCTTTCTTGAAATGCCCTGCTTGACCACATCCAAAACAAACATTCTGATTGTTCTTATCATTCTTATCATTTCCTAATAAACGAACTCTACAATCCTTTGAAAGATGTCCTTGCTTCTTGCATCGCTCACAAACTACAGTACAAACACCGAAATGATGTTTCGTGCACCTGCTGCAGTAGGGTTTCTTTCCTGCATACTTGCTATTCAAACTATCAAACTTGGCAGTGAAAGGACCGGTTCATATACATTATAAATGATTCTCAATAGTTGATTACATCGCGAGGTATTTAACCTCTATATGATACATTTTTCAGACATTGCATTCGTTTTTAAAAGATAAACTCTCTTTACATCGAAAATTGACAGGCATGCATATCATTTCATAATATCCAACTATAAATGACCTAATTTGTCATTTACTTAATAATAATCTCTATTGAACTCAACGACTTGAATGCAACAACTTTTGAAATATGCCATGAATGACTCCAAGTAATATCTTCAAAATGAGCAAATGCACAGCGGATGATTTCTTTAATACCTGAGAATAAACATGCTTTAAAGTGTCAACCAAAAGGTTGGTGAGTTCATTAGTTTATCATAATCATTCATTTCCATCATTTTAATAGACCACAAGAATTTCATTTCCAGTTCTCATAAATATACGTCCCATGCATAGAGACAAAAATCATTCATATGAATTGAACACCTGGTAACCGACATTAACAAGATGCATATAAGAATATCCCCTATCATTGCGGGAAATCCTTCGGACATGATTAAAACAAATTCGAAGTACTAAAGCATCCGGTACTTTGGATGTGGTTCGTTAGGCCCAATAGATCTATCTTTAGGATTCGCGCCAATTAGTAGATCTGTTAACTAATTCTTAGGTTACCAAGCAAAAGGGGCATATTTGGCTTCGATCATTCAACCATATAATGTAGTTTCGATTACTTGTGTCTATTTCGTAAAACATTTATAAAAAATTCGCATGTATTCTCAGCCCAAAAATATAAAGGGGAAAAAAGGCAAATGAAACTCACCATACTGTATTTCGTAGTAAAATACATTTAACGTCATTGAATAAGTGCAAGGTTGGCCTCGGATTCACGAACCTAAATTATATATATATATATATATATATATATATATATATATATATATATATATATATATATATATATATATATATATATGTGTGTGTGTGTGTGTGTGTGTGTGTGTGTGTGTGTGTGTGTGTGTTGGTTAATATTTGTCTAACAAATTAGGTCAAGTCATAGTGTACCACAATCCTAATGCTCGAGACTAATATACAAAAGTCAACAAAAGTCGATTTGACTCAAAATGATTTCCAAAATCTATACATGATTATTATATACTTTAAATATCGTCGTTTTATATTTTTAAAAGATTTAATTAGAGTAAATAATATAATTCATTTATTGATAAATAAAACTTTACATAAAAATATACTTTTATATATCTTAAGTAATAAAATTTATAAAGTTCATTTAATATCATAAGAAAATTATGATAGGTTTTATTAAGGTAATTATACTATTTGTATTACATATTTATTTGATAAAATAGCATTGATAATAATAAGAAGTAAAAGTTATATTATTTTATAATAATAATTATTATTATTCTATTAATAAAAATTTCAATATTTATATTTACTAAAAATGATATTATGATAAAATGATAATTCTAATTATGATAACTTTAATATTTACGATACTTTTTTAATATTAACTTTAAAATAATAATTTTACTTAAAATGATAATAATAATGACATTTCATAATAAAAATGAAATTTCTATTAAAATGATAATTTTTGTTAAAATGATAGTTTTAATACTAACGATACTTTTAATAATAATAGTAATGATAAAAATAATGATAAACGATAATTTTATTTAATTCAACATCTTACGATATTTTAAATTTCATCATGACACTCATACTCATTATTTCCTAATCGATTCGTTTAATAGCTTTTAATTATCTTTTATATCGCGTTCATGTTAATGATAATAATAATAATCATAATAATTAGGTGTTACTAATATTAGTTTTTAATTATAATAATACTAATGATAATAAATATAATGATAATATTAATGATAATACTTAATGATAATAACGATAGTAATAATAATAAAAATAATAATTTTTAATGATAATACCTTTTATTGATAATAATAATAATAATAATAATAATAATAATAATAATAATAATAATAATAATAATAATAATAATAATAATAATAATAATAATAATAATAATAATAATAATAATAATAATTAGATAAAAATTATAAGGATGATAATAACGACGATAATAATAATAATTTTTAATAATAATACAAAAATTCAATTGGCTATAACTTCTAATCCGTTCATCGAATTCATTCGATATCTAAATGAAAAGTTCTTAATTTTTCGCTAGCTTTCCAACGACATGCATATCATATACCTTATCCTAGTAGCATATGTATTAAATTCATGATTCATCATAAACTATCTAACGACAATATTAAACATACAAGCATTCATGATCATATATACTCGAGCACTAGTCAGGGATACACTATTAATAAATAAAAGATAAGATATGAATGCTCACGTATCAATATTGTGATTCAATGTTGCAGGAAAGTACGTAGACGCAACGAAAATGATAAATATTAGGTTGACCTCACGAACAATACCCTCGAACAATACCCATAATCTCCATAGCTATAACCCATAATTTCCTTAGCTCTATCCCGTTTGAAAACTTATTTTGAAATCGCCTGAACATAACTCCGTCGTAGTATTTTATGTATACTAATAATATCTTGAAATAATACTGAGTAAATATATATATGTAAATCGATTGAGAGAGTTTAGAGAAATATATTTTCAAGTTTTTATGAAATAATGAAACCTATTAAATTCTATTTATAATAGATTTTTGAATTATTAAAGTGAATTATTAAAGTATGAATTATTAAAGTGAATTATTAAAGTATGAATTATTAAAGTGAATTATTAAAGTATGAATTATTAAAGTATGAATTATTAAAGTGAATTATTAAATTTAAAGTAAAGTAAAAGTAAAGTAAAAGTAAAGTAAAGGTAAAGTTAAAGTATAGTAAAAGTATAAAACTATGTACGTATAATACGCGTATAAATATATATAATATTAATTTAAATCGTTATATATATTTAATAAAATAAAATATAAATATCGTTATCTTTATCATACTGGTTAAGAAATAAGTTGTCAAAAGTGGTTCTAGATATTTATAAAAGTTATATACGTTTTAATAATAAAGTTCTTTTTAAACTAAAAACGTTTTTATACATTTGAAACTAAATCAAATAAATATGATAATTTTGTTTTCCAAAACTAAATATATTTAAGAATCATTTTGTTAAAAGGTTAAAATAATGGAAATCGTTATATCATAAAAAGTTTTAGAAAAGTAGAATTATATATATTCATAATGGGTTTCAAGTTTTTAAATTACAGTCTGTTGGTGAAGTATGTGATAAAGTCCAAAGGTTAAATAAATGTATGAAATCATCATAATGAAAAATGTCGAGTTACTTAACTTGTTGATATCCAACATATAAATTATTTACACTCCACGTTTTTACTTTCACATTAAATAAAATGAAAGTTAACATAGTTATCTTATCAAAGTCATGAGGAAAATATTATAAAACATGAACTGGAAATTAAACAGGAATTTCCACTAACCCTTGTCTAGTTCCCGTTAATTGACACATTTGTTCTTACTTATAAATCACTTTACCATTTCCCGAATGTTGTCAAAAAGAATATATTTTTTAAATCACAGTGGACCTCATAACATAGATCCGTAATCATATCACAATGTATCTGATAATTTAATCATTTAATATTATCTTTTAATTCCGTCGATAAATATATTAAACATATTTTGAAACAAATACATTTATGTAAAGTATTATACATCTAATACTTTGTTAACGTTTTCAATTAATATAACTATATTATATATACATATCTATATACACATAAATGTTCGTGAATCGTCAAGCACAGTCAAAGGGTAATTGATTACATGAACACAGTTCAAAGTTTTTGAGATTTCAATATTACAGACTTTGCTTATAGTGTCGGAAACATATAAAGATCAAGTTTAAATTTATTCGGAAATTTTCGGGTTGTCATAGGCTGTTCCTTGCTTCTTGGAATTACCTTCTTGGTTTCCATCCCATTTAAGCTTCTTAGTCGTAACCTTCACATCCGTCCTAGCATTGATTGGTTGACGTCGCACTACTTGCATCGTCAAATCATGCGCCATTCGAATAGCACTCTGGATCATTTTAGGTTTAGATGACATAACATTTCCTTGAATGTCTTCTGACAGACCCCAAATATATCTCTCAACTCTCTTATATTCGGGAGTGACCATGATTGGGCACATTAAAGCTAACTCAAGAAATCGATTAGTATATCCTGAGATATCCGTTCCTTGTAACTTTAAGTTCCACAATTCAGCTTCTAGCCTTTGAATCTCATTCCTTGGGCAGTACACATCGATCATCTGCTTCTTGAATTCTTCCCATGGCATATTATATGCAACATCAATACCCACAGACTTGGCAAAAGAATTCTACCAGGTTAAGGCTCCATCTAAAAGAGTACATGATATGAACTTCACTCGATCATTGTCTCCGCACTCACTGATTTTGAATACTGATTCTACTTTTTCAAGCCATCTCATTAACCCTACGGGTCCTTTCTGTGACCACCGGAAATTTCCAACCAAATTTAAACTTGATCTTATTATGATTTCGACACGATAAGCAAAGTTTATAATGTTGAGTCTCAAAAATGTTGGAACTATATTCATGTAATCAATTACCTTGTTACTATCTCCGACGATTCACGAACAATTAATTGTAAATAAATATGTATATATATATATATATATATATATATATATATATATATATATATATATATATATATATAATTCTATACATAAATAAGGTTATATTGTAGGTAATAGATATTAAAGATTCAATGTATTATAATTAGTAAATATGATAAAATTTAAAATTTATATTATATTAAATAAATTACAAGTTTAAATATAATTAACATTTTCTTCATTATAAATGTATATATCAATATTTGTATCATTAAAATTATTATTTTTAAAAATAAAATATACATATAAATTGAAACATTAATATATTAGAAGTAATTACAAGTAAAGATATAGTTATTAATAGTATTATTATTAATTTCATTATGATTAAAAATAAATATTAATGTTTATTATTATGTTTCTCAATATACAGATATATATACACATGTTCAATATATAGTTATACAAATACGGGTATATATAAATACAGATAAAAATATAAAATTCAGATTATATATATATATAAGTAAATACATATACTCAGTTAAGTAAATATATAAATACTTATACCGGTTTATACAAAATACGTATTTTTTTTACAGAATCCAAATCAGGTTTAAATCACTGTCATCTCTGTTCAATTTATATGCATAATTGGTAGCTAAGTTCACTAAATTATAAGTTTTGTTAAACATCAGAATCAAGTTTTTGTATCTTTCTCTTGTATTTGTCCTTCCTTTTCTTACTCGTGATTGCTTTGTCGACCACTATCAAATATTACAAACGAGATCAAATCAAATCTCTTTCTGTTTCAATTATCTAACTTCAGATATTATTATCACATACATATATGACCATTCATATCTGCAAGTATCCATTCCTATCAATTATATTATTATTTTTTATTTTTTTCTTTCTCTTTTCTGTTTACTCGTGCACATTCTAGCTCGAGATTACTACTACCACAACTTACTAAAAGAAAACCACCACTTTGTTTTCTCTTTCTCTTCTTGATCGAATTATCATCACAACTGAATCCATCAACCATCGAAACCACCATCATCTTAATCATAGAACCTCTACTCGAATGTTTCTGTTTATGTTCGTTATTAACCCGAAAAGCAAGGATTGTGACCATCACTTTTCACCAACACCACAACCGACACTTTTAATCAAACCACCATCAAAACCATTCCTTTCTTCGATGTTGTTTCTGCTTGATCAAACACCCACTGTAACCGTCTCCATCGACCATCAAAGATTACGTTTGATCAATCCATCACCCTTACACCACTACCCTACACCATAAACCTCCACCATCTCCAAAACTCATCATCATTTATCATCATCAAAAACTACAACGGGTACTTGTTTCACTCGTGAATTACACAAACACCCTACCACTCGAACCTGACACCACTTATGACCATCATCACTGTAGTTACTACAGTTGTATTTTTCCTTGTAACCTTGAGAACACACAACCACGAACATCATTAAAAGAGGCTGTTAATTGCTTCTGTCTTCAACTCGTTGCTACAACAGCTATTTCTAATTCCTCTCGAACCAAAACCACCGGCAGTCGCCATTCATTTTCTGTTTCCATGTTGCTGCTCGTGAACACTGTTTTCTACTGATTTCTATTTTGAAAGAAGATGATAATGGACATAAAGAATGAAAGGAAGCTGATGATGCAAGTTGGATATATTCTAGTTTAAAGCTTGGTCAAGTTGATGTATGGAATATTGCAATAACACACCTACCAAGTTCTAAACAAATAATATATGTGGGGCATTGTAAGACATATTGGCCGACATCCACTTGTTAGAATAACTACTCCACTTATATATAAAAAAAGGGGTCGATCACGTTAACTTGCTGGAAAGTTATTATTTTTTTCTTTTTCTCGGGCCATATAGGAATACACTTAATGGGCTATAAATGTATTTAAATATTGGGCAGCTGGTTAAGTTGTTCTCCTTCTATCTACTCGAGTTGAGTGCCGCTATTGCAGTTGGCTTTACTTTAATAATGTATCGTGACCGAGAAGTATAAAGGTGGTGATGAAACATGGGTACGAAGATGATTATGATGTTATATGAAAAAGATGATGATTGTTGTGGTTAATACTTGTTTTCTATTTCAATATTCTATTATAGAACAATGATGATGAATTGATTAGTGAGAAGGAAAAAGAAACAGATAGATATATAGGAGATATGCTTCGTGAATTAACCAGAAACGTGATTACAGAAGAGTGGTTTAGTGTATGCTTGGTAAGCGAGTGGTCCTGAGTTCGATACTAGACCTAGTCGACTGCATTTTTTTTATTGCAATAAAAACTTGGGCTTATAAAATCGCTTGTTGGGCCGAAACTGTTTAATTATTGGGCTGTGATGGTAAATATTGATTGGGCTGAGATGTCTGATTGTGAGGATGGAAGAAGATGTTTAAACAGTTTAGATTAAGCATATGAAATAAAATAGAATGAAACTGTTGGTGTTATGGTTAAGGGTGTTGTCGTTAAGCGAGACGTCGCGGGCTCAAACCCGGACATGGACATTTTTTTAAGGGCTACTTCATTGAGGTAGTTTGCTTATTACTCATTTTATTATTATTATTATTATTATTATTATTATTATTATTATTATTATTATTATTATTATTATTATTATTATTATTATTATTATTATTATTATTATTATTATTATTATTATTATTATTATTATTATTATTATTATTATTATTATTATTGTTGTTGTTATTATTAGTTATTATTGTTATTAGGTTATTAATAATATGAAGAACATAAGTATTAGTATTGTTAATACAATTAATATTATTATCATTATTGTTAGTATTAATAATATTATTATTATTAATATTATTATTATTATTATTATTATTATTATTATTATTATTATTATCATTAAAATTACACTTTTATTAAAATTGTCATTTTTATTGAAAAGATCATTATTTTTAAATTTACTATTATTATTATTATTACTATTATTATCATTATTTGTATCATTATTATTATTTTTATGAATATTACTAGTATTTTTATGAATATTATTAATACTATTAATTTCATGAATATTATAACTATTATTATTATCATTATTATCATTTTTAAACACTAATATTATTTTTTAACATTATTATTACTATCATTTTTATTATTAGTATCATTATTACTATTATTACTATAACTATATTATAATAATCAAGATTACTATGAATATTACTATTATTATTACAATAAAATTTGTTATTAAAATACTTATATAAAACATATATAAAAGTGTGTATATATATATATATATATAAATATAAATAATTGAAATAATAATAATATAAAACTTATTCGATTACAATTATATGTGTTAATAATTATACAAATGATATAGGTTCGTGAATCCGAGGTCAACCTTGCATTGTTCAATGTCGTCATATGTATTTTTACTACAAAATACATTATGTGAGTTTTCATTTGCCTTTTTACCCTTTATATTTTTGGGCTGAGAATACATGCGCAATTTTTATAAATGTTTTACGAAATAGACACAAGTAATTGAAACTACATTATATGGGCGAATGATCGAAGCCGAATATGCCCCTTTTGCTTGGTAACCTAAGAATTAGTAAACCGATCTACTAATTGACGCGAATCCTAAAGATAGATCTATTGAGCCTAACGAACCCCATCTGTTGTAGCGGATGCTTTAGTATTTCGATGTTGTTTTATATCCTATCCGATGGATGTCCCGGAATGATAGGGGATATTCTTATATGCATCTAGTTAATGTCGGTTACCAGGTGTTCAATCCATATGAATGATTTTTATGCAGATTGCATGTTATTGAAAAATGGAAATATGAAATCTTGTGGTATATTAAAATTATGGAAATGGTTGATTATGATAAACTAATGAACTCACCAACCTTTTGGTTGACACTTGAAAGCATGTTTATTCTCAGGTATGAAAGAAATCTTCCGCTGTGCATTTGCTCATTTTAGAGATATTACTTGGAGTCATTCATGACATATTTCAAAAGACGTTGCATTCAAGCCGTTGAGTTCATTAAGAATATTATTAAGTCAATTATAGTTGGATATATTATGAAATGGTATACATGCCTGTCAACTGTCGATGTAATGAAAGTTTGTCTTTTAAAAACGAATGCAATGTTTGTAAAAGGTATCACATAGAGGTCAAGTACCTCGCGATGTAACCAAATGTAATGTATTCGTCCAGATGGATTAGGACGGGTCGTTATACTTTCGTTCCCGAAAAACTATGGGGCTTGCAACCCATAAATGCCTTGTAATTGCATCGCTGCTAAACGTTTGCCACTTCGGGTCTCCTTTCATTCGCGACATTTGCTACACGTCCTGCTTCATTGTTAGCAACTGCTTCAGCTACTCCTTGAGTTACCATCTCCTCAATCTGAGCAGTACTCATTCCCGTGTTTGGATTTCTCTTCGGAGGCATTTTTATAACAAAGAAAGATAAGTCAAATTTTTGAGATATTATAAGTAACATATATATAAATATTCATAATATGAAAATGAACTCTAGTAACCATAATATAAAAGTTATCGATTAAGATAGGCTTTTCAATATTACAAAATTTGGGTATCTAACCTGCCCGTTAGTTCCTTTCATACATATAAACAACTATTACATTAGTTACTTAACCTATAATATCCGAAATAAGAACATCTTAAGAGTGTAAGCTAGAAAATCAACACTCCTACTCCCTAACGGTAAAACTACTGTGGAACAATGGCATTAACTACCGAAACCACTTCATTCAAACGAGTTCCTAAACTAGCCACCTTCTCCGCAAGGTCACGATTCCTTATCGACAAATCATCCACACGGTACTTCAACAACTCGATCTCCTCATGCAGTGTACAGTGTACTTCCTCAAGCTCATTAAAACGAGAATCATCCACACGGTACTTCAACAACTTGATCTCCTCATGCAGTGTACAGTGTACTTCTTCAATCAACCATCCCTTGAAGTCGCTCAATACGTGTTTTATGCCTAAAGATTCTAGCAAACAAGGTGTAAATCGTATCCTGTTGTGATTGACCCATTAATCCATCCCTGCCATTAATGGTCGGAGGCACAATATGCTCATGATACGAGGTTCCCTCTTGTTGGTTCCATCTACCTAGAATTTCCCGAACCCATATCCATCGTTGCTAGATGTAATACCCCGTCAGAATCCACTAATGGAATATTAATTCCTGGTCCCACAGTTTAGCAGTCAAGCCCTCTATATGAGACGTTTCCGAAAAGTGTTCATATTAATTATCAAATCAAGTCATTTATTAAAGAAAATGTAACTGGAAAACGTTTGACATAAATGACTAATGTATATGAACCCAAAACATCTCAAAATAAAGTAGTTTAAATGTGAATATTTGTTCTTGAAATGAAAATGATAAATATGCTGGACACCGTCCGGTTCTAGCGGCAAATAGCATAATAACTTCAGTTAAGCGGAAGCACTACCTCTATGTACCTGAGATGAAACATGCAAAATGTAGTAACCCATCCTAATCCATCCAGACGAAGTCCATATCGATTATAAATGATTCACAGTAGTTGGTTACATCGCGAGGTACTTGACCTCTATATGATACATTTTACAAACATTGCATTCGTTTTTGAAAAGACAATCTTTCATTACATCGAAAGTTGATGACATGCATACCATTTCATAATATGTCCAACTATAATTGACATAATAATAATCTTGAAGAACTCGACGACGCGAATGCAACATCTTTTGAAATATGTCATGAATGACTCCAAGTAATATCTCTAAAATGAGCAAATGCACAGCGGAAGATTTCTTTCATACCTGAGAATAAACATGCTTTAAAGTGTCAACCAAAAGGTTGGTGAGTTCATTAGTTTTACATAAATAATCATTTCCATCATTTTAATAGACCACAACATTTTCATTTCCATTTCTCATAAATATACGTCCCATGCATAGAGACAAAACTCATTCATATGGATTGAACACCTGGTAACCGACATTAACAAGATGCATATAAGAATATCCCCTATCATTCCGGGAAATCCTTCGGACATGATAAAACAACATCGAAGTACTAAAGCATTCGCTACAACGGATGGGGTTTGTTGGGCCCAATAGATCTATCTTTAGGATCCGCGTCAATTAGTAGACTGGTTTACTAATTCTTAGGTTACCAAGTAAAAGGCGCATATTCGGCTTCGATCATTCAACCATATAATGTAGTTTCGATTACTTGTGTCTATTTCGTAAAACATTTATAAAAAATGTGCATGTATATTCTCAGCCCAAAAATATAAAGGGTAAAAAGGTAAATGAAACTCACTATAATGTATTTTGTAGTAAAAATACATATGACGACATTGAACAATGCAGGGTTGGCCTCAGATTCACGAACCTATATTATTTATGTATATATTAACACATATAATGGTAATCGTATAAATTTACATATTATTAGTATTATAGTTGTTATTTTAATGTTTCATTAATAACTTCATTAGATATATTTATTTTTATATACTTTAACTAAATAATTAATATTTATTACAAAAATATTAATATAGACATGTTTTATGTCATAAATATATTTTTATATAGAAAAAAATCTTTATTAGATGAATTAATAATACTAATGATAAAAATAATACTTTTAATATTAATAATAATGATAATACTACTAAAAATAAATAAAATTGTTATTTATTATTAATAATAATAATATTTGTGATAATAATAATGTTAATGATATTAATAATAATAATAATACTTTTACTAATAATGATAATAAATATTATAATAATAATAATAATAATAATAATAATAATAATAATAATAATAATAATAATAATAATAATAATAATAATAATAATAAGAATAATAATAATAATAATAATAATAATAATAATAATAATAATAATAATAATAATAATAATAATAATAATAATAATAATAGTAATAATAGTAATAATAATAATAATAATAATAATAATAATAATAATAATAATAATAATAATAATAATAATAATAATAATAATAATAATAATAATAATAATAATAATGAGTAATAATAAGTAAGTAAACTACCTCAAAGGAGTAGTCCTAAAAAAATGCCCAAGTCTGGGTTTGAACCCGTGACGTCCCGCTAACCCGATAACAACTTTAACCATAAAATCTATTTAACCCTTAGTATACTGCTTCTTTCTTCTTTTCTTTTTTTAAAAAAAAAAAAATCAAGACCCAGAACTATTCTTCATCATTTTTGAATTTTTATTTCGTCATCTCCATCGTTCCATATTTGATCACGATCATCATCTACATATTCACATCATCGTATATCATATTCTCGTCATTCATTATCAACTCATTCTTTTATCATCATTTCATCACGCTAGTCACCATCATCTAACTACTATCGTTATCGTAATAGAAACAGAGATAACCTTAAACCAATTTTCTTCTGCCCTCATCTAAATATACGCCTAACATATACATACTAGAGAATTTGAATGTTACTAAATAAATATGAGTAACTCCTATTCCACTATCTAGAACATGTGTGATTAAGTGAAATCATGCATGGAAATTAATGTAAACGTGAGACACGTTACGCCTCTCTTGTACCCACTATTATTATTCAGCTGGGACAAAAATTAACTTGGGAACATGATAGCTTGATCTTCTTGCTTCGACATGGCCTGCTGGCCCATTTAGTAATCGAAGCCCAATCAATCAGAGAGTATAGCGACCCAGTTAGTTACATAATGGTCCATTAAAACTCACGACCCAATGTTAAATATATGGAACCCGTTTAGCAATCACAATAACCCAATATTATTTTTGGGTGGCCTGTTCTATTTCCACTATATGCTAAATTGAAAAATTCAATTAAACAAATGCAGTAGTTTAATGTTCCATACCACCTTGCCAATATTTTTATTCTTTTTATCGGCCATAACTTTCATGGTTGTCCCACATGCACCATATATCCGAATTTCTAGCGCAATTCATGAGAGTTTCTATACAATTAATTTGACAACATGTAGTGGTTGTATCGGCCCACCATAGAAAAGCAAAGCAACACACAGTTTATTTATTGAAACTGAGATTAGGGGAAGCATATAATTGAATTTTCATTAATATCGCTCATCATTCATCTTTATGTATATAAAGTCACCCTTCCTTTAAACACCATCATCATCTATCTTCATAAAAAAAATAGCATAAACTACAGTTGTAGTTGAGTTGTTCGATAAGAGAGGAAAAAGTAAAATAATACCAGTTGTTATTCGTGGTTTCAGATACATAACAGGCTGTTGAAATGGGTGGTTTAATAGAAAGAATTGGAACGGAAGTAGATAGCTGAAGTAGCAGAAAGTTTGGGGGAATTCGAGCTATTCAATAGAGAAAAGAAACAGGAAAGAAAATATATATATATATATATATATATATATATATATATATATATATATATATATATATATATTCAAGGTGGTTTTCACGATTTGAAAACTAGAAACACATACAAAAGCTTTTGATGACCGTGGTGTGTGATGATGGTTGCATTTAAGTTGATTCTTGGATGGTGATGGTTTAAGATCATAGTGTGGCGGTTCTAATGAAGAGATGAGCAAAAACAAAACTAATTTGCATGTGATGAGAAGTTGAAGGTAACGGTTGGTGATTAAACGAAGCAAGAATATGAGGTTAGTTAATATATTTTGTGTATGCTTGATTATATGTATATACATAAATCAAATGGTTTGTGTTTCTCCCTCTTGGTTTTACCGGAGTGATGGGTTGTTTTATAATAGTGAAGAGTTCGATAAACATATTCGAGCCAGGAAGAAATAACAAGAAAAATAAAGCAGAAAGTGATGTGTAACAGATTCGTACGATTACTATTGGTCTCTAACAACTTGATTTGATCATCTTGTTTGTATTGAGAAGTTAATTTGAATGGGTAACAAATTGAAATCAGGAAGGATGAGTAAAATAAAATATTAAGAAGATTGATCTGGATGCCTAACTGCATTCGATTCTTCATTTATTAAATATCTAGTAATCTTTGTATCTTACAGAATCATTATATCTGATTTTGATTCTATCAATTTTTGTTTGTAATGGTAATGGGAATCTCTTCTCAATTCGAGCGGACCACCAGGACAGAAAAATATATAAAAGAATTAAAAAGATCGATGTTGATTTCTAACAGAATGGTATGATCGATTTGGTTGTTTAACTCTTTCAGAGACATGAACAAAAAATTGAATAAAGATGATAGGAACGTGAAACAGATTTGATTCTGTATTTTAATCCGTATTTAACCTAAATCTAATAATTATATTATTAATACAAAAGCACTGATTTGTATATTGTATCTATATATGTATATCAATATATATATATATATCTGATTTTATATATCTGTATTTATATATCTATATGTACATATCTACATTTACATATTGTGATTAATCTTATTCATTAATAAATATAATTATAGTAATAATACTCTTAATAATAATAAAAATTTATAATAACATATTATTAATCATAATAGTATTATTATTAATATTAATGAATATGATAATAACTATAAATTTATAACAACAATATTATTAATAATAATAATAATCATACTAATTATAATAATATTAGTAATAATACTATAACAATTTATATATATAAATTTCATATCTACATGTTGTTTATTGAAACTAATAATATTAATAATAATGATTTTAATATTAATATTACTATTGACAATAATAATGAAAATAATGATAATTATATTCCAACTTGTAACTAGATGTAATATATTGCAATTTATTACAATTTATTACAATTTATCAATTATGTAATATGTTGAATCTTTAATATATATATATATATATATATATATATATATATATATATATATATATATATATATATATATATATATTACAATATATAATATTACAAATTATAATTCCAAATACCATGTATATATATACACACATATCAATTTACAATTAATTATTCGTGAATTGTCGGAAACAGTCGAAGGTCAATTAAATATATATGAAACAGTTCAAAAATTTTGTGACTCAACATTACAGACTTTGCTTATCGTGTCGGAACTAATATAAAGATTAAGTTTAAATTTGGTCAGAAATTTCTGGGTCGTCACACAAAACGTCAAAGAAAAACGTTGAGTGAAACTACAGGTTTAATTAATCATTTCGTAAGTTAGGCCACAAGATTTTCTTGGAAAACATCATAGGAAAAGTATACATTATCATGAGCACTTGATTATAAAGCTTTAACCTTTGCGTGAGCCGAACACACGTCTTTAGTTTACCCTATCATGGCGATACATCGATCAAGTGTGCGAGTACAAACAAAATAAGCACCAGTTATGTTGAGGTGAGGTTTGTCAAACCTAACGGTACCGTCCCTATAAGTCGAGCTTACAAAGTAACTAATATAATCAAGTTAAGGGATTTTTGATCTGAACTCATATGTATATTCTTTGTAAGTTACTTGTGCCTAATATGTAAAACATTTGGAAAAAGCATGCATCTCATCCCTGTAAAAATGTAGTAGGGACTGTAGACTCACCTTAGCAAAAGCATTTGTAATTTCTTAGCAAAACGTACGGTTGTCGAACAATCTCGACTGAATAACGCAATATAAATAAGTAAATCATCTTAAGTATACACTTATATATTAAACCATGTCAACCCATACTGTACGCAAAGTTCTAGTGCTCAGACTGACTCAACGAACAAGTAAAAGTCAACTAATCCAAGCAAGTCAACCAAAGTCAACCCTAAAGTCAACTCGGTCAAAGTGGTCAACTAAAGTCAAACATCTCAGTAGGTCATGCAAACATGGTCAACAAGTCAAACGTAGGTCAAGTATCACTTTACAAGTCATAGTTAAGCATATTGCACTTTTGCACCTTAAAGCATGCCTTAGAAATTCGTACGTCGCAGAAAGATCCAACTATAGCTCATAGCACATAAATCATTAAATTATGAACAACTCCAGATCATAACTACACTTAAAATTGATTCCAAAAAGTCCTGTCAAAGCCTCATACGATATATAAAAGTCCAATATCAGAAAGGGTCTAATCATAGTTTATTACAGCAATTTCTGCCCGCGCGTCAGTTTTTAAACATTTTTCAAAAAATATGGAAAATAGATTTTGATGAACGGCCAATTGGAGTCATCTCAAACATCTCAAAGTTTTAGTGATAAAATAATCAGAAAAATTGCTTTAGCCAATTTGTACATTTTCACAAACCTTTACAAACTCTTCAGTTTTTAATCATCATCTGGGCACATCACTTATACGAGCATATATCTCATGGAAAATAACGTTCTCGCAAGTTCACATACAAATGAAAAATGTCAAGTAACATATAAACTAACATATTCCAGAAGAAAGTCTCAATCAATTCCTAGTTCACTCTAGCAATTTTTATGTAACTTTAAAAACTGATTCAGCTCACTTTAAGAACCAAATCTTCGTTTTGACGTAACGGGAGCATTACATAACCTTTTGACGCAAATATTAAGTCCAAATTGCATAAATTTTCATAAGGAATAAAGTAGTAGACTTTTTATAAGCTAAAACACAAAGCATGCAACTCAGAAAATTCGGATTACGCACATAACCTAGTCAAATCTTCGATTAAGCATATCTTAAGCATACGATAACGAAATCACGCAAAATCGGAGTCTAAAATTAATAAATTTTCGATATATTTCCATTAAAACATGTTAAAAGATCAATTTTCATGTAAATTAAATCAGATCATTAAAATACAAATTCATCTTTCATGTAAACAACGTTAATTAAGCAATCAAACGATTAATAACAACACAAGACACCATTAATTGAGCACTAGACTCTAATACACTATGTAATTGCATAAAAATAAGATTTATAAAAACTAGGGTTAGCAATTATACCTCTAATGATCAAATTGCTTATACCACCGCGTAGAGAACGATGCGTAGAACAACATTTATGCACGAGGTTTGATCTAATTTCAACTTTTGATGAGTGTATGTGTGTGTGTTGATGTTAACGAGCAAGAAGAGAGGGGAGGGAGAAACCAATTGGACAAGGAGAAGAAAAATAAGGGTTTATGGGATTCCTTTGCCTTAAATACTTCGGGTTATGGCCTAAACTTACCAAACTAATGACCCACTACACAAAATAAGTCCATTAAGGGGTACCCACTAAGGGTTCAGCCGAATGGCCCTTCTAGGGGTGTTAACTACTCATATGCTCGTGGTCCGTTTCGAGTGTCGTTAACTGTACCGGGTCTCCGGAATGTTAACTAGTCGTTGAAACAAAATCACCGGATTTAATTCACTAAATAAATAATAAATTAAATTAGTTTTTCTTAAAGTTAATAATTTTTGAAAATAATTATTCCGTCATTTTTCTGAGTTCCGTAAACTGAAAAGCTTTCTAGGCGATTAACTTAATCGTAACATTTTCTAGTTATTTCACTTTCCAAAATAAATTCATAAATTAATATAACCTATTAATTCAAGAATCTCTCTAATAAGCATGTATTTAATTCTATTAAACACCGTTAAACACTTAACAGACAAGTAACGATAGTAAACGGAAAAAGTCGGGTTGTTACATTACCCACCTGTTATGAAAAATTTCGTCCCGAACATTTAGTGCTCATTCGCCATAGTCGTCTCCTCGGGAAATAGTTGCAGATACTTAAGTCTCATCTGATCTTCACGTTTCTACGTGATTTCTGGTCCTCTACGGGCATTCCATCTAACGTTAACGAGCAGAATTCCGCTTTGCTTTAGTTGCTTAACCTCGTGACCCATAATCTCAACAGGTTCTTCAATGAAATTAAGCTTAGGATCAACTTGCACTTCGTCTAAGGGAATTACCAAAATTTCATCTGATAAACATTTCTTCAAATTGGAAACATGAAAAGTATCATGAATCTCACTAAGTTCTTGCGGTAGCTTCAACTTATACGCTACTGGACCAATTCTTTCAGTAATCTCAAACGGTCCAATAAACCTCGAACTTAACTTTTCTCTCTTGCTAAACCGCACTACACCCTTCCAAGGTGATACTTTGAGCATAACTTTGTCTCCAACCTGGAATTTCAAATCTTTCCTTCTAATATTGGCATAATTCTTTTGACGATCTTGCGCTATTTTCATTCTCTCTCGTATCAACGAGATCTTCTCTATAGTTTCGTGTACAATCTCATGACCAGTTAACTGACTATCTCTTAACTCAGTCCAACATATAGGTGATCTGCACTTTCTGCCATACAGTGCTTCAAAAGGCGCTGCCTTTATACTTGCGTGATAACTGTTGTTGTAAGAAAACTCTACTAATGGTAGATGTCTATCCCATCCAATTCCAAAGTCAATAACATATGCTCTTAACATGTCTTCTAGTGTCTGAATGGTTCTCTCACTTTAACCATCAGTCTGCGGATGGTATGCTGTACTCATATCTAAACGGGTTCCCATGGCATCTTGTAAAGCTTGCCAGAATCTAGATGTCAATCTACTATCTCTGTCAGAAATAATGGATAGCGGCGCTCCATGTCGATAAACTACTTCATTTATGTAGATTTGTGCCAACCTCTCCATCTTATCCGTTTTCTTAATCGGGAGAAAATGAGCAGACTTCATAAGACGATCAATGATAACCCAAATCGTATCATAACCTCCTACAGTTTTAGGCAACTTAGTGATAAAATCCATTGTAATATTTTCCCACTTCCATTGTGGAATCTCTGGCTGTGTCAACAATCCTGATGGTTTCTGATGCTCTGCCTTAACTTTAGCACAAGTCAAGCACTTACCAACATAAGTTGCGATATCAGCTTTCTTATTAGGCCACCAATACAGTACCTTAAGATCTTGGTACATCTTGTCGGATCCAGGTTGAATAGAATACCTTGTCTTGTATGCCTCTTCTAGCACTAGTTCCCTTAATCCGCCAAACTTCGGTACCCAAATTCTGTCGATAAAATATCGAGTTCCATCTTCTCGAGTAATGAACTTCTTATCGATGCCTCGAAGCGATTCGGTAGCAACATTCTCTTTTTTCAACGGATCTAACTGTGCGTCATATACCTGAGAAGTAAGGTTTCTTCGAATAGTCAAGTTCAATGCTCTAACTCGAATAGGCTTTACTCTCTCCTTCCTACTCAAAGCATCTACCACTACATTAGCCTTACCAGGATGGTAGCTAATGTCGCAGTCGTAGTCGTTCAATACACGTCTCTGTCTCATATTAAACTGTTTCTGATCGAAAATATGCTGCAAACTCTTGTGATCTGTGAACACAGTAAACTTAGTACCATACAGATAGTGTCTCCACATCTTCAGTGTAAAGACTACAGCACCAAGTTCTAAATTGTGAGTCGTATAGTTCTGTTCATGTATCTTCAACTGTCGCGATCCATACGCAATCACTTTCGTACGTTGCATCAACACGCAACCAAAATCCTATCGTGAAGCGTAGCAATAAACCACGATATCCTCAGTTCCTTCGGGTAAAGATAAAATCGGTGCAGTCGTTAACTTCTCTTTTAACAACTGAAATGCAGCTTCATGTGTGACAACCCGGAAATTTTTGACCAAATTTAAAATTTAATCTTTATATGTTTCCGACACGATAAGCAAAGTCTGTTGAATCTAAAAAAAGAAAAAAAAATTTTTAAACTATGATCATACATTCATTTAACCTTGACAAAATTCCGACGATTCACGAACCATTATATAATTGATATGATTATATATGTATATATATGTATATATAATATAACTTGAAAATGTCAACAAAGTATTAAATGTATAATACTTTACCTGAACGTAATTGCTCCCATATGTTTATTGATGGAATAGAAGATAATATCAAATGATTGAATTATCAGATACATTGAATTGTGATTACGGGTCTCTATTGTGAGGTTCACGTTGATTTGAGAAATCGTTCCTTTTTAACGGTATTTGTGATAATTGGTAATGTGAATTACAAGTGAGAACAAGGTATCAATTAATGATTGTTAGACAAAACTTAATGGACATTCCTGTTTGATTTCCAATAATTACTTTACAATATTTTTCCTCGTGTCTTTTGATAAGTTAATTATTTAGCTTTCATAATGGTGAATCATATAGAATAAAAAACTATGATAAGGTTCGTCGATTAGATAAAAACCATTTGACATTTTACATTAAGATGATATCATACGTTTATATTAACCATTGGATTTTATCTTACGCTTCACCAGCAAACGGTAATTTAAAAATTTGAAAACCTATTATGAATTATTTACGATCTTAATTTTCTAAAACATTTTATGATATAACGATCTCCATTATTTTAACCTTTTAAAAAAATGATTCTCAAAATATATATTAGCTTTAGAAAATAAAAGTTATCATATTTGTTTGGTTTTATACTAAAACGTTTTCAGCTTAGAAAGAACTTTATTAACAAAACGTTTTATAAGATACTTTGTTAAATAAATTTTGAAGAACTTAATTAAAGCTTTATATTATATATATATATATATATATATATATATATATATATATATATATATATATATATATATATATATATATATATAGTGTTTTAAAAATGTAAACGTAATACAACATAATATTTTCAATCATTTAAACGATTATAAATGAATTTTGAAATATAATTACTTTTGAAAAACTAAATATTATATTATTAAATAAATATTTCAATTATAATTTATATTTGTAAATGAAGATATATATAAATATATTTATATATTTTACAAAATGATTAAATATAATATTAACTAGATATAAAATGTTTTGATTTAAAATAATTAAATATAATTTGATAAACAACGAGACGTCGATTTATAGAAGCAAATGACCAAAACACTTAGATGACTAAGTTACACTTCGAGTGATATAGTTCATTGATGAATTAAGTCTAAATATTAACAAAGGTACAAGTTACAAGACGTAAAGTGCTAGTTTTCTTAGCGCACGAGAGAACGTTCGAAAAACCGGAACTGAGACATAAGTCGAGCGTGAACGTACAAGACATCAGAACTAATTTTGCTAGTCAACTATGCACGTAAATATAATATAATATATAATTAATTATATAAATTAAATATATTATATATAAAATATATTAAAATGAGTGTCGGCATGAATGATTGATCGAAGGTGAGCTAGAGAAGGCCCTCATGCCATCGCATGGGCACTCCATACAACCCTCATGCGATCGCATGAGGGGGGTTGGTGGCTATCATCCTTTAAAAACCGAATTCGATTCATTCTGATTAATTTCATCTTGTTTCTATATTACGGAGTATTACTTATATTAATTATTATTATTATTATTATTATTATTATTATTATTATTATTATTATTATTATTATTATTATTATTATTATTAATCTTATTATTATTATTATTATTATTATTATTATTATTATTATTATTATTATTATTATTATTATTATTATTATTATTATTATTATTATTATTATTATTATTATTATTATTATTATTATTATACATAAAATACTACGACAAGGGTATG
The DNA here is from genome assembly GCF_046630445.1 of Rutidosis leptorrhynchoides. NCBI lineage: Eukaryota > Viridiplantae > Streptophyta > Magnoliopsida > Asterales > Asteraceae > Rutidosis > Rutidosis leptorrhynchoides. Next base: position 316,589,297 of record NC_092335.1, on the reverse strand, counting down.
CGCGAGCGAATTCAAAACGAGTTTTTTGAGTGGGATAAAGGTAAGGAAATTATGGGTTATAGCTATGGAGGTTATGGGTATTGTTCGAGGGTATGCTCATGAAGTCAAACTAGTGTTTATCATCTCCGTTGCGTCTACGTACATTCCTGCAATATTGAATCACAATATTGATACGTGAGCACTCATAACTTAACTTTTATATATTAATAGTGTATCCCTGACTAGTGCTCGAGTATATAGGATTATGCATGCTTGTATGCTTAATACTGTCGTTAGCTAGCTTATGATAAATCATGAATTTGATAGATATACGATTGAGATAAAGTTATGATATGCATGTCGTTAGAAAGCTGGCGGAAAATTAATAACTTTTCATTTAGAAAGTGTATGATTTCGATGAACGGAATAATAGATATCGTCAACTGAATTAACTATAATTTTAAGTATTATTGTTAAAATGATTATTATTATCGTTATTGTTATCGTTATCGTCGTTATTATCGTCATTATTATTATCTAAAAATCAATATTATTATTATTATTATTATTAAAATAATTAATATTTTTATCAAAACTATCATTTTATTATTTTTATCGTTATTATTATTAAAAGTATCATTAATATTAAAACTATCATTTTTATTAAAATTATGATTTTAATAGAAATATCATTGTTATTATTAACTATCATTATTATTATCATTTGAGTAATATTATTATTAAAAATTATCATTTTGAATAGAATAATTATAAAATATTATTATTATTACAGTTAATAATAAAAAGTATCGTTATTATTAAAATTATCATGATTAGAATAATCATTTTATTATAATTAATATCATCATTAGTAAAAATAAATATTGTTATTGTTATTATTAGTAGAATAATATTAATTATTATTATTATTACAAAATAATACAACTTTTACTCATTATTATTATTATCAATATTATTTTATCGAATACGTATGTGATACAAAGATATTTTTTTTTACCACACGTAATATAATTATATTAATAATACATACCACTATATTTTTATGATATTAAGAGAACTATATAAACTATATTACTTAAGATATATAAAAGCATATATTTTTTTATCATATATAAATTTTAATATAAATTTTTGTTTATTAATAAAGGACTTGTATTATTTACTTAAATAAAAACATTATAAACATATTTAAATATATAAAATGACTATATTTAAATCATATAATAAACATGTATATATTTTGAAGTCATTTTGGGTCAAAATGATTTTTGTTAACCTCTGCATAATAATCTCGAGCATTAGGATTGTGATACACTATGACTTGACCTAAATTGTTAGACATATATTAATCAACATATAAATATATATACTTAATATAGGTTCGTGAATCCGAGGCCAACCATGCACTTGTTCAATGCCATCATATGTATTTTTACTACGAAATACAATATAGTGAGTTTCATTTGCTCCCTTTTTAAATGCTTTTGCAATATATATTTTTGGGACTGAGAATACATGCGTTGTTTTTATAAATGTTTGACGAAATAGACACAAGTAATTGAAAATACATTCTATGATTGGATTATTAAATCGAATATCTCCCCTTCAAGTCTGGTAACCTAAGAATTAAGGAAATGGCCACTAATTGATGCGAATCCTAAAGATAGATCTATGGGCCTAACAAACCCCATTCTAGAATTTGGAATGATTTAGTACTTTGATTTAAAAAGGTGATTGCGATTGCCGTTCTATATGCATCCTTGTTAGTTCGATTACCAGGTGTCCATCATATGAATGATTTTTATACACTTGCGAGTGTAATGTTATTTATGACAAAATGAGAATCTTGTGGTCTATTAAAATTATGGAAATGATCGATTATGATAAACTAATGAACTCACCAACCTTTTGGTTGACAGTTTAAAGCATGTTTATTCTCAGGTATTAAAGAAATCTACCGCTGTGCATATGCTCATTTTAAAGATATTATTTGGAGTCATTCATGGCATATTTCAAAAAAAGTTTCATTCAAGTCGTTGAGTTCAATAAAGATTATTATTAAATAAATGACAGATTAGGCCATTTATAGTTTGGATATTATGAAATGGTATGCATGTCCGTCAACTTTCGATGTAATGAAAGTTTGTCTTTTAAAAACGAATGCAAGGTTTGTAAAATGTATCATATAGAGGTCAAATACCTCGCAATGTAACCATATGTTATTGTATTCGTCCTCATGGATTAGGACATGTTGCTTTATGTGATATCAGAGTGGTGGTCTTAGCGAACCAGGTCTGGCATTAGTGTATCTAACTGATAGTTGTTAGGATGCATTAGTGAGTCTGGACTTCGACCTTAGCTGCATGTCAAAAAGTTTTGCTTATCATTTCTTGTCGGAAATTATATGCCTATCATTTTTAGTCTAGACGCATCTTACTGCATTGATTGCATGAATAGTGTATAGACAAAAATTCATATCTTAGCATATCTGTTACTGTAAACTTTGTCTGACATATTCCGTAACTTCCTCCGTAATCTACGAAATCTTTTCTTCTATATATATAGAGATATTCTATGTAATTAAAATACCATTCGATAGCCGGAAATCATTTCATATCGAAAAATCCTCTATTCAATCGTACGAAATGGAACTCGCCACTAGTTCAAGTCCCTCGGATTCCGATATGGAGTTTCACTCGAGCTCCGAAAGCAGTGTAACCAGAATGGATCAACCAATAAGCCATCATCTATTCTGGATGAATTGGGGATGGGTTCATAGCCTACTTAATCATCGAAGACAAGAAGAAGGTGATCCCTTCCATCTACCACATTGCCCTCTTGACGATGAACCTGAAGCACATACTGAAATGTCCCGTTCTTATTGATTAAAAACGTTCCATATTAATTGATTTCGTTGCGAGGTTTTGACCTCTATATGAGATGTTTTTCAAAGACTGCATTCATTTTTAAAACAAACCATAACCTTTATTTCATAGATAAAGGTTTTAAAAAGCTTTACGTAGATTATCAAATAATGATAATCTAAAATATCCTGTTTACACACGACCATTACATAATGGTTTACAATACAAATATGTTACAACAAAATAAGTTTCTTGAATGCAGTTTTTACACAATATCATACAAGCATGGACTCCAAATCTCGTCCTTATTTAACTATGCGACAGCGGAAGCTCTTAATAATCACCTGAGAATAAACATGCTTAAAACGTCAACAAAAATGTTGGTGAGTTATAGGTTTAACCTATATATATCAAATCATAATAATAGACCACAAGATTTCATATTTCAATACACATCCCATACATAGAGATAAAAATCATTCATATGGTGAACACCTGGTAACCGACAATAACAAGATGCATATATAAGAATATCCCCATCATTCCGGGACACCCTTAGGATATGATATAAATTTCGAAGTACTAAAGCATCCGGTACTTTGGATGGGGTTTGTTAGGCCCGATAGATCTATCTTTAGGATTCGCGTCAATTAGGGTGTCTGTTCCCTAATTCTTAGATTACCAGACTTAATAAAAAGGGGCATATTCGATTTCGATAATTCAACCATAGAATGTAGTTTCACGTACTTGTGTCTATTTTGTAAATCATTTATAAAACATGCATGTATTCTCATCCCAAAAATATTAGATTTTAAAAGTGGGACTATAACTCACTTTCACAGATTTTTACTTCGTCGGGAAGTAAGACTTGGCCACTGTTGATTCACGAACCTATAACAATATATACATATATATTAAAGTATGTTCAAAATATATTTACAACACTTTTAATATATTTTGATGTTTTAAGTTTATTAAGTCAGCTGTCCTCGTTAGTAACCTATAACTAGTTGTCCACAGTTAGATGTACAGAAATAAATCGATAAATATTATCTTGAATCAATCCACGACCCAGTGTATACGTATCTCAGTATTGATCACAACTCAAACTATATATATTTTGGAATCAACCTCAACCCTGTATAGCTAACTCCAACATTCACATATAGAGTGTCTATGGTTGTTCCGAAATATATATAGATGTGTCGACATGATAGGTCGAAACATTGTATACGTGTCTATGGTATCTCAAGATTACATAATATACAATACAAGTTGATTAAGTTATGGTTGGAATAGATTTGTTACCAATTTTCACGTAGCTAAAATGAGAAAAATTATCCAATCTTGTTTTACCCATAACTTCTTCATTTTAAATCCGTTTTGAGTGAATCAAATTGCTATGATTTCATATTGAACTCTATTTTATGAATCTAAATAGAAAAAGTATAGGTTTATAGTCAGAAAAATAAGTTACAAGTCGTTTTTGTAAAGGTAGTCATTTCAGTCGAAAGAACGACGTCTAGATGACCATTTTAGAAAACATACTTCCACTTTGAGTTTAACCATAATTTTTGGATATAGTTTCATGTTCATAATAAAAATCATTTTCTCAGAATAACAACTTTTAAATCAAAGTTTATCATAGTTTTTAATTAACTAACCCAAAACAGCCCGCGGTGTTACTACGACGGCGTAAATCCGGTTTTACGTTGTTTTTCGTGTTTCCAGGTTTTAAATCATTAAGTTAGCATATAATATAGATATATAACATGTGTTTAGTTGATTTTAAAAGTCAAGTTAGAAGGATTAACTTTTGTTTGCGAACAAGTTTAGAATTAACTAAACTATGTTCTAGTGATTACAAGTTTAAACCTTCGAATAAGATAGCTTTATATGTATGAATCGAATGATGTTATGAACATCATTACTACCTTAATTTCCTTGGATAAACCTACTGGAAAAGAGAAAAATGGATCTAGCTTCAATGGATCCTTGGATGGCTCGAAGTTCTTGAAGCAGAATCATGACACGAAAACAAGTTCAAGTAAGATCATCACTTGAAATAATATTGTTATAGTTATAGAAATTGAACCAAAGTTTGAATATGATTATTACCTTGTATTAGAATGATAACCTACTGTAAGAAACAAAGATTTCTTGAGGTTGGATGATCACCTTACAAGATTGGAAGTGAGCTAGCAAACTTGAAAGTATTCTTGATTTTATGAAACTAGAACTTTTGGAATTTATGAAGAACACTTAGAACTTGAAGATAGAACTTGAGAGAGATCAATTAGATGAAGAAAATTGAAGAATGAAAGTGTTTGTAGGTGTTTTTGGTCATTGGTGTATGGATTAGATATAAAGGATATGTAATTTTGTTTTCATGTAAATAAGTCATGAATGATTACTCATATTTTTGTAATTTTATGAGATATTTCATGCTAGTTGCCAAATGATGGTTCCCACATGTGTTAGGTGACTCACATGGGCTGCTAAGAGCTGATCATTGGAGTGTATATACCAATAGTACATACATCTAAAAGCTGTGTATTGTACGAGTACGAATACGGGTGCATACGAGTAGAATTATTGATGAAACTGAACGAGGATGTAATTGTAAGCATTTTTGTTAAGTAGAAGTATTTTGATAAGTGTATTGAAGTCTTTCAAAAGTGTATAAAAACATATTAAAACACTACATGTATATACATTTTAACTGAGTCGTTAAGTCATCGTTAGTCGTTACATGTAAGTGTTGTTTTGAAACCTTTAGGTTAACGATCTTGTTAAATGTTGTTAACCCAATGTTTATAATATCAAATGAGATTTTAAATTATTATATTATCATGATATTATCATGTATGAATATCTCTTAATATGATATATATACATTAAATGTCTTTACAACGATAATCGTTGCATATATGTCTCGTTTAAAAATCATTAAGTTAGTAGTCTTGTTTTTACATATGTAGTTCATTGTTAATATACTTTATGATATGTTTTCTTATCATAGTATCATGTTAACTATATATATATATCCATATATATGTCATCATATAGTTTTTACAAGTTTTAACGTTCGTGAATCACCGATCAACTTGGGTGGTCAATTGTCTATATGAAACATATTTCAATTAATCAAGTCTTAACAAGTTTGATTGCTTAACATGTTGGAAACATTTAATCATGTAAATATCAATCTCAATTAATATATATAAACATGGAAAAGTTCGGGTCACTACAGTACCTACCCGTTAAATAAATTTCGTCCCGAAATTTTAAGCTGTTGAAGGTGTTGACGAATCTTCTGGAAATAGATGCGGGTATTTCTTCTTCATCTGATCTTCACGCTCCCAGGTGAACTCGGGTCCTCTACGAGCATTCCATCGAACCTTAACAATTGGTATCTTGTTTTGCTTAAGTCTTTTAACCTCACGATCCATTATTTCGACGGGTTCTTCGATGAATTGAAGTTTTTCGTTGATTTGGATTTCATCTAACGGAATAGTGAGATCTTCTTTAGCAAAACATTTCTTTAAATTCGAGACGTGGAAAGTGTTATGTACAGCCGCGAGTTGTTGAGGTAACTCTAGTCGGTAAGCTACTGGTCCGACACGATCAATAATCTTGAATGGTCCAATATACCTTGGATTTAATTTCCCTCGTTTACCAAATCGAACAACGCCTTTCCAAGGTGCAACTTTAAGCATGACCATCTCTCCAATTTCAAATTCTATATCTTTTCTTTTAATGTCAGCGTAGCTCTTTTGTCGACTTTGGGCAGTTTTCAACCGTTGTTGAATTTGGATGATCTTCTCGGTAGTTTCTTGTATAATCTCCGGACCCGTAATCTGTCTATCCCCCACTTCACTCCAACAAATCGGAGACCTGCACTTTCTACCATAAAGTGCTTCAAACGGCGCCATCTCAATGCTTGAATGGTAGCTGTTGTTGTAGGAAAATTCTTCTAGCGGTAGATGTCGATCCCAACTGTTTCCGAAATCAATAACACATGCTCGTAGCATGTCTTCAAGCGTTTGTATCGTCCTTTCGCTCTGCCCATCAGTTTGTGGATGATAGGCAGTACTCATGTCTAGACGAGTTCCTAATGCTTGCTGTAATGTCTGCCAGAATCTTGAAATAAATCTGCCATCCCTATCAGAGATAATAGAGATTGGTATTCCATGTCTGGAGATGACTTCCTTCAAATACAGTCGTGCTAACTTCTCCATCTTGTCATCTTCTCTTATTGGCAAGAAGTGTGCTGATTTGGTGAGACGATCAACTATTACCCAAATAGTATCAAAACCACTTGCAGTCCTTGGCAATTTAGTGATGAAGTCCATGGTAATGTTTTCCCATTTCCATTCCGGGATTTCGGGTTGTTGAAGTAGACCTGATGGTTTCTGATGCTCAGCTTTGACCTTAGAACACGTCAAACATTCTCCTACGTATTTAGCAACATCGGCTTTCATACCCGGCCACCAAAAATGTTTCTTGAGATCCTTGTACATCTTCCCCGTTCCAGGATGTATTGAGTATTTGGTTTTATGAGCTTCTCTAAGTACCATTTCTCTCATATCTCCAAATTTTGGTACCCAAATCCTTTCAGCCCTATACCGGGTTCCGTCTTCCCAAATATTAAGATGCTTCTCCGATCCTTTGGGTATTTCATCCTTTAAATTTCCCTCTTTTAAAACTCCTTGTTGCGCCTCCTTTATTTGAGTAGTAAGGTTATTATGAATCATTATATTCATAGATTTTACTCGAATGGGTTCTCTGTCCTTCCTGCTCAAGGCATCGGCTACCACATTTGCCTTCCCCGGGTGGTAACGAATCTCAAAGTCGTAATCATTCAATAATTCAATCCACCTACGCTGCCTCATATTCAGTTGTTTCTGATTAAATATGTGTTGAAGACTTTTGTGGTCGGTATATATAATACTTTTGACCCCATATAAGTAGTGCCTCCAAGTCTTTAATGCAAAAACAACCGCGCCTAATTCCAAATCATGCGTCGTATAATTTTGTTCGTGAATCTTCAATTGTCTAGATGCATAAGCAATCACCTTCGTTCGTTGCATTAATACACAACCGAGACCTTGCTTTGATGCATCACAATAAATCACAAAATCATCATTCCCTTCAGGCAATGACAATATAGGTGCCGTAGTTAGCTTTTTCTTCAATAACTGAAACGCTTTCTCTTGTTCATCATTCCATTCAAATTTCTTCCCTTTATGCGTTAATGCAGTCAAGGGTTTTGCTATTCTGGAAAAGTCTTGGATGAACCTTCTGTAGTAACCAGCTAGTCCTAAAAACTGGCGTATGTGTTTCGGAGTTTTCGGGGTTTCCCACTTTTCAACAGTTTCTATCTTTGCCGGATCCACCTTAATACCTTCTTTGTTCACTATGTGACCGAGGAATTGAACTTCTTCCAACCAAAATGCACACTTTGAAAACTTAGCGTACAATTCTTCCTTCCTCAATACTTCTAACACCTTTCTCAAATGTTCACCGTGTTCTTGGTCATTCTTTGAGTAAATAAGTATGTCATCAATGAAAACAATGACAAACTTGTCAAGGTATGGTCCACACACTCGGTTCATAAGGTCCATGAACACAGCTGGTGCATTAGTTAAACCAAACGGCATGACCATAAACTCGTAATGACCGTAACGTGTTCTGAAAGCAGTCTTTGGAATATCATCTTCTTTCACCCGCATTTGATGATACCCGGAACGTAAGTCAATCTTTGAATAAACAGACGAGCCTTGTAGTTGATCAAATAAGTCATCGATTCTCGGTAGTGGGTAGCGATTCTTGATGGTAAGTTTGTTCAACTCTCGGTAGTCGATACACAACCTGAATGTACCATCTTTCTTCTTGACAAACAAAACAGGAGCTCCCCACGGTGATGTGCTTGGTCGAATGAAACCACGCTCTAAAAGTTCTTGTAATTGGCTTTGCAGTTCTTTCATCTCGCTGGGTGCGAGTCTGTAAGGAGCACGAGCTATTGGTGCAGCTCCTGGTACAAGATCTATTTGAAATTCAACGGATCGATGTGGGGGTAATCCCGGTAATTCTTTCGGAAATACATCGGGAAATTCTTTTGCAATGGGAACATCATTGATGCTCTTTTCTTCAGTTTGTACTTTCTCGACGTGTGCTAGAACGGCATAGCAACCTTTTCTTATTAGTTTTTGTGCCTTCAAATTACTAATAAGATGTAGCTTCGTGTTGCCCTTTTCTCCGTACACCATTAAGGGTTTTCCTTTTTCTCGTATAATGCGAATTGCATTTTTGTAACAAACGATCTCCGCTTTCACTTCTTTCAACCAGTCCATACCGATTATCACATCAAAACTCCCTAACTCTACTGGTATCAAATCAATCTTAAATGTTTCGCTAACCAGTTTAATTTTCGATTCCGACATATATTATCTGCTGAAATTAATTTACCATTTGCTAATTCGAGTAAAAATTTACTATCCAAAGGCGTCAATGGTCAACTTAATTTAGCACAAAAATCTCTACTCATATAGCTTCTATCCGCACCCGAATCAAATAAAACGTAAGCAGATTTATTGTCAATAAGAAACGTACCCGTAACAAGCTCCGGGTCTTCCTGTGCCTCTACCGCATTAATATTGAAAACTCTTCCACGGCCTTGTCCATTCGTGTTCTCCTGGTTCGGGCAATTTCTAATAATGTGGCCTGGTTTTCCACATTTATAACAAACTACATTGGCATAACTTGCTCCGACACTACTTGCTCCGCCATTACTCGTTCCGACACCATTTGTTCCTTTCGTTCTATTAACCCCTGGTCCGTAGACCTCACACTTCGCCGCGCTATGACCATTTCTTTTACACTTGTTGCAAAATTTGGTGCAGAACCCCGAGTGATTCTTTTCACACCTTTGGCATAGCTGCTTCTGATTGTTGTTGTTGTTGCGGTTATTATTGTTGTTGGGATGATTGTTGTAGTTGCTGTTGTTGTTGTTGTTGTTGTTGTTGGGCCGTTTGTTGTAGTTGCGATTGATGTTGCGATTGTTGGGATAATTGTTGCGATTATTGTTGTAATTGCTGTTGTTGTTGTATTGGTGATTCTTATCACCGTTTTCCTCCCACTTTCTTTTGACTTGCTTCACATTGGCCTCTTCAGCAGTCTGTTCTTTAATTCTTTCTTCAATCTGGTTCACTAGTTTGTGAGCCATTCTACATGCCTGTTGTATGGAGGCGGGCTCGTGTGAACTTATATCTTCTTGGATTCTTTCCGGTAATCCTTTCACAAACGCGTCGATCTTCTCTTCCTCATCTTCGAATGCTCCCGGACACAATAGGCACAATTCTGTGAATCGTCTTTCGTACGTGGTAATATCAAATCCTTGGGTTCGTAACCCTCTAAGTTCTGTCTTGAGCTTATTGACCTCGGTTCTGGGACGGTACTTCTCGTTCATCAAGTTCTTGAATGCTGACCACGGTAGTGCGTACGCATCATCTTGTCCCACTTGCTCTAGATAGGTATTCCACCATGTTAACGCAGAACCTGTGAAGGTATGCGTAGCGTACTTCACTTTGTCCTCTTCGGTACACTTACTTATGGCAAACACCAATTCAACCTTCTCGGTCCACCGTTTCAATCCGATCGGTCCTTCGGTTCCATCAAATTCCAAAGGTTTGCAGGCAGTGAATTCTTTGTAAGTGCATCCTACACGATTTCCTGTACTGCTAGATCCAAGGTTATTGTTGGTATGTAGCGCAGCCTGTACTGCGGCTATGTTTGAAGCTAGAAAAGTACGGAATTCCTCTTCATTCATATTCACGGTGTGTCGAGTAGTCGGTGCCATTTCCTTCAAAATAGTTAAATGGAACAAGTTAATCATACAGAATATTAAGAGTAGTTAATAGTATTTCGTAGCATAATATGAACTCATTTATAAAAGCTTTTTCTTCATATTAGCGTTTTATAAGTTTAAATTCGGGTAGTACCTACCCGTTAAGTTCATACTTAGTAGCTAATATACAATTCAACTACTACAATTCTATATGAAAAACTGATTGTAATAATATTTCGCGTTCAAACTTTTATACAATATTTTACAAACTTACAATACCGCTTATTTTACATAAAGCATGAAATATAGCACACAATAACTTTGATACAAGATAGTTGTGAAGACAATTCTAGCTAGTACACAAGTCGTTCGGCAAAGGCAATAAAGACACGTAATTCATACGTCCAGAAACAAGTCATGCATTCTGGTTTTACTAGGACTACTTCCCATCATTGGTCTTGTGCAACATAACCGTTATGGTCGTTGATAAGACAGCGTGTTGTAACGTCATCAAAGGGACGAGGGTTACGTAATGTCCAACAGTCCCGTAATAATCTAAAAACCTCATTTCTTACCCCAATTACCGACTCCGTCACTTGTGGAAACGTTTTGTTTAATAGTTGTAGCCCGATGTTCTTGTTCTCACTTTGGTGAGAAGCGAACATTACTAATCCGTAAGCATAACATGCTTCTTTATGTTGCATGCTAGCCTTTTTTTCTAAATCACGAAGTCCAATATTCGGATATATTGAGTCAAAATAATTTCTTAACCCGTTGCGTAAAATAGCATTTGGGTTCCCCACAATATATGCGTCAAAGTAAACACATCGTAACTTATGGGTTTCCCAATGTGATATCCCCCATCTTTCAAACGAAAGTCTCTTATAAACCAAGACATTCTTGGAACGTTCTTCAAATGTCTTACAAACTGATCTCGCCTTAAATAGTTGTGCCGAAGAATTCTGGCCGACTCTAGATAAGATTTCATCAATCATGTCTCCGGGTAGGTCTCTTAAAATATTGGGTTGTCTATCCATTTTGTGTTTTTAAACTGTAAAATAGACAAGAGTTAGATTCATAAAAAAATACTTATTAATACAAGCAATTTTTACATATATCATAAAGCATAAGAACACTATATTACATATATTACACCACACGAATATAACTATCTTATTCCGACTCGCTCGTTTCTTCTTCTTCGGTTTTGGTTCGTTTTGCCAAGTTTCTAGGGATATATGATGTTCCCCTAATACGAGCCGTCGTTGTCCACATTGGTTTAGAAAAACCTGGTGGTTTAGAGGTTCCCGGGTCATTGTTACAACTTAAGAACTTCGGGGGTTGACGATACATATAAAGTTCATCGGGGTTGGAATTAGATTTCTCTATTTTTATGCCCTTTCCCTTATTATTTTCTTTTGCCTTTTTAAATTCAGTTGGGGTAATTTCTATAACATCATTGGAATTCTCGTCGGAATCCGATTCATCGGAGAATTGGTAATCCTCCCAATATTTTGCTTCCTTGGCGGAAACACCATTGACCATAATTAACCTTGGTCGGTTGGTTGAGGATTCTCTTTTACTTAACCGTTTTATTATTTCCCCCACCGGTTCCGATTCTTCTTCCGGTTCCGATTCTTCGTCCGGTTCCGATTCTTCTTCCGGTTCCGACTCTTCTTCCGATTCCTCTTCGGGAACTTGTGAATCAGTCCATGAATCATTCCAATTTACATTTGACTCTTCATTATTATTAGGTGAGTCAATGGGACTTGTTCTAGAGGTAGACATCTATCACATAATATCAAACACGTTAAGAGATTAATATATCACATAATATTCATATGTTAAAAATATATAGTTTCCAACAAAAATGTTAAGCAATCATTTTTAAAGAAAACACGGTCGAAGTCCAGAATCACTAATGCATCCTAACAAACTCGATAAGACACACTAATGCAAAATTCTGGTTCTCTAAGGCCAACGCTCGGATACCAACTGAAATGTCCCGTTCTTATTGATTAAAAACGTTCCATATTAATTGATTTCGTTGCGAGGTTTTGACCTCTATATGAGATGTTTTTCAAAGACTGCATTCATTTTTAAAACAAACCATAACCTTTATTTCATAGATAAAGGTTTTAAAAAGCTTTACGTAGATTATCAAATAATGATAATCTAAAATATCCTGTTTACACACGACCATTACATAATGGTTTACAATACAAATATGTTACAACAAAATAAGTTTCTTGAATGCAGTTTTTACACAATATCATACAAGCATGGACTCCAAATCTCGTCCTTATTTAACTATGCGACAGCGGAAGCTCTTAATAATCACCTGAGAATAAACATGCTTAAAACGTCAACAAAAATGTTGGTGAGTTATAGGTTTAACCTATATATATCAAATCATAATAATAGACCACAAGATTTCATATTTCAATACACATCCCATACATAGAGATAAAAATCATTCATATGGTGAACACCTGGTAACCGACAATAACAAGATGCATATATAAGAATATCCCCATCATTCCGGGACACCCTTCGGATATGATATAAATTTCGAAGTACTAAAGCATCCGGTACTTTGGATGGGGTTTGTTAGGCCCGATAGATCTATCTTTAGGATTCGCGTCAATTAGGGTGTCTGTTCCCTAATTCTTAGATTACCAGACTTAATAAAAAGGGGCATATTCGATTTCGATAATTCAACCATAGAATGTAGTTTCACGTACTTGTGTCTATTTTGTAAATCATTTATAAAACATGCATGTATTCTCATCCCAAAAATATTAGATTTTAAAAGTGGGACTATAACTCACTTTCACAGATTTTTACTTCGTCGGGAAGTAAGACTTGGCCACTGTTGATTCACGAACCTATAACAATATATACATATATATTAAAGTATGTTCAAAATATATTTACAACACTTTTAATATATTTTGATGTTTTAAGTTTATTAAGTCAGCTGTCCTCGTTAGTAACCTATAACTAGTTGTCCACAGTTAGATGTACAGAAATAAATCGATAAATATTATCTTGAATCAATCCACGACCCAGTGTATACGTATCTCAGTATTGATCACAACTCAAACTATATATATTTTGGAATCAACCTCAACCCTGTATAGCTAACTCCAACATTCACATATAGAGTGTCTATGGTTGTTCCGAAATATATATAGATGTGTCGACATGATAGGTCGAAACATTGTATACGTGTCTATGGTATCTCAAGATTACATAATATACAATACAAGTTGATTAAGTTATGGTTGGAATAGATTTGTTACCAATTTTCACGTAGCTAAAATGAGAAAAATTATCCAATCTTGTTTTACCCATAACTTCTTCATTTTAAATCCGTTTTGAGTGAATCAAATTGCTATGATTTCATATTGAACTCTATTTTTTGAATCTATACAGAAAAAGTATAGGTTTATAGTCGGAAAAATAAGTTACAAGTCGTTTTTGTAAAGGTAGTCATTTCAGTCGAAAGAACGACGTCTAGATGACCATTTTAGAAAACATACTTCCACTTTGAGTTTAACCATAATTTTTGGATATAGTTTCATGTTCATAATAAAAATCATTTTCTCAGAATAACAACTTTTAAATCAAAGTTTATCATAGTTTTTAATTAACTAACCCAAAACAGCCCGCGGTGTTACTACGACGGCGTAAATCCGGTTTTACGTTGTTTTTCGTGTTTCCAGGTTTTAAATCATTAAGTTAGCATATAATATAGATATATAACATGTGTTTAGTTGATTTTAAAAGTCAAGTTAGAAGGATTAACTTTTGTTTGCGAACAAGTTTAGAATTAACTAAACTATGTTATAGTGATTACAAGTTTAAACCTTCGAAAAAGATAGCTTTATATGTATGAATTGAATGATGTTATGAACATCATTACTACCTTAATTTCCTTGGATAAACCTACTGGAAAAGAGAAAAATGGATCTAGCTTCAATGGATCCTTGGATGGCTCGAAGTTCTTGAAGCAGAATCATGACACGAAAACAAGTTCAAGTAAGATCATCACTTGAAATAAGATTGTTATAGTTATAGAAATTGAACCAAAGTTTGAATATGATTATTACCTTGTATTAGAATGATAACCTACTGTAAGAAACAAAGATTTCTTGAGGTTGGATGATCACCTTACAAGATTGGAAGTGAGCTAGCAAACTTGAAAGTATTCTTGATTTTATGAAACTAGAACTTTTGGAATTTATGAAGAACACTTAGAACTTGAAGATAGAACTTGAGAGAGATCAATTAGATGAAGAAAATTGAAGAATGAAAGTGTTTGTAGGTGTTTTTGGTCGTTGGTGTATGGATTAGATATAAAGGATATGTAATTTTGTTTTCATGTAAATAAGTCATGAATGATTACTCATATTTTTGTAATTTTATGACATATTTCATGCTAGTTGCCAAATGATGGTTCCCACATGTGTTAGGTGACTCACATGGGCTGCTAAGAGCTGATCATTGGAGTGTATATACCAATAGTACATACATCTAAAAGCTGTGTATTGTACGAGTACGAATACGGGTGCATACGAGTAGAATTATTGATGAAACTGAACGAGGATGTAATTGTAAGCATTTTTGTTAAGTAGAAGTATTTTGATAAGTGTATTGAAGTCTTTCAAAAGTGTATAAATACATATTAAAACACTACATGTATATACATTTTAACTGAGTCGTTAAGTCATCGTTAGTCGTTACATGTAAGTGTTGTTTTGAAACCTTTAGGTTAACGATCTTGTTAAATGTTGTTAACCCAATGTTTATAATATCAAATGAGATTTTAAATTATTATATTATCATGATATTATCATGTATGAATATCTCTTAATATGATATATATACATTAAATGTCTTTACAACGATAATCGTTGCATATATGTCTCGTTTAAAAATCATTAAGTTAGTAGTCTTGTTTTTACATATGTAGTTCATTGTTAATATACTTTATGATATGTTTTCTTATCATAGTATCATGTTAACTATATATATATATCCATATATATGTCATCATATAGTTTTTACAAGTTTTAACGTTCGTGAATCACCGATCAACTTGGGTGGTCAATTGTCTATATGAAACATATTTCAATTAATCAAGTCTTAACAAGTTTGATTGCTTAACATGTTGGAAACATTTAATCATGTAAATATCAATCTCAATTAATATATATAAACATGGAAAAGTTCGGGTCACTACACATACCGGCGAACCTGTTCGAGACACCATTTTCTCTCTCATTTCCAGAGTATCTCGTCATGATTATATACTATCTCAAATTCTAGATCTTATTCATCCACTCGTTCGAACCGACAATCATCCCGGTGTAATAAAAGAAGTCAACGAGCTTCGCGCTCGGGTAGTGGGCTTGGAGAATATGGTGCAAAGGTTACAAGCACCAGCAGCAGCACCGACAGCAACATCACCACCATCAGCAACACCAACAATACCATCACCACCACCAACAACAACATTCGCATCCCACACTGTAACAACCCGTCCTAATCCACCTGGACGAAGTCATCAACATCTGGTCCCATTGCGAGGTACTGACCTAAATATGCCATAAATGACTCCAAGTAATATCTTTAAAATGAGCAAATGCGTAGCGGAAGACTTCATTCATATCTGAGAATAAACATGCTTAAAAGTGTCAACCAAAAGGTTGGTGAGTTCATAGGTTTATCATAACAATCATTTCAATAACTTTAATAGACCACAAGATTTCAGTTTCATGAATATATGTACACTCGCAAGTGTATAGAAGTATTCTATAAGTTGTTGAGCGCTTCAGTAACGATACTTAACAATTAATGTGGCATATTCCCTTTATTATGAAATCTCCCTACGCTGTACCAAGTGTAGTAAAAACGATGTACTATGCAACCGTTTACGATACTAGAGCGACTAGCCCAGTTGGGATTGTCCAACCCGATAGATCTATCAATAGGATTCGTGTATACATGTTCTTCTAACATGTAAATATTAGTTACCAAGCTATTAGGGAAGATATGCAAGGTGGTACAACTCAACGTAGAATATATTTTAAGTACTTATGTCTATTTCGTCAAACATAAGAGCAGCGCATGTATTCTCAGCCCAAAAATATATGTTGCAAAAGCAATTAAAAAGGGAGCAAATGAAACTCACTTAATGTATTTTGTAGTAAAAATATATATGACTATATTGAACAATTGTAGGGTTGGCCTTGGATTCACGAACCTATAACATTTGTATATTTATTAATACACATAATCGTAATCGAACTTATATATTATTCTTAGTGATGTGTTATATATATATATATATATATATATATATATATATATATATATATATATATATATATATATAGTAGATTAATAAGTTTCATTATGTGTATTTCCATTTTATATATAGTTATATCAATATAGTTAAGTTATGTATATTAAATATATATCTTTTATACGCAGATCATTTGTTTATGAAATTATTATTAATTCTGATACTACTAAAGTTAATAAAAATAGTGGTATTTTATAATAATATTGATAAAAGTGATAATAATAATAATAATAATGTTATTGGAAAATAATGATAATAATATTAATGTTAATGATGATATTTACAAAATCATAATATTTATAATAATCTTAATAATAATAAAGTTAATGATAAAAGTAATAATAAAAAAAATGATAAAAATAATAATAATAATAATAATTACTACTACTTTAATAATAATAATCATATTTATATATTAACAATTAATCATCTTACAATAATGGAATTAATAATAATATTAGTAATAATAAAAATTATAATAATAATAATAACAAAAAATACCTTAGAAGCATTAAAAGAAATAAACTGCTCGGGACAGGACTCGAACCCGCAACCACTACCTTACACCACAACACTCCTAACCATTTCTCTACTTATACTTTCCTGTATTATTCCCGAATTAAAGTTATATAACCAAACCCTCAGTTTCTTCTTCTCGTTCACTTATCCCAATTGGGTCACAGCCCAAAACGCAGCCCAATATAATTAGTAAGCCCAACAGTCCTTTAGCCCATTTGAAGCCCGATAATAACAAAAACAGATAGTTAACGCAAGTTGCATTATTGATCAAATAAAAAAAAACAAGGTTGTCTTCTGGTTCCTTTATCTTCGACGCCCCCCCCCAACACTTACATCATCATCATTATATCGTTTATCCATAGTCATCATCATAAACGTTTTCGTTTCTTCTCCTTTAACTCACTGTATCGAATTAACATCCATCACTCAACATCGTTCATTTATCACTATCATCCTATATTATTAACATCACGATCGTTACGTATTGCAGTAGCAGGAATGATAGTAGTAGCAAAACACCTTACTCGAATCGTGTACATATTCAAGCGGAACACGCAATCTTTTTGTATAATTACACGCGTAAAATTTGGCCATTATTACTGTAGCTCATCATCCCTTTTCGCTGGTTTTAAAAGAAACAGAAAAGAGCAGTTGTAATATCGATTTGCAGGTGGATTTTTGTTGTGGATTTCGAATGGAAAAGAAAAAGGGGAACAGCAGCAGTAAAACATTGTTTCAAGGTGGTTGTTGTTGTTTGAAACAGAAATAGTAGTAATGATGGTGGGAGTTGAAAATAAAACGGTAGTAGCATCAATGGGTAGGTTTATGGTTGCGGTTTTTATCATTATTGAATGAAACAGAAACTTGTAGCGTAGCAGCAACAATTTGCGTGATATAATAATGGTGTTTGGCTTTGGTTTTGCAATGGAAAAAGAAACAGTACATAGGCAGTGGTTGTTGATGACCGATGGTTCATGGCTTTGAGATGATATTCGAGAGTGTGGTTGTTTGAGTTTCTAATGATGGTGAACATGGATGGCGGTGTAGGGTGGTGGTGTATGGTGGCCGGTTGTGGTGATTGGTGAAGGTCGATGGTATGCATATGCATATACATATAATGGTTATTTGTATGTATAATATAAATATGTGTAAGTTTATGCATATGTAAGTGTAGATTTTATATAGATATATATGCGGTGAGGATATTAAACAAAGAACACAAAAAGTGCCCAACTTTAGTAATGCGTACAGTTAGCAGCCGTGTAAAATGGAATTTTCTACTGACACTTTTAACCCGAAGTATTATATTGTGTCCATTGCTAAACACTTAACGTATAAAAGTGTTCCTAAAAATCCCAAATTTTTAGATTAAATATATTTAATTATTTCAGTCATTAACTGTTTGAAACCTAATCAAAAAGGTTCGATAATTATTTATTTTCTGTTCCAATTTTTGTGTACGGAGTACTAATATTTAAATTTAAAAAGGTGAAAATATTTTTAACAAAACTAAAATCTTCGTAATCAATTTACAGTCCAACTTTTATTTTGATCCCTCGTATATATATATTATATCTATATGAACACTAACGAAATGTCAACCAAATGTTACAGACGTTTACTATTTAAGCTCGATATCATTCATATTTCATTTTCTTTCTCTATATATATAATTAGTTTTTAAATAACAAGTTTTCCATATTAATATATGTTATATACTTTTAAACAAATAGATTTAGTATAATTTGATATATTTACAAATAATATTTATGTATATATATATATATATATATATATATATATATATATATATATATATATATATATATATATATATATATATATATATATATATATATATGATAATAGTTTTCATTATATCGCATAATATTTTACATATTCATTTCCAACAATTTAAATCATATATTATTTAAAATAATATTTCAAATTATTATTATTATTATTTTAATATATATATATATATATATATATATATATATATATATATATATATATATATATATATATATATATATATATATATATATATATATATATATATATCTCTTTATAAATAATTGTTCGCGAATCGTCGGGAATAGTCGGAGGTCATTTGAATATATAAACAGTTCAAACTTTTTGAGACTTCAACATTACATACTTTGGTTATCATGTCGAAATCATATGAAGATTAACTTTAAATTTGGTCGGAAATTTTCGGGTCATCACAGTACCTACCCATTAAAGAAATTTCGTCCCGAAATTTGAGTGAGGTTGTCATGGTTAACAATAAAAATGTTTTCATGACGAATTTGAGATAATAAATAGATTTTATTACTGTTGAGTAATATGGGTAAGATAATTCGATTACTCGAAGGGTACGAGTGAAGCTAACACAAAAGAATGAAATGAGAAAAGTAAGTTCCATCATATCTTTTGACGTAGATGGGTTGAATTCCGGAGTTCAAGGGATTTAAAGAAAATCTTCAAAATCTAAAAGATTTGATTCTTCAGCGAATTAGGAAATTAAGATCTCTATATTTAATTACGGTGATCTGCCTCGATTACTCTGTCTGATATGTCCATTATAAATTAAGCTCTTACGTTCCATTATTCTCACCATTCCTATACTTTCTTCCTTAGTTCATACATCTAAAAGATTGTGAAAATGCTTAATCCAGTTCTGATCCTAGTCCTCATCCTTACTATCGCAACAATCATTCTCCTTTTCCAACTTCCACCAGAAGAATCTGTTTTCTTTTATTTCGCCCTTGGGGTTATATTGTTTTTAATCCTCCCGTGTCTTTATGTTGCGATAAACATTAATATACACGGTTTGTAATTTATGTGTTGTTATCGGGCTTTATATTCTCCCTTATATTTCGAATCTCTATGTTTTTGTTTTCTCTTCCCAACTTCAAGTCAAGCGAATAATGGTCCAGAATTTGTAGATATAGAGTTTCGAATGATTATAATGTTCTAAGCAGGAAGGAACGTGATAGCACGATTTGATTTTCATATTTATCAATATCACAGAAGATAGAACCATCAAGAATACATTTGAAATGTCCCGTTCATATTGATTATAAACGTTCCATATTATTTGATTTCGTCGCGAGGTTTTGACCTCTATATGAGATGTTTTTCAAAGACTGCATTCATTTTTAAAACAACCGTAACCTTTATTTTATCGATAAAGGTTTAAAAAGCATTACGAAGATTATCAAGTAATGATAATCTAAAATATACCGTTTACACACGACCATTACATAATGGTTTATAATAAGAATATATTACATCAAAAAATAAGTTTTTTGAATGCAGTTTTTACATAATATCATACAAGCATGGACTCCAAATCTTGTCCTTATTTTAGTATGCAACTGCGGAAGCTCTTAATAATCACCTGAGAATAAACATGCTTAAAACGTCAACAAAAATGTTGGTGAGTTATAGGTTTATCCTATATATTATCAAATCATAATAATAGACCACAAGATTTCATATTTCAATATACATCCCATACATAGAGATAAAATTCATTCATATGGTGAACACCTGGTAACCGACATTAACAAGATGCATATAAGAATATCCCCTATCATTCTAGGAAATCCTTCGGGCATGATAAAATCAACATCGAAGTACTAAAGCAACTTTGGATGGGGTTCGTTAGGCCCAATAGATCTATCTTTAGGATTCGCGTCAATTAGTAGATTGGTTTACTAATTCTTAGGTTACCAAGCAAAAGGGGCATATTCGGCTTCGATCATTCACCCATATAATGTAGTTTCATTTACTTGGGTCTATTTCGTAAAACATTTATCAAACTGCATGTATTCTCATCCCAAAATATTAGATTTTAAAAGTGGGACTATAACTCACTTTCACAGATTTTTACTTCATCGGGAAGTAAGACTTGGCCACTGGTCGATTCACGAACCTATAACAAATATGTACATATATATCAAAGTATGTTCAAAATATAATTACAATATTTTTAATACGTTTTAATGTTTTAAGTTTATTAAGTCAACTGTCTTCGTTAGTAACCTACAACTAGTTGTCCATAGTTAGATGTACAGAAATAAATTGATATATATTATCTTGACCCAATCCACAACCTAGTATATACACGTCTCAGGCTAGATCACAACTCAAAGTACATATATTTTTAGAATCAACCACAACCCTGTATAGCTAACTCCAACATTACTGCATATTGAGTGTCTATGGTTGTTCCAAATAATATATATAGATGGGTCGATATGATATGTCAATACATTTGCATACGTGTCTATGGTATCTCAAGATTACATAATATATTAGAATACATGTATAATACAATATAAGTTAGCTAGGATATGATTTGTATAGAATTGTTACAATATTTCCCGTAGCTACAATAATCAAAAAATATCCAATCTTGTTTTACCCATAACTTCTTCGTTTTAAATCCGTTTTGAGTGAATAAAATTTCTATGGTTTCATATTGAACTCTATTTTATGAATATAAATAGAAAAAGTATAGGTTTATAGTCGGAAATATAAGTTGCAAGTCGTTTTTGTAAGAGGTAGTCATTTCAGTCGAAAGAACGACGTCTTGATAACCATTTTGAAAAATATACTTCCACTTTGAGTTTAACCATGATTTTTGGATATAGTTTCATGTTCATAATAAAAATCATTTTCTCAAAAGAACAACTTTTAAATCAAAGTTTATCATAGTTTTTAATTATTAAACCCAAAACAGCCCGCGGTGTTACTACGACGGCGTAAATCCGGTTTTACGGTGTTTTTCGTGTTTCCAGGTTTTAAATCATTAAGTTAGCATATCATATAGATATAGAACATGTGTTTAGTTGATTTTAAAAGTCAAGTTAGAAGGATTAACTTTTGTTTGCGAACAAGTTTAGAATTAACTAAACTATGTTCTAGTGATTTCAAGTTTAAATCTTCGAATAAGATAGTTTTATATGTATGAATCGAATGATGTTATGAACATCATTACTACCTTAATTTTAGTGGATAAACCTACTGGAAATGAGAAAAATAGATCTAGCTTCAAAGGATCCTTGGATGGCTTGAAAATTCTTGAAGTAGAATCATGACACGAAAACAAGTTCAAGTAAGATTTCCACTCGAAATAAAATTGTTATAGTTATAGAAATTGAATCAAAGTTTGAATATGAGTATTACCTTGTATTAGAAAGATATCTTACTATAAATAAGAAATATTTCTTGAGGTTGGATGATCACTTTACAAGATTGGAAGTAAGCTAGCAAACTTGGAAGTATTCTTGATTTTATGAAACTAGAATTTATAGAATTTATGAAGAACACTTAGAACTTGAAGATAGAACTTGAGAGAGATCAATTAGATGAAGAAAATTGAAGAATGAAAGTGTTTGTAGGTGTTTTTGGTCGTTGGTATATGGATTAGATATAAAGGATGTGTAATTTTGTTTACATGTAAATAAGTCATGAATGAGTACTCATATTTTTGTAATTTTATGAGTTATTTCATGCTAGTTGCCAAATAATGGTTCCCACATGTGTTAGGTGACTCACATGGGCTGCTAATAGCTGATCATTGGAGTGTATATATGTAAAGACCCGTCCTTATCCACCTGAACGAAGTCTTCAAAATATGGTCCCATTGCGGGGTACTGAACTCTATATGCCTTGAACGACTCCATGTAATATCTTTAAAATGAGTAAATGCACAGCGGAAGATTTCTTTCATACCTGAGAATAAACATGCTTAAAAATGTCAACCAAAAGGTTGGTGAGTTCATAGGTTTATCATGATAATCAGTTCAATATATTAATAGACCACAAGGTTTCTGTTATCATAAACATAATACACTCGCAAGTGTATGTAAAGCATTCTAAGTGGTTGAACACTTGGTAACCATACTTAACATTTAATCAACGTCGCATATTCCCTTTATTATGAAATCTCCCTACACTGTACCAAGTGTAGTAACGAAACGAAGTACTGTGCAACCGTTGAATACTGGTCGTCCAGTCCGGTTGGGGTTGTCAAGCCCGATAGATCTATCAACAGCATTCGCGTTTACAATACCCATGTAAATAGTAGTTACCAAGCTATAGGGAAGTATGCCAGTGGTACAACTCAACGTAGAATATATTTTTAAGTACTTATATCTATTTCGTAAACATTTATAAAAGCAGCGCATGTATTCTCAGCCCAAAAATATATATTGCAAAAACAATTAAAAAGGGAGCAAATGAAACTCACAATATGATATTTTGTAGTAAAACTATGCATACGACGATACTGAACAATGCAGGGTTGGCCTCGGATTCAAGAACCTATATCAAGTATGTATATATTAACACATATAATCGTAGTCGAATAATTTATATATGTACTTATTGGTGATATCATTTTATAACTTATATATTTCGTTTAAAAATATATATTAAATAAAAATATTAATATAGTTATATTATATGTATTAAGTATATTTTTTTAAATAATATTAATCGTTTTTTAAAAAAAAATAGTTATAATAGTATTAACATGCTGATAATAATAATAATAAAAATTTTTAATAAAAAATATAGTTTTAATAAACATGTTCATTTTGGTAATAATAATAATACTAATAATAATAATAAAAGCGATAATGATAATAATATTACTAATTATTTTAACTAGAAAAAAAAAAACCATAATGAACCTAATAATATTCATCATAATCTTAATAGTATTAATATTAATAATAATCATAGGTTTATATATTATATATATATTTATTATGATAATGATAATAATAGTAATACCTAAAAAAAATGACAAGTATGTCACATGCAGGGTTCAAACCCGCAACCCTTTGAATAACAAACATCCTAGCAACCACTGATCCGTCTTTTCATTTGTGAATTAACCCCAAACTTAAATCTTTTAACCATTGATTCTGTTTTCATCTTCCTCTTCCTTCTTACCATCATCATCATTCACTACGATCCATTTAACCATAGCTATTGTGTACATAAATTTTACAGCCCATCATCAATACCATCATATTATCGAGCATCATTTATCTATATCGTCTTCTTCACCGGGTCATCATCTTTTATCACTAACAACCTCATCTAACCCTACTTACCTTTCTAATCAACACCCTTATCAATTATTATTAATTTTGTTTATTATCATCAACCTAAACCTAGCATAGC
This sequence comes from Rutidosis leptorrhynchoides, assembly GCF_046630445.1. Taxonomy (NCBI): domain Eukaryota; kingdom Viridiplantae; phylum Streptophyta; class Magnoliopsida; order Asterales; family Asteraceae; genus Rutidosis; species Rutidosis leptorrhynchoides. The sequence goes on along the minus strand of NC_092335.1, from coordinate 316,564,483 downwards.
ATCACCAAAATTTTACTAATTACATCAGGGACATAAATGGATAGCCATTAAAGAGTAAGAACAGAAGAGTTGAAATCTTGAGGGAGACGGTTTTAGACGAAAATATAAAATAGAAGTAGAAGTATTGTAGGGTCGTCATCATCGGTTCTTCATTATTCTCATCATATCTATTCGTTCCTCAATTTGATCATAATAGGATCTCAATCATCCAACTCTCGGTCCACTAGTCACTAACTGTCCCAACATAATAAAAAAAAAATCATAGCAGCATGCTCAAAAGTTGGTTTGTGGGGTTAAGGTTATTAGTTGTAAATCCATAAAGAAAAAGAAATAGGTCGGTCCCTAATTCTTCATCAATTATCATCACTTTTTCGCCACTGTAACATCATTAATATTACAATATCAGCATCTATCCTCATCGTGAAATCTCTTCATCCTCTTCTTCGTTTTCTTACAGCAATTTACGGAAAAGTCTTGTTGAGTGGTTATCGGTTGTTTAACTTCAGAAATTAAAGGAAAGTTGCTGGTGTTGGTTGTCGAGGGTTTATAGCTGAAACAGAAAAGGATCGAAACATTTGGGTTGTGGCTTGTGCAATCACGAAAAGATGGAAGGTGACGACTTTTTCGACTGCAACAGAATTTAGATTTGGAAGGGAGAGCTAATGAGAGAGAGGAGAGAGGGAAAGAGATGGTTTTTTAGTGGTGGTTGAGGTACTAACTGAAATGTCCCGTTCTTATTGATTAAAAACGTTCCATATTAATTTATTTCGTTGCGAGGTTTTGACCTCTATATGAGACGTTTTTCAAAGACTGCATTCATTTTAAAACAAACCATAACCTTTATTTCATCAATAAAGGTTTAGAAAGCTTTACGTAGATTATCAAATAATGATAATCTAAAATATCCTGTTTACACACGACCATTACATAATGGTTTACAATACAAATATGTTACAACAAAATAAGTTTCTTGAATGCAGTTTTTACACAATATCATACAAGCATGGACTCCAAATCTCGTCCTTATTTAAGTATGCGACAGCGGAAGCTCTTAATAATCACCTGAGAATAAACATGCTTAAAACGTCAACAAAAATGTTGGTGAGTTATAGGTTTAACCTATATATATCAAATCATAATAATAGACCACAAGATTTCATATTTCAATACACATCCCATACATAGAGATAAAAATCATTCATATGGTGAACACCTGGTAACCGACATTAACAAAATGCATATATAAGAATATCCCCATCATTCCGGGACACCCTTCGGATATGATATAAATTTCGAAGTACTAAAGCATCCGGTACTTTGGATGGGGTTTGTTAGGCCCAATAGATCTATCTTTAGGATTCGCGTCAATTAGGGTGTCTGTTCCCTAATTCTTAGATTAACAGACTTAATAAAAAGGGGCATATTCGATTTCGATAATTCAACCATAGAATGTAGTTTCACGTACTTGTGTCTATTTTGTAAATCATTTATAAAACCTGCATGTATTCTCATCCCAAAATATTAGATTTTAAAAGTGAGACTATAACTCACTTTCACATATTTTTACTTCTTCGAGAAGTAAGACTTGGCCACTGTTGATTCACGAACCTATAACAATATATACATATATATTAAAGTATGTTCAAAATAAATTTACAACACTTTTAATATATTTTGATGTTTTAAGTTTATTAAGTCAGCTGTCCTCGTTAGTAACCTACAACTAGTTGTCCACAGTTAGATGTACAGAAATAAATCGATAAATATTATCTTGAATCAATCCACGACCCAGTGTATACGTATCTCAGTATTGATCACAACTCAAACTATATATATTTTGGAATCAACCTCAACCCTGTATAGCTAACTCCAACATTCACATATAGAGTGTCTATGGTTGTTCCGAAATATATATAGATGTGTCGACATGATAGGTCGAAACATTGTATACGTGTCTATGGTATCTCAAGATTACATAATATACAATACAAGTTGATTAAGTTATGGTTGGAATAGATTTGTTACCAATTTTCACGTAGCTAAAATGAGAAAAATTATCCAATCTTGTTTTACCCATAACTTCTTCATTTTAAATCCGTTTTAAGTGAATCAAATTGCTATGGTTTCATATTGAACTCTATTTTATGAATCTAAATAGAAAAAGTATAGGTTTATAGTCGGAAAAATTAGTTACAAGTCATTTTTGTAAAGGTAGTCATTTCAGTCGAAAGAACGACGTCTAGATGACCATTTTAGAAAACATACTTCCACTTTGAGTTTAACCATAATTTTTGGATATAGTTTCATGTTCATAATAAAAATCATTTTCTCAGAATAACAACTTTTAAATCAAAGTTTATCATAGTTTTTAATTAACTAACCCAAAACAGCCCGCGGTGTTACTACGACGGCGTAAATTCTGTTTTACGGTGTTTTTCGTGTTTCCAAGTTTTAAATCATTAAGTTAGCATATCATATAGATATAGAACATGTGTTTAGTTAATTTTAAAAGTCAAGTTAGAAGGATTAACTTTTGTTTGCGAACAAGTTTAGAATTAACTAAACTATGTTCTAGTGATTACAAGTTTAAACCTTCGAAAAAGATAGTTTTATATATATGAATCGAATGATGTTATGAACATCATTACTACCTCAAGTTTAGTAGGTAAACCTACTGGAAGTGACAAGAAATGATCTAGCTTCAAAGGATCTTGGATGGCTTGAAAGTTCTTGAAGTAGGATCATGACACAAAAACAAGTTCAAGTAAGATTTTTACTCGAATTAAGATAGTTTATAGTTATAGAAATTGAATCAAAGTTTGAATATGAATATTACCTTGAATAAGAAAGATAACCTACTATATATAACAATGGTTTCTTGATCTTAGATGATTACATGGAATGGATTAGAAAGCTTGGAAGTAAATTAGTAAACTTGAAGGGATTTTTGAAGTGTTCTTGAAGTGTTCTTCCTATGATGATTATAGCTTGATTCTTGAAGTGATTTTTGATGAAGATGATGATTAGCTACTGGAAAAATACGTTCATAATAGTGTGTGTGTGTGTGTGTGTGTGTTGAGAGAGAATTAGAAAGAGAATTGGAAGTGAAATGGAGTGAATGATGAGTGGTAATTGGTGAGTGGTGAGTGGGGTTAAAAGGAGTTCTAGTTAGTTGACTAGCTCATGGTAGAAGTTAAAATTGATTAGTCATACATGACATAATCAATAGTGGAATCCCATGCTAGTTCTTATTGGTATATACCCATAGTAAGTATGTTTTGAAGCTGTGTATAATACGGGTAAGAATACGACTAGAATTCCTGATGAAAGAAAAGAATGGGAAAGTAACTGTAACCATTTCCGTTAAGTATGAGTGTTTTGATATATGTCTTGAAGTCTTCCAAAAGTATTTTAATACATCTAAATACACTACATGTATATACATTTTAACTGAGTCGTTAAGTCATCGTTAGTCGTTACATGTAAGTGTTGTTTTGAAACCTTTAAGTTAACGATCTCAATTAATATTGTTAACCCATTGTTTATTATATCTAATGAGATGTTAAATTATTATATTATCATGATATTATGATATATTAATATATCTTAATATGATATATATACATTTAAATGTCGTTACAACGATAATCGTTACATATATGTCTCGTTTCGAAATCCTTAAGTTAGTAGTCTTGTTTATATGTATATAACTCATTGTTAATATACTTATGGAGATACTTACTTATCATAATCTCATGTTAACCATATGTATATCCATATATATATCGTCATGTCGTTTTTACAAGTTTTAACGTTCGTGAATCGCCGGTCAACTTGGGTGGTCAATTGTCTATATGAAACATATTTCAATTAATCAAATCTTAATAAGTTTGATTGCTTAACATGTTGGAAACATTTAATCATGTAAATATCAATCTCACTTAATATATATAAACATGGAAAAGTTCGGGTCACTACAGTACCTACCCGTTAAATAAATATTGTCCCGAAATTTTAAGCTGTTGAAGGTGTTGACGAATCTTCTGGAAATAGATGTGGGTATTTCTTCTTCATCTGATCTTCATGCTCCCAGGTGAACTCGGGTCCTCTACGAGCATTCCATCGAACCTTAACAATTGGTATCTTGTTTTGCTTAAGTCTTTTAACCTCACGATCCATTATTTCGACGGGTTCTTCGATGAATTAGAGTTTTTCGTTGATTTGGATTTCATCTAACGGAATAGTGAGATCTTCTTTAGCAAAACATTTCTTCAAATTCGAGAAGTGGAAAGTGTTATGTACAGCTGCGAGTTGTTGAGGTAACTCAAGTCGGTAAGCTACTGGTCCGACACGATCAATAATCTTGAATGGTCCTATATACCTTGGATTTAATTTCCCTCATTTACCAAATCGAACATCGCCTTTCCAAGGTGCAACTTTAAGTATGACCATCTCTCCAATTTCAAATTCTATATCTTTTCTTTTAATGTCAGCGTAGCTCTTTTGTCGACTTTGGGCGGTTTTCAACCGTTGTTGAATTTGGATGATCTTCTCGGTAGTTTCTTGTATAATCTCCGGACCCGTAATCTGTCTATCCCCCACTTTACTCCAATAAATCGGAGACCTGCACTTTCTACCATAAAGTGCTTCAAACGGCGCCATCTCAATGCTTGAATGGTAGCTGTTGTTGTAGGAAAATTCTGCTAACGGTAGATGTCGATCACAACTGTTTCCGAAATCAATAACACATGCTCGTAGCATGTCTTCAAGCATTTGTATCGTCCTTTTGCTCTGCCCATCAGTTTGTGGATGATAGGCAGTACTCATGTCTAGACGAGTTCCTAATGCTTGCTGTAATGTCTGCCAGAATCTTGAAATAAATCTGCCATCCCTATCAGAGATAATAGAGATTGGTATTCCATGTCTGGAGACAACTTCTTTCAAATACAGTCGTGCTAACTTCTCCATCTTGTCATCTTCTCTTATTGGCAGGAAGTGTGCTGATTTGGTGAGACGATCAACTATTACCCAAATAGTATCAAAACCACTTGCAGTCCTTGGCAATTTAGTGATGAAATCCATGGTAATGTTTTCCCATTTCCATTCTGGGATTTCGGGTTGTTGAAGTAGACCTGATGGTTTCTGATGCTCAGCTTTGACCTTAGAACACGTCAAACATTCTCCTACATATTTAGCAACATCGGCTTTCATACCCGGCCACCAAAAATGTTTCTTGAGATCCTTGTACATCTTCCCCGTTCCAGGATGTATTGAGTATCTGGTTTTATGAGCTTCTCTAAGTACCATTTCTCTCATATCTCCAAATTTTGGTACCCAAATCCTTTCAGCCCTATACCGGGTTCCGTCTTCCCGAATATTAAGATGCTGCTCCGATCCTTTGGGTATTTCATCCTTTAAATTTCCTTCTTTTAAAACTCCTTGTTGTGCCTCCTTTATTTGAGTAGTAAGGTTATTATGAATCATTATATTCATAGATTTTACTCGAATGGGTTCTCTGTCCTTCCTGCTCAAGGCATCGGCTACCACATTTTCCTTCCCCGGGTGGTAACGAATCTCAAAGTCGTAATCATTCAACAATTCAATCCACCTACGCTGCCTCATATTCAGTTGTTTCTGATTAAATATGTGTTGAAGACTTTTGTGGTCGGTATATATAATACTTTTGACCCCATATAAGTAGTGCCTCCAAGTCTTTCATGCGTCGTATAATTTTGCTCGTGAATATTCAATTATCTAGACGCATAAGCAATCACCTTCGTTCGTTGCATTAATACACAACCAAGACCTTGCTTTGATGCGTCACAATAAATCACAAAATCATCATTCCCTTCAGGCAATGACAATATAGGTGCCGTAGTTAGCTTTTTCTTCAATAACTGAAACGCTTTCTCTTGTTCATCCTTCCATTCAAATTTCTTCCCTTTATGCGTTAATGCAGTTAAGGGTTTTGCTATTCTGGAAAAGTCTTGGATGAACCTTCTGTAGTAACCAGCTAGTCCTAAAAACTAGCGTATGTGTTTCGGAGTTTTCGGGGTTTCCCACTTTTCAACAGTTTCTATCTTTGCCGGATCCACCTTAATACCTTCTTTGTTCACTATGTGACCGAGGAATTGAACTTCTTCCAACCAAAATGCACACTTTGAAAACTTAGAGTACAATTCTTCCTTCCTCAATACTTCTAACACCTTTCTCAAATGTTCACAGTGTTCTTGGTCATTCTTTGAGTAAATAAGTATGTCATCAATGAAAACAATGACAAACTTGTCAAGGTATGGTCCACACACTCGGTTCATAAGGTCCATGAACACAGCTGGTGCATTAGTTAAACCAAACGGCATGACCATAAACTCGTAATGACCGTAACGTGTTCTAAAAGCGGTCTTTGGAATATCATCTTCTTTCACCCGCATTTGATGATACCCGGAACGTAAGTCAATCTTTGAATAAACAGACGAGCCTTGTAGTTGATCAAATAAGTCGTCGATTCTCGGTAGTGGGTAGCGGTTCTTGATGGTAAGTTTGTTCAACTCTCGGTAGTCGATACACAACCTGAATGTACCATCTTTCTTCTTGACAAACAAAACAGGAGCTCCCCACGGTGATGTGCTTGGTCGAATGAAACCACGCTCGAAAAGTTCTTGTAATTGGCTTTGCAGTTCTTTCATCTCGTTGGGTGCGAGTCTGTAAGGAGCACGAGCTATTGGTGCAGCTCCTGGTACAAGATCTATTTGAAATTCAACGGATCGATGTGGGAGTAATCCCGGTAATTCTTTCGGAAATACATCGGGAAATTCTTTTGCGACGGGAACATCATTGATGCTCTTTTCTTCAGTTTGTACTTCCTCGACGTGTGCTAGAACAGCATAGCAACCTTTTCTTATTAGTTTTTGTGCCTTCAAATTACTAATAAGATGTAGCTTCGTGTTGCCCTTTTCTCCGTACACCATTAAGGGTTTTCCTTTTTCTCGTATAATGCGAATTACATTTTTGTAACAAACGATCTCTGCTTTCACTTCTTTCAACCAGTCCATACCGATTATCACATCAAAACTCCCTAACTCTACTGGTATCAAATCAATCTTAAATGTTTCGCTAACCAGTTTAATTTCTCGATTCCGACATATATTATCTGCTGAAATTAATTTACCATTTGCTAATTCGAGTAAAAATTTACTATCCAAAGGCGTCAGTGGACAACTTAATTTAGCACAAAAATCTCTACTCATATAGCTTCTATCCGCACCCGAATCAAATAAAACGTAAGCAGATTTATTGTCAATAAGAAACGTAACCGTAACAAGCTCCGGGTCTTCCTGTGCCTCTGCCGCAATAATATTGAAAACTCTTCCACGGCCTTGTCCATTCGTGTTCTCCTGGTTCGGGAAATTTCTAATAATGTGGCCCGGTTTTCCACATTTATAACAAACTACATTGGCATAACTTGCTCTGACACTACTTGCTCCGCCATTACTCGTTCCGACACCATTTGTTCCTTTCGTTCTATTAACCCCTGGTCCGTAGACCTCACACTTCGCTGCGCTATGACCATTTCTTTTACACTTGTTGCAAAATTTGGTGCAGAACCCCGAGTGATACTTTTCACACCTTTGGCATAGCTGCTTCTGATTGTTGTTGTTATTGCGGTTATTATTGTTGTTGGGATGATTGTTGTAGTTGCTGTTTTTGTTGTTGTTGTTGGGCCGTTTGTTGTAGTTGCGATTGATGTTGTGATTGTTGGGATAATTGTTGCGATTATTGTTGTAATTGCTGTTGTTGTTGTATTGGTGATTCTTATCACCGTTTTCCTCCCACTTTCTTTTAACTTGCTTCACATTGGCCTCTTCAGTAATCTGTTCTTTAATTCTTTCTTCAATCTGGTTCACTAGTTTGTGAGCCATTCTACATGCCTGTTGTATGGAGGCGGGCTCGTGTGAACTTATTTCTTCTTGGATTCTTTTCGATAATCCTTTCACAAACGCGTCGATCATCTCTTCCTCATCTTCGAATGCTCCCGGACACAATAGGCACAATTCTGTGAATCGTCTTTCGTACGTGGTAATATCAAATCCTTGGGTTCGTAACCCTCTAAGTTCTGTCTTAAACTTATTGACCTCGGTTCTGGGACGGTACTTCTCGTTCATCAAGTGCTTGAATGCTGACCACGGTAATGCGTACGCATCGTCTTGTCCCACTTGCTCTAGATAGGTATTCCACCATGTTAACGCAGAACCTGTGAAGGTATGCGTAGCGTACTTTACTTTGTCCTTTTCAGTACACTTACTTATGGCAAACACCGATTCGACCTTCTCGATCCACCGTTTCAATCCGATCGGTCCTTCGGTTCCATCAAATTCCAAAGGTTTGCAGGCAGTGAATTCTTTGTAGGTGCATCCTACACGATTTCCTGTACCGCTAGATCCAAGGTTATTGTTGGTATGTAGCGCAGCCTGTACTGCGGCTATGTTTGAAGCTAGAAAAGTACGGAATTCCTCTTCATTCATATTCACGGTGTGTCGAGTAGTCGGTGCCATTTCCTTCAAAATAGTCAAATGGAACAAGTTAATCATACAGAATATTAAGAGTAGTTAATAGTATTTCGTAGCATAATATGAACTCATTTATAAAAGCTTTTTCTTCATATTAGCATTTTATAAGTTTAAATTCGGGTAGTACCTACCCGTTAAGTTCATACTTAGTAGCTAATATACAATTCAACTACTACAATTCTATATGAAAAACTGATTATAATAATATTTCGCGTTCAAACTTTTACACAATATTTTACAAACTTACAATACCGCTTATTTTACATATAGCATGAAATATAGCACACAATAAATTTGATACAAGATGGTTGTGAAGATAATTCTAGCTAGTACACAAGTCGTTCAGCAAAGGCAATAAAGACACGTAATTCATACGTGCAGAAACATGTCATGCATTCTGGTTTTACTAGGATTACTTCCCATCCTTGGTCTTGTGGAACATAACCGTTATGTCCGTTGATAAGACAGCGTGTTGTAACGTCGTCAAAGGGACGAGGGTTACGTAATGTCCAACAGTCCCGTAACAATCTAAAAACCTCATTTCTTACCCCAATTACCGACTCCGTCACTTGTGGGAACGTTTTGTTTAATAGTTGTAGGCTGATGTTCTTGTTCTCACTTTGGTGAGAAGCGAACATTACTAATCCATAAGCATAACATGCTTCTTTATGTTGTATGTTAGCCACTTTTTCTAAATCACGAAGTCCAATATTCAGATATATTGAGTCAAAATAATTTCTTAACCCATTGCGTAAAATAGCATTTGGGTTCCCCGCAATATATGCGTCAAAGTAAACACATCGTAACTTATGGATTTCCCAATGTGATATCCCCCATCTTTCGAATGAAAGCCTTTTATAAACCAAGGCATTCTTGGAACATTCTTCGAATGTCTTACAAACTGATCTCGCCTTAAATAGTTGTGCCGAAGAATTCTGACAGACTCTAGACAAGATTTCATCAATCATGTCTCCGGGTAGGTCTCTTAAAATATTGGGTTGTCTATCCATTTTGTGTTTTTATACTGTAAAATAGACAAGAGTTAGATTCATAAAAAAAATACTTATTAATACAAGCAATTTTTACATATATCATAAAGCATAAGCACACTATATTACATATATTACACCACACGAATACAACTATCTTATTCTGACTCGCTTGTTTCTTCTTCTTCTTCTTCGGTTTTGGTTCGTTTTGCCAAGTTTCTAGGGATATATGATGTTCTCCTAATACGAGCCGTCGTTTTCCACATTGGTTTAGAAAAACCCGGTGGTTTAGAGGTTCCTGGGTCATTGTTACAACTTAAGGACTTCGGGGGTTGACGATACATATAAAGTTCATCGGGGTTGGAATTAGATTTCTCTATTTTTATGCCCTTTCCCTTATTATTTTCTTTTGCCTTTTTAAATTCATTTGGGGTAATTTCTATAACATCATCGGAATTCTCGTCGGAATCCGATTCATCGGAGAATTGGTAATCCTCCCAATATTTTGCTTCCTTGGCGGAAACACCATTGACCATAATTAACCTTGGTCGGTTGGTTGAGGATTTTCTTTTACTTAACCATTTTATTATTTCCCCCACCGGTTCTATTTCTTCATCCGGTTCCGATTCTTCTTCCGGTTCCGACTCTTCTTCCGGTTCCTCTTCGGGAACTTGTGAATCAGTCCACGAATCATTCCAATTTACATTTGACTCTTCATTATTATTAGGTGAGTCAATGGGACTTGGTCTAGAGGTAGACATCTATCACATAATATCAAACGCGTTAAGAGATTAATATATCACATAATATTCACATGTTAAAAATATATAGTTTCCAACAAAATTTGTTAAGCAATCATTTTTCAAGTAAACACAGTCGAAGTCCAGACTCACTAATGCATCCTAACAAACTCGATAAGACACACTAATGCAAAATTCTGGTTCTCTAAGACAAACGCTCGGATACCAACTGAAATGTCCCGTTCTTATTGATTAAAAACGTTCCATATTAATTGATTTCGTTGCGAGGTTTTGACCCCTATATGAGACGTTTTTCAAAGACTACATTCATTTTAAAACAAACCATAACCTTTATTTCATCAATAAAGGTTTAGAAAGCTTTATTTAGATTATCAAATAATGATAATCTAAAATATCCTGGTTACACACGACCATTACATAATGGTTTACAATACAAATATGTTACAACAAAATATGTTTCTTGAATGCAGTTTTTACACAATATCATACAAGCATGGACTCCAAATCTCGTCCTTATTTAAGTATGTGACAGCGGAAGCTCTTAATAATCACCTGAGAATAAACATGCTTAAAACGTCAACAAAAATGTTGGTGAGTTATAGGTTTAACCTATATATATATCAAATCATAATAATAGACCACAAGATTTCATATTTCAATACACATCCCATACATAGAGATAAAAATCATTCATATGGTGAACACCTGGTAACCGACATTAACAAAATGCATATATAAGAATATCCCCATCATTCCGGGACACCCTTCGGATATGATATAAATTTCGAAGTACTAAAGCATCCGGTACTTTGGATGGGGTTTGTTAGGCCCAATAGATCTATCTTTAGGATTCGTGTTAATTAGGGTGTCTGTTCCCTAATTCTTAGATTACCAGACTTAATAAAAAGGGGCATATTCGATTTCGATAATTCAACCATAGAATTTAGTTTCACGTACTTGTGTCTATTTTGTAAATCATTTATAAAACCTGCATGTATTCTCATCCCAAAATATTAGATTTTAAAAGTGGGACTATAACTCACTTTCACAGATTTTTACTTCGTCGAGAAGTAAGACTTGGCCACTGTTGATTCACGAACCTATAACAATATATACATATATATTAAAGTATGTTCAAAATATATTTACAACACTTTTAATATATTTTGATGTTTTAAGTTTATTAAGTCAGCTGTCCTCGTTAGTAACCTACAACTAGTTGTCCACAGTTAGATGTACAGAAATAAATCGATAAATATTATCTTGAATCAATCCACGACCCAGTGTATACGTATCTCAGTATTGATCACAACTCAAACTATATATATTTTGAAATCAACCTCAACCCTGTATAGCTAACTCCAACATTCACATATAGAGTGTCTATGGTTGTTCCGAAATATATATAGATGTGTCGACATGATAGGTCGAAACATTGTATACGTGTCTATGGTATCTCAAGATTACATAATATACAATACAAGTTGATTAAGTTATGGTTGGAATAGATTTGTTACCAATTTTAACGTAGCTAAAATGAGAAAAATTATCCAATCTTGTTTTACCCATAACTTCTTCATTTTAAATCCGTTTTAAGTGAATCAAATTGCTATGGTTTCATATTGAACTCTATTTTATGAATCTAAACAGAAAAAGTATAGGTTTATAGTCGGAAAAATTAGTTACAAGTCATTTTTGTAAAGGTAGTCATTTCAGTCGAAAGAACGACGTCTAGATGACCATTTTAGAAAACATACTTTCACTTTGAGTTTAACCATAATTTTTGGATATAGTTTCATGTTCATAATAAAAATCATTTTCTCAGAATAACAACTTTTAAATCAAAGTTTATCATAGTTTTTAATTAACTAACCCAAAACAGCCCGCGGTGTTACTACGGCGTAAATCCGGTTTTACGGTGTTTTTCGTGTTTCCAGGTTTTAAATCACTAAGTTAGCATATCATATAGATATAGAACATGTGTTTAGTTAATTTTAAAAGTCAAGTTAGAAGGATTAACTTTTGTTTGCGAACAAGTTTAGAATTAACTAAACTATGTTCTAGTGATTACGAGTTTAAACCTTCGAATAAGATAGTTTTATATATATGAATCGAATGATGTTATGAACATCATTACTACCTCAAGTTTAGTAGGTAAACCTACTGGAAGTGACAAGAAGTGATCTAGCTTCAAAGGATCTTGGATGGCTTGAAAGTTCTTGAAGTAGGATCATGACACAAAAACAAGTTCAAGTAAGATTTTTACTCGAATTAAGATAGTTTATAGTTATAGAAATTGAATCAAAATTTGAATATGAATATTACCTTGAATAAGAAAGATAACCTACTGTATATAACAAAGGTTTCTTGATCTTAGATGATTACTTGGAATGGATTAGAAAGCTTGGAAGTAAATTAGTAAACTTGAAGGGATTTTTGAAGTGTTCTTCCTATGATGATTATAGCTTGATTCTTGAAGTGATTTTTGATGAAGATGATGATTAACTACTGGAAAAATACGTTCATAATAGTGTGTGTGTGTGTGTTGAGAGAGAATTAGAAAGAGAATTGAAAGTGAAATGGAGTGAATGATGAGTGGTAATTGGTGAGTGGTGAGTGGGGTTAAAAGGAGTTCTAGTTAGTTGACTAGCTCATGGTAGAAGTTAAAATTGATTAGTCATACATGACATAATCAAGAGTGGAATCCCATGCTAGTTCTTATTGGTATATACCCATAGTAAGTACGTTTTGAAGCTGTGTATAATACGGGTAAGAATATGACTAGAATTCTTGATGAAAGAAAAGAATGGGAAAGTAACTGTAACCATTTTCGTTAAGTATGAGTGTTTTGATATATGTCTTGAAGTCTTCCAAAAGTATTTTAATACATCTAAATACACTACATGTATATACATTTTAACTGAGTCGTTAAGTCATCGTTAGTCGTTACATGTAAGTGTTGTTTTGAAACCTTTAAGTTAACGATCTCAATTAATGTTGTTAACCCATTGTTTATTATATCTAATGAGATGTTAAATTATTATATTATCATGATATATTAATATATCTTAATATGATATATATACATTTAAATGTCGTTACAACGATAATCGTTACATATATGTCTCGTTTCGAAATCCTTAAGTTAGTAGTCTTGTTTATATGTATATAACTCATTGTTAATATACTTATGGAGATACTTACTTATCATAATCTCATGTTAACCATATGTATATCCATATATATATATATCGTCATGTCGTTTTTACAAGTTTTAACGTTCGTGAATCACCGGTCAACTTGGGTGGTCAATTGTCTATATGAAACATATTTCAATTAATCAAGTCTTAACAAGTTTGATTGCTTAACATGTTGGAAACATTTAATCATGTAAATATCAATCTCAATTAATATATATAAACATGGAAAAGTTTGGGTCACTACACTAACCGATGATCGGTGGTGGTGGGTTTAAGGTATTTGTTTGGATTGATCGAATGTATGGTAACAAAACCGTGGGTTTGCATAGTTTAAACTTGAATAGGACCGATGATCAATGAGTGGTAGCAGTTTGTGTGATCGAGTTGGGTTATGTTTTGGAGTGGTGTTGATATAGGTGTGGTGACGAGTTATGGTGGTGATTTGGTTGAAACAGAAGGAAAGAAAATAGCAGGACTAGCGATAAGGGTGGCGAGTTGGTGGTTGTTTATTCGACATAGAAATAGAAACAGATTGTTAGGGGATGGTGAGGTGATTGTTCTTCATGGGTTGGTGGTGTTGGTGCACTGTAGGTGGTGACGGTTAGGGTGTTGGTGGAGAAGAAGTCACAAGAAAGAAGATGGTGGATAATGAGTTATGTGGTCATGGTGGTGATTGTTAGTAGTGACAATAGGCGGTTATAAGGTGTTGGTTTCGGGTAGTAGCAGTAAATTTGCATGCATGTTTTGAGATTTGATGATCATAGTGACGATTGCTCGGTGATTATAGGTGGTGAGGAGGGTGGTTTAAGGTGATTCTCGAGCAAGAAGCAGGAAGTGAGTTTTTTGTTTAGTGTAGGTGCCTTTTAAACGTTGATATGTTGCTGTATATGTATTATTAAGTTGAAAGCAATTAAGTTGAAAGCAAACACACTATTGTTTCATGAATCGTAAAATATTTAGAACGTGTATACAGCTCATCGATAAAGATAGGTAATAGTAATAAGACTTGAATGTTTGAAAGAAACAAATATAGTAATAAACGTTTAATCAATCTTCACTTTTTAAATTTGCAAAATTTGGATTTTGTCAAGGTTTTTATCCGTATGTTGATTATATATATATATATATATATATATATATATATATATATATATATATATATATATATATATATATATATATATATATATATATATATATATATATATATATATATATATATATATATAGTAGTAATATTAATAATAATAATAGAACGTGTAATTATAATATTAAGGAGTTATTTGTCCAATTATGTCATTATGTATTGATAGTTTTAACCAGGATACTCCGTGTCTCTTTGTTAAACAATTATAAGTGAAAGCCTAAAAATAAATTCCAATTCATATGTACGGTGTATTAACATTTAAACTAAAAAGGTAAAAATATTTTCATCAAACCTAAAATCGTCGTAATCAATTTACAGTCTAACTTCTATTTTGAATCTTCATAAACTCGTATTAGATCTATATGAACACTAGCGAAATGTCAACCGAGTGTTACTGACGTTTACTAATTAAGTTCGAAATCATTTATTTTCCATATACTATGTGTATATATAAATATATTTTAATATCAGGTTTTATTATATAACTAAATATATATATATTTTCAAATAAATATATTTACAATTAACATTCATGTATATATATATATATATATATATATATATATATATATATATATATATATATATATATATATATATATATATATATATATATATATATATATATATATATATATATATATATATATGTATCTATTTACAAATAGTTGTTCGTGAATCGTCGAGAACAGTCGAAGGGTAAATGAATATATGAAACAGTTCAAAATTTTTGAGACTCAACCTAACAGATTTTGCTTATCATGTCAAAGATATTAAATCGTATCGAGAGTTTGTTTTAAAATTAGTCAAAATTTTTCGGGTCGTGACAGTACCTACCCATTAAAGAAATTTCGTCCCGAAATTTGATCGAGGTGGTCATGGTTAACAATAAAAATGTTTTCATGACGAATATGAGTTGATAAATAGAATTTTTTCACCGTTGCGTAATATAGATAAGATAATTCGATCATGGAAAGAGTACGAATGAAGCTATCACAAAAGAGTGAAATGAGAATAAATATTCGTCTTGACTTTTGACGTAGTCACGGTTGATTTTCGAAATTCAAGGAATTTAAGAAAATCTTCTATTCAGAAAGAAAATGAAATAGCACGATTTGATTTTCAAATTTATCAAATTTACAGAAGATAGAACTATCAAGAATACATTTTCTTGATATGTTCATAAGTTAAGTAGAATGAAAGAGTTATGTAACATGGCACATGATGACGTTATGATCTGTGAATCATCATGTTCCAATAGAAATTTAGCATGACTTACTGTAATATAATCACGTTGGTCGGGCATCATTATATTATACTAACTCATGCTTCAATTCCCAACAATTCTCTAGGAAATCATTCATATTTTAAATTCGAAGGTTTGCAGAATATAGAAACTAATAGTTTCTCATATGATGTAACACTGATAGCTCAAAGAGATAAATGATTTCAGATAAGATTAGTTATGAAAATATATTCCGAAATATCGAGGATATTTATAGTGAAAGATACGATAATTTCTTTGAATATCTAAGATCAGAGGATGATGGAGACTATTGTCCGCAAGGGTTTAGAGTAAGGAGCAAGATATTCGCTAATGACTTCAGCAGGCATTGAATCATTTGGATTCTTTGAAGTCAAACTTATTCTTTGTGATTTGTCCACGGCTTCCTACATAGTTTCACATAATTCGCTTTCCGGTAATAAATTTTCTATTGAATGCTTCCATCACTCCATTCTTTATCATCAAACTCTTGACCATCTAGGCCATCTACAATTTTTACTATTTCCTCTGCATTTAATGCAGCCATAACTGAATCGTCGGTTATCAATCCGAAGTGGTTTCAAGAGAATTGTGTTTTTAGATGATTAAACGCTGATGGTAATATGGTGGAATATAAAAGGTTCCCCGATAGCAATAAAGAGCACGCATATATATCAAAGTTATATTAAGATTGTATCGAATGAAAAGTCGAAGTTGACTTGCTGGAGCTGTGACAAAACTGGCTATCTCGAATAGGAGTTGCAAAGTTATTTTTGGTAATAATAACACTAAAGGAATTAGCATAGCTACGTGTTAAAAGTTTACTCAGTTTCCGAGAGTTTTTCAGGTGCATAACTATATGCATCAATCTTTTCTCTCGTAGATAAAGTGCGGTTGGTTCATCCTCTCAATTGAGATGTTCTCAAGAATCATGAAAGGTTTGAACACAGATCGTAATCGTCAAGATACGAATGAGGTTTAAGATGAAATCAAGTGGCAAACTTGAAGAATTATTTAGTTTCATATATTATAATCAATATTTTAATTCATTTTAATTGTCCAAAATTAATAGTCCAATAGTCCAATAGTCCAATAGTTCATATATAGTTTAATATATAACATTCGAATTAATTAATACGTATCGTGACCCGTGTACCGGTCTCAGTATTGATCACAACTCAAACTATATATATATTTTGGAATCAACCTCAACCCTGTATAGCTAACTCCGTCATTTGCATATAGAGTGTCTATAGTTGTTCCAAGATAAATATATAGATGGGTCAATATGATATGTCGAAACCTTGTATACGTGTCCCGTTATTTAAAGTGCGTAAAATAAATACAGAAATTAAATGACGATAAATAAAATTGTGAGAATGTAAATTGCGATAATTAAATTGCGATAAATAAAATGTAACCAGTAGCTTGGAACAGTTAGCTCGGAACAGTTAGCTAGGAACAGTTAGCGTGGATTCTTAACAATATTTCAATTAGTTAGTTCGTTTGTTTCTAACAAATGTTACTTTATCCGATGTTTTCTTCATTATGCCACTTGTTGGATTCCGATAGATCAAAATCCAAATATGAAATTGAATGAAAATGGTTATTCTGTGATGAACGGATAAGTATATCGGTGGTTGTAAATAGGATCGTAAATGACTATTAAATTAGATTTGAAAGAATGTACAGTATACTTATTAATGTGAAATCTGAATATTCCTCGGGTATTACCTACCTGTTAAAATATTTTCAACATTAACAGTTTGTACTAAAGAATTTTTAATTACAATCTTTATGAAAATATACTTACATATATATTTTCTTCAGATTTAATCATGGATTTAATGAATTAATATGATATTAATCTCATTTGCTTTTTGGTTTGAGCTAAAATAGCTAATCTCTAAGACTTTAGAGATTACATAATCGCCATGTTTCGTGAATATAAATGATATAGAACAATTCGTAGAACGAAAATTAATCGATGTAGAACAACGTGTAACACGAAGATTATGCTCGAGGTACAGAATGCGATGTTGAGGCATGGATTGTTGATGGTACTGGTGTTGTTACTGATGGTACTGTTGGTGCCGGTGATGTTGCTGAAGCTGGTAAACTTTGCACCATATTCTCCCAATTGATTACTCGAGCGCAAAATTTGTTGACTTCTTCTATTATTCCGGGATGATTGTCGGTTGAAACGAGCGGGTGAATAAGGTTCAGAATTGTGGATAGAATATAATCGTGTCGAACTACTCTGGAACTGAGGCTAAAAATGGTGTTACGAACAGGTTCGCCGGTAAGTGCTTCAGGTTCTTCATCAAAAGGTGAATTCGGTTAGTGGAAGGGGTCGCCTTCTGCGCGTCTCCATTGATTAAGTCGACAACGAACCCATCAGATGAAGTGGGGATGGATGATTGGTTGATTCATTCTGGTGACACTACTTTCGGAGCTTATGTGAAACTCCATATTAGAATAGCTGTCGGAATCCGAGGAGTTCGAACTAGTTGAGGGATTCATCTCGTACGATCAGATGAAGAATTTTCAATAAGAAATAGATTATAGGATGTTGATTAGTACCTTGCAATACATAATTTACATATGCATATATAATACTAAAATCCCATAAGTTACGGAGGAATCTACGGAATATGTTAGGCAAAGTTAACAATAACAGATACGCTAAGATATGAATTTATCTATACACTGTCTATGCAATAGAGGCAGCAAGACATGTCTAGACTAAGAATGATAAGCAGGTAATTTCCTAAGGATGATAAGCAGATGATTTCCGACTAGAAATGACAAGCAAAACTTTTGACATGCAGACATGGTCGAAGTCCAGACTCACTAATGCATCTAAACAACTATCAGTTAGACACACTAATGCAAAACCTGGTTCTCTAAGACCACCGCTCTGATACCACCTGTAAAGACCCGTCCTTATCCACCTGAACAAAGTCTTCAACATATGGTCCCATTGCGGGGTACTGAACTCTATATGCCTTGAACGACTCCATGTAATATCTTTAAAATGAGTAAATGCACAGCGGAAGATTTCTTTCATACCTGAGAATAAAATGCTTAAAAGTGTCAACCAAAAGGTTGGTGAGTTCATAGGTTTATCATGATAATCATTTCAATATATTAATAGACCACAAGATTTCCGTTATCATAAACATAATACACTCGCAAGTGTATGTAAAGCATTCTAAGTGGTTGAGCACTTGGTAACCATACTTAACATTTAATCAACATCACATATTCCCTTTATTATGAAATCTCCCTACACTGTACCAAGTGTAGTAACGAAACGAAGTACTGTGCAACCGTTGAATACTGGTCGCCGGTCCGGTTGGGGTTGTCAAGCCCGATAGATCTATCAACAGGATTCGCATTTACAATACCCATGTAAATAGTAGTTACCAAGCTACAGGGAAGTATGCCAGTGGTACAACTCAACGTAGAATATATTTTTAAGTACTTGTGTCTATTTCGTAAACATTTATAAAAGCAGCGCATGTATTCTCAGCCCAAAAATATATATTGCAAAAGCAATTAACAAGGGAGCAAATGAAACTCACAATACGATATTTTGTAGTAAAACTATGCATACGACGATACTGAACAATGCAGGGTTGGCCTCGGATTCAAGAACCTATATCAAGTATGTATATATTAACACATATAATCGTAGTTGAATAATTTATATATGTACTTATTGGTGATATCATTTTATAACTTATATATTTCGTTAAAAAATATATATTAAATAAAAATATTAATATAGTTATATTATATGTATTAAGTATATTTTTTTAAATAATATTAATCGTTTTTTAAAAAAAATAGTTATAAGAGTATCAACATGCTGATAATAATAATAATAATAATTTTTAATAAAAAATATAGTTTTAATAAACATGTTCATTTTGGTAATAATAATAATACTAATAATAATAATAAAAGCGATAATGATAATAATATTACTAATTATTTTAACTACAAAAAAAAAAAAAAAAACATAATGAACCTAATAATATTCATCATAATATTAATAGTCTTAATATTAATAATAATCATAGGTTTATATATTATATATATATTTATTATGATAATGATAATAATAGTAATACCTAAAAAAAATGACAAGTATGTCACATGCAGGGATCAAAACCGCAACCCTTTGAATAACAAACATCCTAGCAACCACTGATCCGTCTTTTCATTTGTGAATTAGCCCCAAACTTAAATCTTTTAACCATTGATTCTGTTTTCATCTTCCTCTTCCTTCTTACCATCATCATCATTCACTACGATCCATTTAACCATAGCTATTGTGTACATAAATTTTACAGCCCATCATCAATACCATCATATTATCGAGCATCATTTATCTGTATCGTCTTCATCACCGGGTCATCATCTTTTATCACTAATAACCTCATCTAACCCTAATTACCTTTCTAATCAACACCCTTATCAATTATTATTAATTTTGTTTATTATCATCAACCTAAACCTAGCATAGCATCACCAAAATTTTACTAATTACATCAGGGACAGAAATGGATAGCCATTAAAGAGTAAGAACATAAGAGTTGAAATCTTGAGGGAGACGGTTTTAGACGAAAATATAAAATAGAAGTAGAAGTATTGTAGGGTCGTCATCATCGGTTCTTCATTATTCTCATCATATCTATTCGTTCCTCAATTTGATCATAATAAGATCTCAATCATCCAACTCTCGGTCCACTAGTCACTAACTGTCCCAACATAATAAAAAAAAATCATAGCAGCATGCTCAAAAGTTGGTTTGTGGGGTTAAGGTTATTAGTTGTAAATCCATAAAGAAAAATAAATAGGTCGGTCCCTAATTCTTCATCAATTATCATCACTTTTTCGCCACTGTAACATCATTAATATTACAATATCAGCATCTATCCTCATCGTGAAATCTCTTCATCCTCTTCTTCATTTTCTTACAGCAATTTACGGAAAAGTCTTGTTGAGTGGTTATCAGTTGTTTAACTTCAGAAATTAAAGGAAAGTTGCAGGTGTTGGTTGTCGAGGGTTTATAGCTGAAACAGAAAAGGATCGAAACAATTGGGTTGTGGCTTGTGCAATCACGAAAAGATGGAAGGTGACGACTTTGTTGACTGCAACAGAATTTAGATTTGGAAGGGAGAGCTAGTGAGAGAGAGGAGAGAGGGAAAGAGATGGTTTTTTGGTGGTGGTTGTGGTGCTAACCGATGATCGGTGGTGGTGGGTTTAAGGTATTTGTTTGGATTGATCGAATGTATGGTAACAAAACCGTGGGTTTGCATAGTTTAAACTTGAATAGGACCGATGATCAATGAGTGGTAGCAGTTTGTGTGATCTAGTTGGGTTATGGTTTGGAGTGGTGTTGATATAGGTGTGGTGACGAGTTATGGTGGTGATTTGGTTGAAACAGAAGGAAAGCAAATAGCAGGACTAGCGATAAGGGTGGCGAGTTGGTGGTTGTTTATTCGACATAGAAATAGAAACAGATTATAAGGGGATGGTGAGGTGATTGTTCTTCATGGGTTGGTGGTGGTGGTGCACTGTAGGTGGTGACGGTTAGGCTGTTGGTGGAGAAGAAGTCACAAGAAAGAAGATGGTGGATAATGAGTTATGTGGTCATGGTGGTGATTGTTAGTGGCGACAATAGGCGGTTATAAGGTGTTGGTTTCGGGTAGTAGCAGTAAATTTGCAAGCTTGTTTTGAGATTTGATGATCATAGTGACGATTGCTCGGTGATTATAGGTAGTGAGGAGGGTGGTTTAAGGTGATTCTCGAGCAAGAAGCAGGAAGTGAGTTTTTTGTTTAGTGTAGGTGCCTTTTAAACGTTGATATGTTGCTGTATATGTATTATTAAGTTGAAAGCAATTAAGTTGAAAGCAAACACACTATTGTTTCATGAATCATAAAATATTTAGAACGTGTATACAGCTCATCGATAAAGATAGGTAATAGTAATAAGACTTGAATGTTTGAAAGAAACAAATATAGTAATAAACGTTTAATCAATCTTCACTTTTTAAATTTGCAAAATTTGGATTTTGTCAAGGTTTTTATCCGTATGTTGATTATATATATATATATATATATATATATAGTAGTAATAGTAATAATAATAATAATAATAGAACGTGTAATTATAATATTAAGGAGTTAGTTGTCCAATTGTGTCATTATGTATTGATAGTTTTAACCAGGATACTCCGTGTCTCTTTGTTAAACAATTATAAGTGAAAGCCTAAAAATAAATTCCAATTCATATGTACGGTGTATTAACATTTAAACTAAAAAGGTAAAAATATTTTCATCAAACCTAAAATCGTCGTAATCAAATTACAGTCTAACTTTTATTTTGAATTTTCATAAACTCGTATTAGATCTATATGAACACTAGCAAAATGTCAACCGAGTGTTACTAACGTTTACTAATTAAGCTCGAAATCATTTATTTTCCATATACTATGTGTATATATAAATATATTTTAATATCAGGTTTTATTATATAACTAAATATATATATATTTTCAAATAAATATATTTACAATTAACATTCATGTATATATATATATATATATATGTATCTATTTACAAATAGTTCGTGAATCGTCGAGAACAGTCGAAGGGTAAATGAATATATGAAACAGTTCAAAATTTTTGAGACTCAACCTAATAGATTTTGCTTATCGTGTCAAAGATATTAAATCGTATCGAGAGTTTGTTTTAAAATTAGTCGAAATTTTTCGGGTCGTGACAATATACCAATAGTACATACATCTAAAATATGTGTATTGTACGAGTACGAAGTAGAATTGTTGATGAAACTGAACGAGGAAGTAATTGTAAGCATTTTTATTAAGTAGAAGTATTTTGATAAGTGTCTTGAAGTCTTTTAAAAGTGTAAGAATACATATTAAAACAATACATGTATACACATTTTAACTGAGTCGTTAAGTCATCGTTAGTCGTTACATGTAAATGTTGTTTTGAAACCTTTAGGTTAACGATCTTATTAAATGTTGTTAACTCATTGTTTATTATATCTAAAGAGATGTTAAATTATTACATTATCATGATATTATGATATATTAATATATCTTAGTATGATATATATACAGTTAAATGTTGTTACAACGATAATCGTTACATATATGTCTCGTTTCGAAATCATTAAGTTAGTAGTCTTGTTTTTACATATGTAGTTCATTGTTAATACACTTAATGACATCTTTACTTATCATTTATCATTATTAAACATAGTGTATCAATATCTTAATATGATTCATATGTATTTAGTAAGACGTTGTTATAACGATAATCGTTGTATATATCGTTTCGAGTTTCTTAATTCAATAAACTCAATTTTATGTATATAACACTTTGTTAAAATACCTAATGAGATACTTACTTATCATAATATCATGTTAACTATATATATAATCATATATATGTCATCATATAGTTTTTACAAGTTTTAACGTTCGTGAATCACCGGTCAACTTGGGTGGTCAATTGTCTATATGAAACCTATTTAAATTAATCAAGTCTTACCAAGTTTGATTGTTTAACATGTTGGAAACACTTAATAATGTAAATAACAATTTCATTTAATATATATAAACATGAAAAAGTTCGGGTCACTACATTACCTACCCGTTAAATAAATTTCGTCCCGAAATTTTAAGCAGTTGGAGGTGTTGACGTATCTTCTGGAAATAAGTGCGGGTATTTATTTTTCATCTGATCTTCTCGTTCCCAGGTGAACTCGGGTCCTCTACGAGCATTCCATCCAACCTTAACAATTGGTATCTTGTTTTGTTTAAGTCTTTTAACCTCACGATCTATTATTTCGACGGGTTCTTCGATGAATTGAAGCTTTTCGTTGATTTGGATTTTGTCTAACAGAATAGTGAGATCTTCTTTAGCAAAACATTTCTTCAAATTCGAGACGTGGAAAGTGTTATGTACAGTCGCGAGTTGTTGAGGTAACTTAAGTCGGTAAGCTACTGGTCCGACACGATCAATAATCTTGAATGGTCCTATATACCTTGGATTTAATTTCCCTCGTTTACCAAATCAAACAGTGCCTTTCCAAGGTGCAACCTTAAGCATGACCATCTCTCCAATTTCAAATTCTATATCTTTTCTTTTAATGTCGGCGTAGCTCTTTTGTCGACTTTGGGCGGTTTTCAACCGTTGTTGAATTTGGATGATCTTCTAGGTAGTTTCTTGTATTATCTCCGGACCCGTAATCTGTCTATCCCCTACTTCACTCCAACAAATTGGAGACCTGCACTTTCTACCATAAAGTGCTTCAAACGGCGCCATCTCAATGCTTGAATGGTAGCTGTTGTTGTAGAAAAATTCTGCTAACAGTAGATGTCGATCCCAACTGTTTCCGTAATCAATAACACATGCTCGTAGCATGTCTTCAAGCGTTTGTATCGTCCTTTCACTCTGCCCATCAGTTTGTGGATGATAGGCAGTACTCATGTCTAGACGAGTTCCTAATGCTTGCCGTAATGTCTGCCAGAATCTTGAAATAAATCTGCCATCCCTATCAGAGATAATAGAGATTGGTATTCCATCTCTGGAGACGACTTCCTTCAAAAACAGTCGTACTAACTTCTCCATCTTGTCATCTTCTCTTATTGGCAGGAAGTGTGCTGATTTGGTGAGATGATCAACTATTACCCAAATAGTATCAAAACCACTTGCAGTCCTTGGCAATTTAGTGATGAAATCCATGGTAATGTTTTCCCATTTCCATTCCAGGATTTCGAGTTGTTGAAGTAGACCTGATGGTTTCTGATGCTCAGCTTTGACCTTAGAACACGTCAAACATTCTCCTACGTATTTAGCAACATCAGCTTTCATACCCGGCTGCCAAAAATGTCTCTTGAGATCCTTGTACATCTTCCCCGTTCCAGGATGTATTGAGTATCTGGTTTTATGAGCTTCTCTAAGTACCATTTCTCTCATATCTCCAAATTTTGGTACCCAAATCCTTTCAGCCCTATAACGGGTTCCATCTTCCCGAATATTAAGATGCTTCTCCGATCCTTTGGGTATTTCATCCTTTAAATTTCCCTCTTTTAAAACTCCTTGTTGCGCCTCCTTTATTTGAGTAGTAAGGTTAGTGTGAATCATTATATTCATAGCTTTTACTCGAATGGGTTCTCTGTCCTTTCTGCTCAAGGCGTCGGCTACCACATTTACCTTCCCCGGGTGATAACGAATCTCAAAGTCGTAATCATTCAACAATTCAATCCATCTGCGCTGCCTCATGTTTGTTGTTTCTGATTAAATATGTGTTGAAGACTTTTGTAGTCGGTATATATAACACTTTTGACCCCATATAAGTAGTGCCTCCAAGTCTTTAATGCAAAAACAACCGCACCTAATTCCAAATCATGCGTCGTATAATTCTGCTCGTGAATCTTCAATGTCTAGACGCATAAGCAATTACTTTCGTTCGTTACATTAATACACAACCGAGACCTTACTTTGAGGCATCACAATATATCACAAAATCATCATTCCCTTTAGGTAATGACAATATAGGTGCCGTAGTTAACTTTTTCTTCAACAATTGAAACGCTTTTTCTTGTTCATCATTCCATTCAAATTTCCTCCCTTTATGCGTTAATGCAGTCAAGGGTTTTGCTATTTTCGAAAAATCTTGGATAAATCTCCTGTAATATCCAGCTAGCCCTAAAACTTGGCGTATGTGTTTCGGAGTTTTTGTGGTTTCCCACTTTTCAACGATTTCAATCTTTGCTGGATCCACCTGAATACCTTCTTTGTTCACTATATGACCGAGGAATTGAACTTCTTCCAACCAAAATGCACACTTTGAAAACTTACCGTACAGTTTTTCTTTTCTCAGCAACTCTAGCACTTTTCTAAAATGTTCTTCGTGCTCTTGATCATTCTTCGAGTAAATAAGTATGTCATCGATGAAAACAATGACAAACTTGTCAAGAATGGCCCACACACTCGGTTCATGAGGTCCATGAACACAGCTGGGCGTTAGTCAATCCAAACAGTGTAACCATAAACTCGTAATGACCGTAACGCGTCCTAAAAGCAGTCTTTGGAATATCATCCTCCTTCACCCTCATTTGATGATATCCAGAACGTAAATCGATCTTCGAATAAACAGACAAGCCTTGTAGTTGATCAAATAAGTCATCGATTCTCGATAGTGGGTAGCAGTTCTTGATGGTAAGTTTGTTCAACTCTCGGTGGTCGATACACAACCTGAATGTACCATATTTCTTCTTGATAAACAAAACAGGAGCTCCCCATGGTGATGTGCTTGGTCGAATGAAACCACGCTCTAAAAGTTCCTGTAACTGACTTTGTAATTCTTTCATTTCGCTGGGTGCGAGTCTGTATAGAGCACGAGCTATTGGTGCGGCTCTTGGTACAAGGTCTATTTGAAATTCAATGGATCGATGTGGGGGTAATCCCGGTAATTCCTTCGGAAATACATCGGGAAATTCTTTTGCGACGGGAACATCACTGATGTTCTTTTCTTCATGTTTAACTTCCTCGATATGTGCTAGAATAATGTAACAACCTTTTCTTATTAGTTTTTGCGCCTTCAAACTACTAATAAGATATAATTTCGCGTTGTTCTTTTCTCCGTACACCATTAAAGGTTTTCCTTTTTCACGCATAATGCGAATCGCATTTTTGTAACAAATGACCTCTGCTCTCACCTTTTTCAACCAGTCCATGCCAATTATTACGTCAAAACTCCCTAACTCGACTGGTATTAAATCAATTTTAAACGTTTCATCCCCCAGTTTAATTTCTCTCTCCCGACATATATTATCTGCTGAAATTAATTTACCGTTTGCTAATTCGAGTAAAAATTTACTATCCAAAGGCGTCAATGGGCAAATTAATTTAGCACAAAATTCTCTACTCATATAGCTTCTATCTGCACCCGAATCAAATAAAACATAAGCAGATTTATCGTCAATAAGAAACGTACCCGTAACAAGCTCCGGGTCTTCCTGTGCTTCTACCGCATTAATATTGAAAACTCTTCCACGGACCTGCCCATTAGTATTCCTCTGATTCGGGCAATTTCTAATAATGTGGCACGGTTTTCCATATTTATAACAAACAGTGTTGGTATTTCTTGCTCTGACACTATTCGTTTCGGCATTACTTGTTCCGACATTATTTGTTCCTTTAGTTCTGTTAAACTTTGGTCCATAGACCTCACACTTTGTCGCGCTATGACCATTTCTTTTACACCTCTTGCAAAATGTCGTGCAAAACCCTTGATGATTTTCTTCACACCTATGACATGGCTGTTTTTGGTTTTTGTTGCCGTTGTTGTTATTGAGGTTGTTGTTGGGATTGTTATTGTTGTTGAAACGGTTGTTGTAGTTATTGTTTTTGTTGGGATGTTTGTTGTAATTATTGTTAGGATTGCGGTTATTGTTGCGATTGTTTTTGCGGTTGTTGGGATAGTTGTTGCGATTGTGGTTGTAATTGTTGTTGTTGTTGTACTGGTGACTCTTGTCACTGTTTTCCTCCCACTTCCTCTTTAGTTGTTTCGTGTTGGCTTCTTCGGCCACCTGCTCTTTAATTCTTCCCTCAATCTGATTTATGAGTTTATGAGCCATTCGACTTGCCTTCTGTATAGAAGCGGGCTCATGTGCACTCACATCTTCTTGAATCCTTACTGGTAACCCTTTTACAAATGCGTCGATCTTCTCTTCTTCATCTTCGAATGCTCCCGAACATAATAGACACAACTCTGTGAATCGTCGTCCATATGTGGTAACGTTGAACCCTTGTGTTCGTAATTCTCTAAGTTCTGCCTTGAGTTTATTGACTTCGTTTCTAGGACGGTACTGCTCGTTCATCAATTGCTTGAATGCCGACCACGGTAGTGCGTAAGCAGCATTTTGTCCTACCTGTTCAAGATAGGTGCTCCACCACATTAACGCAGTACCTGTGAAGGTATGCGCATCGTACTTAACTTTGTCCTCTTCAGTACACTTAGTTATGGCAAACACCGATTCGACTTTCTCGATCCACCGTTTCAATCCAATTGGTCCTTCGGTTCTATTAAATTCAAAAGGTTTGCAGGCAGTGAATTCTTTGTAGGAGCATCCTACACGATTTCTTGCTCCGTTAGCTGCATTGCTAGATTTAGAGTTATTGTTTGTATGTAGCGCAGCCTGTACTGCGGCTATGTTTGCAGCAAGAAAGGTACGAAAATCTTCTTCGCTCATATTCATGGCGTGTCGAGTAGTCGGTGCCATTTCCTTCAAAATAGCCAACTGAATCGAGTTAATCATACAGAATATTAAGAGTAGTCAATAGTATTTCGTAGGATAATATGAACTCATTTATAAAAGCTTTTTATTCATATTAGCGTTTTATAAGTTTAAATTCGGGTACTACCTACCCGTTAAGTTCATACTTAGTAGCTAATATACAATTCAACTACTACAATTCCATATGAAAAACTGATTATAATAATATATCACATACAAATATTCTTCAAACTTACAACTTCGCTATATTACATATAACATGAAATATAGTACACTTTGATACATGACAGTTTTGAAGATAAACCTAGTTAATACGCAAGTTGTTCAGCAAAGGAAATAAAGACACGTAATTCATAAGTCCAGAAACAAGTCATGCATTCTGGTTTTACTAAGACGACTTCCCATCCTTGGTCTTGTGGAAAATAACCGTTATGACCATTGGCTAGGCAGCATGTTGTAATGTCGTTAGAATAACGAGGGTTTCGTAATGTCCAACAGCCCCGTAATAATCTAAAAACCTTGTTTCTCACCCCAACTACTGAATCCGTCACTTGTGGTAAAGTTTTATTTAAAAGTTGCAATCCGATGTTCTTTTTCTCACTTTGGTAAGAAGCGAACATCACTAACCCGTAAGCATAACTTGCTTCTTTATGTTGCATGTTAGAAGCTCTTTCTAATTCACGAAATCCTATGTTGGGATATGTTGAGTCAAAATAGGTTCTTAACGCGTAGCGTAAAATTGCATTTGGGTTCCCCGTATTTAACGCTTTCAAGAAAACACGGCGTAACTTACGGTCTTCCCAATGTGATATACGCCACCTATAAAAGGAAAGCCTTTTATAAACTAAGGCATTTCTGGAAAGTCTTTCAAATGCTTGATAAGTTAATTTCGCCATAACTAAATATGCTGATGAATTCTGACCGACTCTAGATAAGATTTCCTCAATCATATCCTCTGGTAGGTCTTCTAAAATATTCGGTTGTCTACCCTTAACGTCCATTTTGTTTTTATACTGTAAAATAGATAAGAATTAGATTCGTAAAAGATAATTATTAAATAATACAAGCAATTTTTACATAGAACATAAAAGTACAAGCACACTACGATATAAATAATACACAACATGATTACAACCCTCTAATCTGAATCACTGGTTTCTTCTTCTTCGGACTTGGTTTGTTTTCCTAATTTTCTAGGGATATATGGTGTTCCTCTAATACGAGCCGTCGTTTTCCACAATGGTTTAGAAAAACCTGGTGGTTTAGAGGTTCCCGGGTTATTGTTACAATTTAGGAAATACAGACGTTGCCGATAGATATAAAGTTCATCGGGGTTGGAATCAGGTTTCTCTATTTTTATACCTTTTCCCTTATTATTTTCTTTTGCTTTATTAAATTGGGTCGAGGTAATTTCTATAATATCATCGGAATCCTCATTGGGATCCGATTCATCGGAAAATTGGTAATCTTCCCAATATTTTGCTTCCTTGGCGGAAACACCATTGACCATTTTTAACGTTGGTCCGTTGGTTGAGGATTTTATTTTATTTAATTGATTTACTGTAGGTATCAATATTTCTTCCTCCGGAACCTCTTCTTCTTCCGGTTCCTCCTCTTCCGGTTCCTCCTCTTCCGGTTCCTCTTCGGGAATTTGTGAATCTTCCCAAAGTATATTCGAGTCTTCATTATTATCGGGTGAGTCGATGGGATTTGTACTAGTGTAGACATCTATCACACAATATCAAACATATTAAAAGGTTAATATATCACATAATAATTACATATAGTTTTCAACAAAATTGTTAAGCAATCATTTTTAAAGAAAACACGGTCGAAGTCCAGACTCACTAATGTATCCTAACAAACTCGATAAGACACAATAATACAAATTTCTGGTTCTCTAAGACCAACGATCGGATACCAACTGAAATTTCCCATTCATATTGATTACAAACATTCCATATTAATTGATTTCGTCGCGAGGTTTTGACCTCTATATGAGACGTTTTTCAAAGACTGCATTCATTTTTAAAATAACCATAACCTTTATTTTATCGATAAAGGTTTAAAAAGTATTACGTAGATTATCAAGTAATGATAATCTAAAATATACCGTTTACACACGACCATTACATAATGGTTTACAATAAGAATATATTACATCAAAAAATAAGTTTCTTGAATGCAGTTTTTACATAATATCATACAAGTATGGACTCCAAATCTTCTCCTTATTTTAGTAAGCAACAGCGGAAGCTCTTAATAATCACCTGAGAATAAACATGCTTAAAACGTCAACAAAAATGTTGGTGAGTTATAGGTTTAACCTATATATTATCAAATCATAATAATAGACCACAAGATTTCATATTTCAATATACATCCCATACATAGAGATAAAATTCATTCATATGGTGAACACATGGTAACCGACATTTACAAGATGCATATAAGAATATCCACTATCATTCCGAGAAATCCTTCGGACATGATAAAAACAACATCGAAGTACTAAAGCATCCGGTACTTTGGATGAGGTTCGTTAGGCCCAGTAGATCTATCTTTACGATTCGCGTCAATTAGTAGATTGGTTTACTAATTCTTAGGTTACCAAGCAAAAGGGGCATATTCGACTTCGATCATTCACCCATATAATGTAGTTTTATTTACTTGTGTCTATTTCGTAAAACATTTATAAAACTGCATGTATTCTCATCCCAAAATATTAGATTTTAAAAGTGGGACTATAACTCACTTTCACAGATTTTTACTTCGTCGGGAAGTAAGACTTGGCCACTGGTCGATTCACGAACCTATAAAAAATATGTACATATATATCAAAGTATGTTCAAAATATATTTACAAAATTTTTAATACGTTTTACTGTTTTAAGTTTATTAAGTCAGCTGTCCTCGTTAGTAACCTACAACTAGTTGTCCATAGTTAGATGTACAGAAATAAATTGATATATATTATCTTGACCCAATCCACGACGCAGTGTATACACGTCTCAGGCTAGATCACAACTCAAAGTATATATATTTTTGGAATCAACCTCAACCCTGTATAGCTAACTCCAAGATTACTGCATATAGAGTGTCTATGGTTGTTCCAAATAATATATATAGATGGGTCGATATGATATGTCAAAACATTTGCATACGTGTCTATGGTATCTCAAGATTACATAATATATTAGAATACATGTATAATACAATATAAGTTAGCTAGGATATGATTTGTATAGAATTGTTACAATATTTCCCGTAGCTACAACAATCAAAAAATATCCAATCTTGTTTTACCCATAACTTCTTCGTTTTAAATCCGTATTGAGTGAATCAAATTGCTATGGTTTCATATTGAACTCTATTTTATGAATATAAATAGAAAAATTATAGGTTTATAGTTAGAAAAATAAGTTACAAGTCGTTTTTGTAAGAGGTAGTCATTTCAGTCGAAAGAACGACGTCTCGATGACCATTTTGAAAAATATACTTCCACTTTGATTTTAACCATGATTTTTGGATATAGTTTCATGTTCATAAGAAAAATCATTTTCCCAGAAGAACAACTTTTAAATCAAAGTTTATCATAGTTTTTAATTATTAAACCCAAAACAGCCCGCGGTGTTACTATTACGGCGTATGTCCGGTTTTACGGTGTTTTTCGTGTCTCCAGGTTTTAAATCATTAAGTTAGAATTAACTAAACTATGTTCTAGTGACTTCAAGTTTAAATCTTCGAATAAGATAGTTTTATATGTATGAATTGAATGATGTTATGAACATCATTACAACCTTAATTTTAGTAGGTAAACCTACTGAAAATGAGAAAAATAGATCTAGCTTTAAAGGATCCTTGGATGGGTTGAAAGTTCTTGAAGCAGAATCATGACACGAAAAGAAGTTCACGTAAGATTTCCACTCGAAATAAGATTGTTATAGTTATAGAAATTGAATCAAAGTTTGAATATGAGTATTACCTTGTATTAGAAATATATCTTACTATAAATAAGAAATATTTCTTGAGGTTGGATGATCACTTTACAAGATTGGAAGTAAGCTAGCAAACTTGGAAGTATTCTTGATTTTATGAAACTAGAACTTATAGAATTTATGAAGAACACTTAGAACTTGAAGATACAACTTGAGAGAGATCAATTATATGAAGAAAGTTGAAGAATGAAAGTGTTTGTAGGTGTTTTTGGTCGTTGGTATATGGATTAGATATAAAGGATGTGTAATTTTGTTTACATGTAAATAAGTCATGAATGATTACTCATATTTTTGTAATTTTATGAGATATTTCATACTAGTTGCCAAATGATGGTTCCCACATGTGTTAGGTGACTCACATGGGCTACTAAGAGCTGATCATTGGAGTGTATATACCAATAGTACATACATCTAAAAGCTGTGTATTGTACGAGTACAAATACGGGTGCATACGAGTAGAATTGTTGATGAAACTGAACGAGGAAGTAATTGTAAGCATTTTTGTTAAGTAGAAGTATTTTGATAAGTGTCTTGAAGTCTTTTAAAAGTGTAAGAATACATATTAAAACACTACATGTATATACATTTTAACTGAGTTGTTAAGTCATCGTTAGTCGTTACATGTAAATGTTGTTTTGAAACCTTTAGGTTAGCGATCTTGTTAAATGTTGTTAACTCATTGTTTATTACTACCTCTGTCCCATTACAAGTGTCCACTTACTTTTTGCACACAGTTTTAGGAAATCCCACTAACTTCATTCTCCACTAATCAGAAATCTTCTCTCTCCAGAATAACCTCTTCTCATTGGTTAATATACAAAGTGGACATTTGATATGGGATGTCTCAAAATAGAAAGGTGGACACTTGAAGTGGGACGGAGGGAGTATATCTAAAGAGATGTTAAATTATTACATTATCATGATATTATGATATATTAATATATCTTAGTATGATATATACAGTTAAATGTCGTTACAACGATAATCGTTACATATATGTCTCGTTTCGAAATCATTAAGTTAGTAGTCTTGTTTTTACATATGTAGTTCATTGTTAATACACTTAATGACATGTTTACTTATCATTTATCATGATTAAACATAGTGTATCAATATCTTAATATGATTCATATGTATTTAGTAAGACGTTGTTATAACGATAATCGTTGTATATATCGTTTCAAGTTTCTTAATTCAATAAACTCAATTTTATGTATATAACACTTTGTTAAAATACCTAATGAGATACTTACTTATAATAATATCATGTTAACTATATATAAAATCATATATATGTCATCATATAGTTTTTACAAGTTTTAACGTTCGTGAATCACCGGTCAACTTGGGTGGTCAATTGTCTATATGAAACCTATTTAAATTAATCAAGTCTTAACAAGTTTGATTGCTTAACATGTTGGAAACACTTAATCATGTAAATAACAATTTCATTTAATATATATAAACATGGAAAAGTTCGGGTCACTACAACATTTTCTTGATATGTTCAGGAGTTAAGTAGAATGAAAGAGTTATGTAACATGGCACATGATGACGTTATGATCTGTGAATCATCATGCTCCAATAGAACTTCCAGCATGACTTACTGTAATATAATCACATTTGCCAAGCATCATTTTATTATACTAACTCATGCTCTAATTCTTAACACTTCTCCAGAATTCACTCATAATTTATGCTTAGGTTTTACAGAAGTTTCCAATATAATGGAATACAGATAGCACGAAGAGGTATATAATTTCGAACGAGAATATTTATGAAAATATCTTCAGAAATATCGAAGATATTTATGATGATATTTTGGAATTTCTAAGTTTGAAAGTTGATGAAGAAATATTTTTCGCAAGATTTTAACATGACTTCAGAGCATGAAATTCTCTAAAGATTTCATCGGATCCAGAATTACCTGGATTCTTTGAATATAGGGTTTGGTCCTTGTATTTGTTCTTGGTCTCCTTCATGATTAGCTAAATCCGTTTTTCAGTACCAAATTTTCTATTGAGCGTTTCCAACACTCCATACTTTATCATCAAACTCTTGGTCATTTAGGCCATCTACAATTTTACTGTTTTGTCTGCATTTAATGCAGCCATATCTGAATCGTCAGTTATTAATCCGAGGTGATTTCAAAAGAATTGTGTTTTAGATGATTAAACGCTGATGGTAATATGGTGGAATATAAAAGGTTCCCCGGTAACAATAAAGAGCATGCATATATATATCAAAGTTATAATAAGGTTGTTTCGAACGAAAAGTCGAAGTTGACTTGCTGGAGCTGTGACAAAATTGGCTAATTTGGAAAGAGATTGCAAAGTTATTTTCGGTATTAGTAACGCTAAAGGAATTAGCACAGTTACGCGTTAAACGTTTACTCAGTTTCCGAGAGTTTTTCAGGTACATAACTATATGCATAAATCTTTTCTTCTGTAGATGAAATGCGGTTGGTTCATTCTCTCAATCGAGGTGTTTTCAAGAATCATGAAAGGTTTGAACGCAGATTGTAATCGTCAAGGTACAAACGAGGTTTAAGATGAAATCAAGTGGCAAACTTGAAGAATTGTTTAGTTTCATATGTTATAATTAATATTTTAATTCATTTTTAATTGTCCAATGTTGATAGTCCAATAATCGTTTTATATATATATATATATAATCTTAGAATTACCCCACGACGTATTGTATACGTATTGTCTTTGCATCAACCCAGAGACATATTGTATATGTATTGTCTTAGAATTAACTAAAACGTATTGTGTACGTATTGTCTTAGGATTTATCAAAATGTATTGTATACTTATTGTGTTAGGATGTACCAAGAATATTATTATACATATATACAATTACAGAATTCGTGTACATGTCTCAGACTCGATCACAGCTCAAAGTGTATATATTATTGTAGAATCAACCTCAACCCTGTATAGCGAACTCAAGCATTACAGCATATAGAGTGTCTATGGTTATTCCAAATAATATATATATATGCGTCAATATGATATGTCAAAACTTTGTATACGTGTCCCGATATTTAAAGTGAGTAAAAATAAAAACAGAAATTAAATGACGATAAATAAAATTGCGAGAATATAAATTGCGATAATTAAATTGCGATAAATAAAATGTAATCAGTTAGCTAGGAACAGTTAGCTGGAACAGTTAGCGTGGATTCTTAAAAAAATTTCTCATAGTTAATTCGTTTGTTTTTAATAAATTTTATTTTGTTCAATGTTTCTTCATTATGCCACTTGTTGGATTCTGATAAATCAAAATCTAAATATGAAATTGAATGAATATGGTTATTCTGTGGTGAATGGATACGTATATCGGTGGATGTAAATAGGATAGTA
Source organism: Rutidosis leptorrhynchoides (assembly GCF_046630445.1). NCBI lineage: Eukaryota > Viridiplantae > Streptophyta > Magnoliopsida > Asterales > Asteraceae > Rutidosis > Rutidosis leptorrhynchoides. The sequence goes on along the minus strand of NC_092335.1, from coordinate 316,528,840 downwards.
AATGACCGTTAAATCAGATTCGAAGAATGTACAGTGTAACTTATTAATGCGAAATCTTAAATATTCCTCGGGTATTACCTACCCGTTAAAATATTTTCATCATTAACAGTTTGTACGAAAGAATTTTTATTTACAATCTTTATGAAAATATACTTGCATATATATTTTCTTCAGATGTAATCATGGATCTAATGAGTTAATATGATATTAATCTCATTTGCTTTTCGGTTTGTGCTAGAATAAGTAATCTCTAAAACTATTAGGAACCACTTATTCTTTGCAGAATATTAATGAAGTTATGGATCAATACGTCATCGTTAATTATTGTTGGTACACCTTGGTATCTATGGTGCGTATGATGTTGATGTTCGCGGTATAGATTATGGTGTCGAGATGTGTGATGCGGATGTTGTAGTTAGTGGTACTGGTGCTGCTGGTACTGATGTTGATGGTACTGTTAGTGCCGGTAATGCTGCTGGTGCTTGTAAGTTTTGAACCATATTCTCCAAGGTTAGCACCCGAGCTCGATGTTCTTTAACTTCTTCTACTAACCCTGGTTGGTTATCAGTGTGAGGTAGAGATCGTATATCTTCTCTAGTTCCGTTAATGGTAGTCTCAAGACAAAACATTCTCGCAAAAAGGGTATAAACGGTGTTGCGAATAGGTTCGCTGGTAAGCGGGTCGAGTACTCCAAGGTTAGGTGGTAGATTCGGTTCATGATATGGAGTACCTTCTTCCCTTCTCCATAAGGTGAGTATGTCGTGAACCCACCCCCATCTTCTCCAGTAATCACGGTAGTTGATTGGTTGGTGTGCTCCCGTCACACTGTCTTCGGAGTCAGAGGAACTTGGACGATTCGTAGAGGCCATCTTTCGCGGCCGCAGAAAAATATTTTTGGTATGAAACGTTTAGTGACAGCAATTGATAGTTGGATGGTATTCTCAATGCATAATATGCATAGATATATATAGTACCAGGATTCCTTAAATTACGGAGAAATTTACGGGAGATATCAGGCAAAGTTTACCGTAATAGATACGCTAAGATATGAATTAGCAGATACGCTAAGATATGGATTTGTCTGTACACCATCTATGCAATAATTGCAATAAGAAGTGTTGAGACTGACAATGATAGGTGGATATTTTTCGACAAAGAATGATAAGCAAAACTTTTGACATGCGAACCAGGTTCAAGTCTAGACTCATTAATATAACCTAACAACTACTAGGCCGAAGTCCAGACTTATTAATGCATCCTAACAACTACTAGTTAGACACATTAATGCAAGATCTGGTTCGCTACGACCACCGCTCTGATACCAACTGTAACAACCCGTCCTAATCCACATGGACGAAGTCATCAACATCTGGTCCCATTGCGAGGTACTGACCTAAAGATGCCATGAATGACACCAAGTAATATGTGTTAAATGAGCAAATGCACAGCGGAAGACTTCATTCATATCTGAGAATAAACATGCTTAAAAGTGTCAACCAAAAGGTTGGTGAGTTCATAGGTTTATCATAACAATCATTTCAATAACTTTAATAGACCATAAGATTTCAGTTTCATGAATATATGTACACTCGCAAGTGTATAAAAGTATTCTATAAGTTGTTGAGCGCTTCGGTAACCATACTTAACAATTAATGTGGAATATTCCATTTATTATGAAATCTCCCTACACTGTACCAAGTGTAGTAAAAACGAAGTACTATGCAACCGTTTACGATACTAGAGCGACTAGCCCGGTTGGGGTTGTCAAACCCGATAGATCTATCAATAGGATTCGCGTATACATGTTCTTCCAACATGTAAATATTAGTTACCAAGTTATTAGGAAAGATATGCAAGGTGGTACAACTCAACGTAGAATATATTTTAAGTACTTATGCCTATTTCGTCAAACATAAAAGCAGCGCATGTATTCTCAGCCCAAAAATATATGTTGCAAAAGCAATTAAAAAGGGTGAAAATGAAACTCACCTAATGTATTTTGTAGTAAAAATACATATGACTATATTGAACAATTGTAGGATTGGCCTTGGATTCACGAACCTATAACATTTGTATATTTATTAATACACATAATCGTAATCGAACTTATATATTATTCTTAGTGATGTGTTATATATATATATATATAGTAGATTAATAAGTTTCATTATGTGTATTTCCATTTAATATATAGTTATATCAATATAGTTAAGTTATGTATATTAAATATATATATTTTATACGCAGATTATTTGTTTATGAAATTATTATTAATTCTGATACTACTAAAGTTAATAAAAATAGTGGTATTTTATAATAATATTGATAAAAGTGATAATAATAATAATAATAATGTTATTGGAAAATAATGATAATAATATTAATGTTAATGATGATATTTATAAAATCATAATATTTATAATAATTTTAATAATAATAAAGTTAATGATAAAAGTAATAATAAAAAAAATGATAAAAATAATAATAATAAAAATTACTACTACTTTAATAATAAAAATCATATTTATATATTAACAATTAATCATCTTACATAATTAATCTTAACCATAACAACAATGGAATTAATAATAATATTAGTAATAATAAAAATTATAATAATAATAATAATAACAAACAATACCTTAGAAGCATTAAAGGAAATAAACTGCTCGGGACAGGACTCGAACCCGCAACCTCTACCTTACACCACAACACTCCTAAACATTGCTCTACTTATACTTTCCTGTATTATTCCCGAATTAAAGTTATATAACCAAATCCTCAGTTTCTTCTTCTCGTTCACTTATCCCAATCGGGTCACAGCCCAAAACGCAGCCCAATATAATTAGTAAGCCCAACAGTCCTTTAGCCCATTTAAAGCCTGATAATAAAAAAACAGATACTTAACGCAAGTTGCATTATTTATCAAATAAAAAAAACAAGGTTGTCTTCTGGTTCCTTTATCTTCGACGCCCCCCTCTCCCCACTAACATCATCATCATTATATCGTTTATCCATAATCATCATCATAAACATTTTCATTTCTTCTCCTTTAACTAACTGTATCGAATTAACATCCATCACTCTACATCATTCATTTATCACTATCATCCTATATTATTAACATCACGATCGTTACGTATTGCAGTAGCAGGAATGATAGTAGTAGCAAAACGCCTTACTCGAATCGTGTACATATTTAAGCGAAACACGTAATATTTTTATATAATTACTCGTAAAATTTGGCCATTATTACTGTAGCTCATCATCCCTTTTCGCTGGTTTTAAAAGAAACAGAAAAGAGCAGCTGTAATATCGATTTGCAGGTGGATTTTTGTTGTGGATTTCGAATGAAAAAGAAACGAGGGAACAGCAGCAGTACAACAGTGTTTCAAGGTGGTTGTGGTTGTTTGAAATAGAAATAGTAGTAACGATGGTGGGAGTTGAAAATAAAACGGTAGTAGCATCAATGGGTGGGTTTATGGTTGCGGTTTGTATCATTATTGAACGAAACAGAAACTTGTAGCGTAGGAGCAACAATTTGCGTGATATAATAATGGTGTTTGGCTTTGGTTTTGCAATTGAAAAAGAAACAATACATAGGCAGCGGTTGTTGATGACCGATGGTTCATGGCTTTGAGATGATATTCGAGAGTGTGGTTGTTTGAGTTTATTATGATGGTGAACATAGATGGTGGTGTAGGGTGGTGGTGTATGGTGGTCGGTTGTAGTGATTGGTGAAGGTCGATGGTATGCATATGCATATACATATAATGGTTATTTGTATGTATAATATAAATATGTGTAAGTTTATGCATATGTAAGTGTAGATTTTATATAGATATATATGCTGTGAGGATATTAAACAAAGAACACAAAAAGTGCTCAACTTTAATAATGCGTACAGTTAGCAGCCGTGTAAAATGGAATTTTCTACCGACACTTTTAACCCGAAGTATTATATTGTGTCCATTGCTAAACAGTTAACGTATAAAAGTGTTCCTAAAAATCCCAAATTTTTAGATTAAATATATTTAATTATTTCACTCATTAACTGTTTGAAACCTGATCAAAAAGGTTCGATAATTATTTATTTTCTGTTCTAATTTTTATGTACGGAGTACAAATATTTAAATTTAAAAAGGTGAAAATATTTTTAACAAAACTAAAATCTTCGTAATCAATTTACAATCCAACTTTTATTTTGATCCCTCGTATATATATATTATATCTATATGAATACTAACGAAATGTCAACCGAATGTTACAGACATTTACTATTTAAGCTCGATATCATTCATATTTCATTTTCTTTCTCTATATATATAATTAGTTTTTAAATAACAAGTTTGCCATATTAATATATGTTATATACTTTTAAACAAATAGATTTAGTATAATTTGATATATTTACAAATAATATTTATGTACATATATATATATATATATATATATATATATATATATATATATATATATATATATATATATATATATATATATATATATATATATATATATATATATATATATATATATATATATATGATAATAGTTTTCATTATATCGCATAATATTTTACATATTCATTTCCAACAATTTAAATCATATATTATGTAAAATAATATTTTAAATTATTATTATTATTATTTATATAATATATATATATATATATATATATATATATATTTCTCTTTATAAATAATTGTTCGCGAATCGTCGGATTTGAATATATAATCAGTTCAAACTTTTTGAGACTTCAACATTACATACTTTGCTTATCGTGTCGAAATCATATGAAGATTAACTTTAAATTTGGTCGGAAATTTCTGGGTCGTCACACACACCTCAACATCACAATCTGTACCTCGAACATCAACATCATACGAACCGTAAATACCAAGGAGTACCAACACCAATAAACGATGAAGTATTGATTCATAAATTCATCGAGGAAATATTCTGCAGAGAATATGTAATTTCTAAAAGTTTTAGAAATTATTTATTCTAGTTCTAATTGTAAACCAGATGAGTGAGCGAAATGATGAAATGAAACCTTGACTGGAATGGTGCATGATTTACATGCTATATTTGTTTTACCAGCAGCATCAACAGTACCGTCAGCATTACCAGCACCGTCAGTGCCATCAACATCGTCAGCACCAGCAGCACCTATAACATCACAAGTTCTACCAGATCTATAATCACCAAGAACAACATCACTAATCAACAACAAGTATGTCATATCAATGAGTTATGAACTTATTTCCACTGAAGAAATTATATGTATAACTTATATATATAAATTTTGGAAACCATAGTATATCTCTTCATATTAAGCTATTATGAATGATTTAAATAAGGGTAGATACTACTCAGTTAATTCATATTACTGATATGCAATGATGTACATCCTTCGTTCATGACTTAACCATTGTTAACTACAACCTCTCTTTCAAATCAATGAATTCCATTCCATAATAAACTAAGTGTATTATTCAATTATATGTTTGATTTTACACTTTCATCGTCGACGTATTCGAAACTTTCTACGAAAACCTTATTCGTACCTTACAAAGTTCATGGGAACTCCACGAACATCAACATCCTTCACCGAGGAAATATCAATAAGAATAAATAATGGAGTATTGACCACAGTGGTGAAATACTCTGTGAAGATTATGTAATCTATAATGTTAGAGATTAATTCATTTCTAGTTCCAGCCGAAAATCAAATGAGCTTAATATGATATTAACTCATTAAATCTATATTACATCTGAAGAAAATATATATGTATATACATTTTCATAAAGACTGTGATAAAAATTCCCTTGTATAAAATATTACTTGTGAAACTTTTAACGGGTAGGTAGTACCCAGGAGATATAAATTCACAATTAATATGTTACATTATTCGATTCTGATTCAGCAATCATCAACTATACTCACTACTTTCACAACGATATACATTCTTTCATAGAAATCAAAACAACCATTCTCATTCAAATTTGATTACATATTCTGATTTTGACAAATCAAAATCCAAGTTAAGATTTAACAGAAGACATCACTCTTAGATCCCTACATCTTTTGAAGTTATACTTTGACTTCAAAAATGTGATAGAACATCATTTATATTCATAAAACCTAGAAAAATATTCGTATCATTCAAAATTCTAGAACATCATAGATATATTAACAATTACAATCTGTGTTCAAACCCTTCGAAATTCCTGAAGACACTTCAAATGATGAACACTCAAGATGATGATCCAACCACATGTTACCCACAGTCTTGCACCTGAAAAACTCTTGAAACTAAAGTCATAGTTTAACACGTATCCGTGTCAGATCCTTTGGCATTTACTAGCAAAAATAATTTTTCAATCCCTTTTCAACGTAGACAGTTTTATCACAGCTCCAGCAAATCAACTCCAATTGTTCATTTGAATAAGCCTTATTATAACGATTACCCCTTCATCATTGTTACCGGGAAACCGTTTATATCCCACCACATTAGCAGCAAACTTACCAACAATTTTGTTAATCTTTAACTTTCAGAAAAATCATTATATTCATTGAGACCCTATCATATACTCATCCGCACCTTGTAACGAAAATTTTCATACCAATTATCGAGAATCAGCAATCAGTATTTTGAAATCTCACAGCATGTCTACATCAACAGTTCTATATATACATATAACGTCCATCTTTTAGACTTACATACTTCGAATGTGAAGCTTCTGAAAAACACCCTAAACTGCGAACTAGTTCTCCGAATTTTGAAAAATGTTGATGAAGCAACGAAAACTGTAAATGACCTTAACAGCCAAAAGTTTGATGATAAAGAATAGTGTGTTGGCAAAGCTCAGAAAAAGAGAAGATTTGGTACCAAAAAACGGATTGAACAAACCATGAAGGAGGCTGTGGACAAATCACAAAGACTATACCTGCCTTCAAAGAATCCAAATGATTCAGTGTCTGCTGAAATTATTATCGAATACCTTGCTCCTGACTCTAAACCTTTACGGATAAATCTTCATCATCATCCATCGATGTTAGAAATTCTAAGATATCATTGTATCTTTCATTATAAATATCCTCGATATTTCTGAAGATATCTTCATAACTATTCTTATCTGAAATCAATTATCTCTTCGCGCTATCTGTATTATATCAGAAAGGAAACCATTTTAGTTTCAAAATTCTGAAAAATTCGAACTTAAAATATGAATGTTATTGAAGTAGTGTTAGGACCTGAAGCATGAGTTAGTATAATATAATGACACTTGATCAATGTGATTATATTACAGTAAGTCATGCTGAGTTTCTAAATGGAACGTGATGATTCACAGATCATAACGTAATCATGTGTCATGTTACACGACTCTTGTACTCTACTTAACCTCTAAACATATCAAGAAATATTTTCTTAATAATTCGGTCTTTTCCAGGATATTCTGGTAATTTAACAAATTAAATCGTGCTACTACCTTTCCTTTCTATTTTGTATATTATGATAATTCGAAACTCCATATCTACGAATTCTGGACCATTATTCGCTTGACTTGAAGTCGGGAAGAGAAAACAAAAGCATGGAACTTCTAAATATAAGGGAAAATATAAAGCCCAACAACAACACAGGAATTACAAACCGTGTATATCAATACGTATTGCTACGTAAAGAAACGAGATAATTAAAAACACTATAACCCCAAGATAATAGTAAAAGTAAATAAAATCCTCCGGTAGTAGATGAAAGAGAAGAATGACAGATATGAAAGTTAGAAGTATATCAAGGATCAGAACGGGATGGAGCATATTGACAAATGTTTTAAAATATGAATTGAAGGAGGAAGAATAGAAGGTGTGAACTGTGGGAATAAGGAAACGAAGAGGGTAGATATATAGTTAAATATCCGACAGGGCAATCAAAATAGATTATCATATTTAATCAAAGCGGATCCTAATTTCCTTAATTACCGAAGAACCAAATCTTATTATGAAGATTTTCTCTAAATCCCTTAAATTCCAAAAATCAACCGTGACTACGTCACCGGTTAAAAAAACCTACATTTACTCATTTCACTCTTTTGTGATAACTTCACTCATACTCTTCACATAAACGGATTATTTTATCCACATTACTCTATGATGATAAAATTCTATTTATCAACTCATATTTGTCATGAAAACATTCTTATTGTTATTCATGATGACCTCGATCAAATTTCGGGGACGAAATTCCTTTAACGGGTAGGTACTGTGACAACCCAGAAATTTCCGACCAAATTTAAACTTTAATCTTTATATGTTTCCGACACGATAAGCAAAGTCTGTTGAATCTCAAAAAAAAAAAAAATTAAACTATGATCATACATTCATTTAACCTTGACCAAATTTTGACGATTCACGAACCATTATACAATTGATATGATTATATATGTATATATATGTATATATATTATAACTTGAAAATGTCAACAAAGTATTAAATGTATAATACTTTACCTGAACGTAATTGCTCCCATATGTTTATCGATGGAATAGAAGATAATATCAAATGATTGAATTATCAGATACATTGAATTGTGATTATGGGTCTCTATTGTGAGGTCCACTTTGATTTGAGAAATCGTTCCTTTTTAACGGTATTTGTGATAATTGGTAATGTGATTTACAAGTGAGAATAAGGTATCAATTAACGAGTGTTAGACAAAAGTTAGTGGAGATTCCTGTTTGATTTCCAATAATTACTTTACAATATTTTTCCTCGTATCTTTTGATAAGTTAATTATTTAGCTTTCATAATGATTGATCAAATAGAATAAATAACTAGGATAAGGTTCGTCGATTAGATAAAAACCATTTGACATTTTACATTAAACGATATCATACGTTTATATTAACCATTAGATTTTATCTTACGCTTCACCAGCAAACGGTAATTTAAAAATTTGAAAACCTATTATGAATTATTTACGATATTACTTTTCTAAAACATTTTATGATATAACGATCTTCATTATTTTAATCTTTTAACAAAATGATTCTCAAAATATATATTAGCTTTGGAAAACAAAAGTTATCATATTTGTTTGGTTTTATACTAAAATGTTTTCAGCTTAGAAAGAACTTTATTAATAAAATGTTTTATAAGATACTTTGTTAAATAAATTTTGAAGAACTTAATTAAAGCATTATATATATATATATATATATATATATATATATATATATATTGTTTTAAAAATGTAAACGTAATACGACATAATATTTTCTATCATTTCAATGATTATAAATGAATTTTGAAATATAATTACTTTTGAAAAACTAAATATTATATTATTAAATAAATATTTCAATTATAATTTATATTTGTAAATGAAGATATATATATATATAAATATATTTATATATTTACAAAATGATTAAATATAATATTAACTAGATATAAAACGTTTTGATTTAAAATAATTAAATATAATTTGATAAACAATGAGACGTCGATTTATAGAAGCAAATGACCAAAACACTTAGATGACTAAGTTACACTTCGAGTGATATAGTTCATTGATGAATTAAGTCTAAATATTGACAAAGGTACGAGTCACGAGACGTAAAGTGCTAGTTTTCTTAGCGCATGAGAGAACGTTCGAAAAACCTGAACTGGGACAAAATTCGATCGTGAACGTACAAGACATCGAAACTAATTTTGCAAGTCAACTATGCACGTAAATATAATATAATATATAATTAATTATATAAATTAAATATATTATATATAAAATATATTAAAATGAGTGTCAGCATGAATGATTGATCGAAGGTGAGCTAGAGAAGGCCCTCATACGATCGCATGGGCACTCCATACAACCCTCATGTGATCGCATGAGGGGAGTTGGTGGCTAACATCCTTTAAAAACCGAATTCGATTCATTCTGATTCATTTCATCTTATTTCTATATTACGGAGTATTACTTATATTAATTATTATTATTATTATTATTATTATTATTATTATTATTATTATTATTATTATTATTATTATTATTATTATTATTATTATTATTATTATTAATCTTATTATTATTATTATTATTATTATTATTATTATTATTATTATTATTATTATTATTAGTATTAGTAGTATTTAGTATTATTATTAGTACATATTATACATAAAATACTACGATAAGGGCATGCGCGAGCGAATTCAAAATGAGTTTTTCGAGTGGGATAAAGTTAAGAAAAATATGGGTTAAAGCTATGGAGGTTATGGGTATTGTTCGGGGGTATGCTCGTGAAGTCAAACTAGTGTTTATCATCTCCGTTGCGTCTACATACTTTCCTACAATATTGAATCACAATATTGATACGTGAGCACTCATAACTTAACTTTTATATATTAATAGTGTATCCCTGACTAGTGCTCGAGTATATAGGATTATGCATGCTTGTATGCTTAATATTGTCGTTAGCTAGTTTATGATAAATCACGAATTTAATACATATGCGATTGAGATAAGGTATATGAGATGCATGTTGTTGGAAAGTTGGCGGAAAATTAATAACTTTTCATTTAGAAAGCGTATGATTTCGATGAACGGAATAAAAGATATCGTCAATTGAATTAACTATAATTTTAAGTATTATTGTTAAAATGATTATTATTACCGTTATCATTTTCGTTATCGTTATCGTTATCGTTATCGTTTTCATTATCGTTATCGTTATCGTTATCGTTATCGTTATCATTGTCGTTATCGTTATCGTTATCGTCGTTATTATCGTCATTATTATTATTATGTAATAATCAATATTATTATTAGTATTATTATTATTATTATTATTATTATTATTATTATTATTAAAATAATTAATATGTTTATCAAAACTATCATTTTCTTATTTTTATCGTTATTATTATTAAAAGTATCATTAATATTAAAACTAACATTTTTATTAAAATTATGATTTTAATAGAAATATTGTTATTGTTATTATTAGTAGAATAATAATAATAATTATTATTATTATTACAAAATAATACAACTTTTACTCATTATTATTATTATCAATATTATTTTATCGAATACATGTGTGATTCAAAGATATTTTTTTTACCACACGTAATATAATTACATTAATAATACATATCACTATATTTTTATGATATTAAGTAAACTATATAAACTATATTACTTAAGATATATAAAAGCATATATTTTTTTTATCATATATAAATTTTAATATAAATTTTTATTTATTAATAAAGGACTTGTATTATTTACTTAAATAAAAACCTGATAAACATATTTAAATATATAAAATGACTATATTTAAAACATATAATAAACATGAATATATTTTGAAGTCATTTTGGGTCAAAATGATTTTTGTTAACCTCTGCATAATAATCTCGAGCATTAGGATTGTGATACACTATGACTTGACCTAAATTGTTAGACATATATTGACTAACATATAAATATATATATATACTTAATATAGGTTCGTGAATCCGATGCCAACCTTGCACTTGTTCAATGCCGTCATATGTATTTTTACTACGAAATACAATATAATGAGTTTCATTTGCTCCCTTTTTAAATGCTTTTGCAAAAGACCCGTCATTTTGAAAAGCCATTTACAATCAACTAGCCTAGAGCCAGCAGGTTATGCAACAAGTTCCCAAACTTGGTTGTCATACATGGATTGCATCTCAGCGTTCATGGCTTCCTGCCATTTATCCTTATCAATCCTTGATAAAGCATCTTGGTAGTTTGCTGGTTCATCCAAATCAACCACATAGCAACCATCCATGAGAAACCCATATCTCTCAGGAGGATTACTAATTCTACCAGATCTGCGAACGTCTTGTGTATTTTGATCATCCATTTGACCATTCTCAACATTTTCATGTTGAGTGCTAGTATCAACCAATTGTGTATCATCTACTTGATCTCGAACCTCCTCAAGATCTATCATCCTTTCACTATCACCTTCCATCAGGAACTTAGTTTCAAGGAATTCAGCCTTCCGAGCAACAAATACATTCTGTTCTGAGGGATCATAGAAATAATATCCCATATTATCCTTGGGATATCCTATGAAGATACACTTTGTGGATCGAGCATTTAACTTATTAGGGACGTAACGCTTAGGGTAAGGTTCACATCCCCATACCTTTAAGTATGATAGAGATGGAGGTTTTCCAAACCACATCTCATGAGGTGTTCATTCCACTTTCTTGGTTGGGGCCATATTTAAAATACGAGCCACGGAGCATAAACAATAACCCCAAAATGATAGAGGTAATGAGCTTCTAGCCATCATAGATCGAACCATATCCATTAGGGTTCAGTTCCTCCTTTCGGAAACTCCATTCAGTTGGGGTGTTCCAGGAGGAGTGAGTTGCGAGATAATCCCACCACTTCTAAGATGATCTTGGAAAGCATCGCTTAGGTACTCACCTCCTCTATTGGTACGAAGTACCTTGATTGTCTTATTGAGTTGATTTTGTACTGCATTTTGATACTCTTTGAATGCTTCAAAAGTTTCGTCCTTATGTCTTAACAAGTAGACATATCCGAAACGACTGAAGTCATCAATGAAAGTAACGAAGTATCTTTCACCATTCCTAGTTGTGGGCTTAAAGGGTCCACATACATCCGAATGTATTAATCCCAATAAGTCCTTAGCCCTTTCGTAGGTCCCTTTGAAAGGTGCTTTAGTCATTTTGCCTTGTAAACAAGATTCACATACATCAAACGAGTCTAGTTCATTTGATTTCAAAAGGCCATTCTTTTGAAGTGTATGCATTCGATTCTTGTTTATGTGACCAAGGCAACAATGCCATAAGTAGGAATCACTCAAATCCCTTTTGAGTTTCTTGGTGCTAGTATGGTATATTGAGCTACTAGATGATGTGTCATCATGAACCAATTCATAAATTCCATTTAAAGGTGAAGCCTTAAAATAGAATACATTATCTAAATAAACGTGGATATCATCATTAACAAAATTAAGATAAAAGCCACATTGTTTTAAACGGGAAACTGAAATAATGTTTCGACATAAATCTGGTGCATACAAAACATTGTTCAAAATAAGTTCCAAACCACTTGGAAGCTTTAATACAAAGTCTCCTTGAGCCTTCACTTGCACTTTAGCTCCATTACCCATAAAGAGACTTGATGTTCCCGTTTGCTTGCTACTTCTTTTGAACCCCTACAAAGAATTGCAAATGTGAGTTCCACATCCAATGTCTAATACCCATGTATTAGAAGAAGTAATACTAATCTCTATATATACCATATATATATATTACCTGAGGTTTGCCCCGCATCCCTCTTTTCCTTCAACTCCTTAAGGTAGACCGGGCAGTTGCGTTTCTAGTGACCCATTTCACCGCAACCGAAGCACGGGTCTTCCTTGGGGTTTGCTTGTCCGGCAACCTTTTGCTTCTTGTTCTTGTTTTTGGTTGGGGTAACCATCCTCCCCTTTCCTTTGCCTTGATGGGCGGGTCCTTTCCTCTTAGCCGCCTTTGGCTTAGACGTGTTATTACCTTTAAACCCACCATCATTGATCATTAGCACTGGTGAAGCCCTCTTACCCATGCTAGTTTCTGCCGTCCTAAGCATGCCATGAAGTTCGCCAATGGTCTTATCCATCCCATTCATATTGTAATTAATTACAAATTGGTCAAACCTCTTTGACAAGGAGTTTAGGATAAGATCCGTGGCTAGCTCATTAGATATGTTGAGATTAAGACGGTTTGCGCGATCAATGAGGCTTTTCATCTTAAGGACATAAGATGAAACGGATTGGGAGTCGTCCATAAGACATGCATGAAGCACTCGAACGGTCTCGAAGCGCTCGACACGTGCTTGTTGAAGGAACATCTCCTTCAATTGCGTGATCATGCCGTATGCAGTATGATGCTCGAAATCCTTTTGGAGTTCGGGTATCATAGTCCCAAGCATTAGGCAAGCGACTTGCACCGAATCGGCCTAATACTTATCTCAATAAGCCATGCCTTCCGTATCATCCTCTTCGGGTTGATCGGGAATGGGGTCTTCCAACACATACGCCTTATCCTCAAGTTTGAGGACAATCCTAAGATTGCGGAACCAATCCATAAAGTTCGTATGGTTGAGTTTGTCTTTCTCGAGGAGAGACCTTAACGATAGGTTGTTCAAGTTAATAGGTGCGTTTTGCATGTTACTGTTATTGGCGGCCATCTACAAAATTTAACAAAGTTCATTTAAGTATCGATTTTAAATTTAATAAACAATACCCTTTTAAATTTTAATTGACTTATTAAATATTAGAATCCAACGGTAAATCAAATTTCGGTTAGGTGACCTTTATCCCGTTATTTGATTTAGCTAGGTAGTCATTTATATGACAATTGCAATCCTTTTGCAACTTCTAAATTATGGGATCATGCAATCCTTTTACATGGCATATTCATCCCATCAACGCCTATTTGTTCCTCATGCTTCGGTGACCCTAAGTTCATGATTCCCAAATGAAGTCGTCCTACTTGTGTAAACGTGTAAATTTAACATCCAAGTGGTTAGGTGACCTTTATCCCACAAGTGTGCGAAATTTACCTCAATCATATTAGTTTGCTCACAACGGTTAGGTGACCTTTATCCCATTATGAGTTCCCTAATATTTTCAAGTGTCACACAAAAGGATGGCGTTTAACTTGTTTGCCTTGTCGATTAAGGGATTTTAAGTTTTTGTTAATTCTAGTTGAAGAAAACATTTATGCAATACACCAACATGCATTTCGTGTATGGTTCATTTGAAATCCATTTTCAAGTCTTGCAATTTTAGCCAATTACTTGATATAAATTAAACCATTTTATATATATGATCCTTATCATGTTCTTAATAACCGTTTATTAATGTCCTTTTAGCCGTTTTTAATTTAGCCATTTAAATTGACGTTTTGCATGTCGTTAATAATTTAACCAATTAAATTGTAGTTATGCTTGTTGTTAACTTGAGTGATAATTTGTTGTAGTAACATACACAATCCACAATCATACAAGAAATATAACAACCACGCATGCAAACAAATGTGTTCACAATCAAGCCAATTTGGTAGACATTTGTTTAGCCGAAAACAAATGTCACCGGTTAAGGGTTATAACACTAAGTAGGAGATTTCAAAATATCCCACTTAATCTTGCATCCAAATGCATCTTCCAAGTCTTCATCTTGTATCTTCATTTTTACAAAAAAACATATCCTAATATATTTTTCTAGAAAATGAAAATACAACCTAATCTATTTTACATACCAAATATAAAATAAATTACATAACCAAAATAACAATATTACAAACCAACTTGAATGAATATTATTACATACCAAATGAATTATTAATAATCATCCAAACATGCAACCATTCAGACAAAAGGTCAAGGCTTGATTGTGAACTTCAACATACAACAAATTTGACCAATTTGCAAGTTCCAAACCCATTTGGAACTCTTCCTAAAATCGGCCAACTATACCAACCCTCCCAAACCCGAAAGTTTTTGCATTCCATATTCATGCATGTACTTAGAATGCAAATATAGCGGGTTAAAAGGCCATATAAGAAGCATAATCCATAGACTTCGGCTCTAGATACCATTGATGGAATTTAACAAGTTCATAAAACATGTTCTTATAGTTTACATAATTACAAAACCAATTTTTAGTAGTGTTAAAGCAAGCGGAAGCAAAATGATAAGTTCATGTTATATGTTTAGCCATTAAGTTAAATTCCATGTTAATATCAAGTCTAGAATATATACTTACATATAAGAACAAGAGGAGAAGATATATATACCTCCTCAAGCTAGTTGAGGGTTGTTTTCCAAGTTGCAAGATGATGATGAAGATGATGAACTATAGAGATTCTAACTTGAAGCCTCAAGAAAGTAATACCCACAAGCAATAACCCCAACACCTTGTAATTAGTTAGGATTTAATTGACACTAGATATGAGCTTGTAAAAACAAAATGTAGAACTCTCTTTTGGCCAAAAAGCCCACGGCTTTCAGCTCAGTTTTGAGCAGTTTCTGTGCAGTTTTTTTTAGCTCCCTTTGATATGTTTTGAATGCATGTGTGTGTGGAATACTAAGTCCCTTGGTCTTAGTTAAGCATGGGTAGCAAGTATTAAACAAATGCATGCTTATTCTAACTCCCATGCCACTCACATTGCTATAATATAATATACTTTTATAAAAAAAACTGATTTTATAAAATCAGTTTTTATAAAACTTGATTTCATAAAATACATTTTATAAACTTGTATATATATTATTTGTTATGTATATTTTATAAAACCAATTTTATAAAATGTATCATAACTTAATTAATTATTTAACCTATAAATAATTAAATCCTTGTTATATAAGTTGTTCCATAACTTATATAAACATATCAAGTAATATTATTTAAGAAACCTTTTCCTTAAAATTCAAGTGTTGCGTATTTAATCAATGATCCAATCGTTAAGATCAAATACGAATAAGGTGTCGGTAAGCTTGTTATTGGGTATGACCCGACTTGGATCAAAACATATTAGCCACATTAATTTAATATGTCTCTCGGGCATACGAAATACCTTCAATCTCCCACTTGCATGAGAAACATAAGAAATTAATGCAAGTGATGGATACCACCTAACGACCGTCTATCACCCCCAATATGTTATGACTTTGTGCCATTCAATAACATCATCCCTTTCGAGTTCCCATCTCGATTATGAATAGGTGAATCTTTTCATTATATCCTTTCATCCTGGATGTCATGTTAAATCCAAGAGACACAGAGTGATCACTCTCTTCTAGATTTAACTTTATCAGGCCTTAGACATCTGACACTCAACGAATAATAGGGACAAATTCCATCTTGACTACATACGTCCAAAATATATACCTTGCATTATACTTGAGCTTTTCCTTGTGAACTACCATTTTTCAGAATAGCAAAGGAAAGAATCAAGGCACGATACTTGGTAAATATCCGAACCCAATATGTATCTCAGGTCAGAGGATACAATGATATTTGCCTTTACTCAAGACTACATGTGATCAACCACAAAGGCTCCATTTAGTAAATCTTGAGGGCGGGTCTTCCAATATTTGTATCCCACAAATATCTATGAACCTTGGTTGCAACCTAGCCCCACATTCATACCGTGAATGTTTACCAATCTAAATTCATAATAGTCTAAACCTCACACTTGTTCCCACATATGTGATCGACTACGGAATTTTAGAATAATTACTTATTCATGGATAAAATATGCAAAATAGGAACATGACTCAAAATAAATTAATACCATAATTATATTAATGAGTTTGAACAAATTTAGTTCCGTTACAATACTTAAAACAGATCATGACCAATCACTAGAATATCGAAGCCCTAATGCACAAACATGTCCTGTATGTTTTGATCTATGTAGGAGCTTCGTGAGAGGATCCGCTATATTAAGATCTGTGTGAACTTTGCGAATACATATCTTTCCCCTTTCAACTTCATCCCTTATGTAGTTGAATCTCCGCTCAATGTGACGGGTCTTTTGGTGAGCACGAGGTTCTTTGATTTGAGCAATCGCACCCTCGTTGTCACAAAAGATCTCAAGAGGGTCCTGAATAGAAGGGACTACTCCTAAGTAGTCGATGAATTTCTTCATCCATGCAGCTTCCTGAGCTGCTAATGATGCGGCGATGTACTCCGACTCTGTAGTGGATAAAGCAACAACA
Source organism: Rutidosis leptorrhynchoides (assembly GCF_046630445.1). Taxonomy (NCBI): domain Eukaryota; kingdom Viridiplantae; phylum Streptophyta; class Magnoliopsida; order Asterales; family Asteraceae; genus Rutidosis; species Rutidosis leptorrhynchoides. The sequence continues at coordinate 316,511,053 of NC_092335.1, read as the reverse complement.
TCTTGTTTTGAACTCTTCCAAGAGACTGCACCTCCATTTAACGTGAAGACATAACCGGATTGTGATCGAGAATCATCTCGATCAGTTTGGAAACTCGCGTCCACGTAACCTTTTACAGCGAGTTCCTCCTCACCAGACCCGTATATAAGAAACATATCCTTAGTCCTCCTAAGGTATTTCAATATACTTTTAACAGCAATACAATGACTGTTTCCTGGGTTATTTTGGTATCTACTTGTCAGGCTAAGAGTGCATGACACATCCGGTCTAGTGCATATCATTGCATACATGATTGACCCAATAGCAGATGCGTATGGGACTTTCTTCATTCTCTCTTGTTCATCTTTCGTGGTAGGACACTGAGATGAACTGAGAGGCTTTCCTCTTTGAATAGGTACCAAACCTTTCTTAGAGTTGTCCATCTTGAACCTTTTCAAGATCTTTTCAATGTATGCACTTTGATTCAAACCTATCAGTTTCTTGGATCTATTCCTGTAGATCCCAATCCCCAAAACGTATTGTGCTTCTCCAAGATCCTTAATGGAGAAGCATTTACTTAGCCAAGTTTTAACTCCTTGCATTGCCGGAATATCATTTCCAAATAACAATATATCATCCACATATAGTACAAGGAACATGATAGTGCTCCCACTAGCTTTCTTGTATACACAAGCTTCATCACCATTTTTGATGAAGCCAAATTTCTCGGCCTCCTCATTAAAACGATGATTCCACATTCTAGATGCTTGTTTCAATTCGTAGATTGACTTCTTTAACTTGCATACCTTTTTAGGATATTTCAGATCAACAAAACCTTCAGGCTGAACCATATAGACATCTTCCACAAGATATCCATTTAAGAAAGCGGTCTTGACATCCATTTGCCATATTTCATAATCATAGTGAGCAGCAATGGCAAATAATATCCTAATAGACTTTAGCATTGCCACAGGCGAAAAAGTTTCATCATAGTCAAAACCTTGAGTTTGAGTGAAACCTTTTGCTACAAGTCTAGCTTTATATGTATCCAAGTTTCCATGTATGTCGGTTTTCATTTTGAAAAGCCATTTACAATCAACTAGCCTAGATCCAGCAGGTTGTGCAACAAGTTCCCAAACTTGGTTGTCATACATGGATTGCATCTCATCGTTCATGGCTTCCTGCCATTTATCCTTATCAATCCTTGATAAAGCATCTTGGTAGTTTGTTTGTTCATCAAAATCAACCACATAGCAACCATCCATGAGAAACCCATATCTCTCAGGAGGATTACTAATTCTACTAGATCTGCGAACATCTTGTGTATTTTGATCATCCATTTGATCATTCTCAACATTTTCATGTTGAGTGCTAGTATCAACCAATTGTGTATCATCTACTTGATCTCGAACCTCCTCAAGATCTATCTTCCTTTCACTATCACCTTCCATCAGGAACTTAGTTTCAAGGAATTCAGCCTTCCGAGCAACAAATACATTCTGTTCGGAGGGATCATAGAAATAATATCCCATATTATCCTTGGGATATCCTATGAAGATACACTTTGTGGATCGAGCATTTAACTTATTAGGGACGTAACGCTTAGGGTAAGCTTCACATCCCCATACCTTTAAGTATGATAGAGATGGAGGTTTTCCAAACCACATCTCATGAGGTGTTCATTCCACTTTCTTGGTTGGGGCCATATTTAAAATACGAGCCACGGAGCATAGACAATAACCCCAAAATGATAGAGGTAACGAGCTTCTACCCATCATAGATCGAACCATATCCATTAGGGTTCGGTTCCTCCTTTCAGAAACTCCATTCAGTTGGGGTGTTCCAGGAGGAGTGAGTTGCGAGATAATCCCACAACTTCTAAGATGATCTTGGAAAGCATCGCTTAGGTACTCACCTCCTCTATCGGTACGAAGTACCTTGATTGTCTTATTGAGTTGATTTTGATGGAATTCAACATTTCAACAAGTTCTTAATGTTAACTTATTCATGAAACCAATTCATTAAGAGTTACAACAAGCGGAAGCAAAATATTAAGAAAGCATGTTAATATGTTAAACCACTTTAGATGAATTCCATATAGTTATCAAGTCATGAAATAATGCTTACATATAACAAAGAAGGAAGAAGATTATACCTCCTCTATGATGAGTTATGAGCTGAATTTGGACAGCAAAATGATGATGAAAATGATGGAAGAAAGCTACCAACTTGAACCCTCAAGTGTGCAATACCCTAATCCTTTGTTGCACCAACACCACCCTTTAAGTTAGTTAAGATTTAAACACTTAACTAGCTAATTAAGCAAGCTTAAAACCCTTTTAATTGCACCCAAAATTCTGATCAGCAGCAACTAGAAAGAAGATGATGAATGGAGCCTCAAAACTATGAAACCTCAAGTGTTTATACCCCAAACTTATAACCAACACTTATTGCTTTGGTTAGGATTTAATAACACTTGAATTTCTCACTTGCAAAACCACTTGAACCCCTTTTTGTTCAGCTCAAAATTCGGCCAGAATCATGCAGCAGAAAGTTTGAAAGAGTTTTCTAACTTGTAAGTGCAAAATAAGAGTCAAAACTTGGTTTTAAGTGTTAAGCATGCACTTGGGAATATTTGTATCAAAAGTAACAAGAATAAACTAGCATGGGACTTGTCTTGGAGTCCCAAAATCTGCCCATCCATGCCATTATTTTATAACAAGAAAGTTTATAAAAAAAACTTGATGTTTTATATATAAAACTTGTTATAAAATATATGCATTGTTTAGTTACTTATATACTTTATAAACTTTTTATAAAATATAACACAATATAATTATTTAAACCTATAAACAATTATATATAATTATCCAAATAATTTATCTCAAGTGATAATATTTTAGAAAACCGATTTTCTAAAATTCAAGTGTCGCGTATTTACTTAACGATCCAATCGCTAAGATTAAATACATTTAAAGTGTTGGTAAGCTTGTTATTGGGTATGACCCGACTTGGATCATAATATATTAGTCACATTAATTAAATATGTCTCTCGGGCATACGAAAATCCTTCAATCTCCCACTTGCACGAGAAACATAAGAAATTAATGCAAGTGATGGATACCACCTAACGACCGTCCATCACCCCCAATATGTTATGACTTTGTGCCATTCAATAACATCATCCCTTTCGAGTTTCCCATCTCGAATATGGATAAATGAATCTTTCATTATTTCCTTTCGTCCTAGATGTCATGCTAAATCCAAGAGACACAGAGTGATCACTCTCTTCTAGATTTAACTTTATCAGGCCTTAGACATCTGACTCTCAACGAATAAGAGGGAAAAATTCCATCTTGATCACATTCGTCCTAGATATATATACTTTGCATTACACCTGAGCTCTTCCTTTTGAACTACCATATTTCAGAATAGCGAAGGAAAGAATCAAGGCACAATACTTCGTAAATATCTGAACCCAATATGTATCTCAGGTCAGAGGATACAATGATATTCACCTTTACTCAAGATTACATGTGATCAACCACAAAGGCTCCATTTAGTAAATCCTGAGGGCGGGTCTTCCAATATTTGTATCCCACAAATATCTATGAACCTTGGTTGCAACCTTGCCCCACATTCATCCCGTGAATGTATACCAGTCCAAGTTCATAATAGTCTAAACCTCACACTTGCTCCCACAAATGTGATCGACTACGGAATTTAGAATAATAGCTTATTCATGGATAAAATATACAAAATAGGAACCTGACTCAAGATTAATAAATTAACACCATAATTATATTAATGAGTTTGAACAATTTCGTTCTGTTACAATACTTAAAACAGATCATGACCAATCACTAGAATATCGAAGCCCTAAAGCACAAACATGTCCTGCATGTTTTGATCCATGTAAGAGCTTCGTGAGTGGATCCGCTATGTTAAGATCTGTGTGAACTTTGCGAATACATATCTTTCCCTTTTCAACTTCATCCCTTATGTAGTTGAATCTCCGCTCAATGTGACGAGTCTTTTGGTGAGCACGAGGTTCTTTGATTTGAGCAATCGCACCCTCGTTATCACAAAAGATCTCAAGAGGGTCCTGAATGGAAGGGACTACTCCTAAGTCGTTGATGAATTTCTTCATCCATGCAGCTTCCTGAGCTGCCAATGATGCGGCGATGTACTCCGACTCTGTAGTGGATAAAGCAACAACATCCTGTTTTGAACTCTTCCAAGAGACCGCACCTCCATTTAACGTGAAGACATAACCGGATTGTGATCAAGAATCATCTCGATCAGTTTGGAAACTTGCATCTACGTAACCTTTTACAGCGAGTTCCTCCTCACCAGACCCGTATATAAGAAACATATCCTTAGTCCTCCTAAGGTATTTCAATATACTTTTGACAGCAATCCAATGACTGTTTCCTGGGTTATTCTGGTATCTACTTGTCAGGCTAAGATCGCATGACACATCCGGTCTAGTGCATATCATTGCATACATGATTGACCCAATAGCAGACGCATATGGGACTTTCTTCATTCTCTCCTGTTCATCTTTCGTGGTGGGGCACTGAGATGAACTGAGAAGTGTTCCCTTTTGAATAGGTACCAAACCTTTCTTAGAGTTCTCCATCTTGAACCTTTTCAAGATCTTTTCAATGTATGCACTTTGATTCAAACCTATCAGCTTCTTGGATCTATCCCTGTAGATCCCAATCCCCAAAACGTATTGTGCTTCTCCAAGATCCTTAATGGAGAAGCATTTACTTAACCAAGTTTTAACTCCTTGCATTGCCGGAACATCATTTCCAAATAGTAATATATCATCCACATATAATACAAGGAACATGATAGTGCTCCCACTAGCTTTCTTGTATACACAAGCTTCGTCACCATTTTTAATGAAGCCAAATTTCTTGGCCTCCTCATTAAAACGATGATTCCACATTCTAGATGCTTGTTTCAATCCGTAGATTGACTTCTTTAACTTGCATACCTTCTTAGGATACTTCGGATCAACAAAACCTTCAGGCTGAACCATGTAGACATCTTCCTCAAGATGTCCGTTTAGGAAAGCGGTCTTGACATCCATTTGCCATATTTCATAATCATAATGAGCAGCAATGGCAATTAATATCCTAATAGACTTTAGCATTGCCACAGGCGAAAAAGTTTCATCATAGTCAACCCCTTGAGTTTGAGTGAAACCTTTTGCTACAAGTCTAGCTTTATATGTATCCAAGTTTCCATGTATGTCGGTTTTCATCTTGAAAAGCCATTTACAATCAACTAGCCTTGAGCCAGTAGGTTGTTCAACAAGTTCCCAAACTTGGTTGTCATACATGGATTGCATCTCAGCGTTCATGGCTTCCTGCCATTTATCCTTATCAATCCTTGATAAAGCATCTTGGTATTTGTTGGTTCATCCAAATCAACCACATAGCAACCATCCATAAGAAACCCATATCTCTCAGGAGGATTACTAATCCTACCAGATCTGCGAACGTCTTGTGTATTTTGATCATCCATTTGATCACTCTCAACATTTTCATGTTGAGTGCTAGTGTCAACCAGTTGTGTATCATCTACTTGATCTTGAACCTCTTCAAGATCTATCTTCCTTTCACTATTTCCTTCCATTAGGAACTTAGTTTCAAGGAATTCAGCCTTTCGAGCAACAAATACATTTTGCTCGGATGGATCATAGAAATAATATCCCATATCATCCTTGGGATATCCTATGAAGATACACTTCGTGGATCGAGCATTCAACTTATTAGGGATGTAACGCTTAGGATAAGCTTCACATCCCCATACCTTTAAGTATGATAGAGATGGAGGTTTTCCAAACCACATCTCATGAGGAGTTCGTTCCACTTTCTTGGTTGGGGCCATATTTAAAATACGAGCCGCGGAGCATAGACAATAACCCCAAAATGACAGAGGTAACGAGCTTCTAGCCATCATTGATCGAACCATATCCATTAGGGTTCGGTTCCTCCTTTCGGATACACCATTAAGCTGTGGTGTCCCGGGTGGAGTAAGTTGTGTGATAATCCCACAACTTCTAAGATGATCTTGGAAGGCATCGCTTAGGTATTCACCTCCTCTATCGGTACGGAGTACCTTGATTGTCTTATTGAGTTGATTTTGTACTTCGTTTTGATACTCTTTGAATGCTTCAAAAGTTTCGTCCTTATGTCTTAACAAGTAGACATATCCGAAACGACTGAAGTCATCAATGAAAGTAACGAAGTATCTTTCACCATTCCTAGTTATGGGCTTAAAGGGTCCACATACATCCGAATGTATTAATCCCAATAAGTTCTTAGCCCTTTCGTAGGTCCCTTTGAAAGGTGCTTTAGTCATTTTGCCTTGTAAACAAGATTCACATACATCAAACGAGTCTAGTTCATTTGATTTCAAAAGGCCATTCTTTTGAAGTGTATGCATTCGATTCTTGTTTATGTGACCAAGGCGACAATGCCATAAGTAGGAATCACTCAAATCCCTTTTGAGTTTCTTGGTACTAGGATGGTATATTGAGCTACTAGATGATGTGTCATCATGAATCAATTCATAAATTCCATTTGAAGGTGAGGCCTTAAAATAGAATACATTATCTAAATAAACGTGGATATCATCATCAACAAAATTAAGATAAAAACCACATTGTTTTAAACGGGAAACTGAAATAATGTTTCGACATAAATCCGGTGCATACAAAACATTGTTCAAAATAAGTTCCAAACCACTTGGAAGCTTTAATACAAAGTCTCCTTGTGCCTTCACTTGCACTTTGACTCCATTACCCATAAAGAGACTTGATGTTCCCATTTGCTTGCTACTTCTTTTGAACCCCTGCAAAGAATTGCAAATGTGAGTTCCACATCCAGTGTCTAATAACCATGTATTAGAAGAAGTAATACTAAGCTCTATATATACCATATATATATTACCTGAGGTTTGCCTCGCATCCCTCTTTTCCTTGGGGTTTGCTTGTCCGACAACCTTTTGCTTCTTGTTCTTGGTTTTGGTTGGGGTAACCATCCTCCCCTTTCCCTTGCCTTGATGGGCGGGTCCTTTCCTCTTAGCCGCCTTTGGCTTAGAGGTGTTGTTACCTTTGGACCCACCATCATTGATCATTAGCACGGGTGAAGCCCTCTTACCCATGCTAGTTTCCACCGTCCTAAGCATGCCATGAAGTTCGCCAATGGTCTTATCCATCCCATTCATATTGTAATTAATTACAAATTGGTCAAACCTCTTTGACAAGGAGCTTAGGATAAGATCCGTGGCTAGCCCATTGGATATGTTGAGATTAAGACGGTTTGCACGATCAATGAGGCTTTTCATCTTAAGGACATAAGATGAAACGGATTGGGAGTCGTCCATACGACATGCATGAAGCGCTCGAACGGTCTCGAAGTGCTCGACACGTGCTTGTTGAAGGAACATCTCCTTCAATTGCGTGATCATGTCATATACAGTATGATGCTCGAAATCCTTTTGGAGTTCGGCTATCATAGTCCCAAGCATTAGGCAAGCGACTTGCACCGAATCGATGCAATACTTATCCCAATAAGCCATGCCTTCCGTATCATCCTCGTCGGGTTGATCGGGAATGGGGTCCTCCAACACATACGCCTTATCCTCGAGTTTGAGGACAATCCTAAGATTGCGGAACCAATCCATAAAGTTCATATGGTTGAGTTTGTCTTTCTCGAGGAGAGACCTTAATGATAGGTTGTGTAAGTTAATTGGTGCATTTTGCGTGTTGTTGATGTTATTAGCGGCCATCTACAATATTTAACAAAGTTCATTTAAGTATTGATTTTAAATTTAATAAACAATACCCTTTTATATTTTAATTGACATATTAAATATTAGAATCCAACGGTAAATCAAATTTCGGTTAGGTGACCTTTATCCCGTTATTTGATTTAGCTAGGTAGTCATAATGACAATTGCAATCCTTTTGCAACTTCTAAATTATGGGATCATGCAATCCTTTTGCATGGCATATTATCCCATCAACGCCTATTTGTTCCTCATGCTTCGGTGACCCTAAGTTCATGATTCCCAAATCAAGTCGTCCTACTTGTGTAAACGTGTAAACTTAACATACAAGTGGTTAGGTGACCTTTATCCCACAAGCATGCGAAATTCACCTCAACCATATTAGTTTGTTCATGACGGTTAGGTGACCTTTATCCCATCATGAGTTCCCTAATATGTCTAAGTGTCACACAAAAGGGTGGCGTTTAACTTGTTTACCTTGTTAATAGAAGGGATTTTAAGTTTCCATTAATTCTAGTTTAAGAAAACTTTTATGCCATACACCAACATGCATTTAGTGTATGGTTCATTTGAAATCCATTTTCAAGTCATGTAATTTTAGCCAATTACTTGATATCAACCATTTTATACATATGATCATTATCATGTTCTTAATAACCGTTTATTAATATCCTTTTTACCATTTCAATTTATCCGATTAAATTGTGGTTTGGTAAATATCATGTTGTTAATAATTTAACCAATTAAATTTTAGTTTTGCTTGTTGTTAACTTGTGTGATAACTTGTTGTAGTAACATGCACAATCCACAATCATACAAGAAATTAAAACAACCACGCATGCAAAACAAATGTTCACAATCAAGCCTTTTGGTAGACATTTTGTTTAGCCAAAAACAAAATGCCACCGGTCAATGGGTAAAACACAAAGTAAGAGGTTTTAACCTCCCACTTATCCTTGCATCCACATGCTTCTTGTGTTCTTCCTTGTGATCTTCATGCATCTTCATCTTGTTACAAAATATATCCTAATACATTTTGTCTAGAAAATAAAAACACATCCTAATCTATTTTACATGCCAAATATAAAATAAATTACATAACCAAAATTAATATTACATACCAAATGAATAATTAATTTTACAAACCAAATTGAATGAATATTACAACCATTCAACCAAACAAATATCCATTCAAACACACATGCATACATCATAAGGTCAAGGCATTGATTTTGAACTACAATATACAACAAATATGACCAATTTGCAAGTTCCAAACCCACTTTTGGAACCCTTAAAATTCGGCCAAAATCATGAACCCACCCAAACCCCAATATTTTTACATTCTACTTTCATGCATGTACATAGAATGCAAAGTTGGTGGGTTTTAAAGACCATATATAAGAAGCATATTTCATACACTTCGGCTCTAGATACCATTGATGGAATTCAACATTTCAACAAGTTCTTAATGTTAACTTATTCATGAAACCAATTCATTAAGAGTTACAACAAGCGGAAGCAAAATATTAAGAAAGCATGTTAATATGTTAAACCACTTTAGATGAATTCCATATAGTTATCAAGTCATGAAATAATGCTTACATATAACAAAGAAGGAAGAAGATTATACCTCCTCTATGATGAGTTATGAGCTGAATTTGGACAGCAAAATGATGATGAAAATGATGGAAGAAAGCTACCAACTTGAACCCTCAAGTGTGCAATACCCTAATCCTTTGTTGCACCAACACCACCCTTTAAGTTAGTTAAGATTTAAACACTTAACTAGCTAATTAAGCAAGCTTAAAACCCTTTTAATTGCACCCAAAATTCTGATCAGCAGCAACTAGAAAGAAGATGATGAATGGAGCCTCAAAACTATGAAACCTCAAGTGTTTATACCCCAAACTTATAACCAACACTTATTGCTTTGGTTAGGATTTAATAACACTTGAATTTCTCACTTGCAAAACCACTTGAACCCCTTTTTGTTCAGCTCAAAATTCGGCCAGAATCATGCAGCAGAAAGTTTGAAAGAGTTTTCTAACTTGTAAGTGCAAAATAAGAGTCAAAACTTGGTTTTAAGTGTTAAGCATGCACTTGGGAATATTTGTATCAAAAGTAACAAGAATAAACTAGCATGGGACTTGTCTTGGAGTCCCAAAATCTGCCCATCCATGCCATTATTTTATAACAAGAAAGTTTATAAAAAAAACTTGATGTTTTATATATAAAACTTGTTATAAAATATATGCATTGATTAGTTACTTATATACTTTATAAACTTTTTATAAAATATAACACAATATAATTATTTAAACCTATAAACAATTATATATAATTATCCAAATAATTTATCTCAAGTGATAATATTTTAGAAAACCGATTTTCTAAAATTCAAGTGTCGCGTATTTACTTAACGATCCAATCGCTAAGATTAAATACATTTAAAGTGTTGGTAAGCTTGTTATTGGGTATGACCCGACTTGGATCATAATATATTAGTCACATTAATTAAATATGTCTCTCGGGCATACGAAAATCCTTCAGATTTTGTACTTCATTTTGATACTCTTTGAATGCTTCAAAAGTTTCGTCCTTATGTCTTAATAAGTAGACATATCCGAAACGACTGAAGTCATCAATGAAAGTAACGAAGTATCTTTCACCATTCCTAGTTGTGGGCTTAAAGGGTTCACATACATCCGAATGTATTAATCCCAATAAGTCCTTAGCCCTTTCGTAGGTCCCTTTGAAAGGTGCTTTAGTCATTTTGCCATGTAAACAAGATTCACATACATCAAACGAGTCTATTTCATTTGATTTCAAAAGGCTATTCTTTTGAAGTGTATGCATTTGATTCTTGTTTATGTGACCAAGGAGACAATGCCATAAGTAGGAATCACTCAAATCCCTTTTGAGTTTCTTGGTGCTAGTATGGTATATTGAGCTACTAGATGATGTGTCATCATGAACCAATTCATAAATTCCATTTAAAGGCGAAGCCTTAAAATAGAATACATTATCTAAATAAACGTGGATATCATCATTAACAAAATTAAGATAAAAGCCACATTGTTTTAAACGGGAAACTGAAATAATGTTTCGACATAAATCCGGTGCATACAAAACATTGTTCAAAATAAGTTCCAAACCACTTGGAAGCTTTAATACAAAGTCTCCTTGAGCCTTCACTTGCACTTTGACTCCATTACCCATAAAGAGACTTGATGTTCCCATTTGCTTGCTACTTCTTTTGAACCCCTGCAAAGAATTGCAAATGTGAGTTCCACATCCAGTGTCTAATAACCATGTATTAGAAGAAGTAATACTAAGCTCTATATATACCATATATATATTACCTGAGGTTTGCCCCGCATCCCTCTTTTCCTTCAACTCCTTAAGGTAGACCGGGCAGTTGCGTTTCCAGTGACCCATTTCACCGCAACCGAAGCACGGGTCTTCCTTGGGGTTTGCTTGTCCGGCAACCTTTTGCTTCTTGTTCTTGTTTTTGGTTGAGGTAACCATCATCCCCTTTCCCTTGCCTTGATGGGCGGGTCCTTTCCTCTTAGCCGCCTTTGGCTTAGAGGTGTTATTACCTTTGAACCCACCATCATTGATCATTAGCACTGGTGAAGCCCTCTTACCCATGCTAGTTTCTGCCGTCCTAAGCATGCTATGAAGTTCGCCAATGGTCTTATCCATCCCATTCATATTGTAATTAATTACAAATTGGTCAAACCTCTTTGACAAGGAGTTTAGGATAAGATCCGTGGCTAGCTCATTAGATATGTTGAGATTAAGACGGTTTGCACGATCAATGAGGCTTTTCATCTTAAGGACATAAGATGAAACGGATTGGGAGTAGTCCATACGACATGCATGAAGCGCTCGAACGGTCTCGAAGCGCTCGACACGTGCTTGTTGAAGGAACATCTCCTTCAATTGCGTGATCATGTCGTATGCAGTATGATGCTCGAAATCCTTTTGGAGTTCGGGCATCATAGTCCCAAGCATTAGGCAAGCGACTTGCACCGAATCGGCGCAATACTTATCCCAATAAGCCATGCCTTCCGTATCATCCTCGTCGGGTTGATCGGGAATGGGGTCTTCCAACACATACGCCTTATCCTCAAGTTTGAGGACAATCCTAAGATTGCGGAACCAATCCATAAAGTTCGTATGGTTGAGTTTGTCTTTCATGAGGAGAGACCTTAATGATAGGTTGTTCAAGTTAATAGGTGCGTTTTGCATGTTGTTGTTATTGGCGGCCATCTACAAAATTTAACAAAGTTCATTTAAGTATCGATTTTAAATTTAATAAACAATACCCTTTTAAATTTTAATTGACTTATTAAATATTAGAATCCAACGGTAAATCAAATTTCGGTTAGGTGACCTTTATCCCGTTATTTGATTTAGCTAGGTAGTCATTTATATGACAATTGCAATCCTTTTGCAACTTCTAACTTATGGGATCATGCAATCCTTTTGCATGGCATATTCATCCCATCAACGCCTATTTGTTCCTCATGCTTCGGTGACCCTAAGTTCATGATTCCCAAATCAAGTCGTCCTACTTGTGTAAACGTGTAAATTTAACATCCAAGTGGTTAGGTGACCTTTATCCCACAAGTGTGCAAAATTTACCTCAATCATATTAGTTTGCTCACAACGGTTAGGTGACCTTTATCCCATTATGAGTTCCCTAATATTTTCAAGTGTCACACAAAAGGATGGCGTTTAACTTGTTTGCCTTGTCGATTAAGGGATTTTAAGTTTTTGTTAATTCTAGTTTAAGAAAACATGTATGCCATACACCAACATGCATTTAGTGTATAGTTCATTTGCAATCCATTTTCAAGTCTTGTAATTTTAGCCAATTACTTGATATAAATTAAACCTTTTTATATATATGATCCTTATCATGTTCTTAATAACCGTTTATTAATGTCCTTTTAGCCGTTTTTAATTTAGCCATTTAAATTGACGTTTTGCATGTCGTTAATAATTTAACCAATTAAATTGTACTTATGCTTGTTGTAGTAACATACACAATCCACAATCATACAAAAAATATAACAACCACGCATGCAAACAAATGTGTTCACAATCAAGCCAATTTGGTAGACATTTGTTTAGCCGAAAACAAATGTCACCGGTTAAGGGTTATAACACTAAGTAGGAGATTTCAAAATCTCCCACTTAATCTTGCATCCAAATGCATCTTCCAAGTCTTCATCTTGTATCTTCATTTTTACAAAAAATATATCCTAATACATTTTTCTAGAAAATGAAAATACAACCTAATCTATTTTACATACCAAATATAAAATAAATTACATAACCAAAATAACAATATTACAAACCAACTTGAATGAATATTATTACATACCAAATGAATTATTAATAATCATCCAAACATGCAACCATTCAAACAAAAGGTCAAGGCTTGATTGTGAACTTCAACATACAACAAATTTGACCAATTTGCAAGTTCCAAACCCATTTGGAAGTCTTCCTAAAATCGGCCAACTATACCAACCCTCCCAAACCCGAAAGTTTTTGCATTCCATATTCATGCATGTACTTAGAATGCAAATATAGCGGGTTTAAAGGCCATATAAGAAGCATAATCCATAGACTTCGGCTCTAGATACCATTGATGGAATTTAACAAGTTCATAAATCATGTTCTTATAGTTTACATAATTACAAAACCAATTTGTAGTAGTGTTAAAGCAAGCGGAAGCAAAATGATAAGTTCATGTTATATGTTTAGCCATTAAGTTAAATTTCATGTTAATATCAAGTCTAGAATATATACTTACATATAAGAATAAGAGGAAAAGATATATATACCTCCTCAAGCTAGTTGAGGGTTATTTTCCAAGTTGCAAGATAAGATGAAGATGATGAACTATAGACCTTCTAACTTGAAGCCTCAAGCAAGTAATACCCACAAGCAATAACCCCAACACCTTGTAATTCGTTAGGATTTAATTGACACTAGATATGAGCTTGTAAAAACAAAATGTAGAACTCTCTTTTGGCCAAAAAGCCCACGGCTTTCAGCTCAGTTTTGAGCAGTTTCTGTGCAGTTTTTTAGCTCCCTTTGATATGTTTTGAATGCATGTGTGTGTGGAATACTAAGTCCCTTGGTCTTAGTTAAGCATGGGTAGCAAGTATTAAACAAATGCATGCTTATTCTAACTCCCATGCCACTCACATTGCTATAATATAATATACTTTTATAAAAAAAAAACTGATTTTATAAAATCAGTTTTTATAAAACTTGATTTCATAAAATACATTTTATAATCTTGTATATATATTATTTGTTATGTATATTTTATAAAACCAATTTTATAAAATGTATCATAACTTAATTAATTATTTAACCTATAAATAATTAAATCCTTGTTATATAAGTTGTTCCATAACTTATATAAACATATCAAGTAATATTATTTAAGAAACCTTTTCCTTAAAATTCAAGTGTCGCGTATTTAATCAATGATCCAATCGTTAAGATCAAATACGAATAAGGTGTCGGTAAGCTTGTTATTGGTTATGCCCCGACTTGGATCAAAACATATTAGCCACATTAATTTAATATGTCTCTCGGGCATACGAAATACCTTCATAACTAGCTTAGGATCATCACGAGCTTCATTAGAGTTAATGTTGAAAGCCCTTCCTCTTGCAGGTTCAGCAATCTTACTAACAGTTGGACAATCCTTCCGGAAGTGACTTTTTTTTCTGCACCCATAACACATATTCGTACCAGCTCTACACTCGGCAGCCACATGTCCATTCTTCTTGCACTTATCACACCTCTTCAAACAATCTCCCGGGTGATGCCTATTACATTTAGCACACAACGGTAACTTTCCCTTATAACAAGAACTAGCATTCGGAGTTGCAGTGTTGCCCTTAGCAGTATCTTATTTCTTAAAGGGCTGCTGATTGAAATTCTTCCCCGAGTTGTTATTATTGTTCCATTTCCTCTTATTATCATAAGTTTTAGTCTCAGTTGAGGCAAGAGTCTTCCCTCGCTGTTCAACTTGGTCTATCAACTCACCAGCCATCTCAATAGCCTCTTATATAGTTCTCGGCTTCGAAGTAGTCACACCGCTTTGAATATTCTCGATCAAACCTTTCACATACAGAGTGATCGTGCGGCATTCGGGAGTAACCATATGCGGACACATGAGAGCAAGCTCAAAGAATCTCTTATTGTAACTGGCCAGATTAGTACCCACTAGCTTTAAGTTTTGGAGTTCCCGCTCCATCTTAACAGTTTCAGTGTAGGGACAATACTCTTCGATCATCCGTCGTTTCAAATCCTCCCATGGAGTCTCAAAAGCCTGATCCATACCTACGAAATTTGCATAAGTATTCCACCATGTCAAAGCGCCATCAGATAGCTTACATGATGCAAACTTCTTTCTATCCGCATCTCTACAACCGCTGATACGAAAAACAGACTCAAGCTTCTCAAACCAACGATTCAAGCCAACTGGACCTTCGGTGCCATTAAACGAGTGTGGTTCACAACTCAAGAAAGCCTTATACGTACACCCTGCTTGTCCAATGTTCTGATTATTAGTTGCATCCTGGTTTCACTAATTTGTAGTGCTCACATCGTTGCTGTTGGTTCCATTACGGGGTTCTGCCACGACCTCGGTTAATCCTTCGAAGATCCACCGACGAACATCAGCTTGGGAAACTGGCTTGGGCGGCATTATCTTTCTGGTCAAGATAACACATTCGGTTAACGTCAGTGAAATAGACATATAAAAATTATACTATCAACGGAATGATGCATAGTAGATAATATTAAATCATAGTGATTTTAGTAGGACTAATGATAAGTAGTAGCGATACATAGCGTGTAGCAGTAGCAATACCGAGGACAATGTACACTAGTAGCATTATCATTAATTAACAATAGTAGTAGTAACACTAAGCATGATCAGTCATTAATAAATCCAACACATAATGTAATAAAAATCTCTTTCAAACATCATGCATAACCAACAAAAGTAACATATCCCTCATATCATAAGTAAAACTACATAAGTAAAACCACATCTAGCAATGTATATGCAAATATCAAATAATAAACAGTAATATTCAAGTAGTATTTTAATAGCGTGGAACAAGTCTAAACAAGCCATCTCTATTTGCGTTTTTGGAGCTCCTTCAACAAATACTCGACAATCTTCTCCAAGTTTTCAACTCGTAACGTGAGGACGCTAGGGTTGTTGTCATTAGCAGCAGTGGAGGTACTAGGTTTAGAAGTAGATGTGGAAGCATCATAGGGATGAAAATGGCGACACATCTCAAGTGACTGTTATCATAGCGAAAACTCTTGTAAAATGGGTTTCTAGCTCGAGCAGGTCCTTTCGGTATCCTACGGTGGCCTCTTGGTCCATAGGGGCTAACATAGTCGGCATTAACAAAAGGTGACTGGGGCGAATCAGGTAAGTCAAGTTCGGATTCGAAATCGGGTTCTGAGTCTTCCTCGGGATCCTCTTCTGGTTCTTTTCCCCTGGGCTCATTCTCGTGCTCAGTTTCCATCTCGGGTTTCGACTCGGTATCATCTACAAAATTGAGTATCGTATTTCCTTGCGCTAGTATGGTTTTCTCGAATTCCGTGTCAGAGTCGGTAAGAATGATAGGATTGGAAGAAGTTGTCTAGCACTCAAATAAAACATAAAGTTAGTTCATCTAGTAATCACGTCATTATAGAAATCATGTAGCATAGCATTTAGTTTAACTAGGGTTCATGTAACTTAATAAGTCTAAGGTTACAGTCTAGACTAATTAGACGTCCTAACATTCGACTCTCTAATGCAGCCTAGTCCTTGGTAACCGATCTACTCTGATACCAAATGTAATACCCCGTCAGAATCCACTAAAGGAATATTAACATCTGGTCTCACAGTTTAGCAGTCACGCCCTCTATATGAGACGTTTTCGAAAAGTATTCGCATTAATTATCAAATCAAGTCATTTATTAAAGAAAATGTAACTGGAAAACATTTGACATAAATGACTAATGTATATGAACCTAAAACATCTCGAAATAAAGTAGTTTAAATGCGAGTATTTGTTTTTGAAATGAAAATGATAAATATGCTGGACACCGTCCAGTTCTAGCAGCAAACAGCATAATAACTTCAGTTAAGCCAAAGTACTACCTCTATGTACCTGAGATGAAACACGCAAAACATCAACGAAAAATGTTGAGTGAAACTACAGGTTTAGTAAATCATTTCGTAAGTTAGGCCACAAGATTTTCTTGGAAAACATCATAGGAAAAGTATACATTATGATGAGCACTTGATTATAAAGCTTTAACCTTTGCGTGAGCCAAACACACGTCTTTTGTTTACCCTATCATGGCGATACACCAATCAAGTGTACGAGTAACAACAAAATAAGCACCAGTTATGTTGAGGTGAGGTTTGTATAACCTAACGGTACCGTCCCTATAAGTCGAGCTTACAAAGTAACTAATATAATCAAGCTAAGGGATTTTTGATCTGAACTTATATGTATATTCTTTGTAAGTTACTTGTGCCTAATATGTAAAACATTTGGAAAAAGCATGCATCTCATCCCTGTAAAAATGTAGTAGGGACTGTAGACTCATCTTAGCAAAAGCACTTGTAATTTCTTAGCAACACGTACGGTTGTCGAACAATCTCGACTGAACAACGCAGCCTAAATAAGTAAATCATCTTAAGTATACACTTATAGGTCAAACCATGTCAACCCATAGTGTACGTAAAGTCCTAGTGCTCAGACTGACTTAACGAACAAGTAAAAGTCAACTAATCCAAGCAAGTCAACCAAAGTCAACCCTAAAGTCAACTCGGTCAAACTGGTCAACTAAAGTCAAACATCTCAGTAGGTCATGCAAACATGGTCAACAAGTCAAACCTAGGTCAAGTATCACTTTACAAGTCATAGTTAAGCATATTGCACTTTTGCACCTTAAAGCGTGCCTTTGAAATTTGTACGTCGTAGAAAGATCCAACTATAGCTCATAGCTCATAAATCATTAAATTGTGCACATAGAACATAAATCATTAAATTGTGAATAACTCCAGATCAAAACTAAACTTAAAATGGATTCCAAAAAGTCTGGCCAAAGCCTCGTACGATATATAAAAGTCCAATATCAGAAATGGTCTAATCATAGTTTATTACAGCAATTTCTGCCCGCGCGTCAGTTTTTAAACATTTTTGAAACAATATAGAAAATAGATTTTGACGAACGGCCAATTGGAGTCATCTCAAAACATCTCAAAGTTTTAGTGATAAAATAATCAGAAACATTGCTTTAGCCAATTTGTACAGTTTCACAAACATTTACAGACTCTTCAGTTTTTAATCATCATCTGGACACATCACATAGAGGAGCATATATCTCATGGCAAATCACATTCTCGCAAGTTCACATACAAATGAAACATGTCAAGTAACATATAAACTAACATATTCCAGAAGATAAAAGTCTCAATCAATTCCTAGTTTACTCTATCAATTTTTATGTAACTTTGAAAATCGATTCAGCTCACTTTAAGAACTAAATCTTCGTTTTGACGTAACGGGAGCATTACATAACCTTTTGACGCAAATCTTAAGTCCAAATTGCATAAATTTTCATAAGGAATATAGTAGTACACTTTTTATAAGCTAAAACACAAAGCATGCAACTCAGAAATTTCGGATTACGCACAAAACCTAGTCAAATCTTCGATTAAGCATATCTTAAGCATACGATAACGAAATCATGCAAAATTGGAGTCTAAAATTAATAACTTTTCGATATATTTCCATTAAAACATATTACAAGATACTTTCTCATGTTAATTAATTCAGATCATTCAAATACAAATTCGTTTTTCATGTAAACAACGTTAATTAAGCAATCAAACGATTAATAACAACACAAGACACCATTAATTGAGCACTAGACTCTAATACACTATGTAATTACATAAAAATCAGATTTATAAAAACTAGGTTTAGCAATTATACCTCTAATGATCAATTTGCTTATACCACCACGTAGAGAACGATGCGTAGAACAACGTTTATGCACGAGGTTTGGTCTAATTTCAACTTTGGATGAGTACATGTGTGTGTGTGTGTGTGTGTGTTGATGTCAACGAGCAAGAAGAGAGGTGAGGGAGAAACCAATCAGCTAAGGAGAAGAAAAATAAGGGTTTATGGGATTTTCTTGCCTTAAATACTTCGGGTTAGGGCCTAAACTTACCAAACTAATGACCCACTACACAAAATAAGTCCATTAAGGGGTACCCACTAAGGGTTCGGCCGAATGGACCTTCTAGGGGTGTCCTGGGCTCGGTTTTGCTTAATTAATCATATGCGCGTGGTCCGTTTCGAGTGCCGTTAACCGTACCGGGTCTCCAGAACGTTAACTAGTCGTTGAAACAAAATCACCGGATTTAAATCACTAAATAAATAATAAATTAAATTAGTTTTTCTTAAAGTTAATAATTATTGAAAATAATTATTTCGTAGTTTTTCTGAGTTCCGTATACTGAAAAGCTTTCTAGGCGATTAACTTAATCGTAACGTTTTCTAGTTATTTCACTTTTCGAAATAAATTCATAAATTAATATAACCTATTAATTCAAGAATCTCTCTAATAAGCATGTATTTAATTCTATTAAACACAAATACTTAATGGACAAGTATCGATAGTAAACGGAAAAAGTCGGGTTGTTACACCAGAATGGTTGGTACATCTCCAACTCATTCCTATTAGAGTTATCGTCTGAATCGTCACTAACAATGATAGGTGCAGTCACGGTGTTGGATCCCATAGAACTAGACGAAGCCATCTTAACATACACAACACATAAAAGTTAGCCTATAGAATTTCCGTCGAGTAAAAGTAATAATATATGACTCGAAAAATAGTAGAGACCGGAAAATTTTTGACTCGGTTATAGGTGGGACACACTAATGCATTCCTAGTTGGTCAGGTCTAGACACACTAATGCTGTCCACATTCCATATAACCCAAGCTCTGATACCATGTCTGTCACGACCCCCGTCTCGATTTCCCAAGACGTGGTGTGAACTTTAACATAGTGTCCCAGGTTATAGTCAACGTAGCAGTGGAAACATAAATATTATTACATCACGGTCTCTTTTTTAGTTTTGGTACATCGTGGTTACAAAATACAAGTACAGACAGAGCACAAATACAAATACATCATAATCTAGCCTATCAATACTAGATTTAACTAAAGACATTTTTAAACTTCCACGATGTCCGACCTAAAAATGCTCCAAAAGCTAAGTACCTGAGATAAATACTTAAAAACGTCAATATAAATATTGGTTAGTTCATAGGTTTAGTTACAATTCATAAGTTAATGGATGTCAAGATTTCATGTATAAAACAGTTAAAAGGATATTCTAGTTCATGAGCTTTCGATATCAAACGTTAACGTAAAAGTACCCGAAAATAAGCGTCACTTAAGGTCTAAGTTCATATGGTCGAAGGTTATGCATCTGATAGTCTAGAAGGCCTATCCTGATGTGAGGAGTCATCCTCAAATAGATCTATTCATAATATTCGCGTTTACCAAACCGGTAATTAATGTTATCAAAATCGGGCTTTCTAAATTGACCTTTGTTACTCAACATAGAATATAGTTGTAAGTACTTGATTCCAATATGTAAAAACAGTAAACAAGTAATATCTCATCCCAAAAATATAAAAGATTGATTAAAAATGGGACTGCGAACTTACAAGTGATGCGGTGCAAAGCATTCACGGTAATCGGTCAGATTGTGTTAGGTGTTCCGGGCTTGAGACCTAATGAAATGTTAATAGGTCAGAGGTTATACTATCTAATATAGTACTTAGATTAGGTTTAAGATCAATCCCTTAAGTAATCTTACATGTCCAATTCGGTTCTCGGTTTCAAAAGTTACTAGTTTATAGTTTTAAGAGTAGACTGTTTTTTTGACTAGTTTTACTATAACATTAGTGTTGGTGTTTTTATTAATCTAGACATCCATTTTAAGTGAGATTACTATCTGGAAAGATCTTTGAGTCTAGCTTCTAACCATGTAAGGTTAGCCTCTAAACCCATAACATAAGTTGGTCAAAAGTTCATTTCTTTACAAGTGTACAAAAGAGTTCAGTTTTACACTATAAGATCTTATGCAAGTTTAGAAATAGCAAAACTTATTTATTTGACTCAAGAATTTTACATAAGTCTTAAAACATATAAAAGTGCTTATTCTCAAAAGGAATAGTCTCCAGGTCTTCATTAACCTTGTCTTTAGAGATAAGGTTTTAGACCAATTTCTGACTTCAACAAAATCTTGTGCCAACTAGATGGGACTATATCTCAATGATTTCTTAATGGATTTTGGTGATTTTGCTATCCATGGTTTCCTTATTAAGTATACTTTTTAGACATAAGACTTTGGTTCAATATCTATCTTATATTTTGATTTATACATGAATCTTTGTGAATCTGAACCTGTCTCACCAAATAAAATTTAAAAATGACTTTCTCTTTGAGATAAATCATGAAATCTTTACTACAAGTCTCAAACACATATATGAACATCATATAAATTCATGAGTTCCAGAGAGCAACCATAGGTTGGTGTTTAGGTCATAGACTTCAAGTTAAAATTTGAACAGCTCAAAGACAAAACAGTTTTACATAGTTTAACCACTTTGGTTCTTATTTTAACTTCATTTTAAGACATAGGACATGTAGAGATATTAAGTTTAATGATCTAGCATCAAGATCATAGTTAGCTATATAGTCATCATTGAGTGATTTAACATTCTAGATCAAGCTTTTACACCATGAAAGCTCTTGATTATGACTAGAAATGATGAATAGAAATAGTTTAGCTAGTTATACCTTGATGATATATACTCCTAATGCTTAAAGAAGATGAATATTAGATGGTTTATGATCTGTATTTTGAGAGTAGAGAAGTGTGAGAGAGAAGGGAGAAGGAACAAATGAAAGAATGAGAGGTAGAAGTAGGTTTATATAGAGATGGTGGTGGTGGTGGTGTTGGGATGAGGCAAAGGGAGGAGGAGGGGAGGGGATGACTCACCAGTAGTCATTAATGAAGTTCATCATGATGTTTTGCATGGTATTTAGCTTAGGGAGGAAGTATTAGGGGAGGTGGTTTGATGATGTAGATGATGATGATGATGAAAAACGATAATGATGATGATGGTGTAGATGTTCTAGTCAATTTTTGGTTTTGCAAGTGTACATGTACTTGTGTAGGTATTCTAATGTATAATTCTAAGATTTTTATGAGACGGCCCGTCCTAATCCATAAGGACGAATACAATAACATATGATTACATCGCGAGGTATTTGACCTCTATATGATACATTTTACAAATATTGCATTCATTTTTAAAAGACAACCTTTCATTACATTGAAAGTTGACATGCATGTATACCATTTCATAATATCCAACCTATAAATGACCTAATATGTCATTTACTTAATAATAATCTCTATTGAACTCAACGACTTGAATGCAACATCTTTTGAAATATGCCATGAATGATTCCAAGTAATATCTTTAAAATGAGCAAATGCACACCGGAAGATTTCCTTAATACCTGAGAATAAACATGCTTTAAAGTGTTAACCAAAAGGTTGGTGAGTTCATTAGTTTATCGAAATCAATCATTTTCATAATTTTAATAGACCACAAGATTTCCTTTATTCAATAATCATACACTCGCAAGTGTTTAAAAATCATTCATATGGATTGAACACCTGGTAACCGACATTAACATAATACATATAGAATATCCCTAAAACAGAAATCCATCTATATAATATAAACTCGGAGTACTAAAGCATAACATTTTCCAGTATGGGGGTGTTAGTGCCCATAGATCTACCTTTAGGATTCACGTCAATTAGGGTGTTTGTTCCCTAATTCTTAGGCTACCAAGCAAAAAGGGGTGATATTCGATTCGATAATCCAACCATAGAATGTAGTTTCGATTACATGTGTCTATATAGTAAAACATTTATAAAAGTAGCGCATGTATTCTCAGTCCCAAAAATATATTGCAAAAGCATTTAAAAAGGGAGCAAACGAAACTCACAATTCTGTATTTTATAGTAAAAATACATATGACGACATTGAACAATGCAAGGTTGGCCTCGAATTCACGAACCTATATCAATTATATATCTATCAACATATGTGATGGAAAGTTACATAATTTCATTTATTAATATATCATTTATATATTTGTGGTTATATAGAATTTATACTAAATTCCATTTAAAAAGGTATACTTATATTATATTTTAAATTACATGTTATATTTATTTATTTTATATATATTTATATCTAAAATGATTAATATATATTCATTTAGTTATATTAATATATATATATACATATATTTATATATATAATTAATATTATTTTTAAAATCAGTAGTTTGTTATACGAAGGTATTTATAAGAGAAATGATAATATCTTTGATATATAGTTATATGAAATGTTAATATAATTATGGTATATGTAATATGTATACTTTATGTACATAATAATTATCAAAAAAATGATAGTTTTGATAATAATGATTTACTAATAATAACAATAATAATAATAATAATAGCTTTATTAATAATGATAATACTAATAATAACGATATTGTTAATAATGATACTTATGCTAATAATAATAATACTGATAATAATAACTATTATTTTATTACTAATGATAATAGTTTGAATAATAATAATACTAATATTAATGATAATAATATTAATTTTGTAGAGACCCGTCCTAATCCATCCGGACGAATACATTACATTTGGTTACATCGCGAATTACTTGACATCTATATGATACATTTTACAAACATTGCATTCATTTTTAAAAGACAAACTTTCATTGCATCAAAAGTTGACGGCATGCATACCATTTCCTAATATATCAAACTATAAATGACTTGATAATAATCTTGATGAACTCAATGACTCGAATGCAACGTCTTTTGAAATATGTCATGAATGACTCCAAGTAATATCTCTAAAATGAGCAAATGCACAGCGGAAGTTTTCTTTCATACCTGAGAATAAACATGCTTTAAAGTGTCAACCAAAAGGTTGGTGAGTTCATAGGTTTATCATAAAACAATAAAATTCATCATTTTGATAGACCACAAGATTTAAATCCTGCATGATACAAATGGGCCCGAATCTTATACCCACCTGTAATGTACATGCGATATCTTTTAAATACAGTACACCTTTCTCGTGTACAAAATCATGTTTCATAAATCTTAGTAACCGTACACATATCTCGTGCACAAAAATAACATACACATAACCTGTGTATAAAATTATTCTCTAGATACATAACATTCACATCAATTGGTGGCAATTATCATGTCCACATAATTCAATGGTGGTAATTATCATGTCTACATAATTCAATGGTGGCAATTATCATATCCACATAATTCAATGGTGGCAATTATCATGTCTACATAATTCAATAATAATCCGCAGAACTTCTGTCTGCATAATAATTCATTCGAGGAATGTTTTGCTTGTGTCTATCTCGTCAAACATTTATAAAAGCATTTCATGTATTAGCAGTTCAAAATATATTTCAAAAGCATTTAATAAAGCAGTTGTAAAAATAGCGCATGTATTCTCAGTCCCAAAAATGTAAAGAGTAAAAGGGAATCAAATGAAACTCACCATACTGTATTTCGTAGTAAAAATACATATAACATCATTGAACAAGTGTAAGGTTGGCCTCGGATTCACGAACCTATACCATTTGTATATTTATTAATACATATCCTTGTAGTCGAACAATTATATATATATATATATATATATATATATATATATATATATATATATATATATATATATATATATATATATATATTATTACTGATATAATTTTTATATTATTACTTATATATATTTCGTTATTAATATATGTTCATTTATATATATAAAAATATAAATTTTGTTACGTTATATATATTAAATATTTTATATATATATATATATATATATATATATATATATATATATATATATATATATATATATATATATATATATATATATATATATATATATATATATATATTCCATTTGTTCGTTAAAATAGTACTTATTCTAATACCAAAATAATATTAGTAGTGATTAAAATAATAATAGTAATAATAACAATAATACTAGAAATTATTACTTTTATTAACATTGCTAAAGATAACTACAATAATAATACTTAAGTGATAACCTTAACAATAATAAATACGTTAATAATACGTATAAGATTGATAATAATAATAATAATAATAGTAATAATACTAATAATACTAATAATATTTTTAGTCATAATTATAATCATAATAATAATAATGTTAACTAATACTTTTAGATGACAAAATCTATAATAATAATTACATTACTAATGTTAATAATAATAATAATAATAATGATGATAATAGGAATGAAGTTAAGAGTGTATACCCCTCTTGAAGCCTTTTCCAAAAAAAAAAAAGATCCATACGAGACTCGAACCCCTAACCTCTCGCTCACACACAAACACACTTAACCATCGGACCATGCTTGTTTTCCTGAATTAATTTGTAACCCTCATTTACTTAACCCGTTTTTGAGGAACCCAGCCACAATTTCATAAGCCCAACATTTAGATTAATCCTCGGCCCAATTACAGCTCAACTGATAACAATGATCACGACCCAAATGATAATTAACTCAAACCCAAAATAGAAAAGAGACTTAACCCGATAAAAACAAATCCAGTAATATAACTCTTTTTGGGACGTTTGAAATAACAATTTGGTTTCTTTGTACGTGAGATTGAGGAGTAGTAAAAGAGGGTTTCGGTTCTCCCTTGTTCACCATCGATCGTCGATCATCTACTTCATCGAATTACCCACCATCGTCATCATCGTATCACGTAATCATCATCATTAAATCTTTAATCGCTGAACGGGAAACAAAATAATACGCAGCAACAGCGGTTCTTGTTGCTCATCATCTATCTCATCTATTACATCTATAATCATAATCGAGCAATCATCATCGTGTCATTATCGTACGTATTATCTCCATCATCACTAACTATCATCCTAATCAACACGTCTTCTATCATCATCATTAACATTCGTTAACAGTAGTAGGAAAACAGAAATGATAAACATTTTAGCAGCTCGTTCATGGCTATTGTAGTTTGTCGAGTATTATCATTAATTGTTTATCATCAAAAAATTATGGGTTTTGTGTTAGAAGAAACCAAAGATAAGAATAGCCTGATGGTTGTTATTCAGAATCCAAAACAGATCAAAACAAGACAACAACGATAGTAACGTAACAGGAACAAACGTATATATGCAGCAAATTACTGTTCATCATCTTCATCATTATTGCTACAGTACCATCATCATTTTAAAACAAAAACAGAAATCCAGCGGGCAGTAACAGCAGTTTTGTAGAGAGAGAAAATGAGAGAGAGGATGAGGTAGGTGGTGGTGGTGTGACTAAAGGTTCAAGATTTATTGAGGTTGATTGGTTATTTGATGAAGGTTCAATTAGTGGTGATCGATGGTGGTGATAAAGTATTCGAAATAGTAGCAAACCGGATCAAACGGGTCTTAGTTTTTTTTGGGTTGCACCGAAACGGAAGTAGCAAAAGAAAAATATAGGTTGTCGATGGTGGTTTGTATTTTCCCAAACCAGGAAAACATTATTGGTAGGATGATTCTTGGTTGTCTTTCTTTTTCTTCAAACAATTATAGTAACGGAATCAAGGGAGCATATGGTGGTGATGTGATGAAAGTGGTGGTGATTTAGTTGGTGATTTAAATGGAAAATAAGAGACAAGAAGAAGATAGAAGCAAGTAACAGTTCTGGGTTCTTTTTTATATCTACATATACTTGTAGTAATATTAGAAATAATTCAATAATAATAATAATAAAAATTAATAATAATAATATAATAATCAATGATAATAGTAATTTGGACGTTGAATTGAAAGGAAAGCAGAAATTAACAAACCAACAGTTAAGCAGCCATCAAAATTGGATTGATGTGCCGACAGTTTTCAAGGAGTGTGTCCATTGCTAAACAGCTAACGTATAAATGTGTTCCTAAAAATCCCAAACTTTTAGATTAACTATAACTAATTATTTCACTCATTAAATGTTTGAAACCTGATCAAAAAGATCCTATTATTATTTATTTTCTGTTCCAATTAATATGTACGGAGTACTAATATTTAAACTAAAAAATGTAAAAATATTCTTAACAAATCTAAAATCTTCGTAATCAAATTAGAGTCCAACTTTTATTTTAATCTATCATGTACACGTATTATATCAATCTTAAAACTAACGAAACTTCAACCGAGTGTCACTGACATTGACTAATGAGGCTCGAAATCAATTGTTTTTAATATATTCACTTTCTATATGCAAACAGTTTTAAATAGCAAGTTTTAATTACTAAAGCAAATATATTATATATTTTTAAATAAATAGTTTTAGTATAACTTTATAGATATACAAGTAATATATATATATATATATATATATATATATATATATATATATATATATATATATATATATATATATATATATATATATATACATATATATAATTATATATATCTATATATTTATAAATATAGTTCCCATTACATCGCATATTATTTTACATATTTAATTCTAACAATTAACTCATATATTATTTTAATTAATATTTCAAATTATTACATATATATATATATATATATATATATATATATATATATATATATATACATGTATCTATTTACAACTAGTTGTTCGTGAATCGTCGAGAATAGTCACAGGGTATTGTAATACATAAAAGAGTTCAAA
Organism: Rutidosis leptorrhynchoides; assembly: GCF_046630445.1. Taxonomy (NCBI): domain Eukaryota; kingdom Viridiplantae; phylum Streptophyta; class Magnoliopsida; order Asterales; family Asteraceae; genus Rutidosis; species Rutidosis leptorrhynchoides. The sequence continues at coordinate 316,483,283 of NC_092335.1, read as the reverse complement.
ATCATGAGACTTTAACAATACAGACTTTGCTTATTGTGTTGGATTTATAATGAGATTAAGTTTAAATTTGATCAGAAATTTCTGGGTCGTCACAGTACCTACCCGTTAAAGAAATTTCGTCCCGAAATTTGAGCAAGGTGGTCATGGCTAACAATAAAAATGTCTTCAGGACGAATATGAGCTGATAAATAAAGTTTTATCATTATTGACTAATATAGATAAAACGATCCGATTATTATGATGCGTACGAGTGAAGTTATCGCAAAAGAGTGAAATGAGAAAATAAAGTTCGTCATAACTTTCGACGTATACGTGGTTGAATTTAGAAAATAACGTGCGTCTTAACTTTTGACGTAGAGGGCTGAATTCCGGAATTTAAGGAATTTAAAGAAAATCTTCGAAATCTAAAAGATTTGATTCTTCGGCAAATAAGGAAATTAAGATCTCTTAAATGCGATGATCTGCCCCAATTACTACGTCAGATATTTCCATTATAAATTTACCTTTTCCGTTCGATAAATTTTCCGCCACTCCTATACCTTCTTTCTCAATTCATATACCCAAAAGATTATAATAATACTTAATCCGTTTCTAATCCTTGTTCTTATTCTGACTATCGTAACAATCATTCTCCTTTTCCAACTTCCACCGGAGGAATCTGTTTTCTTCTACTTCGCCCTTGGGGTTATCGTGTTTTTAATTATCCCGTGTCTTTATGTTGTGATAAACATTGACATACACGGTTTGTAATTTACGTGTTGTTATCGGGCTTTATATCCTCCTTTATATTTCGGAGTTCTATGCTTTTATTTTCTCTTCCTGACTTTAAGTCAAGCGAATAACGATCCAGAATTCATAGATATGAATTTCAAAATGAATATAGTTAATGTTCTAAGAAAGAAATGTTAATAGCACGATCTTGATTCGTCAAATTACCAGAATATCCGGGAAAGATAGAACTATCAAGAAAATATGTTCTTGATATGTTTATATATCAGATAAAATGTAAGAGTCGTGTAACATGGCACATGATGACGTTATAATCTGTGAATCATCATGTTCCATTTAGAAACTCAGCATGACTTACTGTAATATAATCACGTTGATCAAGTGTCATTATATTATACTATCTCATGCATCAGTTCCCAACATTACTTCAATAACATTCATATTTTTAAGCTTGAAAGTTTACAGCATATAGAAACTAACAGTTTCTATATGATGTAACACTGATAGTACGAAGAGATTAATGATTTCAGATAAGAATAGTTATGAAAATATCTTCAGAAATATGGAGGATATTTATAATGAAAGATACGATGATATCTTGGAATTTCTAATATCGAAGGATGAGGAAGAAAATTTGTCCACAAGAGTTTTGAGTCAGAAGCAAGGTATTCGCTAAAGATTTCATCAGAAACAGAATCATCAGGATTCTTAATGTACAAGTTTAGTCCTTGTGATTCGTTTAGAGACTCCTTCGTAGTTTGCTCAATCAATTTTTTAGTTTCAAACTTTTTCTGAGCTTTGCCAACATACAATTCTTTATCATCAAATTTTGGCTGTTGAGGTCGTTTACAGTTTTTGTTGTTTCATTCAACTTTTCAAAATTCAGAGCATTAATTCGCAGACTGGGTGCTTTTCAGAATTTCAGAATGGAAGATCATAGTTCTAAGAGATATATGTTATATGGATACATATAACTGTTGATGTGGAAATGTTGCGAGACTCAAAATACAGATTTGCTGATTCCTGGTAATTGGTATGGCAATTCTTGTTACAAGATGCGGATGAGCACATGATGTGACTTCAATAGATAAATATAGTGATTTGTTGGAGAGATTTAAGCCAAGGGGCAATGAGGTTGTTGGTACGTCTGCTGGTAATATGATGGAATATAAAAAAATTCTCTGGTATCAAAAGGGTAATCGTATATATCAGGATTATAGTAAGACTACTTCGAATGAAAAGTCGAAGTTGACTTGCTGGAGCTGTGACAAAATTGGCTAATTTGGAAAAAAGATTGCAAAGTTATTTCCGGTAATAATAATGCTAAAGGAATTTGTACAGCTACGCGTTAAACGTTTACTCATTTTCCGAGATTTTTTCAGGTGCAATACTATATGCATAAATCTTTCCTTTCGTGGATGAAGTGCGGTTGGTTCATCTTCTCGATTGAGGTATTTTCAAGAATCATGAAAGGTTTGAACGCAAATTGTAATCGTCAAGATACAAATGAGGTTTAAGATGAAAATCAAGTGGCAAACTTGAAGAATTATTTAGTTTCATATGTTATAATCAGTATTTTAATTCATTTTAATTGTCCAATATCATTCGTCCACAATCGATTGTCCACAGTTAACAGTCCAATCATTCATATATAGTTTAATATATAATATTCGAATTAATTAATACGTATCGTGACCCGTGTACATGTCTCAGACTCGATCACAACTCAAACTATATATATTATTGTAGAATCAACCTCAACCCTGTATAGCTAACTCCAACATTACTGCATATAGAGTGTCTATGGTTTTTCCAAATAATATATATAGATGCGTCGATATGATATGTCAAAACCTTGTATACATGTCTCGATATTTAAAGTGCGTAAAATAAATAACAGAAATTAAATGACGATAAATTAAATGCATTAAGTAAATAACATAAATTAAATGAAGATAAATAAAATTGCGATAATTAAATTGAGATAAATAAACTGCGATAAATAAAATGTAATCAGTTAGCTAGGAACAGTTAGCTAGGAACAGTTAGCATGGATTCTTAACAAAATTCCTCATAGTTAATTTGTTTGTTTCTAACAAATTTTATTTTGTCAAATGTTTTCTTCATTATGCCACTTGTTGGATTCTGATAAATCAAAATCCAAATATGAAATTGGATGAATATGGTTATTCTGTGTTGAACGGATACGTATATCGGTGGATGTAAATGGGATAGTAAATGACTGTTGAATTAGATTTGAAAGGATGTACAGTGTACTTATTAATGTGAAATCTAAATATTCCTCGGGTATTACCTACCCGTTAAAATATTTTCACCATTAACAGTTTGTACGAAAGAATTTTTAATTACAATCTTTATGAAACAATATATATACATATATATTTTCTTCAAACGTAATCATGGATTTAATGAGTCAATGTGGTATTAAACTCATTAGATTTACAGCTAGAACTATAGTACATAATCTCTAAAACTTTAGAGATTACATAATCGCCATGAAGGACGAAGATAGTTTATGTAGAACGATTCTTAGAACGATGATTATGCTTGAGGTACAGGTGGTGATATTGAGGCATGGATTGTTGATGGTACTGGTGCTGTTATTGATGGTGTTGTTGGTGCCGGTGATGTTGCTGAAGCTGGTAGATTTTGCACCATATTCTCCAAATTGATTACTCGAGCGCGAAGTTCGCTAACTTCTTCTATTATTCCGGGATGATTGTTGGTCGGAACGAGCGGATGAATAAGGTTTAGAATTGAGATAGTATATGATCGTGATGAGATACTCTGGAAATGAGAGAGAAAATGGTGTCTCGAACAGGTTCGTCGGTAAACGCTTCAGGTTCATTGTCAAGAGGTGAATTCGGTTGGTGGAAGGGATCTCCTTCTTCGCATCTCAATTAATTAAGTTGACTACGAATGCATCAAATGAATTGGGGATAGCTGATTGATTCATTCATTCTGGTGACACCGCTTTCGGAGCTTAGGTGAATATCCATGTCGGAATAGCTGTCGGAATAACTATCGGAATAGCTATCAAATCTGAGGAACTCGAACTGGCTGAGGAATGCATCTTGTACAATCAGATGAAGGATTTTCGATAAGAATTAGATTATAGGATGTAGATTAGTACTCTGCAATACATAATTTACATATACATATATAATACTAAAATCTCATAAGTTACGGAGGAATCTACGGAAGTTGTCAGGCAAAGTTAACAATAACACATACGCTAAGATATGAATTTATCTATACATTGTCTATGCAATAGAGGCAGTAAGAAGTGTCTAGACTTTAAGGATGATAAGCAAATAATTTTCGACACTAAATGATAAGCAAAACTTTTGACATGCAGACACGGTCGAAGTCCAGACTCACTAATGCATCTAATCAACTATCAGTTAGACACACTAATGCAAGACCTGGTTCGCTAAGACCAACGCTCTGATACCAACTGTAGAGACCCGTCCTAATCCATCCGGATGAATACATTACATTTGGTTACATCGCGAGGTACTTAACCTCTATATGATACATTTTACAAACATTTCATTCATTTTTAAAAGACAAACTTTCATTACATCAAAAGTTGACGGCATGCATACCATTTGCTAATATATCAAACTATAAATGACTTGATAATAATCTTGATGAACTCAATGACTCGAATGCAACGTCTTTTGAAATATGTCATAAATGACTCCAAGTAATATCTCTAAAATGAGCAAATGCACAGCGGAAGTTTTCTTTCATACCTGAGAATAAACATGCTTTAAAGTGTCAACCAAAAAGTTGGTGAGTTCATAGGTTTATCATAAAACAATAAAATTCATCATTTTGATAGACCACAAGATTTAAATCCTGCATGATACAAATGGGCCCGAATCCTATACCCACCTGTAATGTACATGTGATATCTTTTAAATACAGTACACATTTCTCGTGTACGAAATCATGTTTCATAAATCTTAGTAACCGTACACATATCTCGTGCACAAAAATAACATACACATAACCTGTGTATAAAATCATTCTCTCGATACATAACATTCACATCAATTGGTGGCAATTATCATGTCCACATAATTTAATGGTGGCAATTATCATGTCCACATAATTCAATGGTGGCAATTATCATATCCACATAATTCAATGGTGGCAATTATCATGTCCACATAATTCAATAATAATCTGCAGAACTTCTGTCTGCATAATAATTCTTTTGAGGAATGTTTTGCTTGTGTCTATCTCGTCAAACATTTATAAAAGCATTTCATGTATTCGCAGTTCAATATATATTTCAAAAGCATTTAATAAAGCAGTTGTAAAAATAGCGCATGTATTCTCAGTCCCAAAAATGTAAAGAGTAAAAGGAAATCAAATGAAACTCACCATACTGTATTTCGTAGTAAAAATACATATAACATCATTGAACAAATGTAAGGTTGGCCTCGGATTCACGAACCTATACTATTTGTATATTTATTAATACATATCCTTGTAGTCGAACAATTATAAATATATATATAATTATTACTGATATAATTTTTATATTATTACTTATATATATTTCGTTATTAATATATGTTCATTTATATATATAAAAATATAAATTTTGTTACGTTATATATATATATATATATATATATATATATATATATATATATATATATATATATATATATATATATATATATATATATATATATATATATATATATTCCATTTGTTCGTTAAAATAGTACTTATTCTAATACCAAAATAATATTAGTAGTGATTAAAATAATAATAGTGATAATAACAATAATTCTAGAAATTATTACTTTTATTAACATTGCTAAAGATAACTACAATAATAATACTTAAGTGATAACCTTAACAATAATAAATATGTTAATAATACGTATAAGATTGATAATAATAATAATAATAATACTAATAATACTAATAATATTTTTAGTCATAATTATAATCATAATAATAATAATGTTAACTAATACTTTTAGATGACAAAATCTATAATAATAATTACATTACTAATGTTAATAATAATAATAATAATGATAATAGGAATGAAGTTAAGAGTGTATACCCCTCTTGAAGCCTTTTCCAAAAAAAAATGCTCCATACGACACTCGAACCCCTAACCTCTCACTCACACACAAACACACTTAACCATCGGACCATGCTTGTTTTCCTGAATTAATTCGTAACCCCCATTTACTTAACCCATTTTTGAGGAACCCAACCACAATTTCATAATCCCAACATTTAGATTAATCCTCGGCCCAATTACAGCTCAACTGATAACAATGATCACGACCCAAACGATAATTAACTCAAACCCAAAATAGAAAAGAGACTTAACCCGATAAAAACAAATCCAGTAATATAACTCTTTTTAGGACGTTTGAAATAACAATTTGGTTTCTTTTTACGTGAGATTGAGGAGTAGTAAAAGAGGGTTTCGGTTCTCCCTTGTTCACCATCGATCGTCGATCATCTAATTCATCGAATTACCCACCATCGTCATCATCGTATCACGAAATCATCATCATTAAATCTTTAATCGCTGAACAGGAAATAAAAGAATACGTAGCAATAGCGGTTCTTGTTGCTCATCATTTATCTCATCTATCACATCTATAATCATAATCGAGCAATCATCATCGTGTCATTATCGTACGTATTATCTCCATCATCCCTAACTATCATCCTAATCAACACGTCTTCTATCATCATCATTAACATTCGTTAACAGTAGTAGGAAAACAGAAACGATAAACTTTTTAGCAGCTCGTTCATGGCTATTATAGTTTTTCGAGTATTATCATTAATTGTTTATCATCGAAAAATTATGGGTTTTGTGTTAGAAGAAACCAAAGATAAGAATAGCCTGATGGTTGTTATTCATAATCCAAAACAGATCAAAACAAGACAACAACGATAGTAACGTAACAGGAACAAACGTATATATGCAGCAAATTACTGTTCATCATCTTCATCATTATTGCTACAGTACCATCATCATTTTAAAACAAAAAAACAGGAATCTAGCGGGCAGTAACAGCGGTTTTGTAGAGAGAGAAAATGAGAGAGAGGATGAGGTAGGTGGTGGTGGTGTACGGTGGTTTGATGGGTGACTAAAGGTTCAAGATTTATTGAGGTTGATTGGTTGTTTGATGAAGGTTCAATTAGTGGTGATCGATGGTGGTGATAAAGTATTCGAAACAGTAGCAAACCGGATCAAACGGGTCTTAGTTTTTTTTTGGGTTGCACCGAAATGGAAGTAGCAAAAGAAAAATATAGGTTGTCAATGGTGGTTTGCATTTTCCCAAACCAGGAAAACAGTATCGGTAGGATGATTCTTGGTTGTCTTTCTTTTTCTTCAAACAATTATAGTAACGGAATCAAGGGAGCATATGGTGGTGATGTGATGAAAGTGGTGGTGATTTAGTTGGTGATTTAAATGGAAAACAAGAGAAAAGAAGAAGATAGAAGCAAGTAATAATTCTGGGTTCTTGTTTATATCTACATATACTTGTAGTAATATTAGAAATAATTCAATTATAATAATAATAATAATAATAATAATTAATAATAATAATAATATAATAATCAATGATAATCGTAATTTGGACGTTGAATTGAAAGGAAAGCAGAAATCAACAAACCAACAGTTAAGCAGCTATCAAAATTGGATTGATGTGCCGACAGTTTTCACGGAGTGTGTCCATTGCTAAACAGCTAACGTATAAATGTGTTCCTAAAAATCCCAAACTTTTAGATTAACTATAATTAATTATTTCACTCATTAACTGTTTGAAACCTGATCAAAAAGATCCTATAATTATTTATTTTCTGTTCCAATTAATATGTACGGAGTACTAATATTTAAACTAAAAAATGTAAAAATATTCTTAACAAATCTAAAATCTTCGTAATCAAATTACAGTCCAACTTTTATTTTAATCTATCATGTACATGTATTATATCAATCTTAAAACTAACGAAATGTCAACCGAGTGTCACTGACGTTTACTAATGAGGCTCGAAATCAATTGTTTTTAATATATTCACTTTCTATATGCAAACAGTTTTAAATAGCAAGTTTTAATTACTAAAGCAAATATATTATATATTTTTAAACAAATAGTTTTAGTATAACTTTATAGATACACAAGTAATATTTATATATATATATATAATTATATATGTCTATATATTTATAAATATAGTTCCCATTACATCGCATATTATTTTACATATTTAATTCTAACAATTAATTCTACATATATAAATGTACATGTATCTATTTACAATTAGTTGTTCGTGAATCGTCGGAAATAGTCACAAGGTATTTTAATATATAAAAGAGTTCAAAATCATGAGACTTTAACAATACAGACTTTGCTTATTGTGTCGGATTTATAATGAGATTAAGTTTAAATTTGGTCAGAAATTTCTGGGTCGTCACAGTACCTACCCGTTAAAGAAATTTCGTCCCGAAATTTGAGCAAGGTGGTCATGGCTAACAATAAAAATGTCTTCATGACGAATATGAGCTGATAAATAGAGTTTTATCATTATTGACTAATATAGATAAAACGATCCGATTATTGTGAAGCGTACGAGTGAAGTTATCGCAAAAGAGTGAAATGAGAAAATAAAGTTCGTCATAACTTTCCACATTATATATATATATATATATATATATATATATATATATATATATATATATATATATATATATATATATATATATATATATGACATAGAGGGCTGAATTCCGGAATTCAAGGAATTTAAAGAAAATCTTCGAAATCTAAAAGATTTGATTCTTCGGCAAATAAGGAAATTAAGATCTCTTAAATGTGATGATCTGCCCCAATTACTACATCTGATATTTCCATTATAAATTTACCTTTTTCGTTCGATAAATTTTCTGCCACTCCTATACCTTCTTTCTTAATTCATATACCCAAAAGATTATAATAATACTTAATCCGTTTCTAATCATTGTTCTTATTCTGACTATCGTAACAATCATTCTCCTTTTCCAACTTCCACCGGAGGAATCTGTTTTCTTCTACTTCGCCCTTGGGGTTATCGTGTGTCATGACCCGGAAAATTTCCACTAATTTTAAACCAAACTCTCGATACGATTTAATATTTTTGACACGATAAGCATAGTTTGTAAAGTTGAAATTCAAAATTTTGAAATTACATTCATGTAATCATTTACCTTTAGACTATGCCTGACGATTCACGAACAATTTTGTGTAAATATATAGATATATAAATATAAGAGTATATATATAATATTTTGAATCAATGAAATATACCTTATTCAATTGGAATCAAAAAGGTAAAATAATATATAGAATAATTAAATTGATATTAAAGTGAATATAAGTAATACTATAGAAATATATTGTAATTAATAAATATTAAAGATTTAATATATTATATACTTGGTAAATATGATATAGTTAATAAATTGTAGTATATATTAAAATTGATTACAAGTTTGAAAATAATTGTTATACTAATATTATTAGTACCTTCATTATTATTATTAATGTTAGTATTAATATTAATATTTGCATCATAGGTATCCTTAATTTTAATACAAAATATGTATATGTATATGAAATTTGATGTGAATAAATTGTTATATTATTATTATATTTAATATGATTATTATCACGAATAATATTAACATTATTATAATTAATATTATTATTTTTTTTATTATTTAATGATATTATTATTATCATTTATATTGTTATTATTATTATTATTAATTATTATTAAACTTATTATTTTATTAGAATTTTTATTTTTGTTATTATTAATGTTATCATGTCACCTTCATTTTTATTATTAGTATTTCTATTATATATATATATATATATATATATATATATATATATATATACTACTAATTCTGTAATTAATATTATTGTTATCTAATAATAATATTGTTGTTAATATACATATTTATTATTAATTCAAATTGAATAAAATGACATATACTTCCTACATCTTTGTTACCAATAGCTATCCAACTATATTAGATTAATACTTCTGTCTCAATCTTGAATTGCCAGTCGAAATGTATCACAAGAATGATTACAAAATCTGTTGAATGTCCCTTTCTCTTTTTTCTTTTATTTGTTTCCGTAACCCAATTTTCCTTGTCTCCAATCTATAAAAGTCGATTTCATAGTACCATGCGAATCAATCAGGATCAGTTCAACTATTAAATTACGTAACTACTTATGGTTTCCTTTTGATACTCGATTATAACCATCACCATTTCCTTGTTTCATTCATGAACAAACCATATCACCACCCTTGCAACTCACCACCTTAACCATCATCCAACCACAAACCTAAGTTGTTTTCTCGTTTTCCTTCTTGAACAACCAACATGACCATCGCATTGCTACTGCTATCTTCGTTTCTAGTTATATTCGAAAACAAACCACCTTCACCTTACTCTTCTTCTTCACCATCGAACCACCATAGAACCCTAATCACTAACACCTTGTTGCTTATTGTTTTTATCTCGGGTACAACCCACATTCACAAACAACTATCACCCATCATCCAACAAACCGCCACTACCAATCACCATTTTTTTTTCTTTTCTTGTTTCATACGTGAACCACCATCCTCCTTCACTAACATCGACAACCACTTCAATCTAAAACACCACCACCCGTTATTCTGTCTTTCCCTTCTGTTAAGCCGTGAACTCTCACAAACTACTACCATTGTTACCATCACGTTACTGCTAGATCTCGATTGATACTGCAGTAATCTTTACTCTGCTTATATTTTTTTTTTCTTCATAACCCACTCACACCCCATAACCTTTGAAACAATTTAATGAAATGATAAGGATGACATGTATACATTTTAAGGTGTGAGAACTTGATTATTATATAAATAAACACATGGCCTTTGATCTTTAATCAAGTGGGACTAAGATTTGTTTCATGGCCGACAATGATAAATGATTATTAGCACATGATTTGCGGTACTACTATGTTTACTTTGATATAATATTTTTTCCATTACGCCACTAAGAAGTTGATCCCATATTCAATGTATTGTCTTAAAACAAATCACAATTCGTTACCTTACTGTTTGGCATATTACTCTTGAGGGACCATGAGGGAATTAAAAATCCAAAGAAAAGGGGCCGAGATATTTGCTAGTGGAATGGTTATTATATTGATGATAAAGGAACATGGGTTGGTAGCAAGCTGTAAAGTGGCCGATCACTACAACAAGTAATAAAATAAAAACCCTACTTGTTTTTTTGCATGCTGTTATCCTCTTCTATTTCCTGTTTGTCTGAACCCCAAACCACGAGCTGTACAACTGGTTCGTTTATCATATTCATGCCGTTGCTACAGTTCTTTTACTTTTCTGTTATATCCGGTTTCTAGTTGATAACAAGGTGATGATAATATTATGAGGTGGATTATGATAATTGTCGACGTGAATTTTTTTTTTTTTGATGTTCCTGAATCTACTGCCATTCCAAGTACAAGGCTAGCCACGAATTGATTTTTAATTTGGGCTTATAAAATTGCTAAGTGGGTTTCTACATATTAACTTGTTGGGCCGTGATCTTAATTGGGCCGAAGTAATCTTGGGATCATTAGAAGACGGGCCAAATGCAATAGGGTTAGATAAGGTTGATGTACGATAGTATCTGATAAATAATTAAACCGCGAAGTATTAAAACAGAATGTAAGCAAGGGTTCAATGGTTGGGCGTGAGGTTCTTAAGCGAGAGGTCTTGAGTTAGAGCCCGGGTGTGGACAGCTTTATTCTTTTTGGGACTCTTTAATTGTGAGGTAGTTTCCTTATTAATATTGATTACTATTATTATTATTATTATTATTATCATTAGTTATTATTATTATTATTATTATCACATGTATCATAATCATAATTATTATTATTATTAATGCCAAAATATGTATTAGTTACCACTTATATCATTATTAACACTATTATTAATATTAGTATTATCATTAAGATTGTTATTAGTATTATTATTATTATGATTGAAAACTATCATTTTTATTATTATCATTTTCATAGCAAATAAATATTATGTATATAAAAATATACTGATATTCAGATTAAATATAATTATATATTGAGTATATTAACATTTTTACATATAGCAAGTTATTGACTTTTGATAAAAAATACTAATTACATCTAAATATATATATATATATAAATATATATATATATATATATATATATATATATATATATATATATATATATATATATATATATATATATATATATATATATATATATATATATATAATCATAAGTATAAATATTAACTACTTTAAAAGTATATATAAAATAAAAATAGATAACTTATAATTTAAGATAAAAAAATATACATAAAAAATATATATATTAATTAGGGTTTATCATAAATTTCATATAATTACAACACTCAGCATATAAATATTATAAGATTAATAAATGAAACTATTTGATTACCATTATATGTATTAATATACACAAATGATATAGGTTCGTGAATCCGAGGACATCCCTGCATTGTTCAGTTATTAAATATCGTTATATGTATTTTTACTACAAAATACAGTATGGTGAGTTTCATTCACTTCCCTTTTACTCTGTACATTTTTGGGACTGAGAATACATGCGCAACTTTTATAACTGTTTTACAAAATAGACACAAGTACCTTAACTGCATTCTATGATAGAATTATCTGGGATTGGGGTTGATTATTATGACACGCATTAGCCCCCGGTTTCCGTTAGAGCGTATGATCTCCCGAGCCGGGTGGATGGTTTATTATTTACGACATTTTAGCACTGGTTGTCCTATATTTTATAAACATGTGTTCAGCCGTGGGGTGTAAAGACCGGCACAGAGGTTCTATATTTTGAAGGCACATGTATTCAGCCGTGGGGTGAAAGACCGGCACAGATGGTTACTATTATATTTTGAATCCTCACCAGGAGTTCTTCATATGAAACATATTTTTTTTTTGTGCAGTTGGAATGGGACTTCTGCACGTTTTATAATATTTAAAATCTTGTGGTCTATTAAAATGATGAAAATGAAATGATTACTATAAACTGATGAACTCACCAACCTTTTGGTTGACACTTGAAAGCATGTTCATTCTCAGGTTTGAAAGAAATCTTCCGCTGTGCATTAGCTCATTTTAAGGATATTACTTGGAGTCATTCATGACATATTTCAAAAGACGTTGCATTCGAGTCATTGAAGTTCATTAGAGATTATTAAGTAAATGACAGATTAGGTCATTTATAGTTGGATATTATGAAATGGTATGCATACCTGTCAACTTTCGATGTAAATGAAAGTTTGTCTTTTAAAACGAATGCAATGTTTGTAAAATGTATCATTTAGAGGTCAAGTACCTCGCGATGTAATCAACTATTATGAATCGTTTATAATCGATATGGACTTCGTCCGGATGGATTAGGACGGGGCGTTTCATCGTGTTTTTAATTCTCTTGTGTCTTTATGTTGTGATAAACATTGACATACACGGTTTGTAATTTACGTGTTGTTATCGGGATTTATATCCTCCTTTATATTTCGGAGCTCTATGCTTTTGTTTTCTCTTCCCGACTTTAAGTCAAGCGAATAACGATCCAAAATTCACAGATATGAATTTAAAAATGAATATAGTTAATGTTCTAAGAAAGAAATGTTAATAGCACGATCTTGATTCGTCAAATTACCAGAATATCCGGGAAAGATAGAACTATCAAGAAAATATGTTCTTGATATGTTTATATATCAGATAAAATGTAAGAGTCGTGTAACATGGCACATGATGATGTTATAATCTGTGAATCATCATGTTCCATTTAGAAACTCAGCATGACTTACTGTAATATAATCACGTTGATCAAGTGTCATTATATTATACTATCTCATGCATCAGTTCCCAACATTACTTCAATAACATTCATATTTTTAAGCTTGAAAGTTTACAGAATATAGAAACTAACAGTTTCTATATGATGTAACACTGATAGCACGAAGAGATTAATGATTTCAGATAAGAATAGTTATGAAAATATCTTCAGAAATATGGAGGATATTTATAATGAAAGATACGATGATATCTTGGAATTTCTAATATCGAAGGATGATGAAGAAAATTTGTCCGCAAGAGTTTGGAGTCAGAAGCAAGGTATTCGCTAAAGATTTCATCAGAAACAGAATCATCAGGATTCTTAATGTACAAGTTTAGTCCTTGTGATTTGTTTAGAGACTCCTTTGTAGTTTTCTCAATCAATTTTTCAGTTTCAAACTTTTTCTGAGCTTTGCCAACATACAATTCTTTATCAACTTTTGGCTGTTGAGGTCGTTTACAGTTTTTGTTGTTTCATTCAACTTTTCAAAATTCAGAGCATTAATTTGCAGACTGGGTGCTTTTCAAAATTTCAGAATGGAAGATCATAGTTCTAAGAGATAAATGTTATATGGATACATATAACTGTTGATGTGGAAACGTTACGAGACTCAAAATACAGATTTGCTGATTCCTGGTAATTGGTATGGCAATTCTTGTTACAAGATGCGGATGAGCACATGATGAGACTTCAATAGATAAATATAGTGATTTGTTGGAGAGATTTAAGGCAAGGGGCAACGAGGTTGTTGGTACGTCTGCTGGTAATATGATGGAATATAAAAAAAATTCTCTGGTATCAAAAGGGTAATCGTATATATCAGGATTATAGTAAGACTACTTTGAATGAAAAGTCGAAGTTGACTTGCTGGAGCTGTGACAAAATTGGCTAATTTGGAAAAAAGATTGCAAAGTTATTTCCGGTAATAATAACGCTAAAGGAATTTGTACAGCTACGCGTTAAATGTTTACTCATTTTCTGAGAGTTTTTCAGGTGCAATACTATATGCATAAATCTTTCTTTTCATGGATGAAGTGCGGTATGATAATTTTATTAACATTGATAATTATTAACAATAATAATAATAATAATAACAATAATAATAATAATAATAATAATAATAATAATAATAATAATAATAATAATAATAATAATAATAATAATAATAATAATAATAATAATAATAATAATAATAATAATAATAATAATAATAATAATAATAGAAGAAAAGAAAAAAAAAAAGAGTATACCCTTCTCTAAAGAGAATTGCCCCCGACGGGACTCGAACCTGAGACCTCTCGCAAACCCGTTAACGCCTTTAACCATTGAACCATTTTAATCCTTCTGAATTAATCCAACACTCGTAGTATTTATTTTGTCCATCTTTTAGCCCAGTCCGAAAAATATCATAACTCTCGACCCAACAGTAGCCTCTCAAGCGCAAAAAGCTAAATCCATTTTCAATAGGCCCAAGTAGAAAATGGCAACCCAACAATCACTTAAATAAGGCGTCTGATAACAAAAAAAATATATATACATCTTATCTTCTGTCAAAACGAAAAGGAATATGTGTTTGTTGGCGGCTACAAACAGACCGAGAAAGCAACACGCAGAGAAAAGTGTAATCATCAAATCAATCCATCAACAATCATCATCATCATCATCATCGAATCAATCCATCAACAATCATCATCGTCATCATCGATCTTCTTCATCATCGTTAATCATCATCGTTTCCAGATTATAACAGGAATAGAAGAAAAATACTGCAGCCTTTCGATGGGTTTTTGGGGTTGAATACGAATAGGAAACAGAAAAATTTGATCTTCTGGTTTCCGGTTATCAAACTTTATCAATACCAGGTAATCGATTCATTATTATTCTTTTAATTTCTTCATCCCTCTATATATATTCTTTACCTTTAATTGTATCAAACACTAACAGTAATGAATTGTGTTCTTGAAGGGTTTATAATAGTCGAATATAGTTATTGACCTGCTTGTAGTTTTGATTATTAATTGGAGTAATATGAGGTGTGGTTCGATGGTGTTTTCTTAATCGTGATGTCGGAGTGGAGTCTGAAACAAAAACAGGAAGATCCAAGCAGTAGTTAGGTATATTTGATGTTTGTTTGTGGGTGTGGTGGTTGTCAATCATAACAGAAACAAGACAGGAGCAAGAGTACATCTGCAACAAGAATGTGAAACGTATGCAGCTGAAACTGTAGTCTTTGATAGGTTTAAGTGGTGGTTCACTGTTGTTTGAAATAAGAAGAAAACAGAAATCATAGCAGCAACAAAACAGTAGCCGGTGGTATTGGTAGTCCAATGGTGGTTCAAGAGTGATGGGTTCTTGGTGGTCGATGGTGAAGAATAGTGATAAGCCATGGTGGTATCAAGGTGATGTTTACAACAAACTGCAGCAGTACTATCATGATGATGGTGGAGGTTTATGTTGATTCGAAATGGTGGTGTTTCACAAGGGTGAAGTGGTGGTGAGGGTGAAGGATGGTGGCGGTTCTTAAGGTGAGATTGTGGTGGTGATTGATGACCTAGAAAACCAAAGGCAGTAAGGTGATGTAAAGTGATGGTTTGATGATCGAAACATGAAATGAATTAGTAGCAGAAATATTGATGAAGATGGTGTTTGATGAAGGAGGTGGTCTTTTGCTTAAGTAACCCAACTAAGTAAATATGTTGATGATGAATATAATGAAAAAATATACGATTATGTATATGGGTTTGAGTAGTGTTTTGTGGTGTTCCTCTAAACAAAATATAGCCAACTACAATAATTATATAGATGTTCATGGAACAAGTGGCCGTTGATTGGGATTGGAAAACAAAAAGTCACTATCTACTTTAAACCAAAAACAAACATCCATGATAAATTTAGAAATGATGTTTTGAGCTTTATCTAAATTTTCCAATGTAAAGATGGTTAAATGAGTGGTAATCGATAGTGGTTTGGTTTTTGTGGCTGTTCGACAAGCAGAATAGCATCATTCAAGTATCCCAATGACCAAAAGTGGTGGATCTTTATGTTGGGTTTAATTGAACACACAACAATAGAAATGAGTAAATATAATATGCTTGTGTGTCGTGTAGTTGGTAGAACAAGGAAAAGAAAATTGGGCCGAACAATTATATAGCTAGTATATATTAATAATTCATTAGTGTATACCAATAAGCTAAGAAAACTTTATCTTATATCAATCAAAATAATCCATAATTGATACGAGCATGAGTTAGTGGGTGGAATGAGTCAACAAGTGTGTCCAAAATTTATTCAATAATTTCATGAATTATATGTGTGGTGGGTCTCTATAATTAGCAGTAACGTTATCATCTAAAGTTTCAATTCTATAGGTGGAAAGTGGAGATGAGTTTGTTGGATAGAGATGTTATAAGGATTAAAATAAATAAAAATTAATAAACATAGAAATTATAAAGACAAAGTCACGAGCATTTAGGACATAACCTCAACAATACTTCATATATATAAATACATTTAAATAACTAGTTTTATTAAATCATAACTTATCATATAATAGTTTGTTAACGTATTTCAAGTTATTATATATATACATGTATTTTTATATACATTTATATGTATACACATTTGTTTGCAATTTATGGTTCGTGAATCGTCGAAGATAGTTGAAGGGTAATTGCATATATGAAACAGCTCAAAATTTTTGAGATTCAACATTACAGACTTTGCTTATCGAGTCAGAAACATATAAAGATTAAGTTTAAATTTGGTCAGAAATTTCCGGGTCGTCACAGTACCTACCCGTTAAAGAAATTTCGTCACGAAATTTGATTTGAATGGTCATGGCTGACAATAAGTATGTTTTCATGACTCATATGAGTTGTAAATTAGAGTTTTATCATCATTGAGTAATATGGATAAAACAACTTGATTATGTGAAGAGTACGAGTGAAGCTATCACAAAAGAGTGAAATGAGTAAATAAAGTTTCGTTATATCTTTTGACGTAGATTCGTTTGATTTCCAGAGTTCAATGGATTTAAAGTAAATCTTTGTATTAAGATTCGATTCTTTAGAAATTAAGTAAATTAGGATCCTCTTTGGTTAAATGCGATAATCTGTCTTGATTGCTTTGTTTGCTATTTCACTATAAATGAACTTCTTTCGTTCCATTATTTTCATAACTCCCATCTTTTATACTTCAATTCATATTTTCAAAACATTTGCCAAATTATCAGAAGTCACTAGAAAAGATAAAATTATCAAGATAATATGTTCTTGATTTGTTTTAGAGATTTATTAGAATGTAAGAGTCGTGTAACATGGCACATAATGACGTTATGGTCTGTGAATCATCACGTTCCATTTAGAAACTCAGCATGATTTACTGTAATATAATCACATTGATCAAGTGTCATTATATTATACTAACTCATGCTTCAGTTCCTAACACTACTTCAAAAAGATTCATAATTTAAATTCGAAGGTTTACAGAATATAGAAACTAAACAGTTTCCTTTCTGATATAATACAGATAGTGCGAAGAGATAATTGATTTCAGATAAGAATAGTTATGAAAATATCTCCAGAAATAGCGAGGATATTTATAATGAAAGATACGATGATATCTTAGAATTTCTAATATCGATGGATGAAGAAGAAGATTTGTTCGTAAAGGTTTAGAGTCAGGAGCAAGGTATTCGTTAATAATTTCAGTAGATACTGAATCATTTGGATTCTTTGAAGGCGGCTTTAGTCTTTGTGATTTGTCCACAGCCTCCTTCATAGTTTTACATAATCCGTTTTTCAGTACCAAATCTTCTCTTTTTCTGAGCTTTGCCAACACATTATTCTTTATCATCTAACTTTTGGCTGTTAAGGTCATTTACAGTTTTTGTTGCTTCGTTCAAATTTCAAAATTCAGAGTATTGATTCGCAGAATGGGTGCTTTTCAGAAATTCAGAATTGAAGATCATAATTCTAAGATGTAGACATGCTGTGAGATTTCAAAATACTGATTGCTAATTCCTGGTAATTGATATGGTAATTCTCGTTATAAGATGTGGATGAGTATATGAATAGGTTTTAATGAACAAATATAATGGTTCTTCGGAGAGACTTAAGCCAATGAGTAATGAAGTTGCTGGTAAGTTTACTGCTAATGTGGTGGAATATAAACGATTTCCCGGTAACAATGGCATACAGGGAAACTTATATATCAAGGTTATAATAAGGATAATCCGAATGAACAATTGAAGGTGATTTGCGGGAGCTGTGATAAAACTGTCTATTTTGAAAATGGATTGAAAAGTTATTTTAGCTAATAAATGCCAAAGGGTCTGACACGGATATGTGTTAAACTATGACTTTGGTTTCGAGGGTTTTTCAGGTACATAACTGTGGGTAACATGTGGTTGGATCATCATCTCGATTGTTCATTATTTGAAGTGTCTTTAGAAATTTCGGAGGGTTTGAACACAGATTGTAATCGTTAATATACATATGATGTTCTAGCATAGTTTTGAAGTCAAAGTATAGCTTTGAAAGATGTAGGAATCTAAGAGTGATGATACCGGTTATATCTCAAATCGAATTATGAAATTTGATTTATCAATAATTGGAGTTGAATGAATATGGTTATTTTGATTTTTATAAAAGAATGTATATTGTTGTGAAAGTGATGAGTATAGTTGATGATTGCGGAATCAGATTCGAAGAATGTAACATATTAATTGTGAAATTATATATCTCTCGGGTATTACCTACCCGTTAAAAAAAATTTCGCAAGTAATATAAAAGAATTTTATTACAGTCCTTATGAAAATATATATGTATGTACATTTTCTTCAGATGTAGTATAGATTTAATGAGTTAATATTAAATTAACCTCATTTGATTTACGTTTGGAACTATAATTAAATAATTTCTAAAACTTTAGAAATTACGTAACCTTTGTTGAGTAATTCTTCAAAGTGAGTGAAACTTTGAATCAATACATCGTTATTTGTCGTTGAATGAGGTTGGTGTTTGTAAAATTCTTGTGAACTTCACTAAACATTAATGATTACTTCTATAAAGTTTCAAGTATATTGACAATGAAAGTGTAAAATCAAACATATATTTGAACAATACACTTGATCTATTATGAAATAGAATTCATTGATTTGAAACAGAGATTGTAGTTAACGCTGGTTAAGTCACTGACGAAGGATGTACATTATAGCATATTAGTAATATGAATTAACTGAGTAGTTAAGATTCACACGTAATAGCTTAGTACGGAAAGATTTATTATGGTTCCAAAATTTATATATATAAGATATACATATAAATTCTTCAGAGGAAATGAGTTAATACTTCATAACTCATTGATACAATATACTCGTTGTTGATATGTAATGATGTCCACGGTGATTCTTGAACTGGCGAAGCTTGTGATATTATAGATGCTGTTGGTTCTGACGGTGCTAGTGATGCTGACGATACTGTTTATGTTGTTGGTAAAACAAGTCTACCTTGTAAATCGTGCACCATTCCGGTCAGGGTTTCTACTCTACTGTCTCTGTTCACTCATCTGATTTGTAATCAGGATCAGAATAATCTCTAAGATTTTGGAGATTACTTACTCGACGCAGAATGTTTCTCCAATGAGGTTATGAAACATTACTTCATCGGTTATTCTTGTTGGTACTCCATGGCATCTATGGTGCGTGTGACGTTGATGTTCGAGGTATAGTTTGTGATGTTGAGGTGTGGGATGCGGATGTTGTTGTTGGTGGTGGTAATGGTATCATTGGTGTTGATGATGGTGATGGTGCTGATGTTAGTGGTGCTTGTGGTGCTTGTGATACTTGCAAGTTGTGCATCATATTCTCCAAAGCCACTACCAGAGCGCGAAGCTCGTTGACTTCTTCTATTACACCGGGGTGATTGTCGGTTCGGACGAGCGGATAAATAAGATCTAGAATTTGGTATAGTATATAATCGTGACGAGATACTCTGGAAATGAGAGAGAAAATGGTGTTTCGGATAGGTTCGCCGGTAAGTGCTTCAGTTTCTTCGCCAAGTGGGCAATGTGGTGGATAGAAAGGATCGCCTTCTTCTTGTCTCCAATGATTAAGGAGGCTACGAACCCATCCCCAATTCATCCAGAATAGATGATGGCTAATTGATTGATCCATTCAGTCACACTGCTTTCGGAGCTTGAGTGGGATTCCATTTCGGAATCCGAGGGACTTGAACTAATGACAAATTCCATTTCGTACGATTGAATAAAGGATTTTTCGATATGAAATGATTTCTGATTATCAGATGGTATTCTAATTACATAGAATATCTATATATATAGAACAAAAGATTTCGTAGATTACAGAGGAATTTACGGAATATATCAGGCAAAGTTTACAGTAACATATACGCTAAGATATGAATTAGCAGATACGCTAAGATATGGATTTTGTCTATACACTATTTATGCAATCAATGCAGTAAGATGTGTCTAGACTAAAAATGATAAGCATGTTATTTTCGACAAAATTGATAAGCAAAACTTTTGATATGCAGACACGGTCGAAGTCCAGACTCACTAATGCATCCTAACAACTATCAATTAGACACACTAATGCAAGTCCTAGTTCGTTAAGACCACCGCTCTGATACCACATGAGACGACCCGTCCTAATTCATAAGGACGAATACAATAACATATGATTACATCGCGAGGTATTTGACCTCTATATGATACATTTTACAAATATTGCATTCATTTTTAAAAGACAACCTGTCATTACATCAAAAGTTGACATGCATGTATACCATTTCATAATATCCAACCTATAAATGACCTAATCTGTCATTTACTTAATAATAATCTCTAATGAACTCAACGACTTAAATGCAACGTCTTTTGAAATATGCCATGAATGATTCCAAGTAATATCTTTAAAATGAGCAAATGCACAGTGGAAGATTTCCTTAATACCTGAGAATAAACATGCTTTAAAGTGTCAACTAAAAGGTTGGTGAGTTCATTAGTTTATCGAAATCAATCATTTCCATAATTTTAATAGACCACAAGATTTCCTTTATTCAATAATCATACACTCGCAAGTGTTTAAAATCATTCATATGGATTGAACTCCTGGTAACCGACATTAACATAATGCATATAGAATATCCCCAAAACAGAAATCCACCTGTATAATATAAACTCGAAGTACTAAAGCATACTATTTTCCAGTATGGGGGGTGTTAGTGCCCGTAGATCTACCTTTAGGATTCGCGTCAATTAGGGTGTCTGTTCCCTAATTCTTAGGCTACCAAGCTAAAAGGGGTGATATTCGATTCGATAATCCAACCATAGAATGTAGTTTCGATTACTTGTGTCTATTTCGTAAAACATTTATAAAAGCAGCACATGTATTCTCAGTCCCAAAAATATATATTGAAAAAACATTTAAAAAGGGAGCAAATGAAACTCACAATACTGTATTTTGTAGTAAAAATACATATGACAACATTGAACAATGCAAGGTTTGCCTCGGATTCACGAACCTATATCAATTATATATCTATCAACATATGTGATGGAAAGTTACATAATTTCATTTATTAATATATCATTTATATATTTGTGGTTATATAGAATTTAAACTAAATTCCATTTAAAATGGTATACTTATATTATATTTTAAATTACATGTTATATATATTTATTTTATATATATTTATATCTAAAATGATTAATATCTATTCATTTAGTTATGTTAATATATATATATATATATATATATATATATATATATATATATATATATATATATATATATATATATATATATATATATATATATATATATATATATATATATATATATACATATATTTGTATATATAATTAATATTATTTTTAAATCAGTAGTTTGTTATACGAAGGTATTTATAAGAGAAATGACCAATGGATCTTCGATCCAGCGGTACCGCGGTTACACTTGTGTACTCGCAGGGCTAGAGGTCTCGAGTTCGAACCTCATCACCCGCTCTAGGAATTGAAATATATTCCTTGAAGGTGGCCCAAAGGGAAGGTTTTACCGACCCGCTCCGGGACTAAGATCCGGCCCGCCTGCCCCTCGGGATGGTTTAAGGGTCGGATCCTCAGAGTGTGGTTTGGGTTTCCTGCCCGAAAGCGCGTGTGTGTGTGTGCAAATGATGACTAGGCTTCGGTCCGGACTGATGCAAGCTTGCCTTTCAAAAAGAATTTATAAGAGAAATGATAATATGTTTGATATATAGTTATATGAAATGTTAATATAATTATGGTATATGTAATATGTATACTTTATGTACATAATAATTATAAAAAAAATGATAGTTTTGATAATAATGATTTACTAATAATAACAATAATAATAGCTTTATTAATAATGATAATACTAATAATAACGATATTGTTAATAATGATACTTATGCTAATAATAATAATACTGATAATAATAACTATTATTTTATTACTAATGATAATAGTTTGAATAATAATAATACTAATATTAATGATAATAATATTAATTTGCATTATGATAGTGATAATAATAAGTAAACTTAGCAATAATAATAATAATAATACCCTAATTATAACTAAAATCATAATAATAATAATAATAATAATAATAATAATAATAATAATAATAATAATAATAATAATAATAATAATAATAATAATAATAAAAAATGATAATTACTACTTTAGTACATATGATAATTTTAATAACATTGATAATTAATAACAATAATAATAATAATAATAATAATAACAATAATAATAATAATAATAATAATAATAATAATAATAATAATAATAATAATAATAATAATAATAATAATAATAATAATAATAATAATAATAATAATAATAATAATAATAATAGAAGAAAAGAAAAGAAAAAAAAAAGAGTATACCCTTCTCTAAAGAGAATTGCCCCCGACGGGACTCGAACCCGAGACCTCTCGCAAACCCGTTAACGCCTTTAACCATTGAACCATTTTAATCCTTCTGAATTAATCAAACACTCGTAGTATATATTTTGTCCATGTTTCAGTCCAGCCCAAAAAATATCATAACTCTCGACCCAACAGTAGGCTCTCAAGCCCAAAAAGCTAAATCCATTTTCAATAGGCCCAAGTAGAAAATGGCAACCCAACAATCACTTAAATAATGTGTCTGATAACAAAAAAATATATACATCTTATCTTCTGTCGAAACAAAAAGGAATCTGTGTTTGTTGGCGGCTACAAACAGATCGAGAAAGCAACACGCAGAGAAAAGTGTCATCATCGAATCAATCCATCAACAATCATCATCGTCATCATCGAATCAATCCATCAACAATCATCATCGTCATCATCGATCTTCTTCATCATCGTTAATCATCATCGTTTCCAGATTATAACAGGAATAGAAGAAAAATACTGCAGCTTTTCGATGGGTTTTTGGGGTTGAGTACGATTAGGAAAAAGAAACATTCGATCTTGTGGTTTCCGATTATCAAACTTTATCAATAGCAGGTAGTCGATTCCTTATTATTCTTTTAATTTCTTCATCCCTCTATATATACTCTTTACCTTTAATTGTGTCAAACACTAACAGTAATGAATTGTGTTCTTGAAGGGTTTAGTAATAGTCGAATATAGTTATTGACCTTCTTGTAGTTTTGATTATTAATTGCAGTAATATGAGGTGTGGTTCTATGGTGTTTTCTTAATCGTGGTGTCGGAGTGGAGTCTAAAATAGAAACAGGAAGATCCAAGCAGTAGTTAGGTATATTTGATGTTTGTTTGTGGGTGTGGTGGTTGTCAATCATAACAGAAACAAGACAGGAGCAAGAGTACTGCTGCAACAGGAATGTGAAACGTATGCAGCTGAAACTGCAGTCTTTGATGGTTTTAAGTGGTGGTTCACTGTTGTTCGAAATAAGAAGAAAACAGAAATCGTAGCAGCAACAAAACAGTAGCCGGTGGTATTGGTAGTCCAACGGTGGTTCAAGAGTGATGGGTTCTTGGTGGTCGATGGTGAAGAAGAGTGATAAGCCATGGTGGTTTCAAGGTGATGTTTACAACAAACTGCAGCAGTACTATCATGATGATGGTGGAGGTTTATGTTGATTCGAAATGGTGGTGTTTCACAAGGGTGAAGTTGTGGTGAGGGTGAAGGATGGTGGCGTTTCTTAAGGTGAGATTGTGGTGGTGATTGATGAACTAGAAAACCAAAGGCAGTAAGGTGATGGTTTGATGATCGAAACATGAAATGAATTAGTAGCAGAAATATTGATGAAGATGGTGTTTGATGAAGGAGGTGGTCTTTTGCTTAAGTAACCCAACCAAGTAAATATGGTGATGATGAATATAATGAAAAATATACGATATATTTGTGGTGTTCCTCTAAACAAAATATAGCCAACTACAATAATTATATACAATAACTATATAGATGTTCATGGAACAAGTGGCCGTTGATTGGGATTGGAAAACAAAAAGTCACTATCTACTTTAAACCAAAAACAAACATCCGTGATAAATTAAGAAATGAAGTTTTGACCTTTATCTAAATTTTCCAATGTAAAGATGGTTAAATGAGTGGTAATCGATAGTTGTTTGGTTTTTATGGCTGTTCGACAAGCAGAATAGCATCATTCAAGTATCCCAATGACCAAAAGTGGTGGATCTTTATGTTGGGTTTAATTGAACACACAACAATAGAAAGGAGTAAATATAATATGCTTGTGTGTCATGTAGTTGGTAGAACAAGGAAAAGAAAATTGGACCGAACAATTATATAGCTAGTAAATATTAATAATTCATTAGTGTATACCAATAAGTTAAGAAAACTTTATCTTATATCAATCAAAATAATCCATAATTGATACGAGCATGAGTTAGTGGGTGGAATGAGTCAACAAGTGTGTCCAAAATTTATTCAATAATTTCATGAATTATATGTGTGGTGGGTCTCTATTAATAGCTGTAACGTTATCATCTAAAGTTTCAATTCTATAGGTGGAAAGTGGAGATGAGTTTGTTGGATAGAGATGTTATAAGGATTAAAATAAATAAAAATTAATAAACATAGAAATTATAAAGACAAAGTCACGAGCATTTAGGACATAACCTCAACAATACTTCATATATATAAATACATTTAAATAACTAGTTTTATTAAATCGTAACTTATCATATAATATTTTGTTAACATATTTCAAGTTATTATATATATACATGTATTTTTATATACATTTATATGTATACACATTTTTTGCAATTTATGGTTCGTGAATCGTCAGAGATAGTTAAAGGGTAATTGCATATATGGAACAGCTCAAAATTTTTGAGATTCAACATTACAGACTTTGCTTATCGTGTCAAAAACATATAAAGATTAAGTTTAAATTTGGTCGGAAATTTTCGGGTCGTCACAGTTTACTTGTATGCTTAGGGTTTAGGAAGTAAGCTAAGGTTAGGTTCTAATCAAGATAGATCAATGTTGATTAAGTGAAAGAAATGGCTAAGTACAAAGTAATCAGAACTAGTTGTGAAAATGATGAAGTGTAGAAATGTTTTTATCTTATGATCAAATGTTCAAATGAACTTGTTTCATGTCTTTAATCTAAATACTTAGTTAATAAGTTTATTTATTAAGTTAATATAAATATAATGTACAAGTCTAAGGTTTATGAAAATGAGCTAGGGTCTAATGTAGTAAGCTAGGGTTTTAGGACTTTGTGCAAAATGTGTGAAGTTATACTTAGTCAGGTAAAACCTAAATGCAACCTTAGAGTTATACAAACTCTAAAATAAACCAAAACATAGATTAATAAATTTACTCGTCATGTCAAAAAAGGTAACTTAAAGAAGTCAAACAAGACAACTTTAGTCGAAAAGCTAGAGTTGTGACACAAATCTTTCACGATTCCTTGGCACACTCTAACTTATGACTTAAAGTACCATTGCCAACTGACAACCTATTTGGGTCATCCACAACATGCACATTGTGATGGAATTTCCCACATGCTCTTCGGTAACTCCAAATGACATGCAATCTTTCTCAACTTACCACTCGTCCACCTTTCCCTAGTGAACCTTTACTTTGACTGTCCATCAAGAATGGTCTAGTCACTTTTTGAACGTATAATTTCTCAACAAACTAAAGAACTCACCCTCGTACACGCTAAACACTCGCATGCCTCTACATGAGATAGTCTGAATCAACACTTTACGCCCTGAGATTGCTCACCAAACGGGACGACTTTCGGCAATTCGCACGAACACGCCTACCAAACTGACGCAACACTGTACCCTATGGGTACACACTCCCCCACTTAGGGTTTTAACCCCACGCTCTCACCGGCAAGATGATAACATCCCGCGAAATTCAATATTCCTTAATGCACATGACTAGTTTCAACATTGGTCATACACACCAATCCTCTGTGAACTTACTACAAGGTACTCGAACCTCGCCTTTTCAAGTTAGTCAAATCATAAACGCCCGCTAAACACCACAGCAAAACACAGTTGTATCTTCGAGTTTCTCAACGGTACCCAAGTACAAAGTAATCACACTATCGGAGTTGAACATTACACTAGCAAGTATAAGAAGGCACCTGACACAGTGTTATGTAACTCCCACCACCACCATCGAGTCTCAAAAACTCGACCCTTTCGGGGTCTACTCCCGGGGTCACATGTCACCCGATGACTCGAAGTCACACATATCCAAAGAACCTCAGGGCTCAACGCCCACAACTTTCCTAGCGACACTCGCTAGTCACAATCCACTTAGGCCGCACAACTAACCTAGTACTCTTCCACTCGTCACTAAGGAGATGCTTGGGATCACCAAGGCTTACACCCTTCCAACTTCGTCATAACCATTAACACGTTTACCTTCACACCTCAATGCTAGTCAACAACCATGACCATAATCGCACACGTACATAGCCAACGAAAGCGCCTCCCTAATGGCACTGCCACGCATACACACACGAAAAGTGCCTGACAAAGAGTAAACAACACTCGCCACTGATATGGCCAAAACAGACGGTTTTATTTATGCAGTGTCGTTAGGTCGCAAAACGTCAGAATTAGTTACCAAAAGAGAGTAATGGTTTTATTATTTATATTTAGGTGGGTTTCCTAGCTATATTTCACCTACTTATCTTCCTTTTAACGAGTAAGCGGTAAGTATAACTTAGGTTCGTATTTTTATATGTTTGCTCAGTAATGTGGGATAAAAGTGCCTAAATAGTTAACCCTAGTGACAAGTGGTGATAGATTAAGATTAACTAAAGGTAATATAAACTAGAAAGATAAAAAGGGATAGGTATGAAGAATAGAATACTGATGGGGAACTTATTACAAGAGTTTAACTTCCTAGAATAAATACTAAACCTCAATCAACTTGGCTATGCACCTAATCGATTTTTCAATAAGAGTTTAGGCTTTGAAGATTCTGGCTAAGACGGATATCCCTACTCCAAACGTTAACCTTAGAGGGTTTAAAAGACCTTATGGATAGAATCCTAGGTACATGAATAAAGTGGTATATCCCTAAAGGAAAGTCTCAGCTTTTCTTAATCCTAGTTGGTCTAACTACAGTAATATTCCACCACTTAATACTAAGCTATGCATTAACATTAACAGATATGCAATCTTGGATGTTCTAAGGTATTGTTAATTAGATTAGAGGTCTCTCCTTTGCGGTCACTTACTCAACCCCGGATCATCTTACAACATCTCAAGAACGTTGCTTCTGAAGCCAATCATGCTTCTGAGCAAGCTAGTATTCACTGAACTCTATATTGCCTACTCGAATCACAACCTAAATGGGCAGCTCTTCTTTGATGGATAAATGATTATTCGTACGTAGGTACTATATCTCTATTGGGATGTTAAGAACACATAACTACTTACCTTGTATCCTAGGGTTGATCAAGTCCTAATACTAGGTTATAGCCACCATCAAGGTTTCAGCATAACAATAGCATAAGTTTCAGATAAGGTATTCAACATATAATAAACATTTGCAACGGATAGATAATCATGAAAGATGAAAGCAACTTAAAGTAACAAGATAACTTTATTAAATTAAGGAAAGCGTTCACCATTTACAGACGAGATCTGTTCCATTACAAGTGCTGACATCATCTAGACCGCTCCTAGTACAATCTGCGGCGTTCGCGTCAGGGTACTTAATTTCCCGCTCGGAGATGAGAAGGCCTTGAAAGCTCTAGTGAGAGAAAGTGTATTGTAATGAGAAAGTGAAGAGAGGTGTGCTGAAAAAATGGATGACAAAAAGCCTTTAAATAGAAGTGAATTTAGCCTGCATACGGCTGGCAAGCCGTATGGCAGGCCGTTTTTGATGCCCGTATGCTTTGGTCAACCGTTTTACCTGGCCGTTTGTTTGGGCCGTATGGCCTGCCCTGGTTTTGCTTATTTCACTTGATCGTAATTTGATTACCTTGATCGTGATTTGGTTTTTCGTCTTTCACCGTTTTCGCTTTAGAATCTTCATTTTAGCTCCAATTCTCTTGATTCTTTTTGCATCGTCTTCGTAATCACTTAATCTACAAAATTAATCGAAAAATCGATTATTTTTCCGACAAAGTTTGGAACTTTATGATTTTGGGACTCAATATCGGGAGTAAAAACGTGACTTTTTAGCCGATATCAGCCACACATCTAACACGCAAAACTGGCCGACGAAGAGTAAACAACACTCGCCACACACATCAAACCGCAATCATGGTCAACGAAGAGTGAGATCTTAAAAATTCACTCACCATATTGCCTCAACTGGCCAACCAAGAGCAAATCCTTACACTAGGATGTCACTCACCACCTCACTCGCAATGAGCAACCATACACAACACTCTAAAATAAGATGAACACACGTCACGTACCATCACATGGTGATATAACACTCGGTACTCTCTAACCCAATAACACACACAAAAGGGAACGGTACTCGCACCATGACCGTCGGTACTCGCACAATGACCAAAAGTGTACATACACCTTGTAACACTAACCCCTAAAGTGGTCGTCCGCACTTGCCGTAAAGCACCTGAATAAATCGATCAGACCCACCTATCACACCTACCTACACATGATGATATAGCATCGAATGCCCGAACTTTAAACCCATATCACGTGCCAACATGATGTGGTATCGAAGGCCCAAACTTTAAACCCACATCGCATCCCACACAAGTAAATACACAATATACATTCACATATAATTACTCTACTCACTAGGACACTATCACAACCAACATCCTACGGGTCTCACTCGAGCGAGCTTAGCAACCCAAATACCAATCCAAATGCCTAAACACAAAATACGCACACAATTGAGTCAAGGCCTAACACATTAACCAGACACTCTATCGATTGCTGACCAAAACCATAATCGTAAGCTGACCGCTTGCTAAAATTATCTCCACCGGAGAATAAAGTTTAGCTAAGGCTTACATACACGCTGCATGTTATTACAAACGAACAACATACAAATTACACACTAAAAGTACCTGAACGTCTTCTCGCGATGCCTTTCACCGCTAGCTCAGGACACTCCGTCTTGCGATGCCCTTCTCTACGGCAATTGAAACACACAATGCCACTACCTCTTGATACCGGGCACTCCCAGCACTCGTGACCTCTTTCTCCACAATTGAAACATCTATATGCACTAATGTTCGACACTCCCTTCCTCGTGCTACCCGTGGTCCCAAAAGCACTTCTGGCTTTCTTGTTCGGAGCGCCATACAATTCAACTTCTCTTACCCGAACTATCATCAATCATCGTAGGAGCATAGGATTCAAAACTCTTATCCACGAAAAATAGTTTAGCAATAGAGTCCAATTGCCCAAGGCTAATCTTCCCGCGCAAATTATCATTCAAGGTATTAACAAAATGCTCCATCAACAACCTATCGTTCCTCGTATATTCGGGACAAATTCGGGCCTTCGCCAAAAAGGTTTCCCTAAGAGTATTTAGGTCCATAGACCCTGGTCGCAAATTTCACAACTCATCACGCAACCTCATCAAATCAGCTTGCGTCCGAAACTCCTCGAAGGATTCCTTCTTAAAATCGTCCCATGATAACCCCATAAACAGTTCCTCACCAACGATATTTATCTTACCGTCCAACCAATTCTTCGTATTACCCCGCAACAAACTAGTAGCGAGTCTCATCTTCTTGTCAAGAGGGAGTTAACTCGTATGAAAACACCCTTCGACATCCGAGATCCAACCGGTGCTTCTCAAAGGATCGGGATCTCCGGCATACATAAGAGGTTTAATCATCATGAAGTTTTTGTAAATAAACTCCCTTCTTACCATATTGCCTCGAATCCCATGATCAAGGAGAACATCTTCTCCACTGACTTCAACTTATGTTTAGGAAACCTCTTCTCAAACTCCACTTGAACAATCGTACCCATTTATTCCTTAAGAAGATCGATTACTTATCCTTCAATCGCCCCTTGAAAGAATTCTTTAACCTTCCCGGTAAAAACCGAGGAATAACTCTCCAAAGTGGCCCTAATCTTAGCCGTCAACTCATCATCATCACCTTGCTTCCCACTTAAAGCCCCACGTCTCGTCTTCATTTTTAAGAATGCAAATCGATTAAACAAAGAAACGCAAATAAACCATACACACAACACCGCCCCATCTTACTCAACACTCGTCGTACTTCACTTATTAGACACGATTTGCACTCCTAACAATGGCAGCTAGTCATTATTACGCGTACACGCTGTCTCAACTCATTAGTACAATGACTATCTTGCTCGATGATATACACAAACACAAACATAAACTCAAAGCGAAATAAGTACACACACGAATAATATCATGATACAACCACAATCCTAGTTAGCTCACCTACACGCTAAGACAATAATCAATTCCCCGTTTCGAACCGTACTCCTACAAGTCCCGCAACAAATAAGAACATACAGAAGTCTAAGTCTAGGCACCTATCTTAAGTCGCCAATATCGCTTAGACCATGCTCTGATATGACTTGTAATGACCCAACCCGTCATTATACCGACCCGGAATTTTTTTGCTTTATACAACACATTAATATTAATAGCACGAAGCCACAACTTATGTTTTCAAAACACTTCCAATTCGCCAATAAGTTTAAACAAGGTAAATGTGTTTTGTACAATAATTTAAATATCAACGTGAGCATAACCCAAGACCCTTTTTTATAGAACCAAAAGACACTTTCGACCCAAAGCGTTTAACTCCAACATAACATCGAGCATGGTGATTGGGAATGCACTACCCAATCCTAAATAAAATCCAAAAGCAAAGTCATCTGAAGCAACCCCCAATAATCCAGTAGTCCCCGCGCTTACCCTTCCTACCACTTCCTTGCGGATCTATAAAAATATAAACAACGAGAAGGTAAGCTATAAAGCTTAGTGAATGTAAACATACTATATCCATACATATGCATAAAATGAATACGTAACCAACAACAAGTAATAAACACATACAGCATCCATGTTAACCTTGGGATTTTTGCATATATATATATATATATATATATATATATATATATATATATATATATATATATATATATATGCAAAAATCCCAAGGTTAACCCCTTAACCTCAAACCCATGAAGGTTGGCCGAAACCACACGCGCCCTAGTGAATTCGAAACCACATGATATTTACTACCCTAAGTCATAACAACAATAACGGGGATGTCTGAAACCACACGCGACATTGTGAATTCGAAACCATACGAGATTCACTTCCCTAATCCGTAACAACAATAATGGGAATGTCTGAAACCACACGCGACATTGTGAATCCGAAAGCACACGAGATTCGCTACCCAAATCACCTTAACAACGTCAATGGGGTTGACCTAATTGTCAATGTGAATCCGAAACTCACGATATTCACTAACCTAAGGGTGGTAACCCAAAATGCACAAACATGCCAAGTGGACCTGAACTAGTTGTGTCCATCATCCCACACATATGTAAAGTGAAACCCGACGCACAAGGATTACTCTACCCCACCCGTACCCATCCTATGCATACACATACATATAATATATTTACGCTCACCTTGTCGCCTTGATGAATTCAAATGCCAAAACCGCAACCTTCAATGGAATGTACCTATTCCATTTATCACATAACAAACAACACAATTAGGGTGGATTACAAACCAACCCAAATTAACACTTAGTGCAATTTTGACCCAATTGCACTTCCGAGCACAACTAATGCCCAAACTAACCAATAATCACTTAACACTAGTGAAAATGGTCCTATAATGCCAATTAAATCGAAACGCAAGTGTTAGACACTTGTCTTTCCCAAATTAACTCACAAAACCTAATTTTGACCCATTACAAAATCAAGCTTCTAAACACACCCATTTGAGTTCCAACATCAACATAATCACTAACCCTAGCGGTTATACCCAAATTACTAGCCCTAACATGGCCAAGTAGTCTTCCAATCTAAAACTCACCAATAATGAGTCTAAACCCAATTACTAGCTACCATAAACTCACTTCATGAGCATAAATGGGTTTCTCATCGATTTAAGCTCAAATAAATTTGAATATCAAATCAACACATGAAATCTAAAGTTAGAACTTACTACCACTACCAAAATGTAGCCAAAAATGAGATGAACAACCTTAACACTTGCACTTTGAAGAGATTCCCACTTCTTCTTCCTCAAATCAAGCTCTCTCACTCTAAAACTCTCTTTCTGTCTCTAAGATAAGATGAGAGTGTTTTTGTGGAAAAGAAATGAGTTATGACTGAACTCTAGATCAGCCCCCAAGCTTATAACCCATTTATAAGTAAAAAGACACAAATACCCCTCATTTTAGCCTTAAAAACGACTTAAAATTGACCTGTCTGACGAACCTCGTGACCGCGAGGTCTGAGGTCGCGAGTGAGAGCTTGCAACCAAAAATAGCTGAATTTCTGACTAAATCTCGCAACCGTGAGGTCAAATCTCGCGCCCGCAATGTCCCCAATTTCAACATTTTTGAGAACTTGTTTTGGTCATAACTTTAAGACCGTAACTCCATTTTTGATGAATCAAATATCGTTGGAAACGTAAAGGTCTACTTTCCAATGGTAAGGTTTTTAAACATTAACTCAGGCTCTATTTTGGGTCAAAAGATACTGATGTGCGTAGAGGTGTATACGAAATAGTATTAATTTTTACAAGGAAATACTATTAAATACGATACAATTTTACACAAGTTATTTATTTATTTATAGAGTGGATATACCTAAACCTTGCTACAACACTTATTGGCAGTGTACCTATTCGTACAATAGTGTAGTTTTTAGTAAGTCCGGTTCGTTCCACAGGGATCTTTAGCCAAGTTTAACGCTATATTTTTAAAACAATATTTGTAAATATATATAAATATATATATATAAGTAGTATTATTATTATAAAAAGGGGGGTTTTTACCGTTTAATGACCGGTTTGTCGATTTTAAAACTTTAGTCGCAGTTAAAACCTAATGTAAAATATTAAAAATAAATATAACTTAATTTTAAGCGTAAAGTAAATAACGATAATGAAATTGCGATAAATAAAAGTGCGATAAAATAAAATGACAATAAATAAAATTGTGATAATTAAAAAGTACGATAATTAAAATGACAATAAATTAAAGTGCGATGATTAAAAGTGCAATTAAATATGAAATAAAGGAATTATGCTTATTTAAATTTCTGTAATCATGATGTTTGACGTGTTGATTTTAGTTTTATTACCATGGGTTAATTGTCCTTTGTCCTGGATTATATAATATGTCTGTCTGGTTTTTGTCCATAACAGTCCATCAGTCATAAATATAAAGTGCGAGTGTCCTCGTCAAATTATCCTTATATCCGAAGTCAAATATTCCAACTAATTGGGGACTTAAACTGTAACAAGGTCTTAATATTTGTTTAATAATTACACCAGGATATCGACTGCGTGTAACCCAAGGTTTTAATACTTTGTTAACAATTACACCAAGTGTCCTTGTACATAATTCACCCCTATTTTAATAAATCCATTAACTATTAATCCATTCCCGTGTCCGGTTAAATGAACGATTATTTGTACTTATAAATATCCCGCCCATCGTGTCCGATCGAGTGTATGTGGTTATTTATAGGTACATTCAATTGTAAATCTTTATATTAAATTAACAAATTATCATTTAAGTAAACAAATATAAAGCCCATTAATAGCCCATAGTCTAATTTCCACATGTGTCGTTCTTTTATCCAAACCCCAATTATGGTACAAAACCCAATTACCCAATTTTAATTTTTAGCCCAACATCACGATTACTTCGGCTTAAATAAGCATAATAATAACTTAGTTACGAGACATTAATTTAAAAAGGTAGAACATAACTTACAATGATTAATAATAGCGTAGCATTACACGGACAGAATTTCGACTTACACCCTTATAACATTCGCTAACATACCCTTATTATTAAAATTAAAATTAAAATTAAAATTAAAATATATTACGAGTGAGAGATGAGGAAAGAAAAAAGATGTGTTTTTGTTCACTGAACTCGTTGCCTTTTATCGATGTGGCCAGCATTTCAGGGCCATGCGATCCCATTGATTTTTCACTTCCAGGCCATGCGATCGCATGGCCTGCTTTTCCAGCTCACATGATTTTGTTTGCTTCTTTTGCCGACGTTTTAATAAATAAATATAATATATATAAATAATTTTTAAGAATTATTTATATATTATATTATATTTATGTACATAGTTAACTTGTAATTTTAGCTCCGTTGCATCGCGCGTTGAGAGTTGACTCTGGTCCCGGTTCTGGATTTTCGAACGTCCTTTCGTACAATTTAATATCTTGTATTTTGCGTTTTGTGGCTTGTACTCTTGTAATTTTGAGACGTTTCTCACCAATAATTTGAACCACTTAGATTGTACTTTGTACTTTTGAGCTTTTTGGTCGTTTGCGTCTTCAATTCGTCAAATCTGTCTTTTGTCTTCACCTTTAATTATTTAAACGAATATCACTTGTAAATAGAACAACTGCAACTAAAAGCTTGTCTTTCTTGAGGGATAATGCTATGAAATATATGTTCGTTTTTAGCATTATCAAATATTCCCACACTTGAGCGTTGCTTGTCCTCAAGCAATATAGTCTTCAAAATAAAAATACTAGAATCACTTCTTTATTCTTCACACTTTGTACATCAGTGATTTCTATACGGCGGTATGAACAATGATAGTAACATTGTGGTTTACAGTCCCACATGACTATGAAAATTTAGATCCTTAAGGAAATTGGATCTTTATGAAAACATTTGATCTTTTGAAAATTCAATCTAGCTTTTATCCTAGATAAGTTTTCCGGAATAACCCTTCACCGGTGTCTGCAAAATTGCTTTTGTGGGTTTTGTGGGTTTCAGATTTGAAAATTTTAGCTCAAAACTTGCGGTTTTGTGTCACCCACTTGCTAACCTTGTATTGGGAAAGCAACACGTCCAGTATACTTGCTCCGTATATTATCTTTCGGTAAACTACCGTCCGGTTGTAAAGGAAAGCGTTGAACAAGCAACTGTTAAGGAAATGTCCCCTGACATGCTTTTAATTATGGTCTATATCGTGTCGGATGCAATTACTATCCTTTGTAGGAGCAATAGTAAAGATCACCCTATAGTTTTTCGGTCTGGCACAAGGTCCTGTCTTTGACCATGCTATGCAATCACCGTTCTTACGGTTGACACCCGATTTGGTTCAGGTGACCTAATGAATTCCAGGTGAATTACTAGAATTTTACATTCAATGGTAATGAACGCATTGAAAATAGGGTTTTCAGAAAACAAATCGGTTTGTAATTTTGATCAAAATATTTTCTCATTCAAGCTCAAGTTTAGATATCATCGAATTCCATGAGTTTGAATTCTCAATCTTTATGGTCAATCTCAAGGATTGAGTAATATCAGTCTTAAAAGCTAATTTTTAATCTTTAAGGAGATTATCCTTTCTGGGGGTCTGATTCATTAGTCTTATCAAGCTAATTTGCACGGCGCCCTCCTCATTTTACGAGACATATCCTTTCATGGTTAAGATAAGTCTGACCACTTGGCGACCCTGTTTGATGTTAAGGTCCGTGGATTTCCAGCTGATTTTCGAGAAAACTTTTCAAGATTTTTCGTAGACTCTACAACTGGTCTGGACGACAACTTCCTGACCTAAATCAAGAAGCGCGTGTCTTTTTCGGAAGACTTTACTTCCTTTTAATGATGGAATTGATTCATCGTGTAGATCCATCTTTTCTTTCAAATATATTATAAGAAATTGGGTAAAACTGATAAAATTGTCCAAAACAAAAGTATCTTCAGTTATTTGTACAAAAATATGTGATATATGTTTTAAATAACTTGGTAAATTTTTCCACACTTGGCTTTTATTTTCCTTTCTTTGCCTTTTTATTGTCCTCTATTCCATTTTAAATGAATTCTAACATTTTGGGTTGTTTCTCAATTTATGTCCTTTCCGAGGTAACAATAATTTCGGTGTTAACACCTAGTTTTATCGTTCATAAATATGTATAAACATGATTTTGAATTCATTTAATTGAAAATTTTGAAAATTTTTACTAGAATTGGGTAGTCAGTATATAAAACTAGGGATGTTCTTTATTATCAGAGAGCACTAGATTCTAATACAACTACTACGTTACTAGTATTTTTAATGGTAATCAAGTGTATAAGTTAAAAAAAATTTTTAAAATCCGAAAGAATTTAATCCCTTCCCACACTTAAGATCTTGCAATGCCCTCATTTGCAAGAAATCAGTAACAATTTAAATTATTGAGGGTGATTAGCGTAGAAAAATGATTAAATTTTACCAAAGTTTCCAAACATATTGGCATTTGTTTGTTGAATGATAAATGAAGCACATCATTTGTTCATTTCGTCTTGTTGTTACATCACATTTGTTTTTCGTTTTGTCGTCAAAATTAGTAGCTTTTGCTGAACTTAATGCCAGTCTTTGAAAATGCGCTGTTTTACCCTGTTGTGTACATGAAATACAATACATACAATACAAATATAAACATGCATGGTAATTTAAAATGGGACTTAAAATCCCACTTTCAAATCAAATATAAAACATTAGTACAACATAATAAAAATATTAAACAATACATTAATGTATCACAATATCATATGTTTAAACATAAATAAATAGAAATAATAAAAAGATAAAAATCAAAGAAATCACCAACGGGAACTAAATCAATCTGGATAGGGGTTCCAGTTCATGTCGTTGTTCGGGTTCCATGGTTGGTGATAAGTGTACTGGTAGGCCTGGTTAGGGTCGTAGAGAGTAAATGGTGGTCTCATCTCGGGCTGGTGTGGAGGATAGTAAGCGGGTCGAGTTGGTACGTAGTGATCCTGAGGTGATAGCCGACTCATGATCTGACGCTGATGATAGTCCCATCTATCATGCTGTCGTTGCTTGGAATGCTCGTAATCATTCCGGGCTTGCTACAGCTCTAACCGACTAAATCTATCCTCGTTTGTCATTTCTACCTCATCTATACGCTGGTAGACGTCAGTCATAGCCTCCCTAATGACATCCCTAATGTCATCCGCTTCCTCCATTTCCTCATCTGAACCTCTCTCTACTTGTGGATGATTACCATCATAGGGTACTGCCTGATTTTGTCTACTCTTTAATACCTTAGCACCCTGATAGACCCTCAATCCTAAAGGCTCAACCTGTTCTCTACATAACAAAAGTGGACCCCCTTGTTCCCTATCTACACCCAAATACTCTCCAATGAGAGTAACAAAAATACCTCCTCCTATTACTCCCTCTTCCTGTATTCCTTCCACCATTTTAGACAAATAAAAACCAACACAGTAAGGGATATTAACAAAGCCTCTTGGGTCTCGAATACACTTTAGGTAACATAAATCATGTAAGGTCATTTTCTCCTTGTTGTGACCTCTCTGTGTAATCGAGTTAGCCAGAAATCTATGAATTATACGAAGCTCGGCCTTGTTAATATGTAAGTAGGAGTGTGCTCCTGCCCGCCCAAAAACATTATAATCTGACATACACCTCCAGACGGCGTTAGCATCAAAATTCCTATCTACCCTTTCACCATGATAAATCAAATTCATACAATCGGGTAGTAGTAATTCAGCAGACGTATATATCTGTAAAGCCCTGGCCATGTCCAGCATGGACATCCTGTACATCCTACGACCAAGTATAAATCTAAGAAAACTTCTATTATCTAACCTAACTACATCCGCATTAAGTGAAATAGTACTCATAAGCTCAACGCACCATTCCTTATATACAGGCCTACGAATGGTAAATAAACGTTCCCAATCGGGAAATGAATAGCTGCCATACCTTTGGACCAGATGCTGTCTAACTGAGTTAGCAAGTTGGACCCTTTCCAAAGGCTCCCAATCGATTACCCTTGGCACTTTTACATTTTTCGTTATCAGTTTGAATTTGTTACTTTGATATGTCGGGTAATCTCTCCAACGTCGATCAAATCTCAAATTGGGATGCAACTGTTCTTTATGAATCGTTGGGTGTTGTACTATCGGATGCATCAAAAATACTACGTAGGCATCAATATATTCTAGTTGCGGATCATAATATGGAATGTGTTGATCAGGTTGTTGTTGTTGTTCCTGTTGTTGCTCTGGTTCAGGTTCATATTGCATTTCTGGTTCAGGTTTTGGAGCAAGTTGTCTAGATGATGATGATGCACCATCAGTATTAGTAAATCTCTGCAAAAC
Source organism: Rutidosis leptorrhynchoides (assembly GCF_046630445.1). Classification (NCBI taxonomy): domain Eukaryota; kingdom Viridiplantae; phylum Streptophyta; class Magnoliopsida; order Asterales; family Asteraceae; genus Rutidosis; species Rutidosis leptorrhynchoides. The sequence goes on along the minus strand of NC_092335.1, from coordinate 316,443,689 downwards.
ACATTAAACACAAATTTTGTGCATCCAAATATGCATTAGTGTTAGCAAAATAACAACTTGAAACAATTACAATAACATGTTCAATCAAAATTAAACTTATACACATTTTCACAATTTTAACATTTCTACATTTTTTCAAATAAGCATTTATGAAAATGTTTACAAAGTTCATAAGCATTTAACTCAAATAACATGTTAAAATAACCATTACTAGCAATTAAACAAGTTTCAAATGGCATTTACATCAATTTAATCAAGTTCATGAATTTTATACCTAAAAAGTCCACTTTAATTCTCAAAAATCATGTTTAGGATCAAAGTTTGGATCATTTAGCTACCTAAACATGTTACATACTTAATTTAGCAATAATTCTTGACAAAAATCGGCCATAACCTGTTTATATCAAAAAGCCCCAAATTGCTCAAGAACACAAACCCTATATTCCTAAATATTTTGAAGTTTTTGGCTTCAAATCATGTTAAATAGCATCAATCTAGGTTATACATGCATAATATACTAACAATTTAACTCTAATTACACTAGAAATTAACAAAATCAAATTAGGTAAAATATAGCTCAAGAACACTAAAAATCAAATTTAAAGAGGTTTAGGGGTACCCTTCTTGATAAACTACTTATCAAATTCATGATTAGAGCGGATTATAGGATGAAATTTAGTTGAATTTGGTGAAAAAATGGTGAATTTAGGGATGTTTTTGAGAGTATGTTCGTGTATTGTGTGTGTGTGTTGGAGTGGAGACAGAAGCAGCTCGCTGAGCTTTATGAATCTGTCTAGAAATAGAGCCTCATGCGATCGCATGAGGTTGAAGGCCAAACCTCATGCGATCGCATGGTGTCCTGGTTTTTTTTTTTTTTTCAACCTTATACTTATTAAAAAAAATAATTAAAAAACCTTATACTTATTAAAACAAATAATTAATTAAATTTTAAAAATTTTGTTTCTTTTTAGGAGGAGGGCGTTTCGGATCGTTGTCCTAGTCCGTCACTCGACAAAAATTTAAAAATTTGTCACGTTTTAAGCGCGGTTTTAAAAGTAAAGATTTTTGGGTTTTTTAATATTTTTGGCATACTTTAATTCAATAAGATTAAAAATAATGATAATAAAAGTTCTCGTCCCGCCCTTGGGTAAAGCAATTTCGGTTCAACGACCTAGTTTTCAACTCACGACGAATTTTAAAAATCAAATTTTTAACTTAGTGAAATAAAGTAAATTTTTGTTTTTAAATTCACACCAAACTTAAATTTAAATGCATAAAATTAAAAATTCATATTAAAAATTCAAACCAAACTTATATTATATTTTTGTTTTTTAACATACAAACTTATATTAAAAATATTAATTTTTTAAATAGGTACAAACTTAAATTTATTGATTTTAAAAAGTTTACAATAATAATTTAATATTTATATATTAATTTTAAAAACAAGGTAAAAATTAAAAATTAAAAATCTTTTTGGTCTTTTATCCCACTTTAATCAATCAAATATTATCAAAAATATACGCCCCTCTTTTCGATAAAGTAATTTCGGCTATATTACCTAGTTTTACTGCTGACGAATTTCTGAAATATTTTGGGTTGATTGATTAAAGATATTTATACCTTAAGAATAAACGGTAAATTTCGCAGTGATGTAATAAATTTTTGTATGATATCAATATTTTCGGTTACGCATACCTAATTTTATTGAATACCAATTTAATACTTTAAAGCGAACGATTTAGCGTTTATTATCAAAAGGTTAAAAGCAATAAAAATAAACATAAAAACTCTACATACTTACCTGTGAGAAAGAATTCTCAGAGACCTGCTTTAGCCGACTCATATGAGAGTCGTGTGATTTGGTTCTCCATAGCTACGTAAGCATAACCTCGATTCTTCAATATCTTTTCTTCTAAACATATGAATGGTCCTTCTCTGCATAGAGTAACAAATTCGGTATTTGAATATGTTTGATTATTTGAACATTTACCTTCGTGTGACCATTTTCCGCATTTGTAACATCTTTCAAGGTGTCGTGCTATTCTTTTTGTTGCGGATTTTGATTTTCCTTTATCAAAATGTATCTTATGATGATCTTTTCTGAGTTCTTTTCTTACTCCGTCCATTTTTCCTCTTATGAATGATACCAGTGCACTCGGAAGTGTGTCATTTTTATGTTTAGTAATCATAGCGTGTAGCATTAGACCATGGTTTAGATCAAAGGAATTCTTCATCTCGTAAAACCTAAAAAAATAAAAATTTAGAATGGTGGAGAAGACTAGTTCTTTAGGGTCTGCTAGGGAAAGACCATTCGGATTCCATTCTCGAGAACTACATGAAAACAGAATATCTAACTCTAACAGAAATATATATTACCCTAAAAAGATTCGAACATTCCCACACTTAGTTACCTGTGGTGTCGAAATTGTAATTAACTTCATCTTCAACTTCTATTGGATTATCTATGTAATGTTTAACCCTGTGACCATTAACTTTAACTTCAATCTCATTTGAATTTATTAACTCTACTGTTCCGTACGGGAAAACTCTTTTGACTATGAATGGTCCAGACCATCTTGATTTCAATTTTCCAGGAAATAGCTTGAATCGTGAATTGAAAAGGAGAGCTCTGTCTCCTTTTTTAAATTCTTTTGAACTTCTGATTCTTTTATCATGCCATTTCTTCGTTCTTTCTTTATAGATCAATGAATTTTCGTATGCTTCATGTCTTAATTCTTCTAATTCATTTAGTTGGCTTAACCGTAGACGTCCAGCTTCATGTAAATCAAGATTACATGTCTTCAAAGCTCAAAATGCTTTGTGTTCAATTTCTACTGGAAGATGACATGCTTTTCCGTAAACGAGTCTAAAAGGTGTGGTTCTAATTTGAGTTTTGTAGGCTGTTCTAAAAGCCCAGAGTGCATCCTCCAATTTTATGGACCATTCCTTCGGATTTGATCCTACAGTTTTCTCTAGAATACGTTTTAAGGCTCGGTTGGTATTTTCAACTTGTGCACATGTTTGTGGATGATAAGCGGTTAAGATTTTATGAGTTACTCCATATTTTTTGAGAACTTTCTCAAGTTGATTATTACAAAAATGAGTACCCCGATCACTTATTAAAGCTTTCGGTGTTCCGAACCTAGCAAAAAGACGTTTTAAAAAGTTGACTACAACTCGTGCATCATTAGTTGGAAGAGCTTGTGCTTCTGCCCATTTAGATACATAATCAATAGCAACGAGAATGTATAGATTATTATGAGATTTTAGAAATGGACCCATAAAGTCAATACCCCAAATGTCAAATACTTCACATACTTGAATGACATTTTGTGGCATTTCATCACGTTGACTTATTTTTCCAGACCTTTGACAAGCACCATAGGATTTGCAAAGAAGGTGTGCGTCTTTGAAAATTGTAGGCCAATAGAATCCAGCATCGTAAACTTTTCTTGCTGTGAACTGAGGCCCATAATGCCCTCCTGTTAATCCTGTGTGACAATGGTTTAAGATTTGACTAGCTTCATCTCCGAATACACATCGGCGTATTATTCCATCGGGACAACTTTTAAACAAATGTGGATCTTCCCAGAAATAGTGTTTTATATCACTAAAGAATTTCTTTCGTTTTTGGTACGACAACCCTTTTTCAAGGAATCCACATACTAAGTAGTTTGCATAGTCTGCAAACCATGGTATTTCATTATAATCTATCTTCAATAGATATTCATCAGGAAAGTTATCTTGTATGGCCGATTCATTTAGAACTTCTAATTCGGGATTTTCAAGACGAGAAAGATGATCAGCGGCGAGATTTCCTGCTCCCTTTTTGTCTCGGATTTCAATATCGAACTCTTGTAAGAGTAAGATCTAACGGATTAATCGTGGTTTGCCATCTTTTTTCGAAAATAGGTATCTAAGAGCAGAATGGTCGGTATAGACCACCGTTTTAGCTAGAACGAGATATGAACGAAATTTGTCAAAAGCAAAGACAATAGCAAGGAGTTCTTTTTCAGTAGTTGTATAATTTTTTTGTGCTCCTTGTAATGTCTTACTAGCATAATAAATAGGTTGAAATCATTTTTCAATCCTTTGTCCTAAAACGGCTCCCATTGCAAAATCACTTGCATCGCACATAAGTTCAAACGGTAGATTCCAATTTGGAGTTATCATGATCGGCGTATTAGTGAGTTTTTCTTTAAGAATATTAAAAGATTTGGTGCATTCATCTGAAAAGATGAATGGAGCATCCTTTTCTAGGACTTTATTCATAGGAGTGGCAATTTTAGAAAAATCTTTTATGAAACGTCGGTAAAAATCGGCATGCCCTAGAAAACTCCTAACTCCTCTAACATTGGTGGGATGTGGAAGTTTAGCAATTACATCTACTTTAGCTCTATCCACTTCAATTCCTTCCTTTGAAATTTTATGTCCAAGAACGATGCTTTCTTTAACCATGAAATGGCATTTCTCCCAATTAAGAACTAGATTTGATTGTTAGCATCTAATAAGCATTCGTTCAAGATTAACTAGACATGATTCAATGTATCACCGAAGACTGAAAAGTCATCCATGAAAACTTCCATGTATTCTTCTATCATGTCGAGAAAAATCGCCATCATGCACCTTTGAAAGGTTGCAGGGGCGTTGCAAAGTCCAAATGGCATGCTTTTGTAAGCAAAAGTACCATAAGGGCACGTGAACGTGGTTTTCTCTTGGTCCTCGGGTGCTATTGGAATTTGAAAATATCTGGAAAAACCGTCAAGAAAACAATAGTAACTTTCCCGACTAATCTTTCCAACATTTGATCAATGAAAGGTAAGGGAAATCTTTTCTGGTGGCGTCATTTAATTTTCTATAATCAATACAAACACGCCATCCTGTTACAGTCCTAGTAAGAATAAGCTCATTTTTCTCATTTGTGATGACAGTCATGCCACCCTTCTTAGGTACGCATTGAACTGGGCTTACCCATGGACTATCAGAGATTGGATAAATTAAACCTGCATCTAGTAGTTTAATAATTTCTTTCTTAACAACATCTTGCATATTAGGATTTTGTCTTCATTGGCGTTGCACATACGTTTTATGACCTTCTTCCATAAGAATTTTATGTGTACAATACGAAGGACTTATGCCTTTAATATCATGAATCTTCCATGCAATAGCTGGTTTATGAGCTTTTAGCACAGAAATGAGTTGAGATTTTTTATTTTCAGTAAGAGAAGATGATATTATTACAGGTAATTCAGATTCACCATGTAAATAAGCATATTCCAAATGGTTTGGAAGTGGCTTTAACTCTAATGTTGGTGGTTCTTCTATCGATGATTTATATCGATATCTGTCTTCCTCTTTTAGCATTTGAATTTCTTCTGTTGTTGGTTTATATCCATTAGTCATAAATGTAGCTAACATTTCAGTTTAATCAATTGGTTCAGTTCCTTCTCCTAAAGAACATTCTCCTGTTCCTTGTAATTCTGGAAATTCTTCTAACAATTCTGCATGTGAATCTATAGTTTGAATATAATAACATGTATCATCTGCAGATTGTGGTTGTTGCATGGCTCTATCAACTGAAAAGGTAACACTCTCGTCCTCTATACTTAGGGTCAGTTTCTTACAGAACACGTCTATTATTGCTTTAGCCGTGTTTAAGAATGGTCTTCCTATTATGAGAGGAACTCGAGAATCTTCTTCCATGTATAGAATAACAAAATCTACTGGAAATACTAAAGTACCAACTTTAACTAGCATGTTCTCCATTATCCCTCTAGGATATTTTACTGGTCGATCGGCTAGTTATATGCTTATTCGTGTTGGTTTCAATTCTCCAAGGTCTAGTTTAGTGTATAGTGAATACGGCATTAGATTTATACTAGCACCTAAGTCTGCCAATGCTTCTATTGATATAAGACTACCCAGAAAATATGGAATTGTGAAACTTCCTGGATCTGAAAGTTTTTCTGGTATCTTATTCAACAGCACTGCAGAACAATTAGCATTCATAGTAACAGCCGAGAGTTCTTCCATTTTCTTTCTATTTGTGATTAGATCTTTCAAGAATTTAGCATATCTAGGCATTCCTGAAATCACATCAATGAAAGGAAGATTTACATTTATTTGTTTAAACATATCGAAGAATATGGATTGCTCGGCTTCAAGTCTTTCTTTTCTCATTTTACTCGGGTAAGGAAGTGGTGTTGGTATGGTTTAACATAAGGTTTAGCCTTAATTGTGTTATCTTCATTAACCTTTTCAACTACCGGTTCTGTTTCCTTATCTTGATCAGATTTTGGTTCTTGTGGAGTAGGAATAGAATCATTAGAAATTACAGGTATTTCAGGTGGTTTAAGTGTAATAACACTTCTCGTGGTAATGGCTTTAGCTGTTTCATTCTGGGGGTTAGCATTTGTATCACTAGGTAGACTTCCCGGTTTTCTTTCACCTATCAACCTTGCTAGGTTGAACACTTCTTGTTCCAAATTTTGAATAGAAGCTTGTTGATTTCTAAATGCTTGGGCATTTTGTTCATTGTTTTGTTTCTGAGATGTGAAAAACTGTGTTTGAGATTCAACTAGCTTCGACATCATGTCTTCTAAATTTGGCTTTTTATCATCGGTTTGTGGTGGTTTATTTTGAAAAATTAGTCTTTGCTGATTGTAAGTATTATTAGATACTTGTTGGTTGCTAGGACCTTGTTGGTTGTTGCATGGAACATTTCGGTTATAATTCTGATTTTGAATGTAGATTGGTCTTGGCGGTTGATAATTATTCTGATAATTATTTCCAGGCCTTTGCTTCATGTATGAAACATTCTCTCTTTGTTCCATTGTTGGTTCAATACTGAGACAATCTTTTATCAAATGTGGTCCTCCACACTGCTCACAACTAATTCGTATTGAGTGAATATCCTTAGTCATCTTTTCCATTCGTCTCTCGACAGCATCTATCTTTACGGAAATGGAATCAAAGTCATGGCTAGAATCGGCTCTAGCTGCTTTAGATGATCTAACAATATCTTTTTCTTGATGCCACTCATGTGAGTAGGAAGCAGTGTTATCAATAATTTTGTAAGCGTCAGTTGCGGTTTTCTTCATAATGGAACCACCAGCTGCTATATCTATGTCTTTTCTTGTAGTGATGTCTCATCCTTGGTAGAATATTTGTACTATTTGACAAGTGTCTAAACCATGTTGCGGACATCCTCTTAATAACTTTCCAAATCTTGTCCATGCCTCATATAGAGTTTCATTTGGCTTTTGTGTGAACGTAACAATTTCTCCTTGAAGTCTTACGGCTTTAGATGCCGGAAAGAATTGTTTAAGAAATTTTTCAACTAAAATATCCCATGTATCAATCGCCCCTTCAGGTTGCGATTCTAACCAATCTTTGGCTTCTCCCTTTAAAGTCCAGGGAAATAACATGAGATATATCTATTCATCCTCCACTTCTCTTATTTTGAATAAAGTACAAATCCTATTAAAGGTACGAAGATGTTCATTTGGATCTTCCTTCGGCGCACCACTAAATTGGCATTGATTAGTTACCATGTGTAGGATTTGTCCTTTTATTTCATAATCTGGCGCATTAATGTCAGGTTGAGTAATTGCGTGACCTTGGCCAGTGCGTTTAGCTCTCATTCGATCTTCCATACTTAGAGGTTCCAGATTTTTCATGATTGAATTTGTTGAATCTGAATCACTAGAGGATTCTGATTTAATGGGTTGTTCCTCTACAATCTCTGTTTGAATGATTGGTAGTTTCGGAGGATAGATTAGTGGTTCAGGATCTCTGAATTGTCCCTGAATATCCTCCGGATTCTCAATTGTGTTGTCGGGTTCAAAAAATGGATTATCGGAAATTTGAATTGGAGTACTTGGTTGACTTGATGACGATTCTAAATAAAAATCAACGGCGACAATATTGGCTAGATGTCTTGATCGAGTTACAGGTGGTGAACGTATAAAAGGTGGTGAACGTTTTGCTCGGTGCATTCACTGAATTTCCTATTAGTTTTAAAAAATAAAAATTATATAAGTTATCAAAATAATAGACTTTACTGATTTTGCCCACGTTTCGAATAGCCAATAGATGCAGCAGGTAGCCAGGACCCTTTAAATCGGAAGCCCACAACTCGCCACTAACAAATCCAACTATTACTACGAACCAGAAAATTTAGGATGTCTATCAATTTAACCACTTAAAATAATTTTTCGTCGAAGTTTAAAGAAATTTTAGAGAAGAAATAGAAAATTCAATGTCCTAAAAACTAGAGCGTCGATGAAAAAGAAAAAGTGCGTCGAAAAACGTCGAAAAATAAAAGGTTGAAAAATAATAAAAAGAATGTAGCGCGTCGAAACTTAAAAGTCTAAAAACTAAGAATTAAAAGTTGCGTCTAAAAATATTAAAGCTTAAAAGAAATTCTATATCCAAAACGGTATAAACTTAAAAAGGTACTAAAATTTTAAAACGGCGTCGCAAAATTCTAAAGCACTTAAATCTTAGTCTATAGAAAAAGCACTTAAGGGATTTTACAGCAAAGCTTAAAAATCTAGAAATAAAAATAACTACGGCAAAAACTATGACTTAGAACTAAATACGAACGAAAAATATAAATATTATGCTAAAACAAATAAAAAGATATAAAATATAAAAATAAACTTAAAGTTGTAAAAAGTACAATTTTTATAAAAATATTATGTTTATATTATTTATTTTATAAAAGTAATAAGTTTATATATTTAATAAAACTAAAATTAAACTAAAAATACAAATTAACTAAAACTAAATAATAAATAAACTAAACCCTAATTATTATTAATTATATATTATTATTTAAATTAACCCTAATCCTGTCGGCTGAGGTTACCAGGCCTGTCTTTTCAAGATATGCGATCGCATGGCTTCGAAGTTATATTTCCATTCGATCACATGGGCTAGGGTTTCGGGCCAGAATCAGGGCTGCTACAGTACCAGGCCGAGTGTTTTATTATTATTTTTTTTCTGTTTTTAGATTATATAAAATATATATATAACTTAAATAAAAATTTAATTTTAAAAACTAAAATAAAAATACTTTTTAACTTTATATATATTTAACAACTCTTAAAAACAAATATATAGATTTTTTTTCTTTTTATATTTTTTGTATTTTTAATAATTAAAATGTATTTTTACAAAAGCGTATTTTTACAAAAGTAAACTAAGAATCTCTTTTTTTTTATAGCGTTGCGCTTTCGGCGTTTTAGTTTCCCCGGCAGCAGCGCCAAAAATACTTGATGTGCGTAGAGGTGTATACGAAATAGTATTAATTTTTACAAGGAAATACTATTAAATACAATACAATTTTACACAAGTTATTTATTTATTTATAGAGTGGATATACCTAAACCTTGCTACAACACTTATTTAATGACCCGTCCTAATCCATCTGGACGAATACATTACATTTGGTTACATCGCGAGGTACTTGACCTCTATATGATACATTTTACAAACATTGCATTTGTTTTTAAAAGATAAACTTTCAATACATCAAAAGTTGACGGCATGCATACCATTTCATAATATATCCAACTATAATCGACTTAATAATAATAATCTTGATGAACTCGATGACTCGAATGCAACGTCTTTTGAAATATGTCATGAATGACTCAAAGTAATATCTCTAATATGAGCAAATGCACAGCGAAAGATTTCTTTCATACCTGAGAATAAACATGCTTTCAAGTGTCAACTAAAAGGTTGGTGAGTTCATTAGTTTATTATAAACATTCATTTCCATCATTTTAATAGACCACAAGATTTTCATTTCTCATAAATATAGGTCCCATGCATAGAGACAGAAATAATCATTCATATGGTGAACACCTGGTAACCGACCTCAACAAGATGCATATAGAATATCCCCTATCATTCCGGGACTCCCTTCGGACATGATAAATTCGAAGTACTAATGCTTCCGGTACTTTGGATGGGGCTTGTTGGGCCCAATAGATCTATCTTTAGGATTCGCGTCAATTAGGGTGTCTGTTCCCTAATTCTTAGATTATCAGACTTAATAAAAAGGGGTATATTCGATTTCGATAATTCAACCATAGAATGTAGTTTCACGTTCTTGTGTCTATTTTGTAAATCATTTATAAAACCTGCATGTATTCTCATCCCAAAAATATTAGATTTTAAAAGTGGGACTATAACTCACAATACTGTATTTTGTAGTAAAAATACATATGACCACATTGAACAAATGTAGGGTTGGCCTCGGATTCACGAACCTATATTCAATCATATATATTAACACATATAATGGTAATCAAATAGTTCATCTATTAATTATATAATATTTATATACTTAGCGTTGTAGTTATATAATCAAAATTATATATACTTTATTTTATATATTATATCCTTCGTTATATGTTATATATTTATTTTGTAAAATAATTAATATTGAAACATATAGTTATATTAGTATTTATATATTAATAATTGGTACTGTATCAAAAATTAATAATTTGTTATATGTAATATTTATATATATTAATATGTTTAATATAAAGCTTTATGTAATATTAATATAAGTATATAATATTTATTTGTTATATAAAAATAATAATAATTATGATAAAAATCATGATAATTCTAATAATTATAGTAATAATAATAATTTTAATAATAATAATATTAATAATAATAATAATAATAATGGTAATAATAATGTTATCATAATCATATTATCATCATCTTTTAATTATAAGTATATATATATATATACACAAATTAGTCTTGTTGTTTTAGATATGAATTAATATATTTATATAAAAATATCATAATTTATATATATAATTGATATGTATATTATAATAACTATATGTATTGATTTTATATATATTTGTTTTTTATATAAAAATTATATATATTGATATTTCATTTTTAAATCATATTCATATATTTATATATATAAAGAGTTTACTTATATGTATATTTATATTTTCTTTTAATAATATAATTTACGTCTTTATATACATATACTACTACATATCGTTTTAATATTTATACTTATCATCTTAAATACTTATCTAATGTAATTTTCACTACCATGTGTTAATATCAGATTCATATCAAATCGCTTGGTTAACTTATTCGATTCGTCTAATCTTTTTATTACATCAATTATATAATAAATAATCAAAATCAATAAGTTTAAGTTTTAATTAAATATACCCTTAACGAGAGAATGAGTAAATGGGTTATCGAGTAGTCACGTGTTGGGTTTGTTAGGCAAATCTTGAATTGAAGTCCAACTTAATAAAAGAGCCCAAGTTGTCTAGTCCAAAAGAAACTCATTTGTCCCAATAGCAAAATCCCATTTGCAAGTCCACTTAACTAATAAACGACCCAACATCAAGAATTGGATCACGGCCCATGTTATTGGATTCAAAGGCCCGCTAGTATACTTCAATTAAACCCACCAAATGGATTGTGGAGTTTCGACTGGAACAAAAATAATAACACCTCATCATCATTTGGTATCATCCTCATCATACGGCATCCATATCATCGTCATCATAATCATAAACATGTCATTAACATCATCTAATCATCATAGCATACGGCAATCATATCATCATCAATCTCATCCTCTATATCATCATAATCATAATCATAACATAATTACAATTATAATCATAAGCATAAACATATTATCTTTATTTTCATCATCATCATCAAAACATCCATTATAAATCTCACATATTGAATAAGCAAAACTAATTCCAATATCAAATTGAAACTGCTATTCAAAACTAAATCATTAATATTGAATCAATAATTGAATCAGAAGTATACCTAATCAAAGTCAAACCGAATCGTGACTATTCTTCATCCCTTGTTCACCAAAATTTTAAAATCAGTAGGGTAACATCAATAATCGATTGTAAGATGATCAGGTAGTCTCGATTATAGAATTGTATAAAAAAATTGAAGTCAAAAAATTATCACAGAAACATAAATTCTTGATGAACGGTGGTGGGTTTGAAACTTATGAATTTGAGAAATTGGGTTTTCGATTTAGATTTTTTTAGAGTTTGTGGTCTTCATGAAAGTGGTTAGAAAACATCTTAACAACACTTACGAACCTTTAATTGAACCTGAAACTTCATATCAGACCAGAATTGAGTCGTTGACCAAACCTGAACAAGATTTGATTTGTAGATTTCGCACTTGTAGAGAATTAATTATCATAAATTGATGCATCATAGAGCTCGCGTGAATGATCAAGAACTGTAATTTGTACTCAATTCGATCTGAGATTGAGTAGATTGATTCGAAGACCCCAATGCTATGAACGATCAATTTTGTGTGCACACAACCCAAAGTTAATTGATTGTAAATTTGATGTTTAGAATTGAAGATCACTAGATGTTAAGCTGTGAGTGAGGATCATGATTCGGTGGGGAAGATTGGATCGACAGAAAATCATGGGTGGGAGAAGAACAAAGGAAAGAAGAAGAAAAAATGATTAAGGTGAAAGTGATATCCACACATCACGGTTTATATCATTATTTATTTTTTTATACGGAATAAGTAATATCAATAATTTATAAACATATATTAATATTATTAATGTATTAATAATAATAATAAAATTACTAATAATATAATAATAAAAATAATAATATTAATATTAATGATAATTATAATAAGTTGTATTATAAAAATAATGATACTAATGATAACAATAATATTAATGATAAGTATACTAATAAAAATAAATAATAATAATAATATGATAATATTAATAAGTAATAATATTAATATTAATAATAATTATATACATATAATAACTATAAAAAAATGATTATTATAAATTTTTACATACAATATTTATAAATTACAATATACATATAATAATTATGTATATAACTTATGGTATATAATATATATCTACAATTGCATATATGTAATTTTTTTATTTATCAATTTCGTATTTTTCTTGTTTAATATCAAATGAGATGACAAACGAGTGTTAAAATTAATTAATAATTATGTTTCATATATACTTGATATAGGTATATATATATATATATATATATATATATATATATATATTCATAATAATTTTATTATTTCATATTTTATTTTACATATTTATTTTTAATAATTAAATCTTATAGTATTTCAATTGTACAAATTTTTATACATACATATGTATATATATATATATATATATATATATATATATATATATACATATATTTAAATCTATATATATCTATTTACAAATAGTTATTCGTGAGTCGTCGGGATTTGTCGAAGGTCAATTGAATATAAGAAACAGTTCAAATTTTTTGAGACTCAACCTAACAGACTTTGCTTATCGTGTCGTATTCATATTAAGATTAAGTTTAAATTTGGTCGGAAATTTCCGGGTCGTCACAGTACCTACCCGTTAAAGAAATTTTGTCCCGAAATTTGATTGGAATCGTCATGGCTGACAATAAATATGTTTTCATGACTCATATGAGTTGATAAATAGAGTTTCATCATTATTGAGTAATATAGATAAAACGATTCGATTATGTGGAGCGTACGAGTGAAGAATTCACAAAAGAGTGAAATGAGAAAATAAAGATTCACCTTAGCTTTTGACGTAGTCACGTTTGAATTCCGGAATTCAAGGGATTTAAAAGAAAATCTTGGAAATCTATAAGATCTGACTCTTCGGGATTTATGGAAATTAACATCTCTATAATTAAATGTGATTATCTGTCTCGATTACTTTGTCTGGTATCTTTACTATAAATGAACTTATTCCGTTCCAATATTTTCACCATTCCAATACTTCCTTTCTCGATCCATACTTTCAATGATTGTGAATATGCTTAATCCAACTCTGATTCTTAACCTCATTCTGACTATCGCAACAATCATTCTTCTATTCCAACTCCCACCAGAGGAATCTGTTTACTTCTACTCCGCTCTTGGGGTAATTGTGTTTATCATGCTCCCGTGTCTTTATATTACTATGCATATTAATATACACAGTTTGTGATTTCAGTGTTATTGTCGAGTTTTATATCTTCCCTTATGTTTCGGAGCTCTTTGCCTTTTTATTCTCTTCTCGGCCTCTAGTAAAGCGAGTAATGGCTCAGAATTTGTAAGTATGGAGTTTCGAATGATTATAGTATTCTGAGCAGAAAGGAATGTATTAGCACAATTTGATTTGTCAAATTACCAGAATCTCTGAGGATGGATCTATCAAGAATATATTTTCTTGATATGTTCAGAGGCTAAGTAGAATGAAAGAATTATGTAACATGGTTCATGATAAAGGTATGATCTGTGATCCTTTATTACGTTCCATTAGAAACTCAGCCTGACTTACTGTAATATAATCACATTGGCCGGGCGTCATTATATTATACTAACTCATGCATCAGTTCCCAACACTACTTCAATAACATTCATATTTTAAGCTTGAATATTTCAGAATTTAGAAACTAAAATAGTTTTCTTTTATGATATAACACAGATAGAGTGGAGAGATAATTGATTTCGGATAAGAATAGTTATGAAAATATCCTCAAAAATATCAAGGATATTTATAATGAAAGATACGATGATATCTTAGGTTTTATAATATTGAAGGATAGTGAAGAAGATTTGTCCATAAAGGTTTAGACTCAGGAGCAAGGTATTCGTTAACAACTTCGGCATACACTGAATCATTTGGATTCTTTGAAGGCAGATTTAATCTTTGTGATTTGTCCACAGCCTCCTTCATGGTTTGCTCAATCCGTTTTCCAGTACAAATTTTCCATTGAGTGTTTCCAACACTTCATTCTTTATCATCAAACTTTTGACTGTTAACGCCGTCTTCCGTTTTCACTGCTTCGTCAGCTTTTTCAAAACTTAGAAAACTATTTCATAGGCTAAAGCGTTTTTCAGAAATTTAGAATTGAAGATCATAATTCTGAGAGATAAATGTTATATGTATACATATAACTGTTGATAAAGATATGCTGCGAGATTTCAAAATATTAATTGCTGATTCTCAATATTTGATATGACAATTCTTGTTACGAGATGCAGATGAGTAAATGATGGGGTTTTGATAAATATAATGATTTTTCGGAGAATCCTAGATCACTGCAGTTGCTGATAAGTTTATTGCTAATGTGGTGGAATATAAATGGTTCCCTGGTAACGATGGCAAAAGGGCAACGTATATATATCAAGATTATAATGAGGCTATTTCGATTGAAAATTCAAAGTTGATTTGCTGGAGCTGTGACAAAACTGACTACTTTGGAAAACAATTGAAAAGTCATTTTAGCTAGTAAATGCCAAAAGGGTCTGACACAATTACGTGTTAAACTATGACTCCGGTTTCAAGAGTTCTTCAGGTACATAACTGTGGGTAACATATGGTTGGATCATCATCTCGAATGTTCATTATTTGAAGTGTCTTCAGGTATTTCGGAGGGCTTGAACACAGATTATAATCGTTAATATACATATGATGTTCTAACACAGTTTTGAAGTCAAAGTATAGCTTTAAAAAATGTAAGAATCTAAGAGTGATGATTTTGGTTATATCTCGAGTTGAATTATGAGATTTAAAAATCAGAATGTGTAATTGTACTAGAATGAAAATGGTTATTTTGATTCATGTGAAGGAATGTATATTGTTGAGAAAATAGTGAGTATAGTTGTTGATTGCTGAATTCAGATTCGAAGAATGTAACATATTAATTGTGAATCTATATATCTCTCGGGTATTACCTACCCATTAAAAAAATTTATAATTAATATTTTATACCAAAGAATTTTATTACAGTCTTTATGAAAATATATATGTGTATATTTTCTTCAGATGTAACATAGATTTAATGAGTTAATATTAAATTAAACTCATTTGATTTACGGTTGAAACTAGAATTGAGTAACTCCTAAAACTTTAGAAATCACATAAGTATTTCTTCAATGATATTGAAATTATGAATCAATACTTTGTTATTTGTTGAAGCATGATGTTGGTTTTGTGAAATTCTTGTGAATTTTGCAAGGTACGAATGATGTTATTTGAAAAGTTTCGAGTACATCGATGATGAAAGTGTAAAATCAAACATATATTTGATTAATACACTTGTTTTATTATGAGGTGGAATTCATTGAATTTACAATAGAGATTGTAGTTAATGATAGTTAAGTTGCTAACGAAGGACGTACATCATTGCATATTTGTAATATGACTTAACCGAGCAGTTAAGATTCACACACAATAGCTTAGCACTGAAAGACTTATTTTTTATTTCAAATATATATATATATATATATATATATATATATATATATATATATATATATATATATATAATATAATATAATATGCATATAAGTTCTTCAGAGGGAATGAGTTAATTCTTCATAACTCGTTGATACAATATACGCGTTATTGATTCGTAATGATATCCACGATGATTCTTGAACTGGCGGAGCTTGTGATGTTAGAGGTGCTACTGATTCTGACGATGCTAACGGTACTGTTGATGTTGTTGGTAAAACAAGTCTGGCTTGTAAATTGTACACCATTTTCGATCAAAGTTTCTACTCTACCGTATCCGTTCGCTCATCTGATTTACGGTCAGAATTAAATAATCTCTAAGATTTCAGAGATTACATAATCGCCGTAAAGATATCTCTTTAATGAAGTTATGAATCAACA
Organism: Rutidosis leptorrhynchoides; assembly: GCF_046630445.1. NCBI lineage: Eukaryota > Viridiplantae > Streptophyta > Magnoliopsida > Asterales > Asteraceae > Rutidosis > Rutidosis leptorrhynchoides. Next base: position 316,426,948 of record NC_092335.1, on the reverse strand, counting down.
CTTCATCGTTTGCTGTTATTGGTATCCCTTGATATCTACAGAGCGTATGACATGGGTGCTCGTGGGACAGTTTGTAAAGTTGAAGTTTACGATGCGGTTGTGGTTATGGGTGGTAATGGTACAGTTGGCGTTGATGACGGTGGTACTGATTATGCTACTGATGCTGCCGCTGGTGTTTGTAACCTTTGCACCATATTCTCCAAAGCCACTACCCGAGCGCGAAGCTCGTTGACTTCTTCTATTACACTGGGTGATTGTCGGTTCGGACGAGCGGATAAATAAAATCTAAAATTTGATGTAATATATAATCGTGACGAGATACTCTGGAAATGAGAGAGAAAATGGTGTTTCGGACAGGTTCGCCAGTAAGTGCTTCAGGTTCTTCGTCAAGAGGGTAATGTGGTGGATGGAAAGGATCATCTTCGTCTTGTCTCCAATGATTGAGAAGGCTACGAACCCATCCCCAATTCATCCAGAATAGATGATGGCTGATTGGTTGATCCATACCGGTCACACTGCTTTCGGAGCTCGAGTGAGACTCCATATCAGAATTCGAGGGACTTGAACTAATGACGAATTCCATTTCGTACGATTGAATAGAGGATTTTTTGATATGAAATGATTTTTCGGCTATCGGGTGGTATTCTAATTACATAGAATATATATATATATATATATATATATATATATATATATATATATATATATATATATATATATATATATATATATATATATATATATATATATATATATATATATATATAGCAAAAGATTTCGTAGATTACGGAGAAATTTACGGAATGTGTCAGGCAAAGTTTACAGTAACAGATACGCTAAGATATGATTTAGCAGATATGCTAAGATATGAATTTTGTCCGTACACTATTCATGCAATTAATGCAGCAAAATGTGTCTAGACTAAGAATAATAAGTAGGTAATTTCCTAAGGATAATAAGTAGGTGATTTTCGACACAAAATGATAAGTAAAACTTTTGACATGCAGACACGGTCGAAGTCCAGACTCATTAATGCATCCTAACAACTTATCAGTTAGACACACTAATGCAAGACCTGGTTCGCTAAGACCACCGTTCTGATACCAACTTTAATGACCCGTCCTAATCCATCTGGACGAATACATTACATTTGGTTACATCGCGAGGTAATTGACCTCTATATGATACATTTTACAAACATTGCATTCGTTTTTAAAAGATAAACTTTCAATACATCAAAAGTTGACGACATGCATACCATTTCATAATATATCCAACTATAATCGACTTAATAATAATCTTGATGAACTCGATGACTCGAATGCAACGTCTTTTGAAATATGTCATGAATGACTCCAAGTAATATCTCTAATATGAGCAAATGCACAGCGGAAGATTTCTTTCATACCTGAGAATAAACATGCTTTCAAGTGTTAACCAAAAGGTTGGTGAGTTCATTAGTTTATTATAAACATTCATTTCCATCATTTTAATATACCACAAGATTTTCATTTCTCATAAATATACGTCTCATGCATAGAGACAGAAATAATCATTCATATGATGAACACCTGGTAACCGACCTTAACAAGATGCATATAGAATATCCCCTATCATTTTGGGACTCCCTTCGGACATGATAAATTCGAAGTACTAAAGCATCTGGTACTTTGGATGGTGCTTGTTGGGCCCAATAGATATATCTTTAGGATTCGCGTCAATTAGGGTGTCTGTTCCCTAATTCTTAGATTACCAGACTTAATAAAAAGGGGCATATTCGATTTCGATAATTCAACCATAGAATGTAGTTTCACGTACTTGTGTCTATTTTGTAAATCATTTATAAAACCTACATGTATTCTCATCCCAAAAATATTAGATTTTAAAAGTGGGACTATAACTCACAATACTGTATTTTGTAGTAAAAATACATATGACGACATTGAACAAATGTAGGGTTGGCCTCGGATTCACGAACATATATTCAATCATATATATTAACACCTATAATGGTAATCAAATAGTTCATCTATTAATTATATATTATTTATATACTTAGCGTTGTAGTTATATAATCAAAATTATATATACTTTATTTTATATATTATATCCTTCGTTATATGTTATATATTTATTTTGTAAAATAATTAATATTGAAACATATAGTTATATTAGTATTTATATATTAATAATTGGTACTGTATCAAAAATTTATAATTTGTTATATGTAATATTTATAAATATTAATATGTTTAATATAAAGCTTTATGTAATATTAATATAAGTATATAATATTTATTTGTTATATAAAAATAATACTAATTATGATAAAAATCATGATAATTCTAATAATAATTTTAATAATAATAATAATATTAATAATAATAATAATAATGGTAACAATAATATTATCATAATCATATTATCATCATCTTTTAATTATAAGTATATATATATACACAAATTAGTCTTGTTGTTTTAGATATGAATGAATATATTTATATAAAAATATCATAATTTATATATATAATTGATATGTATATTATAATAACTATATGTATTGATTTTATATATATTTGTTTTTTTTATAAAAATTATATATATTGTATTTCATTTTTAAATCATATTCATATATTTATATATATAAAGAGTTTACTTATATGTATATGTATATTTTCTTTTAATAATATAATTTATGTCTTTATATACATATACTACTACATATCGTTTTAATATTTATACTTATCATCTTAAATACTTATCTAATACAATTTTCACTACCATGTGTTAATATCAGATTCATATCAAATCGCTTGGTTAACTTATTCGATTCGTCTAATCTTTTTATTACATCAACTATATAATAAATAATCAAAATCAATAAGTTTAAGTTTTAATAAAATATACCCTTAACGAGAGAACAAGTAAATGAGATATCGAGTAGTCGCGTGTTGGGTTTGTTAGGCAAATCTTGAATTGAAGTCCAACTTAATAAAAGAGCCCAAGTTGTCTAGTCTAAAAGAAACTCATTTGTCCCAATAGCAAAATCCCATTTGCAAGTCCACTTAACTAATAAACGACCTAACATCAAGAATTGGATCACGGCCCATGTTATTGGATTCAAAGGCCCGCTAGTATACTTCAATTAAACCCACCAAATGGATTGTGGAGTTTCGGCTGGAACAAAAATAACAATACCTCATCATCATTTGGTACCATCATCATCATACGGCATCCATATCATCGTCATCATAATCATAAACATGTCATTAACATCATCTAATCATCATAGCATACGGCAATCATATCATCATCAATCTCATCCTCTATATCATCATAATCATAATCATAACATAATTACAATTATAATCATAAGCATAAACATATTATATTTATTTTCATCATCATCATCAAAACATCCATTGTAAATCTCACATATTGAATCAGCAAAACTAATTCCAATATCAAATCGAAACTGCTATTCAAAACTGAATCAATAATATTGAATCAATAATTGAATCAGAAGTATACCTAATCAAAGTCAAACCAAATCGTGACTATTCTTCATCCCTTGTTCACCAAAATTTTAAAATCAGCAGGGTAACATCAATAATCAATTGTAAGATGTTCAGGTAGACTCGATTATAGAATTGTATGAAAAAATTGAAGTCAAAAAATTATCACAGCAACATAAATTCTTGATGAACGGTGGCGGGTTTGAAACTTATGAATTTGAGAAATTGGGTTTTCGATTTAGAATTTTTTTAGAGTTCGTGGTCTTCATGAAAGTGGTTAGAAAACATCTTAACAACACGTACGAACCTTTAATTGAACCTGAAACTTCATATCAGACCAGAATTGAGTCGTTGACCAAACCTGAACAAGATTTGTTTTGCAGATTTCGCACTTGTAGAGAATTAATTATCATAAATTGATGCATCATAGAGCTCGCATGAATGATCAAGAACTGTAATTTGTACTCAATTCAATCTGAGATTGAGTAGATTGATTCGAAGACCCCAATGCTATGAACGATCAGTTTTGTGTGCACATAACCCGAAGTTAATTGATTGTGAATTTGATGTTTAGAATTGAAGATCACTAGATGTTAAGATGTGAGTGAGGATCACGATTCGCTGGGGAAGATTGGATCGACAGAAAATCACGGGCGGGAGAAGAACAAAGGAAAGAAGAAGAAAAAATGATTAAGGTGAAAGTGATATCCACACATCACGGTTTATATCATTATTTATTTTTTTATACGGAATAAGTAATATCAATAATTTATAAACATATATTAATATTATTAATTTATTAATAATAATAATAAAATTACTAATAATATAATAATAACAATAATAATATTAATATTAATGATAATTATAATAAGTTGTATTATAAAAATAATGATACTAATGATAACAATAATATTAACGATAAGTATACTAATAAAAATAAATAATAATAATATGATAATATGATAATATTAATATTAATAATAATTATATACATATAATAACTATAAAAAAATGATTATTATAAATTTTTACATACAATATTTATAAATTACAATATACATATAATAATTATGTATATAACTTATGGTATATAATATATATCTACAATTGCATATTTGTAATTTTTTTATTTATCAATTTCATATTTTACTTGTTTAATATCAAATGAGATGACAAACGAGTGTTAAAATTAATTAATAATTATGTTTCATATATACTTGATATAGGTATATATATATATATATATATATATATATATATATATATATATATATATATATATATATATATATATATATATATATATATATATATATATATATATATATATATATATATTCATAATAATTTTATTATTTCATATTTTATTTTACATATTTATTTTTAATAATTAAATCTTATATTATTTCAATAGTACAAATTTTTATACATATATATACATATATATATATATATATATATATATACATATATATATACATATATATATATACATATATATATACATATATATATATACATATATATATACATATATATATATACATATATTTAAATCTATATATAATTATTTACAAATAGTTGTTTGTGAGTCGTCGGGATTTGTCGAAGGTCAATTAAATATAAGAAACAGTTCAAAATTTTTGAGACTCAACCTAACAGACTTTGTTTATCGTGTCGTATTCATATTAAGATTAAGTTTAAATTTGGTCGGAAATTTTCGGGTCGTCACAACTTATAGGCAATGTACCTAATCGTACAGTATTGTAGTTTTTAGTAAGTCCGGTTCGTTCCGCAGGGATCTTTAGCCAAGTTTAACGCTATATTTTTAAAACTATATTTGTAAATATTTAAATATATATATAAGTAGTATTATTATTATAAAAAGGGGGGTTTTTACCGTTTAATGACCGGTTTGTCGATTTTAAAACTTTAGTCGCAGTTAAAACCTAATGTAAAATATTAAAAATAAATATAACTTAATTTTAAGCGTAAAGTAAATAACGATAATGAAATTGCGATAAATAAAAGTGCGATAAAATAAAATGACAATAAATAAAATTGCGATAATTAAAAAGTACGATAATTAAAATGACAATAAATTAAAGTGCGATAATTAAAAGTGCAATTAAATATGAAATAAAGGAATTATGCTTATTTAAACTTCCGTAATCATGATGTTTGACGTGTTGATTTTAGTTTTATTACCATGGGTTAATTGTCCTTTGTCCTGGATTATTCAATATGTCCGTCTGGTTTTTGTCCATAACAGTCCATCAGTCATAAATATAAAGTGCGAGTGTCCTCGTCAAATTATCCTTATATCCGAAGTCAAATATTCCAACTAATTGGGGACTTAAACTGTAACATGGTCTTAATACTTTGTTTAATAATTACACCAGGATATCGACTCCGTGTAACCCAAGGTTTTAATACTTTGTTAACAATTACGCCGAGTGTCCTTGTACATAATTCACCCCTGTTTTAATAAATCCATTAACTATTAATCCATTCCCGTGTCCGTTTAAATGAACAATTATTTGTACTTATAAATATCCCGCCCATCGTGTCCGATCGAGTGTATGTGGTTATTTATAGGTATATTCAATTGTAAATCTTTATATTAAATTAACAAACTATCATTTAATTAAACAAATATAAAGCCCATTAATAGCCCATAGTCTAATTTTCACAAGTGTCGTTCTTTTGTCCAAACCCCAATTATGATACAAAGCCCAATTGCCCAATTTTAATTTTTAGCCCAACATCACGATTACTTCGTCTTAAATAAGCATAATAATAACTTAGCTACGAGACATTAATTTAAAAAGGTTGAACATAACTTACAATGATTAATAATAGCGTAGCATTACATGGACAAAATTTCGATTTACACCCTTACAACATTTGCTAACATACCCTTATTATTAAAATTAATATATATATATATATATATATATATATATATATATATATATATATATATATATATATATATATATATATATATTACGAGTGAGAGATGAGGAAAGAAAAAAGATGTGTTTTTGTTCGCTGAACTCGTTGCCTTTTATAGATGTGGCCAGCATTTCAGGGCCACGCGATCGCATGGATTTTTCACTTCCAGGCCATGCGATCGCATGGCCTGCTTTTCCAGCTCACATGATTTTGTTTGCTTCTTTTGCCGACGTTTTAATAAATAAATATAATATATATATATAATTTTTAAGAATTATTTATATACTATATTATATTTATGTGCATAGTTAACTTGTAATTTTAGCTCCGTTGCGTCGCGCGTTGGGAGTTGACTCTGGTCCCGGTTCCGGATTTTCGAACGTCCTTTCGTACAATTTAATATCTTGTATTTTGCGTTTTACGGCTTGTACTCTTGTAATTTTGAGACGTTTCTCACAAATAATTTGAACCACTTTGATTGTACTTTGTACTTTTGAGCTTTTTGGTTATTTGCGTCTTCAATTCGTTGAATCTGTCTTTTGTCTTCACCTTTTATTATTTAAACGAATATCACTTGTAAATAGAAGAACTGCAACTAAAAGCTTGTCTTTCTTGAGGGATAATGCTATGAAATATATGTTCGTTTTTAGCATTATCAGATACGATTACCTACCTTGTAACTTAAAATGACGTCCAAAATAATATGTAACTGAGAAACGGGGCGTTACACAAAACCTAAGGACAAAATAGTAATCTTACAGCTAAGCCCGGTCCAAGGGTGTTATAATGTCCGCTCTAGTTATTAAAGTAACTTTTTGGAGTTTCACTCTCAATATTTTGGGAGTGTCTCGGTGACTTGCATATAACTTGGGTGAAGTTGTCGGATGCATACACTATCATTGTTAGGAGATATAGGGTTAAGTCAATCCTTAAGCTTTTTAGTCTGGCACATGGTCTAGTTTCTTACTATGCTACGTAACCACAGTTTTCACTGTTTACACTCGATTTTGTTCAGGTGACCTACATTTATAGATCTGACAATCCAATATTAGTAGGATTTCTGTTTATCTTGTAATACGCTGTATCACACAAAACATTGTAATAAAGTCATTTTATAACTTACATGAAATTTGGGTAAGGATGCCGGGCACACGTATTATCCCGGTGAGGAGCAATAATGCAGACAACCCTAAGTTTATCGGTCTCGGTCTTCTAAACAACATAAATTGACCACCTGTTTTGTGGTAGTTCTGCATCTTCTGCTGGTTCTTCTTCAGTGTTCTGATGGGTCAGCATTCATCCCTTTTCCTGGTTACTAAGAACCATTATACTTGACTTATCTTGAGCTGTTGGAACCCCGAGAAGGAGTAAAACATGTTTCTCTAGCCTTATGGAGGATCCTTTAGATAAGGTCAATATAAAGGATCCAAGAATCCCTAGATTAGATAAGTTTAGCCACTGTTATGTAGAGATTTCAAGAGAGCAATGGAAGTCAATCTTGACCGATTGACTTTCTCTCTCAATCTTAATGGTTAATACTTCAAATTCATTGATATTCATGTGACAAGGGTCCTATCAATTGGTTTCAGAGCCTAACCTTCAACGAAACGAAGGAGATCCTACTGAATATTATGAATGTTTTCCCTCCACCTTCAAAACCTTCACACCTTCAAACCTTCAAACACAAAACACATACATCTTCAACCTACCTTCAACCAAAACCTTCAAATCTTCATCATCTTCATCATGAAGACATGAATATCTTCAAATTTCCAAAAAAATTTCGAAACCGAATCTCACTTACCGAGTTTAAACCGAACCTTATCCAAATCAAAATCCAAAACACAAATAACGATTCATTTCACATACTGAATTATACCGACACTTATTCCAATTCCACTCACATATTTCACAACACATATCATAAACAACAACATAATCACATCTGATTATTCTTATTCAATTCATAAAATAACAAAACCAGATTACAATAAAACCTACTGCTATTGTTCACGACTATGTTCTTCATGAGCTCAAAATTGATTTTAACATTTTTTGATTCTCATCATAAATTGAGTACAACAACATGATCTAGTATCACAAAAAAACACTCGTGCATCAATAGAATCTATTAACATCAATAGATTGGAAGTAATTTGATCGTATTCTTCATCTTTTAACTAAAAACACAATTTGATGTGTTTTGAACGATTTACTCCATCATCAATTGATTTGAGCACATTTCTGGAATCCTTATGATTCATTTATGCTTCGTGATGTCTTCAATTGATTGGAGAAACAGCATTAGATTCACAGATTGAAAGTCAAACTTCGTTCATATTCGGTCAACGTTTTGATTCGAATGATTTAATGTATTTCAGGATTAAAGGATGAAGTTCGAGCATTAATGAGATGATTTTGAGAATATTTCATGTTGATCACAACACCTGAATCGAATCAAAAGATGATTTTGATTTTTGAGGCTAAACGATGGCGGTTTTATTGTTCCTTATTGCAACTTGAAATTAATTGTTGTTTTGATGATAAATCTTCAATGACATATGCTAAACGATGGATATGAAACGTGACTAAATTAGGGTTAAGTGCAAATTTGATCGATGGATGATGATTTGCGTTTGTGTTCATCACGGTTTGATGAACAAATTCGGTATAATACAAGTATGATTCTGATTCGGTATGGTTGTTAATTATGATTCGGTATGGTTCCTACTCCTAATTCGGTATAGATTTGATACTCTAATTCAGTTTCGATGTGAAGATGATAATTCAGGACTCGGTATGTGTAGTTTTATTTATCTTCGATATTCTATTCGGTAAAATTATGGTTACAATAGTGATACAGTACCGAGTATGAATTTGGGCTTCATGCTTTTGTTGGACCACCAAGTTTCACATGGCCTAGTGTGGGCCTACCAAATTTTAATTAGCCTACCGAATCTGCTTTAAATTGGGCCTTCAGCTTCTTATTAGCCCAATACCGAATCTGCATATCAATTTGACAATTGTAGTCCCTGTCAGGTTTTAGCTTTTTGCAAGGGCAGTCCCTTTATAGAATCTTGCTCAAATTTTGATAGTTTTGGCCCCTGGAGCTTATCAGAATTTTTAGGCCTAGTCCTTTACCAAATCTGGCCCTCCAAAGCGTATTTTTTCACTATTTTCGAGGCTCGAATTCACACGGCTTTTCTCACACGTGTTATTTACGATGTTTTGGGGATATGCCGAGCACATCAAATAATTTAAACAATGAAGCTTTTTCTTCGTGCAAACATCATTGTGCGGGAGATATGTATATGGTTGATGTGCGTGTGACTTTCATACATGTACGGTATGGGACTGGGCTTCAAATACAAAATCGAAGCGTTACTTATTTTGAAACGCCCCGTCCTAATCCATACGGACGAAGTCCACATCGATTATAAACGATTCATAATAGTTGGTTACATCGCGAGGTACTTGACCTCTATATGATACATTTTACAAACATTGCATTCATTTTTGAAAAGACAAACTTTCATTTCATTTAAAGTTGATGACATGCATACCATTTCATAATACATCCAACTATACTTGACTTAATAATAATCTTGATGAACTCAACGACTCGAATGCAACGTCTTTTGAAATATGTCATGAATGAATCCAAGTAATATCTCTAAAATGAGCAAATGCACAGCGGAAGATTTCTTTCGTACCTGAGAATAAACATACATTAAAGTGTCAACCAAAAGGTTGGTGAGTTCATTAGTTTATCATAGCAATCATTTCGATATTTTAATAGACCACAAGATTTCATATTTCAGTTCTCATAAATATACGTCCCATGCATAGAGACAAAAATATCATTCATATGGATTGAACACCTGGTAACCGACATTCACAAGATGCATTTAAGAATATCCCCATCATTCCGGGATCCTTCTTCGGACATGATTTAAATTTCGAAATACTAAAGCATTCGGTACTTTGGATGGGGCTTGTTGGGCCCGATAGATCTATCTTTAGAGTTCGCGTCAATTAGGGTGTCTGTTCCCTAATTCTTAGATTACCAGACTTAATAAAAAGGGGTATATTCGATTTCGATCATTCAACCATATAATGTAGTTTCAATTACTTGTGTCTATTTCGTAAAACAGTTATAAAACATTTCACATGTATTCTCAGTCCCAAAAATATAAAGAGTAAAAGGGCAAATGAAACTCACCTAATGTATTTTGTAGTAAAAATACATATGACTATATTGAACAACTGAACAATGCAGGGGTGACCTCGGATTCACGAACCTATATCATTTATGTATATATTAACACACATACATATAATCAAATAAATTCATATATTATATCTTAAATTATATATCTTATATATTTAATTTGTACATATTTAAAATAGTTGATATTTATATAGTTTAATATTATATTTAAAATCAATAAATTGTTATATGTAAATATTTATATAAATAATCTTTATATATATAAAATTTTATGTAATATTATGGTGGTTGGAATATATATACACTTATATATAATAAATATTTATTTGTTACAATAATATTGTTAAATGCAAAAGTAGTACTTATAACAATAATGTTAATAATAATAATAATAATAATAATAATAATAATAATAATAATAATAATAATAATAATAATAATTATAATTATAATAATTATAATAATAATAATAATAATAATAATAATATTATTATTATTATTATTATTATTATTATTATTATTATTATTATTATAATGATAATAATACTACTAATACTAATAATTATAAAAATAATGATTTTACTAATAATAATATTACTTAACATTCATGATAAAAATAATAATAATGATAAGTAAGTAAATAAATAACTACCTCAAAGAAGTGGTCCTAAAAAAATTGCCCAAGTCCGGGTTTGAACCCGCGATGTCCCGCTAACCCAATAACATCCTAAACCATTATCATTATCAATATTGTGAACATCATCATCTTTACATCGTTATGTCATCTTCATGATTCCTATCATCATCATGTCAATCATGTTATCCGAATCACCACAACATTGTCCGTATCATCATAAGATCATCATTTATATTTTCATTTAATACATCATCAACTTAACATGTATTAATATTATAATACTTCTCGGCCCAATTATAAATCAATTCACGGCCCATAATAAAACTAATTTTCGGCCCACTCAAGGAAACTAGAGTTCAGCCCAACAAACAATTTAATCAAGGCCATTTAATAAGTCAACGGGAGCCCAAGTAAAAATCAAATTCGATGTTCATTGTTTTCCCGTATTTGTTTTGATCCAACACAACAACTATCATCAAATCAATAACATAAATTCATAATTATAATCATAATCATAATCCATGATCATAATCATATTCGTCATAACCAACCCTATAAACTAGCCCTCCATTTTGGCCCAACGAGTGACATGTGGGCTTCGACAGAATGGAAAAACAAGAAAACTGGTGTAGCAGTCCAACAGAACAGAAGTATCGGCCCAATAAGAAAGGAAGTCTCGGCCCAGGTAGTTGTCAGCCCACTAACAGCTCATTAACAGCCCAACAATCAAAACTGTATGTCGATAAAGTAATGAGGATGTTCGTGTGTTTTAGGATCCAAGAAAAACAAACAAAACGTTTCTATCCTGACCCCTCCAATGGTTATTTTAATCATGCAACAACAATCAATCAATTTATTCGTTTTCTTTTTAAACAAGTGGGTTATTCTTTTACAGCTCACATGCCATCATCGACTTTCATTATCACATATCATCCTTCGTAAAAATAAAATTTAATAGAATAGAAACAGGTACAAAATAGGAGCAATATCGGTTTTGTGTTGGTGACTGTGTAAGCAGGAAGAACCGAAGAGGTGTAGCAACAAGTTACCTTGGTTTTGATCAGACAAGTAGCAACAATGGTTTTCATCTAATCTCGTCTCATCATCATTCATCTTTTCGCTGCACTGAACCGGAATAGCACACTGCGGCAGCAGCAACAACGAAGAAGAAGGAAAAGAAGAAAAATAAATAAATAAATAAAGGTGTTCGGTTGTGGTGTTTGGGTAGCTGTGGAGTTCGAATAAATCAGGAAAAAAAACAGTAGATAGGTTGCAGTAATATAGCAGCGGTTTGTGACAGTTTTATGGTGGTTGTGTTAGTGTTCTGCACCGGGACAGAAATAGTAAGAAAAACAGCTGCAGTTTGAATAATAATTATTATGATTTTTTGTGGGTTTTGAGTATAAGTGATAATCGAAGGGAATGGTTAAACGAGTCGTTCTTGGTCAGAGTATTACATCAACGATATCAAGCAAAATGTGGCATTTGTATGTGATGGAAGAGGGTGGCGGTGGTGAAGTTTGGAGGGTGATGGTGGATAGCTGTCGGAAAAAAAAAGGGAAGGAGAAAGATGATAATATCTTGGATGTGTTTTCCCTCTATATGTATATGTGTATATCATATATAGAGATAATAGAGACTAGATACATGAAATATGTGATGGTCAGTGGGAACAAAACAAAAAGAAAACAATGAGCACTAGTAGAAAGTTTCCTCAAGTTGTTTGATGATTGAGTCTATCATGTTTATATAATATAAACATTTATATATAAAAATCATAACATAAAGTAAACGTGTTTTCTATTAGTCGTTGTACATATATGTATATCCACAATTAGTGGAATATGATTAGATATTGTATGACATTGAGTGAAAAGCAAAGATAGTAATATAGGATCTTTTTATGTGGTGTAGATATGTTGAGGGGAATGGGGTCATATGACCCTAATGAAATACTACATATAATACTAGTTTTTATATATTCCATTCCTAATATATTTGCAGCGCTAGCTCATTGGGTTTTAAATTAATATTTCAAGTTATACACCTAGGTTTAAATATTTGTCATACATATTCTTTAATTCTAGTTGTCTATAATTTTATCAAATGAATTATACTCATTGATCTTAATAAATGTTGTTATGTTTATGTTAGAAGGTAACTTTTTATGCTTCCACATAATCCTAGTCTTTCGATTAAAATTTTGTATCTTGATATATTTTGTTAAAATATTGTGACAACAATCAATATAAATCCTAACTCCTAAATATATTTTTTTTAATAAGCCTAAAATTTATATAACTCATTTTTGGATCACCGTTTATTTTAAAATTACCTAAGTTTGAATTTAACTTGTTTAATATCAATCGGAACATTCAGCGAGTATTACAATCATTTGATATTTATTTTTAATATACTTTATTTATATATATAGATATATTTTAAATAATAATTATTATAGTATCCTATTTTTATTTTATTAATTTTAATAACAACAACATATAATACTTCAAATTATATTTCGAATTATTATTTATATATTCATACACACATATCTATTTATAATTAATTGTTCGTAAATCGTCGGGATTGGTCAACGGTCAAATGCATTTATGAAAAATAGTTCTAACATTTTGAGACTCGGTTTAATAGACTCTGCTTATCGTGTCAAAATCATAGTAAGATTAAGTTTAAATTTGGTCAGAAATTCCCGAGTCATCACAGTACCTACCCGTTAAAGAAATTTCGTCCCGAAATTTGAGTGAGGTTGTTATGGCTAACAATAAGAATGTTTTCATGACGAATATGAGTTGATAAATAGAGTTTTATCATTATTGAGTAATATAGATAAAACGATTTGATTATGTAAAGCGTACGAGTGAAGCTATCACAAAAGAGTGAAATGAATAAATGGAGTTTCGTTTTAACTTTTGACGTTGCCTTGGTTAAATTCCTGAATTCAAGGGATTTAAAAGAAATCTTGGAAATCGATAAGATCTGATTCTTCGGCGAATAAAAAGATTAAGATCTCTCTAATTAAATACGGTGATATGCTTTGATTACTCTGTCTGATATTTCCATTATAAATTAAACTCTTCCGTTCCATTATTCTCACCATTCTTATACTTTCCTTCTTGTTTAATACATCCAAAAGATTATAATAATGCTTAATCCGGTTCTAATCCTTGTTCTTATTCTGACTATCATACTGATCGTTCTTCTTTTCCAACTTCCACCAGAAGAATCTGTTTATTTCTACTATGCTCTAGGGATTATTGTATTTATAATCCTCCCGTGTCTTTATATTGCTTTACGCGCTGATATCCACAGTTTGTAATTTCGGTGTTGTTGTTGGGCTTTATATTCTCCCTTATTTTTCGGAGTCCCCACTTTGGTCTTCTATAATCATTGTCATTCACAATTAATGTTCTCTCTTATTTTTTACGATTTATACTCTCATTTCTATGTCGGAGCTTCATTCTTTCGTTTCATCTTCTTGCGATTAAGCACCGCATATAATGGTCCAGAATTCGTAAATATGAATTTTGGAATGATCATAGTTAATGTTTTAAGAAGAAAATTGTAATAGTACGCTCTTGATTTGTCAAATTACCAGAATATCACGGAAAAGATAGAACTATCAAGAAAAATATTTTCTTGATATGTTTATAGATTAGACAGAACGTAAGAGTCGTGTAACATGGCACATGATGACGTTATGATCTGTGAATCGTCACGTTCCATTTAGAAACTCAGCATGACTTACTGTAATATAATCACATTGATCAAGTGTCATTATATTATACTAACTCATGCATCAGTTCCCAACATTACTTCAATAACATTCATATTTTAAGATCGAAGGTTTACAGAATATAGAAACTAACAGTTTCTATATGATGTAACACTGATAGCACTAAGAGATTATTAATTTCAGATAAGAATAGTTATGAAAATATCTTCAAAAATATGGAGGATATTTGTAATGAAAGATACGATAATATCTTTGAATATCTAAGATCAGAGGATGATGGAAACTATTGTCCGCAAGGGTTTAGAGTAAGGAGCAAGATATTCGCTAAAGACTTTAGCAGGCATTGAATCATTTGGATTCGTTGAAGTCAAACTTATTCTTTGTGATTTGTCCACGGCTTTCTTCCTAGTTTCGCATAATCTGCTTTTCGGTACTAAATTTTTCTATTGAATGTTTCCAATATAATGATACACAGGAAGCACGAGGAGGTATATAATTTTGGACGAGAATATTTATGAAAATATCCTCAGAAATATCGAAGATATGGATGATGATATTTTGGAATTTCTAAGTTTGATGTTTGATGGAGAAAGATTTTTCCGCAAGATTTTAACCTGACATCGGAGCAATATATTCTCTAAAGATTTCAACGGATCCAGAATTACCTGAATCCTTTGAATATAGGGTTAGGTCCTTGTATTTGTCCTTGGTCTCCTTCATGGGTAGCTCAATCTGTTTTTCAACACCCAATTTTTCTATCGAGCGTTCCTAACACTCCTTTCTTTATCATCAAACTTTTGGTCGTTTAGACCATCTACCATTTTTCTGTTTCCTCTGCATTTAATGCTATGATATCTGAATCATCGGGTATTAATCCGAGGTGGTTTCAGGAAAATTGTGTTTTTAGATGATTAAACGCTGATGGTAATATGGTGGAATATGAAAGGTTCTCTGGTAACAATAAAAGAGCACGCGTATATATCAACGTTATAATAAGGTTGTTTCGTACGAAAAGTCGAAGTTGACTTGTTGAAGCTGTGACAAATTTGGCAAATTTTGAAAAGGAGTTGTAAAATTATTTTGGGTAATAACAACGCCAAAGGAGCTAGCACAGATACGTGTTAAATGTTTACTCAGTTTCCGAGAGTTTTCAGATGCATAACAATACGCATCAGTTTTTTTTTCTTCCGTAGATGAAGTGCGGTTGGTTCATCCTCCCGATTGAGGTGTTTTCAAGAATCATGAAAGTTTTGATCGCAAATTATAATCGTCACGATACAAATGAAGTTTAAGATGAAATCAAGTGGCAGACTTGAAGAATTGTTTAGTTTCATATGTTATAATCAATATTTTAATTCATTTTAATTGTCCAATGTTCTTAGTCCACAATCGATAGTCCACAGTAACAGTCCAATAGTTCAATAGCTCCACCAAAACTAGTATATTTTAAGGAAATAGTCATATAGTAACAGTTAGCTAGGAACAGTTAACATAGTTTTAAAGTTTTAAGTAGTTAATTAATTGGTTACTAATAAATTTTATTTTGTTCATTATTTTCTTCATTATGCCACTTGTCAAATCTTGACTTGGGTTTTGATCGGCAGAAACTCGTATGTGAAATTTAATTGGAATGAAAATGGTTATTCCTTGGTGAACAGATACGTATATCTGTAAAGTAAATAGGATAGTAAATGACTGTTGAATCAGATTCGAAGAATGTACATTGTAACTCATTAATGTGAAATCTAAATATTCCTCGGGTATTACCTACCCGTTAAAATATTTTCAACATTAATAGTTTGTACGAAAGACTTTTTAATCACAATCTTTATAAAAATATATACATATATATTATCTTCAGATGTAATCATGGATTTAATAAGTCAATATTATATTAGACTCATTTGATTTTTCGGTTCGAGCTAGAATAAGTAATCCCTAAAATATTAGGATCCACATATTCTCCGCAGAATGTTGATGAAGTTAGGGATCAATACTTCATCATTAATTGATGTTGGTACTCCTTGGTATCTATGGTGCGTATGATGTTGATGTTAGTGGGACAGATTGTGAAAATGAGGTTTGGGATGCGGATGTTGTTGATGGTGGTACTGTTGGTGCTGGTGATGTTGCTGAAGCTGGTACATTTTACACCATACTTTTCAAGGCTACAACTCGATTGCGAAGTTCGTTGACTTCTTCTATTATTCCGGAATGATTGTCGGTCGGAACGAGCGAATGCATAAGGTTTTGAAGTTGAGATAGTATATAATTATGGCGAGATATTCGAGTAATGAGGGTGAAAATGGTGTTTCGGATTGGTTCGCCGGTGAGTGCTACAGGTTCTTCGCTAAGAGGGCAATTTGGTTGGTGGAAAGGATCACCGTCTTCGCGTATCCATTGATTAAGTCGACTACGAACTCATTATATGAATTGGGGATGGATGATTGGTTGATTCATTCTGGTGACACCGTTTTCGAAGCTTAGGTGATTATCCATGTCGGAATAACTGTCGGAATAAGTATCAGAATAGCTATCGAAATCTGAGGGACTCGAATTGGTTGAGGGATTCATCTCGTACGATCAGATGAAGGATTTTCGTTAAGAAATAGATTATAGGATGTAGATTAGTACTCTGCAATACATAATTTACATATGCATATATAATACTAAAATCCCATAAGTTACGGAGGAATCTACGGAATCTGTCAAGCAAAGTCTACAGTAACAGATATGCTAAGATATGAATTAGCAGATACACTAAGATACGAATTTTATCTATACACTATTCATGCAATCATTGCAGTAAGATGTGTCTAGACTAAGAATGATAAGCAGGTAATTTCCTAAGGATGATAAACAGATGATTTCCGACAAAAATGATAAGCAAACTTTTGACATGTAGACACGATTGAAGTCCAGACTCACTAATGCATCCTAACAACTATCAGTTAGACACACTAATGCAAGATCTGGTTCGCTAAGACCACCGCTCTGATACCAACTGAAACGCCCCGTCCTAATCCATCCGGACGAAGTCCACATCGATTATAAACGATTCATAATAGTTGGTTACATCGCGAGGTACTTGACCTCTATATGATACATTTTACAAACATTGCATTCGTTTTTGAAAAGACAAACTTTCATTTCATTTAAAGTTGACGACATGCATACCATTTCATAATACATCCAACTATACTTGACTTAATAATAATCTTGATGAACTCAACGACTCGAATGCAACGTCTTTTGAAATATGTCATGAATGACTCCAAGTAATATCTCTAAAATGAGCAAATGCACAGCGGAAGATTTCTTTCGTACCTGAGAATAAACATACATTAAAGTGTCAACCAAAAGGTTGGTGAGTTCATTAGTTTATCATAGCAATCATTTCGATATTTTAATAGACCACAAGATTTCATATTTCAGTTCTCATAAATATACGTCCCATGCATAGAGACAAAAATATCATTCATATGGATTGAACACCTGGTAACTGACATTCACAAGATGCATTTAAGAATATCCCCATCATTCCGGGATCCTTCTTCGGACATGATATAAATTTCGAAGTACTAAAGCATCCGGTACTTTGGATGGGGCTTGTTGGGCCCGATATATCTATCTTTAGAGTTCGCGTCAATTAGGGTGTCTGTTCCCTAATTCTTAGATTACCAGACTTAATAAAAAGGGGTATATTCGATTTCGATCATTCAACCATATAATGTAGTTTCAATTACTTGTGTCTATTTCGTAAAACAGTTATAAAACATTTCGCATGTATTCTCAGTCCCAAAAATATAAAGAGTAAAAGGGCAAATGAAACTCACCTAATGTATTTTGTAGTAAAAATACATATGACTATATTGAACAACTGAACAATGCAGGGGTGATCTCGAATTCACGAACCTATATCATTTATGTATATATTAACACACATACATATAATCAAATAAATTCATATATTATATCTTAAATTATATATCTTATATATTTAATTTGTACATATTTAAAATAGTTGATATTTATATAGTTTAATATTATATTTAAAATCAATAAATTGTTATATGTAAATATTTATATAAATAATCTTTATATATATAAAATTTTATGTAATATTATGGTGGTTGGAATATATATACACTTATATATAATAAATATTTATTTGTTACAATAATATTGTTAAATGCAAAAGTATTACTCATAACAATAATGTTAATAATAATAATAATAATAATAATAATAATAATAATAATAATAATAATAATAATAATAATAATAATAATAATAATAATAATAATAATAATAATAATAATATTATTATTATTATTATTATTATTATTATTATTATTATTATTATTATTATTATTATTATTATTATTATTAATGATAATGATAATAATACTACTAATACTAATAATTATAAAAATAATGATTTTACTAATAATAATATTACTTAACATTCATGATAAAAATAATAATAATGATAAGTAAGTAAATAAATAACTACCTCAAAGAAGTGGTCCTAAAAAAATTGCCCAAGTCCGGGTTTGAACCCGCGATGTTCCGCTAACCCAATAACATCCTAAACCATTATCATTATCAATATTGTGAACATCATCATCTTTACATCGTTATGTCATCTTCATGATTCCTATCATCATCATGTCAATCATGTTATCCGAATCACCACAACATTGTCCGTATCATCATAAGATCATCATTTATATTTTCATTTAATACATCATCAACTTAACATGTATTAATATTATAATACTTCTCGGCCCAATTATAAATCAATTCACGGCCCACAATAAAACTAATTTTCGGCCCACTCAAGGAAACTAGAGTTCAGCCCAACAAACAATTTAATCAAGGCCATTTAATAAGTCAACGGGAGCCCAAGTAAAAATCAAATTCGATGTTCATTGTTTTCCCGTATTTGTTTTGATCCAACACAACAACTATCATCAAATCAATAACATAAATTCATAATTATAATCATAATCATAATCCATGATCATAATCATATTCGTCATAACCAACCCTATAAACTAGCCCTCCATTTTGGCCCAATGAGTGACATGTGGGCTTCGGCAGAATGGAAAAACAAGAAAACTGGTGTAGCAGTCCAACAGAACAGAAGTCTCGGCCCAATAAGAAAGGAAGTCTCGGCCCAGGTAGTTGTCAGCCCACTAACAGCTCATTAACAGCCCAACAATCAAAACTGTATGTCGATAAAGTAATGAGGATGTTCGTGTGTTTTAGGATCCAAGAAAAACAAACAAAACGTTTCTATCCTGACCCCTCCAATGGTTATTTTAATCATGCAACAACAATCAATCAATTTATTCGTTTTCTTTTTAAACAAGTGGGTTATTCTTTTACAGCTCACATGCCATCATCGACTTTCATTATCACATATCATCCTTCGTAAAAATAAAATTTAATAGAATAGAAACAGGTACAAAATAGGAGCAATATCGGTTTTGTGTTGGTGACTGTGTAAGCAGGAAGAACCGAAGAGGTGTAGCAACAAGTTACCTTGGTTTTGATCAGACAAGTAGCAACAATGGTTTTCATCTAATCTCGTCTCATCATCATTCATCTTTTCGCTGCACTGAACCGGAATAGCACACTGCTGCAGCATCAACAACGAAGAAGAAGGAAAAGAAGAAAAATAAATAAATAAATAAAGGTGTTCGGTTGTGGTGTTTGGGTAGCTGTGGAGTTCGAATAAATCAGGAAAAAAAACAGTAGATAGGTTGCAGTAATATAGCAGCGGTTTGTGACAGTTTTATGGTGGTTGTGTTAGTGTTCTGCACCGGGACAGAAATAGTAAGAAAAACAGCTGCAGTTTGAATAATAATTATTATGATTTTTTGTGGGTTTTGAGTATAAGTGATAATCGAAGGGAATGGTTAAACGAGTCGTTCTTAGTCAGAGTATTACATCAACGATATCAAGCAAAAGGTGGCGTTCGTATGTGATGGAAGAGGGTGGCGGTGGTGAAGTTTGGAGGGTGATGGTGGATAGCTGTCGGAAAAAAAAAGGGAAGGAGAAAGATGATAATATCTTGGATGTGTTTTCCCTCTATATGTATATGTGTATATCATATATAGAGATAATAGAGACTAGATACATGAAATATGTGATGGTCAGTGGGAACAAAACAAAAAGAAAACAATGAGCACTAGTAGAAAGTTTCCTCAAGTTGTTTGATGATTGAGTCTATCATGTTTATATAATATAAACATTTATATATAAAAATCATAACATAAAGTAAACGTGTTTTCTATTAGTCGTTGTACATATATGTATATCTACAATTAGTGGAATATGATTAGATATTGTATGACATTGAGTGAAAAGCAAAGATAGTAATATAGGATCTTTTTATGTGGTGTAGATATGTTGAGGGGAATGGGGTCATATGACCCTAATGAAATACTACATATAATACTAGTTTTTATATATTCCATTCCTAATATATTTGCAGCGCTAGCTCATTGGGTTTTAAATTAATATTTCAAGTTATACACCTAGGTTTAAATATTTGTCATACATATTCTTTAATTCTAGTTGTCTATAATTTTATCAAATGAATTATACTCATTGATCTTAATAAATGTTGTTATGTTTATGTTAGAAGGTAACTTTTTATGCTTCCACATAATCCTAGTCTTTCGATTAAAATTTTGTATCTTGA
The DNA here is from genome assembly GCF_046630445.1 of Rutidosis leptorrhynchoides. Lineage (NCBI taxonomy): Eukaryota > Viridiplantae > Streptophyta > Magnoliopsida > Asterales > Asteraceae > Rutidosis > Rutidosis leptorrhynchoides. The sequence goes on along the minus strand of NC_092335.1, from coordinate 316,405,135 downwards.
TATATTTTGTTAAAATATTGTGACAACAATCAATATAAATCCTAGCTCCTAAATATATATTTTTTAATAAGCCTAAAATTTATATAACTCATTTTTGGATCACCGTTTATTTTAAAATTACCTAAGTTTGAATTTAACTTGTTTAATATCAATCGGAACATTCAGCGAGTATTACAATCATTTGATATTTATTTTTAATATACTTTATTTATATATATAGATATATTTTAAATAATAATTATTATAGTATCCTATTTTTATTTTATTAATTTTAATAACAACAACATATAATACTTCAAATTATATTTCGAATTATTATTTATATATTCATACACACATATCTATTTATAATTAATTGTTCGAGAATCGTCGGGATTGGTCAACGGTCAAATGCATTTATGAAAAATAGTTCTAACATTTTGAGACTCGGTTTAATAGACTCTGCTTATCGTGTCAAAATCATAGTAAGATTAAGTTTAAATTTGGTCAGAAATTCCCGGGTCATCACATATTTGACGAGTGAGCAAAGGAAAACGAAAAGAATTTCCACAACCTTAGGGGAGTATTGGGGATGTTAGGAGCTTCGAAGGAGCCAAAGATCAAAGCCAACTATATTGATACCTGTAAAATATGAATAAATGAGGCTATCAAAGATGTGATGCGTACACACTTGATTGGCCGTATGCCCCATACATTCCGAGGGGAGTTTCTCAAGTTTTTCGAGCTTACTTATCAAGTCAAGTGTTGGGGGGGAGCTAAGTGATTTCAAAGAAGATCTTTATTCATTGGGGTTTAGTCAAAAGCCGGGTCTTTAGCAATTTTTCGATAATCGTGCTAAGTTAGAACGTGCTAAGTTAGAAGATGCTTGTTTCAAGATCGTTCTTAGTTCACGTAGGAAGGCCTAAGTACTTTGAAGGGGGAGATTCCAAGATTTCAAAGTCTTTTCATCAACATGAAGTGATGCAATGATGAATGTCAAGTTAATGCGGATTTTAGCTGTGAAAACTCAAAGATCGTTGAAAGAACAAAGATATCAAGATGAAGTTCAAGTCTCAAACAAAGTCAAAAGAAGATTGTTAGCGCGACAATTCGAGGATGCAAAGGAAGCGGTTGGAGCGTAATGATTGAACAAGACAATGTTAGAGATGCGAATTCATTTGTAGATTCAAAGTGAAGATTCAAGATCTTCATCAACGGCCGTACATCATTCGGGGGGGGGGGGGGGGGGTGGAGTTAGTTAGCAATAGTTGATTCTTTCCTTGTAATGTTGTATATTTTACTAGGGAGTTAGTTTTTGGAAACCCGTTTCACTCTTGGGGGAGATTGTTAGAACACGAGAAGGAGTAAAACGTGTTTCCCTAGCCTTATGGAGGATCTTTTAGATAAGGGGTATATAAAGGATCCAAGGCTCCCTAGATTAGCTAAGTTTAGCCACTGTTATGTAGAGATTTCAAGAGAGCCGTGGAAGTCAATCTTGACCGATTGACTTTCTCTCTCAATCTTAATGGTTAATACTTCACATTCATTGATATTCGTGTGTCAAGGGTCCTATCATGAGCTGATAGTTAAGGCAGCATACTTCAAACACTCAGCACAACTTACTTTTAAAAATTTTCTTAAATGAGTCTAGACAAGGACTAATCCACACATGTTTAGCATATAGTTTTTCAAAAACATGTAATAAACTTGAATGTTTTGCTAAAAATGTTGTTTTCCTAGGAAATGACCAACACTCGAAATCAATGAATTACAAAAAGTATGCAACACATGGAAACTAAGATACTTCATGAAGAGCGTGTTGTTCATCATACCAAATTTCCTGAACTAACTCAACTCTTCACTCAAAACAATTGCTTTTCATTCCTTGAGTTTGATCAAGTCATTTATCCAACGTTTATTAGGGAATTTTATGCTCATCTTGACCTTTCACATCCTGACCAAGTTTCATTTCGACTCTTCAATACACCCTACACTTGGTCTCTTAAATAATTTGCAATTGTTATGGCTATCTCATCCAAATGGTGTTCCTTCTATACTCCTTCTACTGATCTAAGATCTCTTAACCCTACATTTCTGTTACAACCTATCTTAGATGTCATTACCATTCCTGGAGCACCACAAAATCTCAACCAACGACTTCGTATTCAAGATGACAAAATACGACATGATCTTCAACTCCTATTAAACGTCATTCGCAACAATGTCTATTGTAAGGAACCTACCACCACTCACGTTTCAGGAACCGAAGTTGTTATCATGTGGTCTCTTCTTACTCATGAGCCCATAAATCTCGCTTATCTCACGACTCAACGAATGGGTTACCTTCGAGAGCTAGGAAATCGCCCTCTTTCATACTCAAACCATCTTAATAGACTTTTCCAATTTGTTGATGCCATTTCCCCATCTCAAATTCCTCAACCCGTGTCCACACTTCCAATCGCCTATTAGGTAGCACAACCGGTCATCATTATCTCCTCCGACAATGTAAGCTCAACTATCTTCGATGCATTTAGCACCAACGGCATTTATTGTGACGCCCCATACAAAATCAACGTGTACGGATCATCAACAACATGATCTTTACACGGTTACAACACTATATGCTGTTTTAAAACAAGTTTTGCATTCATGAAAAGGTAACGTTTTTACCAACGTCAAATGTTTTACAAAAGATGACGTCTTTACCAACGTCAATTGTTTTACAAGGATAACGTGCTTCTACGAATAGAAAGCATTAACATAAGCACATGACACAAAGGTCATTAGAAAACCATTGTTCAAATGTAACATAAGTTGTGAATGCAAGTCTATAACAGCAAGTCTATAGCACCAAGACTATAATAGCAAGTCTAACAGCGAAAGCAACAACGTTTAAGTACCTGAGAAATACATACTTTAAAATGTCAACACGAATGTTGGTGAGCTATAGTTTTAATGTGCGCAACAAAGTAATGTAGACCACGAGATTTCATATTTAAAATAGTATCTCAAATCCGTATGATAAAGTATATGCTTATCCGTGGGCACCCGGTAACTAACTTAACAAGTAATATATCACCCACTAAAAGTACACTTGGCGAGTGCGTATGTTTACGAAGTATTAAACACCCGTTGACTGCTAGCACGACTAGCCCGAGTGGGGATGTCAAACCCTATGGATCCATATTTAAGATTCACGTCTACCGGTTCATAAACCAATAGTTAAACATTACCGAGCTAAGGGGAATCTTTGTGCCGTTATATCACCCACACATATATAAAGTTTAAGTACTCGTGTCTAGTATGTAAAACATAAAAAGCGCATGTATTCTGAGTCCCAAAAATAGTTAAAGTAAAAAAGGGAGCTAGAACTCACAGTAAATGTGCGGTAAAAGTCGATATGAAAAGTATGCAAGTAGTGAGTCGGTCCAAACAAGTAAGTTGGTCGATCCAAAAGGTCCTCAACCTAAGTCAGTAAATTTTCCCTAAAAGTTTAAAAGTAAATAAGTTAAGTCTTAAGTATCATCATCATCATCATTCGTAAAAGATAAAGTAAGTTTAAAACAAGAATAGAGATCGAAACAAAAGGGCTGACTTCAGACAGCTGCTACGACCTCTATACAAACTGAAAAGACGCTGTCTAATTTTCAGATCCTAATGCATGGTCAGTGGCTAAGGCTCCGTATGTGAGTCCTTGTACCGCTGTCCAATTTTTAGATCATAACTCGATGTCGTTTGACAGTGGCGACGGTTCAAGCGCGAGTAGGTCAGAATTTTCAACATGTCGTTACAAAGGCGTAGTGATTTTCGGAAGGCTATAAATCCTAAACCGTGTATCGGATTTAGGCGAGTCTTAAATGAAACGTCATCTACTCGAACCGAACTATCTGGAAATCAACTTTCCAGGAGTCCCAGGAGTCTGATCAGACCCTGAAAAACAGAAACAAATGCTCCGGTGGGTTTCTAGGTGTTTGATGCTCATAAGGGTCTCATCCTTGATGCGTGTAAGCTTTAAGTGTACAACTCTTTGATGTTTTAGCATCACTTTGACCAAGTTTCAACCATCAACACACCATGTCAAGACTAAGGAGAAATACAACTCACTTAAGAGTTTTAGATGGATGATGAACCAAAGTTACATCATATTCTTAGTCTCAACACAAATACAAGTTCTATTCAAAATTTAAAGCTACAAACTTTGATTCAATCAAACAAGCAAGACCTTAAGTTGCATAAATTAGATCAAACAAAGTAATGAAACCCTAAGCTAGAAAGCTTGGATCCCTTAACAATAATTATGAGATTTCAAAGCTAGAAAGTTTGAATCTTTTATGTCCTTGAAGATCTTTAAAACAAAAGGTTAGATCTTCAAGCTTCATGAAGATCATAAACACAAGTTTTGATCTTTTAACAAAAATAAAGAGATCATAAGCTAGAAAACTTAGATCCAACAAAGTAATGAAGATTCAAAGCTAGAAAGCTTGTATCTTTCATGTTCTTGAAGGATTCAAATCAAAGTTTGAATCTACAAGATATAACAAGATCAAAAAGCTAAAAAGCTTGATCTCATGATGATGATGATGTCGTGATTTAGAAGAGGAGAAGAAGAAGAAAATTTTAAGAACTTACAATTTTAGTGTGAGAAAGACTAGAGAGAAAATTAGAGAGCAAGTGTGTGCAAAATGAGAATGAGATCAAGTGTGAAATGAAAGAATGAGGCTTGATATATATAGTGGTGGAGGTGGTGGTTTGCCATGAGTTTTGGGGGGACAAGAGGGAGACAAACTTTGCTTTTTGCATGGTAGTGGTCTAAAGATGGTGCTTGTTGTTGGGATCTCATGCAACATGTGTAGTAATGGTTAACAAAAATGCTAGTATGTTGGCTCATCTTAATGGGTTTTTGTCCTAAATCTTAATGGATCATAAATCCATTAAAGTTGGACTAATTTAATGGTCCATTAACTAGAGTAGGGTGGACCTAAGTCCATTAAGGTAAAAAGTCCAATAAGACTAACTAGTGTGCATTAGTAAATTATCAAGCGTAATTAAGCAACCAATAAGCCAAGTAATTGTCATTAGAAAATAACAATTAGTATTACGTAGTCATAATATTCCAATTATGAAAAAGTTTAACGTGTACAAAGTACATAGCTCGTTCAAAAACAACAAGTGACACTAATGGTCGTAAAAGCATTCGGGGATCAAGTTAAGTGATTACGCACTTAATAACACGTTGTAAAATATTAACGAAAGTAATTATCATGAAATAAGGTCCCAGAGCATAAAATAGCTCAGTACGCACATATACGCAGATTCGTAAAAGTATAGAGCACAAAAATATAAGTCGAATAAGTTAGGTCGTTACATTACCCACCCGTTAAAGAAAATTTCGTCCCGAAATTTTGAGGAGTGACCAACAACGGTACCGAATTTGAAAAAGAAGAAGCGTATCGATGTTCCGAGAGACTCGTGGGTTGAGAAGTGAGCTATTTACCTTGAAAGGTACTTGGGCGTATAAAAGTAAGAATAGGTATATGCCATTAATTAAGTCTCTTGACCTTAGAGATTAACAAATTGATTTCGTCTCTTGTTAACATTAGTATGTCATCTGAATATATATCCACAAAAGAAAAGATGATGTTTTTAGCCTTACAGGCATCTTCAGTAAGCTGGATGCATGAAATACATCATGAATGTTACCAAACTCATCTAAAACATTGAGCGCTTATGTTGCAATACAAAGCTGACAGATAGAATGGAAAACTTGGTGATCACAACCATGTGATTTGATGTCTGATAGTGTTAGCCACGGATTTTACTAACCATTAATTTCGGAAGGAGACCATAGGCATAAAGACCCTATATTTAAGAAACATTTCATTTGAATAAAAGAATTGAAATTTTAACTGAGGGGGACTAATCAGGCTTACATGCAATGCAAGTCATAATTATTTATAGTATCTTCAGGACTGTCTGAATGAACAATGAAAGATATCACCCAATTTAACATACTGCAGGTGAACTTATCCTGGGATGGAATGAAAGCACAGTTCCATAATGTAACTATATGCTTTCAGTTACATGCTGAAGTCAAGGTTAACATCGACAAGAACAACATATAGTTGCAACCAATGAAGGAAGAAATATATATAGAGTAACCACATAAGTGTTATATATGTTTTAAGTAGTCCCTTCTAAGAGGATAACAAGATTCATAGATTTTTAAAGTAATTTACATTAAATTTCCGAAAGAAAATCGCACGAAAGGTGTGATCTTTGAACGAGAGTGAACTCTTTGTACAACGAGCGAGTTGATCTGAATTTATCCTTATACTTGAGGGGATGCGCGGATGAGAAGATACGTGAACCCTTGGTCATAAAGAATGGTTTACTCCAAGTGAAAAGAATCTCAAAAATGATTTCTTGTACCTAAACATACTGATTCATAGAGATGATATTTACGAGGGTGTTGCGATTAGCCATGAAATATTGAGAGTAGAAACCTACCTAGTGCCTTTCCTACAATGGAGTGACCACTGAGTGTACCTCAGAAAACTGATTTATCGGACCGCGTTTTTGCCATGTCTAACCTTAAAAGGAACATTTTATGAGCGCAAAGACTTCCTAACAAATTTTATAAAACTGTCATCCAAAGTGGCTCAAGAGTTTTTAACAAAGATCATTATGGTAAGCTTCATCCCTAAACGGATGACGAGAAGAAGTGTGATCCATACATGGTGTAGACTAATACGAAAACCTTTAATATAATCAACCAAGGAAGTTTTGAAAAACCTTTGAACATTTGATGTGACAACATAAACGGAACGAAGTTCTTAGTAAATTTAGAAGTATGTACAACGTGTACCATTTTGTACAAAACTATTTGACTTAAGTTAAACAACTCAATAAAGGAGCGATTTTTAAATAATTTGAAGGTATAACTTAGTATGTACTAGCCAAAATAAGTAAAGGTAAATTTATTAACTTAATTATATACATACATATATGATTTTATAAATCGCATAAGTGATAGAAAAATTTTATTACTTTCATTTATCCATAAATCTCGTGAGGACCGCACAAATAAACAACATGTAAAAATTTTGATAAACATGGTTTTTCGTATTTCAGAGGTTACGAGTTGAAAAAGATCGAGTGAAAAATATTTGAATCATCGGGTGACATGTTACTAGATAATGAAAACTAATGAATTAAATGTAGTTTTGATAATTATCAGGACATAAGTCTTTGGGCCAAAAATGTTCACGTGCGAAGCCGTTGCTAAAAAGTGAGGTATGAAGGATAGAGCATGAGGACGAGAAGTTAATCGCTTCTTGACTTTGCAAAATGCCAAACAGGTTATGACTAATATTAAAGTCGAAATACTGATGGTGTTAATATCACTAAATGAGAATCTCTTGGAATAAGTCAGGACTTAGAGTTATGTAAGAAAGAGCATCGTTCCAATAAGTGTGGCAAATAAGATCCCAGGGGTAACGCAATAATTTTGAATGGTTTAAGTGTTAGTGGATGCCTAAAGGCTCTGCATGACGTGGCAGTAAGTGCCTTTATCACACACACACACACACACACATGAATCTCTCGATTTCTACGGTTGTAAAGTCTTCACGATGACTTGGATACAAATAACACGAAAAATTTTATATAACAAGCAACGAAAATTTTATAGAAATCGTTTAAGGTGACAATGTAAGAAAGGAAACGAAGTTCTTAGTAAACATGTACTATTCTAAGTAAAGTATCTTTTGAATAAAAGAATTGATTCGTATAAGTGAAACTAAAATTTCATATGTACTAGTCGAAAATAAGTAATTATTTACTTTTTTATATATAACATATACGGTTTCTAAAATTTGTACCAATGGCAATAAAATAAATTTATTTTTATAAAACTTTGAGAGGATCGCACAGTAAAATAGTGTGTGTAAAATTTTGGCAAACAAAATTTTCATATATCGGAGGTTACAAGTTGAAAAAAGATTGATGAGGATCGAGTAAAAGATTTTTGAAAATTTCGGGTGATATTTGAGCAACAATGTCACGAGTTAATGAAAACTATTGAATTTAAATGTGGTTGATGACTATTAATAGGGCATAAGTCCTTCAACCAAAAATGCTTAAGTGTGAAGCTGTTGCTTATAAGTGAGATACGAATGAGAGAGTATGAGGATGAGAATTAACCACCCATTGATTTTGAAAAAAAAAAATTTGAACTGATATGACTAATATCGAAGTAAGAAGGATGATGGTGTGATTATCATCAAATAAGAAGTCTCTCAGAATAAGTTAGGATTTAGAGTCGCATAAGAATGAGTATCAAATAAGATTATTGGGTAGTCTTTAATATAGAATTTGAATTGCTGAAGTGACGGGATACAATTTCCTGTATCGTTGTGCAAGTTTGTCCATTGTATCGGTTTCCTTCATGGCTAGAAAGTGAGCAGTTTTGGTGAGACGGTCAACAATAACCCATATAGGGTCATAACCGTCCACCGTTTTCGGTAGCTTCGTGATGAAATCCATTGTTATTCCTTTCCATTTTTATTGTGGGATTTCGGGTTGTTGAAGTAATCCAGATGGCTTTTGGTGTTTGGCTTTGACCTTGGAACAAGTCAGACACTTCCCAACATAAGTGGCAATGTCCTTTTTAAGGTTCGGCCACCAATATTGTTCCTTGAGATCGTGGTAAATCTTACCAGCTCTGGGATGAATTGAATATCGTGACTTATGGGTCTCGTCTAGAATACGGCCTCGTAAATCCTCACAACTAGGTACCCAAATTATTTCGGCAAAATATCGAAGTCCGATCTCTTTAACCTCAAATCGAGAGACGAGAATGTTCAAGCGTTCTTGAACAATATTCTCCTCAGTCTCCAGTTTCTTCACATGTGCCAAAATAGCAAAACGCCCTTTTCTCATGACCTTTTGTGCCTTCATGCAACTAACAAGGCTCAGCTTCGGGCTACTTCTCTCCTCGTAAACTATTAATGGCTCACCATTCTCGCGAGGTATACGAATAATCTTCTCACTATAAATAACTTTCGCTTTCATCCTTGAAAGCCAGTCCGTTCCAACTATTTCATTAAGGCTTCCTAACTTAATGAGTATTAGGTTAATCCTAAAGTCCATTCCAACTATTACATCAAGCTTCCCAAACTGATGGGTGTTAGGTTAATCTTAAGGTTCATTCCAACCAAATCTTATTATACTACTGTGAAAAATTCTATCAATATTCTCAAATAACATCTGCTTGTGCGTAGGTAACTAGTCCTTTCCAACTACTACTTTAAAACTTTCAAGTTTTGTTGACATGAGGTCATCTCCAAATGACCCACCTGTTAATTTTAAGGTACTACCTTAAATTATTCTTCTATCTCTGCCAGCTTACCATTAGCATCACTTTGACCAAGTTTCAACCATCAACACACCATGTCAACCATCAACACACCAAGTTTCAACCATCAACACACCAAGTTTAGCATCACTTTGACCAAGTTTCAACCATTAACACACCATGTCAAGACTAAGGAGAAATACAACTCACTTAAGAGTTTTAGATGGATGATGAACCAAGGTTACATCATGTTCTTAGTCGCAACACAAATACAAGTTCTATTCAAAATTTAAAGCTACAAACTTTGATTCAATCAAACAAGCAAGACCTTAAGTTGCATAAATTAGATCAAACAAAGTAATGAAACCCTAAGCTAGAAAGCTTGGATCCCTTAACAATAATTATGAGATTTCAAAGCTAGAAAGCTTGAATCTTTTATGTCCTTGGAGATCTTTAAAGCAAAAGGTTAGATCTTCAAGCTTCATGAAGATCATAAACACAAGTTTTGATCTTTTAACAAAAATAAAGAGATCATAATCTAGAAAACTTAGATCCAACAAAGTAATGAAGATTTAAAGCTAGAAAGCTTGAATCTTTCATGTTCTTAAAGGATTCAAATCAAAGTTTGAATCTACAAGATATAACAAGATCAAAAAGCTAAAAAGCTTGATCTCATGATGAAGATGTCGTGATTTAGAATAGGAGAAGAAGAAGAATAAAATTTTAAGAACTTACAATTTTAGAGTGAGAACGACTAGAGAGAAAATTAGAGAGCAAGTGTGTAAAATGAGAATGAGATCAAGTGTGAAATGGAAGAATGAGGCTTGATATATATAGTGGTGGAGGTGGTGGTTGGCCTTGAGTTTTGGGGGGACAAGGGGGAGACAAACTTTACTTTTTGCATGGTGGTGGTCTAAATGTGGTGCTTGTTGTTGGGATCCCATGCAACATGTGTAGTAATGGTTAACAAAAATGCTAGTATGTTGGCTCATCTTAATGGGTTTTTGTCCTACATCTTAGTGGATCATAAATCCATTAAAGTTGGGCTAATTTAATGGTCCATTAACTAGAGTAGGGTGGGCCTAAGTCCATTAAGGTAAAAAGTCCAATAAGACTAACTAGTGTGCATTAGTAAATTACCAAGCGTAATTAAGCAACCAATAAGCCAAGTAATTATCATTAGAAAATAACAATTAGTATTACGTAGTCATAATATTCCAATTATGACAAAAGTTTAACGTGTACAAAGTACATAGCTCGTTCAAAAATGACAAGTGACATTAACGGTCGTAAAAGCATTCGGGGATCAAGTTAAGTGATTACGCACTTAATAACACATTGTAAAATATTAACGAAAGTAATTATCATGAAATAAGGTCCCAGAGCATAAACTAGCTCAGTACGCACATATATGCTGATTCCTGAAAGTATAGAGCACAAAAATATAAGTCAAAAAAGTCGGGTCGTTACATTTATCATTGAACTATTAATGTTGGGGAGCACTACTCTAGGGTGCGCTTAGTGTAACAACCCAACCCAAAATCCAAACGAACACGCAAATTTTTTTTATTACAGATGGGGTGCGCGGCGCGCAGCCTCATGAGTGCGCGGCGCGCACAGGCCATTTCAGCTTCTGTCCTGTTTGATCATTTTTCAAATAAAGATCTCCCACTTTCCGACATATTTAGACGAAACGCTTTTCACAACATGTTCAAATATGTAAAACTAACATATTTCAATGATAAAAAAAGTTTTACGAACCCGGGCCCACATATGGCCGAAATACGAGTTTCGTACAAAATATATAAGTTTCAACCGAATTAGTTTAAATTCCAAACGACACTAGAGCATGATGTTTGGGGGTTAAACTACCCAACTCTCGGTCAAACTTCAAAAGCTAACACATCCAAAAGCGTCCCCTATCAAAACAAGCGGGATCTCTAATCCAATTGAATGCCCTTACCCTTGTCAACGCCCGAACCTATAAAAGTAAACAACGAGAGGGTAAGCTAAAGCTTAGTGAATGCAATAATTATATACATACATATATAATATACCTACTTGCAACCACTTACACACATACCGCATACATGCTAGCAACATATTTAGCTTATCATCTCAAATACAAAGCTATTAACCTCCGATACCACAAGCTAGCACAACAATAGCATATATATAACTCGAACAATGTAATATGCTTACGCTACAACATAATAACCATGGTTAACCAATCGTACAAGGGAATGGCACTCTCGAAAGGCCATCGGTGGTCATAACATCCATTAGTGTACTTAACACCTCGTATCACTAAACCCTCGGGTGGCATCTTAACACCTCGATGCTTCACCCATTAACTTACGGGGTGGTGCCTTAACACCTCGGCACTTCACTCCTAGGTGGCATCTTAACACCTCGATGCTTCACCCCGAGTGGCGTCTTAACACCTCGACGCTTCACTCGTCACGTGAAACGTCGTGTCTTAACACTTCGACACTTCACATCTCACGCTACAATAAATAAATACATTATATACCTACGCATATAATTATTCCACTCACCTTAACGATTCGGTGACAGTTTTACACTTTCGCAAGCTTCAAAGCAAAGTACCTGCTACAATAAGTACTCAATCAACACACAAATTAGTTGGAATAAACACCAACCATTCACTAATGTTTATTTAATGACTTAATGCATTAAACCACCCATTTACTCCAAAACCGTCCATTTAAGGTCTAGACCATCACGAACCACTAAAAGCTAGTGATTAAGGTTCAACAACTGTAACTAATACACAATTAGGGTATTTCATACCCATCTTTCCCAACTAGGTCAATTATTACCCATTTAACCATTTCAAAGTCAACACACCCATTTCGGGTCATCCACAAACCCACATAACACCCATTTACTAAACATCTAAGTGTAGTAGTAATTAACTAACCAATTAAGGCTCATAAACACCAATTAACACTTTGAAACCCTAGGTTAGTTGCTATTGAGTCTTCATGACTCAATCTTACCCATGAACACCCAAAATCACTAAATATAGGTTTTATGTTCATCACTAACCCAAACCCTAACCCTTAGACAAATTAAAATAGGGAAATCAAGGTTAGAACATACCACTACAACCGAGACGTAGCTAAAGGCTAGATGAACAACTTTAATACTTGAGCTTTAACCCGGATCAAGCTTCTTCCTCCTTGATTCAAGCTTTCTCTCTCTTAAAGGGTTTCTCTCTCTAGATTAAAGTAGAATTGAAGATGGTGTTGGTGGTTGTGTTGAATGTGCTTCAACCACCACAAATCTGGCCATAAGTGCCCTAAAACCGGCCCCATGTGAAAGGACCATAATGCCCCTCATTAAACTCTAACTTAAAAGCTGGAAACTGCCAACAGTATAGGTTCGCGGCGCGCACACCTATACCTGTGCGGCGTGCACATAGGCCTGAGCAGGCTCTGACCTCCGTTTAGCTGTACAATGTCACCCACACTTCAAGTACCATATTTACACCGATGTACACTAATTATTCGGGTCTTACACTAGGTTCAGGGGGAGCTAACCTTTTTGCTTCAACAAAAGGAGGAGAAAGTGTATGGTAAGTGATGTTAACACTTATGTCAGCTTACATAACCAAACACTTACTCATATGTTTGTCATCATCAAAAGGGGGAGAATGTTGGTTAAGAATTCAATTATAATATTCAAAAGTTAATCACTTTGTTTTGATGATGACACAAAAGAAATAAGTGCTTGATCATATGTAAGATGACATGAGTTTATAAACCTATACTATCTCTATCAAAAGACCAATACATAAGTAATTAACTTGGTAAAACTGCTATGCAAATGCACCACGGTCTACCATGAGTCTGACCGTGGATGCCCTGTACCAACAGCTACAATCCTTTCAAAACTATGATCTGCGATCATCCTCACGGCGGACCATGGATCGACCGCAGTTTCCTCTGTAACCAAATTCATCCCCCTTTAAGAGAAACCACTTTAAGGCATCTATAATTTATAAAACCTTTTTAAACATACTTATAATAGTTGCCTTCTTTGAATTCAAAAGAGTTTTGAATCAAAGGATGTTAATTTTTACCAATCACACCTAACGGCATCTTAATGACATTTTAAGCTCAAATAAGATTAAATACAAAAGTGTTTTACTTTTTACTTGTTATAATATGTCCTTCAACTACATACTAATGATAGTCACTAAAAGTCCCAACAAAAGAGTTGCTCTCCCATAACTTTTATGTATCATTTTTATGTATGTGCAATTATGAACTAGTAATTTGTTGATGTAATAATCTCCAAGTAAGCTCCAACTAAATTCAAACTAGTTCATTTGAGATGCAACAAGATTCCAAAGGACAAAATGCTTCCATTAGTAAAGTGACAAGTAATTAAGAAAGGTTGATGAAGTTTTGGAAGATAATGCTTTGTTAAGAGACAAAATTCTGCAATTACCCTATTAAGTAATCAATGACAAATGGTCAAAGCTTGAAGACTTTCTTCTTTTATGGACATGTCAACTTCTATACTTATATCCAAAATAAAAGGGGCAATGGGGATAATTTCAGAGATAATTGGCATTTAGTTGCACCTATTTAACAAAGGAAAATACAATTTTCAAAGGACAAAAACGTCTATAAGAATCAGATGGCAGAGGTACACGGCCGAACCACGGTCGACCGTGAAGTGAGTCGTACAGCTTCCAGGCAGATTTCTCTTTCTATAAAAGCCAAGCCTTGGAGCATTTGAAGACTCACCTCTTTCACTCATATTTTCTTATACTTACAGATATCATTCCTATAATTCATTGTAATCTTTTAGAGTGATTCTAGCAAGAGTACTTGTAAGCTTAAGTTGTAAGTTTACTTGTGAACTATCTTTTTAAAGGGATCTAGAAGGTAGTTGTGTTTTCACTAGGATAGTGCATTAGGATCTTTAGGTGACTGTGAAGTCTTCAAAGGGATGTAAGGGTTCACAAGTTGTGGCTTATCGAAGTACTAGTGTTGTATCCGGACAATCCACCGAGTTTGGAGTATCACAGTGAAGAAAAATCTCAATTTGTAGAATTGGGGAGTGGATTAAGGAAGATTAGTTAACATCTTCTCGAACCACTATATATCATTGTGTTTATTCTCTCTTCCTTTATCTTTTTGATTACATTTATGCATACATATATTTTATACGTAGTATTTAAGAACAAACATTTCAAATCACACTATATTAAGTACAAGTTCAAAAAAACATAAAGAAATTTTTTTAAAAATCGACTAAGTAACTATTCACCCCCTCTAGTTACTTATAATTGGTATCAGAGAGGTTGCTCTAAACGTTTTGCTAAAAATTACTAATTCGGAATTAAGACTAATTTTTGCAAATCTTAGAGTTTAAGATCATGAACAAAAGTTTGAGAACTTGAACTATAGTGAAGGATGCTCCATGCAAAGGCCTCCACTTCTTGAAAGTGAATGATTTCGGTATTAGAAGCATCGATTTGAAACGTATGTCCGCTCCAAAGACATAGACTATTGGAACATCATTGCTAAAGGTGATTATGTTCCATTTAAGTTTGGTGATGATAGAAAAACTAAAATCTTTATACCCGAGGAAGAGTGGTCTATTGAACACAAAGTATAGTAGGCAAAAACTATGAAGCAAAAATGACCATTTTTAATGCTTTGCCTAGGAAAGAATATAAGAGAGTTTTTATAATGGGTAGTGCTAAAGAAATTTGTGATAGTATCATGGTTACTCATCATGGAAACCTGCAAGTCATAGAAAATAAAGTAGAATTGCTTATAACTAAATATGAACAATTTGCTATTGAAGATTATGAGAAAATAGATAGTGCTTATACTAGATTTAATAATATTTGTTCAAGTTTGAAAGCTCTAGGTACAATCTATAAGGATAAGCAATATGTTCAAAAATTCTTGAGAGCTCTACCATCAAGATGGAGAACAAAAGTGACGGCCATTGAAGAATCAAAGAATGCGGAAAAGTTGACTCTAGATGAACTCATTGGAAATCTCTAAGTACTTGAGGTCATACTAGACCAAGATTATGAAGTAGAAAAGTCCAAAAGAGAGAAGAACAAGTCAATTGCTCTAATGGCTAATATTCATGAAGAATATGATATCGATGATGATAATGACGACATTCTAAATGATGAAGAACAACTTGCATTCATTGTTTGCTCATTTAAGAAATTTTATCGAAGGTCGGGAAACCATGTTCGTCCTCCAATGGAACCAAAGAAGACACCATTCGATTACAAGAAGAAGTTTGTGCTAAAATGCTTTGGGTGCGGTGATCCAAATCACTTGATAAGTGAATGTCCAAAGAGAAAGAATGAAAAGGCATTTCTTGGAGGTGCATGGGATGATGAAAAAAATGACACACAAGAAGAAGGAAAAGAAACGTGTCTCATGGCCATTAATAATCCAAATGACGACGACGAAGCATCACAAGTCAGACAAACTGACAATGAGGTTTGTCTCAATGGTGTTGTACAAAATGAAGATTGGATAATTGATAGCGAATGTACAACACACATGGGGGCAACAAAGAGTTCTTTACAAAGTATACGGAGCACAATGGAGGTGATGTAATCTTTGGTGGCGATGTAAAAGGAAAAATCGTCAGTAAAGGTAACATTACTAATTAAAAGATTACACTTAACAATGTGTTACACATTAAAAACCTAAGCTTTAACTTGCTAAGTGTAGGAAGAATATGTGATAAAGGTTATAACATGACATTTACTAAAAATTTCTCACACATAATAAAAGATGGTAAAAGTGTCATAAATTGAATTAGGAAGAAAGGCCTTTATACATGTAAACTAGATGACTTCAAACATGTAGATATTTGTCTAACCTCTATACATGATACTACTACTTTGTAGCATAGAAGACTAGGGCATGCTATTATGAAATTAATTCATAACATTTCTTCAAAAGACATAGTTAGAGACTTGCCTAAATTGAAATATGAAAGTCATTTTTGTGATGCATGCAAAGTAGGAAAACATCTTCATGCAAGCCATAAGCCTAAGAACTTTATCTCTACCAAAAGATGTCTAGAACTTTTACACATGGATTTATTTGACCATCGGCCGTACAAAGCTATGGAGGAAATTTTTATACTTTAGTGATAGTAGATGACTTTTCAAGATATACATGGACACTATTTCTAAAGCATAAAAATGAAGCATGTGAAAGATTTATAATTTTTGCTACTAAAATACAAAATTTACTTGGTTGTACTATAGTAAAAATAAGAACGGATCATGATAGAGAATTTGATAATGACGCTCAATTTCGAGTCTTTAGTGATTTAAATGGGATTTCTCATTGTGATGGCCCAGTCAAAACACTTAATGGCTCCGTCACTTGGTCCCACAGCTTGATCGAACTTAAATGAATTTAATAAACGACATTGCATTCTTTTATTTCAAAAGTTTCCCAAAAAGAAAACATACCCAAAATATGTAGTTTAAACAACCCAACATATTAATAACCAAAGTTGACATTAAAACATTGTCAACAAAACCCACAAGTTTAAATTATTCTAAAATAGAATGCAAGTTCAAAGTTTCATAATTGTATTACAAAATCTGCCCAAATGCATGCAGACTCTTCTAACACAGCGGAAGCATCAAACAAACTCAAGTACCTGTGAAAACATGCGAGTAACTGTCAACAAAAATGTTGAGTGAATTATAGGTTTAAATAATTGAATAAACTTTAGACCACAAGATTTAAAATGTTAGAAAACATTAAACATTATTCCATTATCAATGAGTCACCTGGTAACCACTTAACCCTTTATTTACCCTTGCCAAACACAATAAATAATATACACTGAACAAGTGTATCTACAATAAAATACGAAGTACTAAACATTCTGATTATAAATTGTTAGCGCGACTAGCTCGAAATGGGGTTGTCAAACCCGATAGATCTATCCGTAGGATTCGCGTTTACCAGTAGAAACCAGTGATTATAGTTACCAGACTAAGAAATATTTTTGTTCAACTCACAATGAATAATTTAAATTTAATTGCCACTTGTGTCTAAACGTAAAAATAAAATACATGTAATCACATCCCAAAAATATACTTTGAAAAGTATGTAAAAACAGGACTATAACTCACCTTAATAGCAAACGAAGTAATCACACAAATATGCGAACAGCAAAAGTAGTAAAGTGATCAGGAATGATCACAATGCCGACCTATAAATAAAACAGGTCGATATAAATAACTAACTTAGGTCAAGTCTTAGTATGATAGCTATTGTACATGTTGCAAGTAGACATAGAATAACACTCAACATGCATCGGTTTGATCGGAACAGCGTACGGACACACACTTTCTATTTTTAGAAAGTTTCGATTTTTAGCAGGTTTCCATTTTTAGAAAGTTTCTATTTTAGGAAAGTTTCTATTTTAGGAAAGTTTCCAAATTTAGAAAGTTTCCATATTTAGAAAGTTTCTATTTTTAGAAAGTTATTAAGTTAGGAAAGTTTCCTTAATTAGAAAGTCAACAAAAGTCAACTGAAAGTCAAAGTCAACCGAAAGTCAACTCAAAAGTCAACCTTGGGCAAACATAGTCAACATTAATTTTAAAAGTATAAGTTATATTAATAATATAGGTTATAATGTTATTTAAAGTCAAATATGTATAATTATGTCATAACATAAGTTTAATTAAATTAAATTGAATTATTAAAGTTAACATAAGTTTAAATGATATAATTAATATAACATAAGTATTTAATTAATTAATTAATTAAATATTATTCATAATGTAAGTATTATTAATTAATAATAAATTTTAAATCATATCATAAGTATTATTAATTAATAATAAATTATTAATCATATCATAAGTTTCTATTTATAATTATTAAATCATATGTAGTTAGTAATTAAATTATAATTAAATAATAACTAAGCCTTATAATAATTAAATAATTATTTAATCCTTATTATAAGTCTTATAATAATATCTCATTATATAAGTTTAATACTTATCATAAGTATTTTCCATTAATAATAAAAGTATTATTAATCATAAGTTTAATTAAAAGTTTAATTAAATCATAGGTAATTAAATAATGATATAATAAATATATATCATGAGTCTTAAATTATAATAATTACTTTTTTATATCATAAGTAATTTATTAATAATGAAATTCATTATTTATATCATAAGTCATAATTATTTACCATAAGTTTTAATTAAAATTTCATCGGGTCATAACTTGAGCCCCGGGAATTAGTTTTCGGCGAGTCTTATATATATGTTCACTAACCAACCCACCCGACACATTAGCGTGCTCAAGAACATCCCAAGAACAGCCACCAAGTCATGACTTACTGAAAGGACCCGTTCATACACATTATAAACGATTCACAATAGTTGATTACATCGCGAGGTATTTGACCTCTATATGATACATTTTACAAACATTCCATTCGTTTTTAAAAAAAAACAAACTTTATTTACATCTAAAGTTGACGGCATGCATACCATTTCATAATACATCCAACTATAATTGACTTAATAATAATCTTGATGAACTCAATGACTCGAATGCAACGTCTTTCGAAATATGCCATGAATGACTCCAAGTAATATCTTTAAAATGAGCTAATGCACAGCGAAAGATTTCTTTAATACCTGAGAATAAACATGCTTTAAAGTGTCAACCAAAAGGTTAGTGAGTTCATTAGTTTATCATAATCCATCAATTCCATAATTTTAATAGACCACAAGATTTCATTTTTCATAAACAACCTTACACTCGCAAGTGTATAAAAATCATTCGTATGATGAACACCTGGTATCCGACATTAACATAATGCATATAGAATATCCCCCGCATACTTGCAAGTATGCCATAAATATTGGCAATCGCAATCACCATTTAAATCGAAGTATTAAAGCATTCCAAATTCCAGAATGGTGTTTCTTAGGCCCATAGATCTATCTTTAGGGTTTGCGTCAATTAGGGGCCATTTCCCTAATTCTTAGGTTACCAGACTTGAAGGGGCGATATTCGGTTTAATAATCCAACCATAGAATGTATTTTTAATTACTTGTGTCTATTTCGTCAAACATTTATAAAAACAGCGTACGTATTCTCAGTCCCAAAAATATATATTCAAAAGCATTTAAAAAGGGAGCAAATGAAACTCACTATACGATATTTTGTAGTAAAAATATGCATACGACGATACTGAACAATGCAGGGTTGGCCTTGCATTCACGAACCTATATCATTTGTATATATATTAACACACATAATTGTAATCGAACAAATATATATATATATATATATATATATATATATATATATATATATATATATATATATATATATATATATATATATATATATATATATATATATATATATATATATATATATATATTCATTTTGATATCAACTTAATTATTTTTTTTTATATTATTTTACATATTTAATTCCACTGATTAATTTGTATCTTATTAATTCAAATTATTATGTATACTTATATATATATATATATATATATATATATATATATATATATATATATATATATATATATATATATATATATATATATATATACATACTTATCTACAAACAATTGTTCGTGAATCGTCAGAAACAGTCGAAAGGTAATTGAATACATAAACATAGTTCCAAAATTTTCGAGACTCAACATTATAGACTTTGTTTATCGTGTCGAAAAACATTAATTATGTAAAGATTAAGTTTAAATTTGATCAAAAATTTCTGGGTCATCACAGTACCTACCCGTTAAAGAAATTTTGTCCCGAAATTTGATTGGAATGGTCATGGCTCACATTAAGTATGTTTTCATTGAGTGATATAGATAAAACATTCAATTTTTGTGAAGAGTACGAGTGAAGCTATCACAGAAAAGTGAAATAAGTAAATGTAGGTTTGTCTTAACCGGTGACGTAATCACGGTTGAATTCTGGAATTCAAGGGACTTAGAGGAATCTTCGTAATAAGATTTGATTTTTCGGTAATTAAGGAAATTAATATCTCTTTAATTAAATGCGGTCATCTATCTCGATTGCTCTGTCGGACATTTTCACTATAAATTCACCCTCTTCATTTCCTTTATATTTTGGAGCTCCATACTTTTGTTTTCTCTTCCTGACTTTAAGTCAAGCGAATAATGATCCAGAATTCTTAGGTATGAAGTTCGAATGAACATGACTAATGTTCTAAGAGAGAAATTGTAATAGCAAGATCTTGATTGGTTTAATTACCAGAATTCAAGAGAAAAGATAGGACTATCAAGAAGTTATGTTCTTAATATGTTTAGAGATTAGGTAGAATGTAAGAGTCGTGTAACATGGCACATGATGACGTTATGATCTGTGAATCATCACTTTCCATTAGAAACTCAGCATGACTTACTGTAATATAATCACATTGATCAAGTGTCATTATATTATACTAACTCATGCATTAATTTCCAACACTACTTCAAAAACATTCATATTTTAAATTTGAATATTTCAGAATTTAGAAACTAAAACAGTTTCCTTTCTGATGTAACACTGATATCGCAAAGAGATAAATGATTTCAGATAAGAATAGTTATGAAAATATCTTCAGAAATATGGAGGATATTTATAATGAAAGATGCGATGATATCTTAGAATTTCTAATATCAGAGGATGATCAAGAATATTGTCCGCAAGGGTATAGAGTCAGGAGTAAGATATTCATCAATGATTTCAGCAGATACTGAATCATTTGGATTCTTTGAAGGCAGGTTTCGTCTTGGTGATTTGTCTACGGCTTCCTTCATAGTTTCACATAATTCACTTTTCGGTACTAAATTTGCTATTGAGTGTTTCCAACACTCCATTCTTTATCATCATACTTTTGACTGTTAAGGTCGTTTACAGTTTTTGTTGCTTCATTCAACATTTTCAAAATTTAAAGTATTGATTCGCAGACTGGGTGCATTTCAGAATTTCAGAATGGAAGATCATAATTTTAAGAAATAAATATTATATGTACACATACAACTGCGTACGAGATTCAAAATACTGATTGCTGATTCCCGGTAATTGGTATGACAATTCTTGTTACAAGATGTAGATGAGTACATGATAGGGTTTCAATGAATAAAAATGATTTTTCGAAAAGTCAAAGATCAATGAAGTTGTTGGTAAGTTTACTGCTAATGTGGTGGAATATAAATGGTTCCCCGGTAATGATGACGAAAGGCAAACTTATATATCAAGGTTATAATAAGGTTAATCCGAATGAAAGTCGAAGTTGACTTGTTAAAGCTGTGACAAAATTGGCTAATTTGAAAAAGGATTACAATGTTATTTTTGATAATAACAATGCCAAAGGAGTTATCACATATACGTGTTAAACGTTTGCTCAGGTTCCGAGTGTTTTCAGGTGTATATCTATATGCATTAATCTTTTCTTCCGTAGATGAGATACAGTTGGTTCATCCTCTTGATTGAGGTGTTTTCAAGAATCATGAAAGGTTTGAACGCAGATTATAATTGTCGAGATACAAATGAGGTTTAAGATGAAATCAAGTGGCAAACTTAAAGAAATGTTTAGTTTCATATGTTATAATCAATATTTTAATTCATTTTAATTGTCCAATGATGGTAGTCCACAGTTGGTAGTCCACAGTTATTAATTTAACAATTCATATATTAATTTAATATATAATATTCGAATTAATTAATACGTATTCGTGACCCATTGTATACATGTCTCAGACTCGATCACAACTCAAAGTATATATATTATTATAGAATCAACCTCAACCCTGTATAGCTAACTCGATCATTACCGCATACAGAGTATCTATGGTTATTCCAAATAATATATATAAATGCGTCGATATGATATGTCAAAACCTTGTATACGTGTCCCGATATTTAAAGTGCGTAAAATAAATAACAGAAATTAAATGACGATAAATAAAATTGCGAGAATATAAATTGCGATAATTAAATTGTGATAAATAAAATGTAACCAGTTAGCTAGGAACATTTAGCGTGGATTCTTAACAAAATTCTTCTCATAGTTAATTTATTTATTTCTAACAAATTTTATTTTGTCCAATGTTTTCTTCATTATGCCACTTGTTGGATTCTGATAGGTCAAAATCCAAATATAAAATTGAATGAAACTAGTTATTCTACGGTGAACGGATATGTATATCTGTGGATGTAAGTAGGATAGTAAATGACCATTGAATCAGATTCGAAGAATGTATAGTGTAACATGTTAATGTGAGATCTAAATATTCCTCGGGTATTACCTACCCGTTAAAATATTTTTTGCCATTAACAGTTTGTATAAAAGAATTTTTAATTACACTTTTTATGAAAATGCATCTGCATACATATTTCCTTCAAATGTAATCATAGATTTAATGAGTAAATTTGATATTAAACTCATTTGATTTACCGTTAGAACAAGAATACATAATCTCTAAAACATTAGAGATTACATAATCGCCATGTAGAACGAAGATAAATGATGTAGAACGATTCGTAGCTTGAGGTACAGAATGAGATGTTGAGGCATGGATTGTTGATGGTACTGATGCTGTTTATTGATGGTACTGTTGGTGCCGATGATGTTGCTGAAGCTGGTAATTTTTTCACCATATTCTCTAAATTGATTACTCGAGCGCGAAGCTCGTTGACTTCTCCTATTATTCTAGAATAATTGTCGGTCGGAACGAGCGGATGAATAAGGTTCAGAATTTGGGATATCATATAATTGTTGTAAAATATCCTGGCAATGAGGGTGAATATGGTGTTTCGGACAGGTTCGCCGGTAAGTGTTTCAGATTCTTCGCTAAGAGGTGAATTTGGTTAGTGAAAAGGATCGCCTTATCCATTGGTTAAGTCGACTACGAACCTATCAGATGAATTGGGGATGGTTGATTGGTTGATTCATTCTGGTGATGCTGCCTCCGGAGCTTGGGTGAACATCCATGTCGGAATAGCTGTCGGATTTCGAAGAACTTGAACTAGTGACGAGTCCCATTTCGTACTTTCGAATAAAGAATTTTCAATATGAAATGATTTTCGGCTATCGGATGGTATTCTAATTACTTAGAATATCTATATATAGAACAAAAGATTTCTTAGATTACGGAGGAATTTACGGCATATGTCAGGCAAATCTACAGTAACAGATACGCTAGAATATGAATTTTGTCTATACACTATTCATGCAATCGATGTAGTAAGATGTGTCTTATAGTGACCCGAACTTTTCCATGTTTATATATATTAATTGAGATTGATATTTACATGATTAAATGTTTTCAACATGTTAAGCAATCAAACTTGTTAAGACTTGATTAATTGAAATATGTTTCATATAGACAATTGACCACCCAAGTTGACCGGTGATTCACGAACGTTAAAACTTGTAAAAACTATATGATGACATATATATGGATATATATATATAGTTAACATGATACTATGATAAGTAAACATATCATTAAGTATATTAACAATGAACTACATATGTAAAAACAAGACTACTAACTTAATGAATTTTAAACGAGACATATATGTAACGATTATCGTTGTAAAGACATTTAATGTATATATATCATATTAAGAGATATTCATACATGATAATATCATGATAATATAATAATTTAAAATCTCATTTGATATTATAAACATTGGGTTAACAACATTTAACAAGATCGTTAACCTAAAGGTTTCAAAACAACACTTACATGTAACGACTAACGATGACTTAACGACTCAGTTAAAATGTATATACATGTAGTGTTTTAATATGTATTTATACACTTTTGAAAGACTTCAATACACTTATCAAAATACTTCTACTTAACAAAAATGCTTACAATTACATCCTCGTTCAGTTTCATCAACAATTCTACTCGTATGCACCCGTATTCGTACTCGTACAATACACAGCTTTTAGATGTATGTACTATTGGTATATACACTCCAATGATCAGCTCTTAGCAGCCCATGTGAGTCACCTAACACATTTGGGAACCATCATTTGGCAACTAGCATGAAATATCTCATAAAATTACAAAAATATGAGTAATCATTCATGACTTATTTACATGAAAACAAAATTACATATCCTTTATATCTAATCCATACACCAACGACCAAAAACACCTACAAACACTTTCATTCTTCAATTTTCTTCATCTAATTGATCTCTCTCAAGTTATATCTTCAAGTTCTAAGTGTTCTTCATAAATTCCAAAAGTTCTAGTTTCATAAAATCAAGAATACTTTCAAGTTTGCTAGCTCACTTCCAATCTTGTAAGGTGATCATCCAACCTCAAGAAATCTTTGTTTCTTACAGTAGGTTATCATTCTAATACAAGGTAATAATCATATTCAAACTTTGGTTCAATTTCTATAACTATAACAATCTTATTTCAAGTGATGATCTTACTTGAACTTGTTTTCGTGTCATGATTCTGCTTCAAGAACTTCGAGCCATCCAAGCATCCATTGAAGCTAGACCCATTTTTCTCTTTTCCAGTAGGTTTATCCAAGGAAGTTAAGGTAGTAATGATGTTCATAACATCATTCGATTCATACATATAAAGCTATCTTATTCGAAGGTTTAAACTTGTAATCACTAGAACATAGTTTAGTTAATTCTAAACTTGTTCGCAAACAAAAGTTAATCCTTCTAACTTGACTTTTAAAATCAACTAAACACATGTTCTATATCTATATGATATGCTAACTTAATGATTTAAAACCTGGAAACACGAAAAACACCGTAAAACCGGATTTACGCCGTCGTAGTAACACCGCGGGCTGTTTTGGGTTAGTTAATTAAAAACTATGATAAACTTTGATTTTAAAGTTGTTATTCTGAGAAAATGATTTTTATTATGAACATGAAACTATATCCAAAAATTATGATTAAACTCAAAGTGGAAGTATGTTTTCTAAAATGGTCATCTAGACGTCGTTCTTTCGACTGAAATGACTACCTTTACAAAAATGACTTGTAACTTATTTTTCCGACTATAAACCTATACTTTTCTGTTTAGATTCATAAAATAGAGTTCAATATGAAACCATAGCAATTTGATTCACTCAAAACGGATTTAAAATGAAGAAGTTATGGGTAAAACAAGATTGGATAATTTTTCTCATTTTAGCTACGTGAAAATTGGTAACAAATCTATTCCAACCATAACTTAATCAACTTGTATTGTATATTATGTAATCTTGAGATACCATAGACACGTATACAATGTTTCGACCTATCATGTCGACACATCTATATATATTTCGGAACAACCATAGACACTCTATATGTGAATGTTGGAGTTAGCTATACAGGGTTGAGGTTGATTCCAAAATATATATAGTTTGAGTTGTGATCAATACTGAGATACGTATACACTGGGTCGTGGATTGATTTAAGATAATATTTATCGATTTATTTCTGTACATCTAACTGTGGACAACTAGTTGTAGGTTACTAACGAGGACAGCTGACTTAATAAACTTAAAACATCAAAATATATTAAAAGTGTTGTAAATATATTTTGAACATACTTTGATATATATGTATATATTGTTATAGGTTCGTGAATCAACCAGTGGCCAAGTCTTACTTCCCGACGAAGTAAAAATCTGTGAAAGTGAGTTATAGTCCCACTTTTAAAATCTAATATTTTTGGGATGAGAATACATGCAGGTTTTATAAATGATTTACAAAATAGACACAAGTACGTGAAACTACATTCTATGGTTGAATTATCGAAATCGAATATGCCCCTTTTTATTAAGTCTGGTAATCTAAGAATTAGGGAACAGACACCCTAATTGACGCGAATCCTAAAGATAGATCTATTGGGCCTAACAAACCCCATCCAAAGTACCGGATGCTTTAGTACTTCGAAATTTATATCATATCCGAAGGGTGTCCCGGAATGATGGGGATATTCTTATATATGCATCTTGTTAATGTCGGTTACCAGGTGTTCACCATATGAATGATTTTTATCTCTATGTATGGGATGTGTATTGAAATATGAAATCTTGTGGTCTATTGTTACGATTTGATATATATAGGTTAAACCTATAACTCACCAACATTTTTGTTGACGTTTAAAGCATGTTTATTCTCAGGTGAATATTAAGAGCTTCCGCTGTTGCATACTAAAATAAGGACAAGATTTGGAGTCCATGTTTGTATGATATTGTGTAAAAACTGCATTCAAGAAACTGATTTCGATGTAACATATTTGTATTGTAAACCATTATGTAATGGTCGTGTGTAAACAGGATATTTTAGATTATCATTATTTAATAATCTACGTAAAGCTTTTTAAAACTTTATTTATGAAATAAAGGTTATGGTTTGTTTTAAAAATGAATGCAGTCTTTGAAAAAAATCTCGTATAGAGGTCAAAACCTCGCAACGAAATCAATTAATATGGAACGTTTTTAATCAATAAGAACGGGACATTTCAGTTGGTATCAGAGCGTTGGTCTTAGAGAACCAGAATTTTGCATTAGTGTGTCTTATCGAGTTTGTTAGGATGCATTAGTGAGTCTGGACTTCGACCGTGTTTACTTGAAAAATGATTGCTTAACAAATTTTGTTGGAAACTATATATTTTTAACATGTGAATATTATGTGATATATTAATCTCTTAACGCGTTTGATATTATGTGATAGATGTCTACCTCTAGAACAAGTCCCATTGACTCACCTAATAATAATGAAGAGTCAAATGTAAATTGGAATGATTCGTGGACTGATTCACAAGTTCCCGAAGAGGAACCGGAAGAAGAGTCGGAACCGGAAGAAGAATCGGAACCGGAAGAAGAATCGGAACCGGATGAAGAAATAGAACCGGTGGGGGAAATAATAAAACGGTTAAGTAAAAGAAAATCCTCAACCAACCGACCAAGGTTAATTATGGTCAATGGTGTTTCCGCCAAGGAAGCAAAATATTGGGAGGATTACCAATTCTCCGATGAATCGGATTCCGACGAGAATTTCGATGATGTTATAGAAATTACCCCAACTGAATTTAAAAAGGCAAAAAAAAATAATAAGGGAAAGGGCATAAAAATAGAGAAATCTAATTCCAACCCCGATGAACTTTATATGTATCGTCAACGCCCGAAGTCCTTAAGTTGTAACAATGACCCGGGAACCTCTAAACCACCAGGTTTTTCTAAACCAATGTGGACAACGACGGCTCGTATTAGGAGAACATCATATATCCCTAGAAACTTGGCAAAACGAACCAAAACCGAAGAAGAAGAAACGAGCGAGTCGGAATAAGATAGTTGTATTCGTGTGGTGTAATATATGTAATATAGTGTTCTTATGCTTTATGATATATGTAAAAATTGCTTGTATTAATAAGTATTTTTTTATGAATCTAACTCTTGTCTATTTTACAGTTTAAAAACACAAAATGGATAGACAACCCAATATTTTAAGAGACCTACCCGGAGACATGATTGATGAAATCTTGTCTAGAGTCGGCCAGAATTCTTCGGCACAACTATTTAAGGCGAGATCAGTTTGTAAGACATTCGAAGAACGTTCCAAGAATGTCTTGGTTTATAAGAGACTTTCGTTTGAAAGATGAGGGATATCACATTGGGAAACCCATAAGTTACGATGTGTTTACTTTGACGCATATATTGCGGGGAACCCAAATGCTATTTTACGCAACGGGTTAAGAAATTATTTTGACTCAATATATCCGAATATTGGACTTCGTGATTTAGAAAAAGCGGCTAACATGCAACATAAAGAAGCATGTTATGCTTACGGATTAGTAATGTTCGCTTCTCACCAAAGTGAGAACAAGAACATCGGGCTACAACTATTAAACAAAACGTTTCCACAAGTGACGGAGTCGGTAATTGGGGTAAGAAATGAGGTTTTTAGATTATTACGGGACTGTTGGACATTACGTAACCCTAGTCCCTTTGATGACGTTACAACACGCTGTCTTATCAACGGCCATAACGGTTATGTTGCACAAGACCAAGGATGGGAAGTAGTCCTAGTAAAACCAGAATGCATGACTTGCTTCTGGACGTATGAATTACGTGTCTTTATTGCCTTTGCTGAACGACTTGTGTACTAGCTAGAATTGTCTTCACAACTATCTTGTATCAAAGTTATTGTGTGCTATATTTCATGCTTTATGTAAAATAAGCGGTATTGTAAGTTTGTAAAATATTGTATTAAAGTTTGAACGTGAAATATTATTATAATCAGTTTTTCATATAGAATTGTAGTAGTTGAATTGTATATTAGCTACTAAGTATGAACTTAACGGGTAGGTACTACCCGAATTTAAACTTATAAAACGCTAATATGAAGAAAAAGCTTTTATAAATGAGTTCATATTATGCTATGAAATACTATTAACTACTCTTAATATTCTGTATGATTAACTTGTTCCATTTAACTATTTTGAAGGAAATGGCACCGACTACTCGACACACCGTGAATATGAATGAAGAGGAATTCCGTACTTTTCTAGCTTCAAACATAGCCGCAGTACAGGCTGCGCTACATACCAACAATAACCTTGGATCTAGCAGTACAGGAAATCGTGTAGGATGCACCTACAAAGAATTCACTGCCTGCAAACCTTTGGAATTTGATGGAACCGAAGGACCGATCGGATTGAAACGGTGGACCGAGAAGGTCGAATCGGTGTTTGCCATAAGTAAGTGTACTGAAGAGGACAAAGTAAAGTACGCTACGCATACCTTCACAGGTTCTGCATTAACATGGTGGAATACCTATCTAGAGCAAGTGGGATAAGACGATGCGTACGCACTACCGTGGTCAGCATTCAAGCACTTGATGAACGAGAAGTACCGTCCCAGAACCAAGGTCAATAAGCTCAAGACAGAACTTAGAGGGTTACGAACCCAAGGATTTGATATTACCACGTACGAAAGACGATTCACAGAATTGTGCCTATTGTGTTCGGGAGCATTCGAAGATGAGGAAGAGAAGATCGACGCGTTTGTGAAAGGATTACCGGAAAGAATCCAAGAAGATATAAGTTCACACGAGCCCGCCTCCATACAACAGGCATGTAGAATGGCTCACAAACTCGTGAACCAAATTGAAGAAAGAATTAAAGAACAGACTGCTGAAGAGGCCAATGTGAAGCAAGTCAAAAGAAAGTGGGAGGAAAACGGTGATAAGAATCACCAATACAACAACAACAACAATTACAACAATAACCGCAACAATTATCCCAACAATCGCAACATCAATCGCAACTACAACAAATGGCCCAACAACAACAACAACAACAACAACAGCAACTACAACAATCATCCCAACAACAATAATAACTGCAACAACAACAACAATCAGAAGCAGCTATGCCAAAGGTGTGAAAAGAATCACTCGGGGTTCTGCACCAAATTTTGCAACAAGTGTAAAAGAAATGGTCATAGCGCGGCGAAGTGTGAGGTCTACGGACCAGGGGTTAATAGAACGAAAGGAACAAATGGTGTCGGAACGAGTAATGGCGGAGCAAGTAGTGTCGGAGCAAGTTATGCCAATGTAGTTTGTTATAAATGTGGAAAACCGGGCCACATTATTAGAAATTGCCCGAACCAGGAGAACACGAATGGACAAGGCCGTGGAAGAGTTTTCAATATTAATGCGGCAGAGGCACAGGAAGACCCGGAGCTTGTTACGGGTACGTTTCTTATTGACAATAAATCTGCTTACGTTTTATTTGATTCGGGTGCGGATAGAAGCTATATGAGTAGAGATTTTTGTGCTAAATTAAGTTGTCCATTGACGCCTTTGGATAGTAAATTTTTACTCGAATTAGCAAATGGTAAATTAATTTCAGCAGATAATATATGTCGGAATCGAGAAATTAAACTGGTTAGCGAAACATTTAAGATTGATTTGATACCAGTAGAGTTAGGGAGTTTTGATGTGATAATCGGTATGGACTGGTTGAAAGAAGTGAAAGCAGAGATCGTTTGTTACAAAAATGCAATTCGCATTATACGAGAAAAAGGAAAACCCTTAATGGTGTACGGAGAAAAGGGCAACACGAACCTACATCTTATTAGTAATTTGAAGGCACAAAAACTAATAAGAAAAGGTTGCTATGCTGTTCTAGCACACGTCGAGAAAGTACAAACTGAAGTAAAGAGCATCAATGATGTTCCCGTGGCAAAAGAATTTCCTGATGTATTTCCGAAAGAATTACCGGGATTACCCCCACATCGATCCGTTGAATTTCAAATAGATCTTGTACCAGGAGCTGCACCAATAGCTCGTGCTCCTTACAGACTCGCACCCAGTGAGATGAAAGAACTACAAAGCCAATTACAAGAACTTTTAGAGCGTGGTTTCATTTGACCAAGCACATCACCGTGGGGAGCTCCTGTTTTGTTTGTCAAGAAGAAAGATGGTACATTCAGGTTGTGTATCGACTACCGAGAGTTGAACAAACTTACCATCAAGAACCGCTACCCACTACCGAGAATCGATGACTTATTTGATCAACTACAAGGCTCGTCTGTTTATTCAAAGATTGACTTACGTTCCGGGTATCATCAAATGCGGGTGAAAGAAGATGATATTCCAAAGACTACTTTCAGAACACGTTACGGTCATTACGTGTTTATGGTCATGCCGTTTGGTTTAACTAATGCACCAGCTGTGTTCATGGACCTTATGAACCGAGTGTGTGGACCATACCTTGACAAGTTTGTCATTGTTTTCATTGATGACATACTTATTTACTCAAAGAATGACCAAGAACACGGTGAACATTTGAGAAAGGTGTTAGAAGTATTGAGGAAGGAAGAATTGTACGCTAAGTTTTCAAAGTGTGCATTTTGGTTGGAAGAAGTTCAATTCCTCGGTCACATAGTGAACAAAGAAGGTATTAAGGTGGATCCGGCAAAGATAGAAACTGTTGAAAAGTGGGAAACCCCGAAAACTCCGAAACACATACGCCAGTTTTTAGGACTAGCTGCTTACTACAGAAGGTTCATCCAAGACTTTTCCAGAATAGCAAAACCCTTGACTGCATTAACGCATAAAGGGAAGAAATTTGAATGGAATGATGAACAAGAGAAAGCGTTTCAGTTATTGAAGAAAAAGCTAACTACGGCACCTATATTGTCATTGCCTGAAGGGAATGATGATTTTGTGATTTATTGTGATGCATCAAAGCAAGGTCTCGGTTGTGTATTAATGCAACGAACGAAGGTGATTGCTTATGCGTCTAGACAATTGAAGATTCACGAACAAAATTATACGACGCATGATTTGGAATTAGGCGCGGTTGTTTTTGCATTAAAGACTTGGAGGCACTACTTATATGGGGTCAAAAGTATTATATATACCGACCACAAAAGTCTTCAACACATATTTAATCAGAAACAACTGAATATGAGGCAGCGTAGGTGGATTGAATTATTGAATGATTACGACTTTGAGATTCGTTACCACCCGGGGAAGGCAAATGTGGTAGCCGATGCCTTGAGCAGGAAGGACAGAGAACCCATTCGAGTAAAATCTATGAATATAATGATTCATAATAACATTACTACTCAAATAAAGGAGGCGCAACAAGGAGTTTTAAAAGAGGGAAATTTAAAGGATGAAATACCCAAAGGATCGGAGAAGCATCTTAATATTCGGGAAGACGGAACCCGGTATAGAGCTGAAAGGATTTGGGTACCAAAATTTGGAGATATGAGAGAAATGGTACTTAGAGAAGCTCATAAAACCAGATACTCAATACATCCTGGAATGGGGAAGATGTACAAGGATCTCAAGAAACATTTTTGGTGGCCGGGTATGAAAGCCGATGTTGCTAAATACGTAGGAGAATGTTTGACGTGTTCTAAGGTCAAAGCTGAGCATCAGAAACCATCAGGTCTACTTCAACAACCCGAAATCCCGGAATGGAAATGGGAAAACATTACCATGGATTTCATCACTAAATTGCCAAGGACTGCAAGTGGTTTTGATACTATTTGGGTAATAGTTGACCGTCTCACCAAATCAGCACACTTCTTGCCAATAAGAGAAGATGACAAGATGGAGAAGTTAGCACGACTGTATTTGAAGGAAGTCATCTCCAGACATGGAATACCAATCTCTATTATCTCTGATAGGGATGGCAGATTTATTTCAAGATTCTGGCAGACATTACAGCAAGCATTAGGAACTCGTCTAGACATGAGTACTGCCTATCATCCACAAACTGATGGGCAGAGCGAAAGGACGATACAAACGCTTGAAGACATGCTACGAGCATGTGTTATTGATTTCGGAAACAGTTGGGATCGACATCTACCGTTAGCAGAATTTTCCTACAACAACAGCTACCATTCAAGCATTGAGATGGCGCCGTTTGAAGCACTTTATGGTAGAAAGTGCAGGTCTCCGATTTGTTGGAGTGAAGTGGGGGATAGACAGATTACGGGTCCGGAGATTATACAAGAAACTACCGAGATGATCATCCAAATTCAACAACGGTTGAAAACCGCCCAAAGTCGACAAAAGAGCTACGCTGACATTAAAAGAAAAGATATAGAATTTGAAATTGGAGAGATGGTCATGCTTAAAGTTGCACCTTGGAAAGGCGTTGTTCGATTTGGTAAACGAGGGAAATTAAATCCA
Source organism: Rutidosis leptorrhynchoides (assembly GCF_046630445.1). NCBI lineage: Eukaryota > Viridiplantae > Streptophyta > Magnoliopsida > Asterales > Asteraceae > Rutidosis > Rutidosis leptorrhynchoides. The sequence continues at coordinate 316,372,045 of NC_092335.1, read as the reverse complement.
AGGTATATTGGACCATTCAAGATTATTGATCGTATCGGACCAGTAGCTTACCGACTAGAGTTACCTCAACAACTCGCGGCTGTACATAACACTTTCCACGTCTCGAATTTAAAGAAATGTTTTGCTAAAGAAGATCTCACTATTCCGTTAGATGAAATCCAAATCAACGAAAAACTTCAATTCATCGAAGAACCCGTCGAAATAATGGATCGTGAGGTTAAAAGACTTAAGCAAAACAAGATACCAATTGTTAAGGTTCGATGGAATGCTCGTAGAGGACCCGAGTTCACCTGGGAGCGTGAAGATCAGATGAAGAAGAAATACCCGCATCTATTTCCAGAAGATTCGTCAACACCTTCAACAGCTTAAAATTTCGGGACGAAATTTATTTAACGGGTAGGTACTGTAGTGACCCAAACTTTTCCATGTTTATATATATTAATTGAGATTGATATTTACATGATTAAATGTTTCCAACATGTTAAGCAATCAAACTTGTTAAGACTTGATTAATTGAAATATGTTTCATATAGACAATTGACCACCCAAGTTGACCGGTGATTCACGAACGTTAAAACTTGTAAAAACTATATGATGGCATATATATGGATATATATATATAGTTAACATGATACTATGATAAGTAAACATATCATTAAGTATATTAACAATGAACTACATATGTAAAAACAAGACTACTAACTTAATGATTTTTAAACGAGACATATATGTAACGATTATCGTTGTAAAGACATTTAATGTATATATATCATATTAAGAGATATTCATACATGATAATATCATGATAATATAATAATTTAAAATCTCATTTGATATTATAAACATTGGGTTAACAACATTTAACAAGATCGTTAACCTAAAGGTTTCAAAACAACACTTACATGTAACGACTAACGATGACTTAACGACTCAGTTAAAATGTATATACATGTAGTGTTTTAATATGTATTTATACACTTTTGAAAGACTTCAATACACTTATCAAAATACTTCTACTTAACAAAAATGCTTACAATTACATCCTCGTTCAGTTTCATCAACAATTCTACTCGTATGCACCCGTATTCGTACTCGTACAATACACAGCTTTTAGATGTATGTACTATTGGTATATACACTCCAATGATCAGCTCTTAGCAGCCCATGTGAGTCACCTAACACATATGGGAACCATCACTTGGCAACTAGCATGAAATATCTCATAAAATTACAAAAATATGAGTAATCATTCATGACTTATTTACATGAAAACAAAATTACATATCCTTTATATCTAATCCATACACCAACGACCAAAAACACCTACAAACACTTTCATTCTTCAATTTTCTTCATCTAATTGATCTCTCTCAAGTTCTATCTTCAAGTTCTAAGTGTTCTTCATAAATTCCAAAAGTTCTAGTTTCATAAAATCAAGAATACTTTCAAGTTTGCTAGCTCACTTCCAATCTTGTAAGGTGATCATCCAACCTCAAGAAATCTTTGTTTCTTACAGTAGGTTATCATTCTAATACAAGGTAATAATCATATTCAAACTTTGGTTAAATTTCTATAACTATAACAATCTTATTTCAAGTGATGATCTTACTTGAACTTGTTTTCGTGTCATGATTCTGCTTCAAGAACTTCGAGCCATCCAAGGATCCATTGAAGCTAGATCCATTTTTCTCTTTTCCAGTAGGTTTATCCAAGGAACTTAAGGTAGTAATGATGTTCATAACATCATTCGATTCATACATATAAAGCTATCTTATTCGAAGGTTTAAACTTGTAATCACTAGAACATAGTTTAGTTAATTCTAAACTTGTTCGCAAACAAAAGTTAATCCTTCTAACTTGACTTTTAAAATCAACTAAACACATGTTATATATCTATATGATATGCTAACTTAATGATTTAAAACCTGGAAACACGAAAAACACTGTAAAACCGGATTTACGCCGTCCTAGTAACACCGCGGGCTGTTTTGGGTTAGTTAATTAAAAATTATGATAAACTTTGATTTTAAAGTTGTTATTCTGAGAAAATGATTTTTATTATGAACATGAAACTATATCCAAAAATTATGATTAAACTCAAAGCGGAAGTATGTTTTCTAAAATGGTCATCTAGACGTCGTTCTTTCGACTGAAATGACTACCTTTACAAAAACGACTTGTAACTTATTTTTCCGACAATAAACCTATACTTTTATGTTTAGATTCATAAAATAGAGTTCAATATGAAACCATAGCAATTTGATTCACTCAAAACGGATTTAAAATGAAGAAGTTATGGGTAAAACAAGATTGGATAATTTTTCTCATTTTAGCTACGTGAAAATTGGTAACAAATCTATTCCAACCATAACTTAATCAACTTGTATTGTATATTATGTAATCTTGAGATACAATAGACACGTATACAATGTTTCGACCTATCATGTCGACACATCTATATATATTTCGGATCAACCATAGACACTCTATATGTGAATGTTGGAGTTAGCTATACAGGGTTGAGGTTGATTCCAAAATATATATAGTTTGAGTTGTGATCAATACTGAGATACGTATACACATGGTCGTGGATTGATTCAAGATAATATTTATCGATTTATTTCTGTACATCTAACTGTGGACAACTAGTTGTAGGTTACTAACGAGGACAGCTGACTTAATAAACTTAAAACATCAAAATATATTAAAAGTGTTGTAAATATATTTTGAACATACTTTGATATATATGTATATATTGTTATAGGTTCGTGAATCAACCAGTGGCCAAGTCTTACTTCCCGACGAAGTAAAAATCTGTGAAAGTGAGTTATAGTCCCACTTTTAAAATCTAATATTTTTGGGATGAGAATACATGCAGGTTTTATAAATGATTTACAAAATAGACACAAGTACGTGAAACTACATTCTATGGTTGAATTATCGAAATCGAATATGCCCCTTTTTATTAAGTCTGGTAATCTAAGAATTAGGGAACAGACACCCTAATTGACGCGAATCCTAAAGATAGATCTATTGGGCCTAACAAACCCCATCCAAAGTACCGGATGCTTTAGTACTTCGAAATTTATATCATATCCGAAGGGTGTCCCGGAATGATGGGGATATTCTTATATATGCATCTTGTTAATGTCGGTTACCAGGTGTTCACCATATGAATGATTTTTATCTCTATGTATGGGATGTGTATTGAAATATGAAATCTTGTGGTCTATTGTTACGATTTGATATATATAGGTTAAACCTATAACTCACCAACATTTTTGTTGACGTTTAAAGCATGTTTATTCTCAGGTGAATATTAAGAGCTTCCGCTGTTGCATACTAAAATAAGGACAAGATTTGGAGTCCATGTTTGTATGATATTGTGTAAAAACTGCATTCAAGAAACTGATTTCGATGTAACATATTTGTATTGTAAACCATTATGTAATGGTCGTGTGTAAACAGGATATTTTAGATTATCATTATTTGATAATCTACGTAAAGCTTTTTAAAACTTTATTTATGAAATAAAGGTTATGGTTTGTTTTAAAAATGAATGCAGTCTTTGAAAAACGTCTCATATAGAGGTCAAAACCTCGCAACGAAATCAATTAATATGGAACGTTTTTAATCAATAAGAATGGGACATTTCATGTCTAGACTAGGAATGATAAGCAGGTAATATCCTAAGGATGATAAGCAGGTATTTTTCGACAAAAATGATAAGCAAAACTTTTGACATACAGACACGGTCGAAGTCCAGACCCACTAATGCATCCTAACGACTTATCAGTTAGACACACTAATGCAGACCTGGTTCACTAAGACCACCACTCTGATACCAACTGAAAGGACCCGTTCATACACATTATAAATGATTCACAATAGTTGATTACATCGCGAGATATTTGACCTCTATATGATACATTTTACAAACATTGAATTCGTTTTAAAAAAAACAAACATTCTTTACATCTAAAGTTGATGGCATGCATACCATTTCATAATACATCCAACTATAATTGACTTAATAATAATCTTGATGAACTCAATGACTCGAATGCAACGTCTTTTGAAATATGTCATGAATGACTCCAAATAATATCTTTAAAATGAGCTAATGCACAGCGAAAGATTTCTTTAATACCTGAGAATAAACATGTTTTAAAGTGTCAACCAAAAGGTTGGTGAGTTCATTAGTTTATCATAATCCAACAAATCCATAATTTTAATAGACCACAAGATTTCATTTTTCATAAACAACCTTACACTCGCAAGTGTATAAAAATCATTCGTATGATGAGCACCTGGTAACCGACATTAACATAATGCATATAGAATATCCCCCGCATACTCGCAAGTATTCCATAAATATTGGCAATCGCAATCACCATTTAAATCGAAGTACTAAAGCATTCCAAATTCTATAATGGGGTTTATTAGGCCCATAGATCTATCTTTAGGATTCGCGTCAATTAGGGGCCATTTCCCTAATTCTTAGGTTACCAGACTTGAAGGGGCGATATTTGGTTTAATAATCCAACCATAGAATGTATTTTCAATTACTTGTGTCTATTTCATCAAACATGTATAAAAACAGCGCATGTATTCTCAGTCCCAAAAATATATATTGCTAAAGCATTTAAAAAGGGAGCAAATGAAACTCAATATACGATATTTTTTAGTAAAAATATGCATATGACGATACTGAACAATGCAGGGTTGGCCTCGGATTCACGAACCTATATCATTTGTATATATATTAACATACATAATTGTAATCGAACAAATATATATATATATATATATATATATATATATATATATATATATATATATATATATATATATATATATATATATATATATATATATATATATATATATATATTTATATATATATATTCATTTTGATATCAACTTAATTATTTTATATATATATATATATATATATATATATATATATATATATATATATATATATACAAACAATTGTTCGTGAATCGTCGAAAACAGTCGAAAGGTAATTGAATACATAAACATAGTTCCAAAATTTTAGAGACTCAACATTATAGACTTCGCTTATCGTGTCAGAAAACATTAATTATGTAAAGATTAAGTTTAAATTTGATCGGAAATTTATGGGTCGTCACACTTACAGCCATAAATCAACTTGTAGCTTTAATCCGTTCAAAAACATGTTTTAGTCATACCGGGTGATCCGTGGATCGGATTTCGATGACTAGAACATGAAAGTTCATCAAATCATCAATCCTACACACTAGTACACCCTAAAGACTCCAAAAATGATCCCAAAGTCGGACCATACCTGTACCAATTCGTTTTCACATTTTAATCTCAACAAAACACCATTTTAAGCATATCTAGAGCTCTGGGAATCGAAATGACATGAATCCGGAGTCTAAAATTAATTTCTTGATGAGAGGAACTCATCTAAACACTTTAATTTCACTTTTATATCAATTATATTTACAGAAAACAACAATCAAACCGCTGTCCCAAAACAATCAAACCGAAAACATATATAATCGAGCATTTCTACGCATACAATCAACAATACAATAACATATAAGCATCATACCATTAATATAACATATAAAATCAGTAAAATATATGAAAAATCAAAAAGCTAGGGTTAGGGTTTATACCCTGATCAAGAATTAAGAGATAAAAACGTGTAGAGAAGAATGAGAGGAACGCGTTTATGGTGAAAGCTTCTTGATCCAAGCTAGTTTTGATGATCAAATGGTGAATATGGTGGTGGTAGGCAATGGCTAGGGTGAGGGAGGGAGAGAGAGCATAAAATAAAATTTAGGTTTTGATAAATGAATGTGAAATTGCAAAAGTGGGAGCAAATGAGCCAATACTCCCTCCCCTTGGGAGTGTTCGGCTGAATGGTGCAAGGGAGGTGGGCCCCATGGCCCAAAATTGTTATTTGGTGGATTTCTTGTGGCCCGAACGCTCGAACGAAACCCGAAACGCTAAAACACGACTACGCGATTAATTATTCGGAGAGATATTAATTACGCGACGAAAAATATATATAAACACTATATATACATATATGACATTAAAATATCATATTTAAAATAATTAGGACTTAAAAATCCAAAAAGCTTGACCGTTGGTTTGAAAACCGAAAAGATTCGTCGGAAAGAAATCCGCGACACGTAGAAATGTAAAACTTAAAATATGAATACAAATATTCACATAGCACATAATGTGACGACCCGGAAATTTATGACCAAATTTAAACTTTAATCTTTATATTATTTCGACACGATAAGCAAAGTTCGTTAAGTTAAAATCTCAAGAATTTTAAACTATGTTCATACATTCATTTAACCTCGACCAAATCCCTACGATTCACGAACCATTTTTGGATATGAATATGTATATATATATATATATATATATATATATATATATATATATATATATATATATATATATATATATATATTATAAATTGAGAATATTTACAAAGTATTAAACGTATAACACTTTACATGAACGTATTTGTTTCAAAATATAATTATCGGTGGAATTAGAAAATAATATCAAATGATTGAATTATCAGATACATTGAATGATGATTACGAGTCACTGTTGAGAGGTCCACTTTGATTTAGGAAACCTTTTATTTTTAACGGTATTTGGAATATTTGGTAAAGTGATTTACATGTAAGAACAAATGTGTCAATTTACGAACGTTAGACAACAGTTAGTAGAGAACTGGATTTCATAATATTCGACTAACCTATTTTTTTTTAAACGTAAGAAAACAATTCAAAAACTGAATTATTATAATCTGTTATTTATAAAGGTAAATTGATTATATAGAATTAGCAGAATTTAAGCTTTATATTATAAAGCATATATATATGTTTCTTAAACGGAAACGTTTTTCGATATAATAGACTTTTATTATTAAGAACGTATTATAACATAACAACTACTACTATTATAACTTTTGTAATAAAATGATTTTGAATATAAAATAATTTGATTATAAAAATGGCTTTATGAAAGTTTGTATATAAATGAATTATATCCATTTTAAACTTTAAAATACAAATGTTACGAAATAATATTTCTTATTATTTAAACGATTTTAAAATACATAAGTTTTGAAAAAAAACTATATATTATATTGTTAAATAAATATTTTAAATTCATATTTCGAAATGAATATATATATATATATATATATATATATATATATATATATATATATATATATATATATATATATATATATATATATATATATATATATATATATATATATATATATTAACTTAGTCATGAAACGTTTTGATAATATGTACACACAATGAGACGTTGATTTATAGAAGCAAATGACCAAATCACTCAAATGATCAAGTTACATTTAAAATGATATAGTTTATTGACAATGTAAGTCTAATTATTTATAAAGGTGAAAGGACCCGTTCATATACATTATAAACGATTCACAATAGTTGATTACATTGCGAGGTATTTGACCTCTATATGATACATTTTACAAACATTGCATTCGTTTTTAAAAGACAATCTTTCTTTACATCAAAAATTGACAGGCATGCATACTATTTCATAATATCCACTATCCAACTATAAATTGATTTAATAATAATCTTTGATGAACTCAATGACTCGAATGCAACGTTCTTCGAAATATGTTATGAAAGACTCCAAGTAATATCTTTAAAATGAGCAAATACACAGCGGAAGATTTCTTTAACACCTGAGAATAAACATGCTTTAAAGTGTCAACCAAAAGGTTGGTGAGTTCATTAGTTTATCATAATCATTTATTTCCATCATTTTAATAGACCACAAGAATTTTATTTTCAGTTCTCATAAATATACGTCCCATGCATAGAGACAAAAAAATAACCATTCATATGGTGAACACCTGGTAACCGACATTAACTAGATACATATAAGAATATCCCCTATCATTCCGGGATCCTCCTTCAGACATGATATAATTTCGAAGTACTAAAGCATCCGGTACTTTGGATGGGGTTTGTTAGGCCCAATAGATCTATCTTTAGGATTCGCGTCAATTAGGGTGTCTGTTCCCTAATTCTTAGATTACCAGACTTTAATAAAAAGGGGCATATTCGATTTTGATAATTCAACCATAGAATGTAGTTTCAATTACTTGTGTCTATTTCATCAAACATTTATAAAAGCGCATGTATTCTCAGTCCCAAAAATATAAAGGGTAAAAAGGCAAATGAAACTCACCATACTGTATTTCGTAGTAAAAATACATATAACGTCATTGAACAAGTGTAAGGTTGGCCTCGGATTCACGAACCTAAATTAATTATATATAATTATGTGTTGGTCAATATTTGTCTAACAAATTAGGCCAAGTCATAGTGTACCACAATCCTAATGCTCGAGACTAATATGCAAAAGTCAACAAAAGTAAATTTGACTCAAAATAATTTTCAAAAATCTATACATGATTAATATATAGTTTAAATATCGTCGTTTTATATTTTTAAATATTTTTAAAAGATTTATTAGAGTAAATAATATAATTTATTTATTAATAAATAAAATTTTATATTAAATTTATATAATATAATATACTTTTATATATATTAAGTAATAAAATTTATAGGGTTCATTTAATATCATAAAGATAATATGATAGGTATTATTAAAGTAAGTTATTACACGTAGTAAAATATGTTTGTATCACATATTTATTTGATAAAATAATATCTATAATGATAGTAAGTAAAAGTTGTATTATTTTGTAATAATAATAATTATTATAAAAATATCAATATTTATAATTACTAAGATGACATTATGATAAAACGATAAATCTAATTATGATAACTTTAATATTTACGATAATTTTTAATATTATCTTTAAAATAATAATTCTATTTAAAATAATAATAATAATAATATTTTATAGTAACAATGACATTTCTATTAAAATGATAATTTTTGTTAAAATGATAGTTTTAATACTAACGATATTTTTAATAATAATAGTAATGATAAAAATAATAAGAACGATAATTTTATCTAAATCAATATCTTATAATATTTTAATTTCATCATGATACTCTTACTCATTATTTCCTAATCGTTTCGTTTAATAGCTTTTAATCGTCTTTTATATCGTGTTCATAATAATGATAATAATAGTAATCAAAATAATTAGGTGTTACAAATATTTGTTTTAATTACACTAATATTAATAATGATAGTTATTATAACATTTTTAACGATAATACTAATAATTATCTTAATGATAATATAGTAATAATAATAATAACAATGACAATATCCATTTTTAAATAATGATATATATATTAATAATGATAATAATAATAATAATACTAATAATAATAATAATAATAATAATAATAATAATAATAATAATAATAATAATAATTGGATAATAATAATAATAATACTAATTATAACTTTAACGATAATAACGATAGTAATAATAAAAAAAAATAACAATTTTTAATGATAAATTCCTTTTATTGATAAAGATAATAATAATGATAATAATAAGATAAAACTAGAACGACGATAATAATAATCATTTTTAATAAAAATATCGAAAATTCAATTGATTATAACTTCTAATCCGTTCATCGAAACCATTCAATATCTAAAGGAAAAGTCCTTAATTTTTCGCTAGCTTTCCAAGGACATGCATATCTTATACCTTATCTCAACCGCAAGTGTAACTAATTCAATATTCAACCTAACCTGTCTAAGGGCAATATCAAAAGTACAAGCATGCATAATCCTAAATACTCGAGCACTAGTCAGGGATACACTATTAGTATGTAAAAGTTAAATTATGAGTACTCACGTATCAATATTGAGATTCAATATTGCAGGAAAGGTACGTAGACGAAACGGAAATGATAAACACTATATTGACCTCACGAGCATACCCATGAACCATACTCAATCACCTCCATAGCTATAACCCATAATTTCCTTAATCCTATCCTACTCGAAAAACAATTTCGAAATCACTCGGACAGCACTCCGTCGTAATATTTTATGTATACTAATAATATCTTGAAATAATACGGAGTAAATATATATATGTAAATCGATTGAGAGAGTTTAGAGAAAAATATTTTCAAGTTTCTATGAAATAATGAAACCTATTGAATTCTATTTATAATAGATTTTTGAATTATTAAAGTGAATTATTAAAGTGAATTATTAAAGTGAATTATTAAAGTATGAATTATTAAAGTGAATTATTAAAGTATGAATTTTTAAAGTGAATTATTAAAGTATGAATTATTAAAGTGAATTATTAAAGTTAAAGTAAAGTAAAAATAAAGTAAAGGTAAAGTTTAAGTATAGTAAAAGTATAAAACTATGTACGTATAATACGCGTATAAATATATATAATATTAATTTAAATCGTTATATATATTTAATAAAATAAAATTTAAATATCGTTATCTTTATCATACTAGTTAAGTAATGAGTTGTCAAAAGTGGTTCTAGATATTTATAAAAGTTATATACATTTTAATAATAAAGTTCATTTTAAACTGAAAACGTTTTTGTACGTTTGAAACTAAATAGATCAATCGAGTCTTTATGAGATTCAATCTTCCACTATCCTTTGTCTAGTTCTCTATGATTGACAATTTGTTCTTATTTATAAATCACTTTACCATTTTCCGAATATTATTAAAACGGAAAGATTTCTCAAATCAACGTGGGCCTTTCAACAGAGACTTGTAATCATAATTCAATATATCTGATAATTCAATCATTTGATCTTATCTTCTAATTCCATTGATAAATATTTTGAAATAGATACAATCATATAAAGTATTTAATCTAATATTTTGTTTACGTTTCAAGTTATAATATATATACACATATACATATATAATCATATTCGTTTAATGGTTCGTGAATCGTTGGAACATGGTCGAGGTTGAATGAATGTATGAACATAGTTTAAAATTCTTGCAATTTAACTTAACAAATATTGCTTATCGTGTCGAAAACATATAAAGATTAAAGTTTAAATTTAGTGGGAAATTTCCGGGTTGTCACAGTACCTACCCGTTAAAGAAATTTCGTCCCGAAATTTGAGTGGAAAGGTCGTGAATGATAATAAGTATGTTTTCATGATGCATACGGGCTGAAAATTAGAGTTTTATCATCATCGAATAATTTGGATAAACAATCCATTTATATGAAGAGTACGAATGAAGCTAACATAGAAGAGTGAAATGAGTAAGTGTAGATTCATCTTATCATTTGACGTAGATATGATTGATTTCCAGATTTCAAGGGATTTGAAGAAAATCTTCTTAATAAGATTTGACTCTCCGGTAATCAAGGGAATTAGGATCCGCTTTAAATGCGATCGTTCATTTTAATTGTTCTGTTTGAGATTTTCTTATAAATTCACCTCCTTCGTTTCCTTACAACTCACACCTTCTGTTGATGCATTTTATGCAAGTTCCTAGACATCTACCCGCGTCCATTGCAGGTACAACAGTTTACAGGCCACCATGATTGCTCGTTATTATCCTATCCGTGTTTGTATATGGTTACAGGAACTGCAGGAACGAGATTTAGATGTTTAACTATGTTAGACTTAGTCAGACGTACGAGTGAAGCCTCACTAGTACAGCTGACAGGCTGATACGCACGGTTGATGCTGAGCTAAGTCACAATTACAACCTAAATGAGAAGACACGAGTGAGTGATCACTCGTACGACTGATGAAGCCAACTCGTACATGTGATGAATGAATCGTATAGGTGAGTCAACAGCAGGGGTATATAAAGTCTTATGTTCTTCATTTTAGGTTAAGCCTCTCATTTGTTACACACACTCAGATCTAGTGAGCTCCTCCGATTCTCTCTCAGTCCAAATCACCCAGGTGGTGAATAATAGCTCTAGGTGTTGATCTAATCACACTTGATTTAGTTGTGGTTTGACTAAATTAATCAAAAAAAAAACATAACCTATTCACTAGAGGGTTTGATTCACTTATTTCGCCATTGTGTGAGTTAAATCTGTTGATTTCTAAGTTCCTAGTCATGTTTCATCACCTTCTATTCTTTCCCCCTCAACTCATATTTTAAAGTATTCATCAATATGCTCCATCCAGTTCTGATTCTCGATATACTTCTAACTTTCATATCGGTCATTCTTCTTTTTCATCTACCGCCGGAAGAATCTATTTACTTCTACTATACTCTTGGGTTTATAGTGTTTCTAGTTCTCCCGTGTCTTTATATTGCTATATGCATCGATATATATGGTTTATAATTTCTGGTTTGTCGTTGGGATTTATATGTTCCCTTATATTTCAAAGTATCTGCTTCTGTCTTCTATAATCATTATCATTCACAGTTAATGCTCTCTTTTATTTGCTGCAATTTATACCCCAATTTCTATTTCGGAGTTTTGTCCTTTCGTTTCTTCTTCTTGCGATTAAGCACCGCTTGTAATGATCCAGAATTCACAGATATGAATTTCGGAATGAACATTGTTAATGTTCTAGGAAGGAAATTGTGATGGCACGATCTTGACTTGTCAAATTACTAGAATACCTTGGAAAAGGCCGAATCATCAAGAAATATTTTCTTGATATTTTAGAGGTTAAATAGAATACAAGAGTCGTATAACATGGCACATGATGATGTTATGATCTGTGAATCATCACGTTCCATTTAGAAACTCATCATGACTTACTGTAATATAATCACATTGATCAAGTGTCATTATATTATACTAATTCATGCTTCAGTTCCCAACATTACTTCAAAATATTCCTATTTTAAACTTGAGTGTTTCAGAATTTTGAAACTAAAATAGTTTCTTTTATGATGTAATACAAATAGCGCGAAGAGGTAAATGATTTCAAATAAGAAAAATTAAGAAAATATCTTCAGAAATATGGAGGATATTTATAATGAAAGATATGATGATATTTTAGAATTTCTAATATCTGAGGATGATGAAGAATATTGTCCGCAGGGGTTTAGAATCAGGAGCAAGGTATTCATTAATGACTTCAGCAGGTACTGAATCATTTGGATCCTTTGAAGTCAGGTTCAGTCTTTGTAATTTGTCCACAGCCTCCTTCCTACTTTGCTCAATCCATTTTCCAGTTCCAAAACTTCTCTTTTTCTGCGCTTTGTCAACACACTTCATCATTATCATCCAGCTTTTACCGTTTAAAGTCGTTTATAGTTTTTGCTGCTTCATCAGCATTTTTTTTTTCATTTTCGGAGAACCAATTCGTAGTTCGGAGTGTTTTTCAGAAACTTCACCTTCAAATTAAGTCTAGAAGATAGACGTTATATATACACATATAACTGTTGGCATAGACATCCTGCGAGATTTCAAAATACTGATTGCTAATTCCCAATGATTCGTATGGCAATTCTCATTACAAGATGCGAATGAGTAAATGATGGGGTTTCAATGAATAATTATAATGACTTTTTGGAGAGGCTAAAGTCAAAGGGTAATGAAGTTGTTGGTACATCTGCTAATAATGTGGTGGAATGTAAAAGGTTCCCTGGTAACGAAGGTGTATATCTCAAGGTTATAATAAGGTTAGTCTGACTGAAAAGTTGAAGTTGACTTGCTAGAGCTGTGACAAAACTGGCTACTTTGAATAGGAGTCGCAAAGTTATTTTTGCTAATAAATGCCAAAGAATCTGACGCGGATACGTTGTTTAAACTTTTACTTTGGTTTCAAGAGTTTTTCGGGTACATAACTGTGGGTAACATGTGGTTGGATTATCATCTCGATTGCTCATCATTTGAAGTGTCTTCAGAAATTTTCGAAGGGTTTGAACACAGATTGTAATCGTTAACATATATTTGATGTTCTAACACCGTTTTGAAGTCAAAATATAGCTTGTGAAAGATGTAAGGATCTAAGAGTGATGATTTTGGTCATATCTCAAGTTGAATTTTGAAATTTCAAAATCAGAATATGTAATTAAATTTTGAATGAGTATGGTTGTTTTGATTTTTATAAAACAATGTATATTGTTGTGAAAGTAGGGAGTATAATGGATGATTTGCTGAATCAGATTCGAAGAATGTAACATATTAATTGTGAATTTATATATATCTCTCGGGTATTACCTACCCGTTAAAAAAAAAATTTCACAATTAATATTTTGTACAAAAGAATTTTATTACAGTCTTTATGAAAATATATATATGTATATTTTCTTCAGATGTAACATAGATTTAATGAGTTAATGTTAAATTAAACTCATTTGATTTACGGTTGAAACTAGAATTGAATAATCCCTAAAGGCTTTAAAAAGTACATAACTTTTACGCAGTATTTCTTTAATGACATTGAAATTATGAATCAATACTTCGTTATTTGTTGATGTATGATGTTCGGTTCGTGGAATTCTTGTGAATTTCGCAAAGTACGAATGATGTTATCTGAAAATTTTCGGGTACATCGATGATGAAAGTGTAAAATCAAATGTATACTTGATTTATTATGAATTGGAATTTGTTGAATTGCCACAGAGATTGTAGTTAACGCTGGTTAAGTTGCGGTCGAAGGACGTACATTATTGCATATTTGTAATATGAATTAACCGAGTAGTTAAGATTCACACACAATAGCTTAGCACGGAAAGATTTATTTCAAAATATATATATATATAATATACATATAATTTCTTCAGAGGGAATGAGTTAATTCTTCATAACTCGTTGATACAATATACACGTTATTGATTCGTAATGATGTCCACAGTGATTCTTGAACTAACGGAGTTTGTGATGTTATCGGTGTTGTTGATTTGGATGTTGACTGTACTGACGATGCTGGTAACGCTGACGGTACTGTTGATACTGTTGGTAAAGCAAGTTTAGCTTGTTAATCACACACCATTTTTGTCAGGGTTTCTAATCTTCCTTCTATCATTTTGGTTCGCTTAACTGATTTATGGTTAGGGCTAGATTAGATAATCTCTAAGACTTTATAGATTACATAATCGCCGCGGAATGTTTCTCCAATGAAGTTATGAATTAATACTTCGTCAGTTATTGTTGTTGGTACTCCTTGGTATCTATGGTGCGTATGACGTTGATGCTCGTGGGACAGATTGTGAAGTTGAGGTTTACGACGCGGTTGTGGTTGGAGGTGGTAATGGTACTGTTGGCGTTGATGATGGTGGTACTGGTTATGCTGCTGATGCTGCTGCTGGTGTTTGTAATCTCTGCACCATATTCTCCAAAGCCACTACCCGAGCGCGAAGCTCGTTGACTTCTTCTATTACACCGGGGTGATTGTCGGTTCGGACGAGCGGATAAATAAAATCTAAAATTTGATGTAATATATAATCGTGACGAGATACTCTGGAAATGAGCGACAAAATGGTGTTTCGGACAGGTTTGCCGGTAAGTGCTTCCGGTTCTTCGTCAAGAGGGCAATGTGGTGGATGGAAGGGATCACCTTCTTCTTGTCTCCAATGATTGAGGAGGCTACGAACCCATCCCCAATTCATCCAGAATAGGTGATGACTGATTGGTTGATCTATTCCAGTCACACTGCTTTCGGAGCTTGAATGGGATTCCATTTCGGAATCTGAGTGACTTGAACTGATGACGAATTCCATTTCGTACGATTGGATAAAGGATTTTTTTTTTCTGATATGAAATGATTTTGGCTAACGGATGGTATTCTAATTACATAGTATATATATATATATATATATATATATATATATATATATATATATATATATATATATATATATATATATATATATATATATATATATACATATAGATCAAAAGATTTCGTAGATTACGGAGGACTTTGCGGGATATGTCAGGCAAAGTTTAAAGTAACAGATACGATAAGATATGATTTAGCAGATATGCTAAGATATGAATTTTTGTCTATACACTATTCATGCAATCAATGCAGCAAGACATGTCTTAGACTAAAAATGATAAGCAGGTAATTTCCTGAGGATGATAAGTAGTTAATTTTTGACACAAAATGATAAGCAAAACTTTTGACATGCAGACACGGTCGAAGTCCAGACTCACTAATGCATCCTATCGACTTATAAGTTAGACACATTAATGCAGACCTGGTTCGCTAAGACCACCGCTCTGATACCAACTGAAAGGACCCGTTCATATACATTATAAACGATTCACAATAGTTGATTACATTGCGAGGTATTTGACCTCTATATGATACATTTTACAAACATTGCATTCGTTTTTAAAAGACAATCTTTCTTTACATCAAAAATTGACAGGCATGCATACTATTTCATAATATCCACTATCCAACTATAAATTGATTTAATAATAATCTTTGATGAACTCAATGACTCGAATGCAACGTTCTTCGAAATATGTTATGAAAGACTCCAAGTAATATCTTTAAAATGAGCAAATGCACAGCGGAAGATTTCTTTAACACCTGAGAATAAACATGCTTTAAAGTGTCAACCAAAAGGTTGGTGAGTTCATTAGTTTATCATAATCATTTATTTCCATCATTTTAATAGACCACAAGAATTTTATTTTCAGTTCTCATAAATATACGTCCCATGCATAGAGACAAAAAAATAATCATTCATATGGTGAACACCTGGTAACCGACATTAACTAGATACATATAAGAATATCCCCTATCATTCTGGGATCCTCCTTCGGACATGATATAATTTCGAAGTACTAAAGCATCCGGTACTTTGGATGGGGTTTGTTAGGCCCAATAGATCTATCTTTAGGATTCGCGTCAATTAGGGTGTCTGTTCCCTAATTCTTAGATTACCAGACTTTAATAAAAAGGGGCATATTCGATTTCGATAATTCAACCATAGAATGTAGTTTCAATTACTTGTGTCTATTTCGTCAAACATTTATAAAAGCGCATGTATTCTCAGTCCCAAAAATATAAAGGGTAAAAAGGTAAATGAAACTCACCATACTGTATTTCGTAGTAAAAATACATATAACGTCATTGAACAAGTGTAAGGTTGGCCTCGGATTCACGAACCTAAATTAATTATATATAATTATGTGTTGGTCAATATTTGTCTAACAAATTAGGCCAAGTCATAGTGTACCACAATCCTAATGCTCGAGACTAATATGCAAAAGTCAACAAAAGTAAATTTGACTCAAAATAATTTCCAAAAATCTATACATGATTAATATATAGTTTAAATATCGTCATTTTATATTTTTAAATATTTTTAAAAGATTTATTAGAGTAAATAATATAATTTATTTATTAATAAATAAAATTTTATATTAAATTTAAAGTAAGTTATTACACGTAGTAAAATATGTTTGTATCACATATTTATTTGATAAAATAATATCTATAATGATAGTAAGTAAAAGTTGTATTATTTTGTAATAATAATAATTATTATAAAAATATCAATATTTATAATTACTAAGATGACATTATGATAAAACGATAAATCTAATTATGATAACTTTAATATTTACGATAATTTTTAATATTATCTTTAAAATAATAATTCTATTTAAAATAATAATAATAATAATATTTTATAGTAACAATGACATTTCTATTAAAATGATAATTTTTGTTAAAATGATAGTTTTAATACTAACGATATTTTTAATAATAATAGTAATGATAAAAATAATAAGAACGATAATTTTATCTAAATCAATATCTTATAATATTTTAATTTCATCATGATACTCTTACTCATTATTTCCTAATCGTTTCGTTTAATAGCTTTTAATCGTCTTTTATATCGTGTTCATAATAATGATAATAATAGTAATCAAAATAATTAGGTGTTACAAATATTTGTTTTAATTACACTAATATTAATAATGATAGTTATTATAACATTTTTAACGATAATACTAATAATTATCTTAATGATAATATAGTAATAATAATAATAACAATGACAATATCCATTTTTAAATAATGATATATATATTAATAATGATAATAATAATAATAATACTAATAATGATAATAATAATAATAATAATAATAATAATAATAATAATAATAATAATAATAATAATAATAATAATAATAATAATAAAAATAATAATAATAATAATAATTGGATAATAATAATAATAATAATACTAATTATAACTTTAACGATAATAACGATAGTAATAATAAAAAAAAATAATAATTTTTAATGATAAATTCCTTTTATTGATAAAGATAATAATAATGATAATAATAAGATAAAACTAGAACGACGATAATAATAATCATTTTTAATAAAAATATCAAAAATTCAATTGATATAACTTCTAATCCGTTCATCGAAACCATTCGATATCTAAAGGAAAAGTCCTTAATTTTTCGCTAGCTTTCCAAGGACATGCATATCTTATACCTTATCTCAACCGCAAGTGTAACTAATTCAATATTCAACCTAACCTGTCTAAGGGCAATATCAAAAGTACAAGCATGCATAATCCTAAATACTCGAGCACTAGTCAGGGATACACTATTAGTATATAAAAGTTAAATTATGAGTACTCACGTATCAATATTGAGATTCAATATTGCAGGAAAGGTACGTAGACGCAACGGAAATGATAAACACTATATTGACCTCACGAGCATACCCATGAACCATACTCAATCACCTCCATAGCTATAACCCATAATTTCCTTAATCCTATCCTACTCGAAAAACAATTTTGAAATCACTCGGACAGCACTCCGTCGTAATATTTTATGTATACTAATAATATCTTGAAATAATACGGAGTAAATATATATATGTAAATCGATTGAGAGAGTTTAGAGAAAAATATTTTCAAGTTTCTATGAAATAATGAAACCTATTGAATTCTATTTATAATAGATTTTTGAATTATTAAAGTGAATTATTAAAGTATGAATTATTAAAGTGAATTATTAAAGTGAATTATTAAAGTATGAATTATTAAAGTGAATTATTAAAGTATGAATTTTTAAAGTGAATTATTAAAGTATGAATTATTAAAGTGAATTATTAAAGTTAAAGTAAAGTAAAAATAAAGTAAAGGTAAAGTTTAAGTATAGTAAAAGTATAAAACTATGTACATATAATACGCGTATAAATATATATAATATTAATTTAAATCGTTATATATATTTAATAAAATAAAATTTAAATATCGTTATCTTTATCATACTAGTTAAGTAATGAGTTGTCAAAAGTGGTTCTAGATATTTATAAAAGTTATATACGTTTTAATAATAAAGTTCATTTTAAACTGAAAACGTTTTTGTACGTTTGAAACTAAATAGATCAATCGAGTCTTTATGAGATTCAATCTTCCACTATCCTTTGTCTAGTTCTCTATGATTGACAATTTGTTCTTATTTATAAATCACTTTATGTAATAACCCGTCCTTATCCTCCTGGACGAAATCAACTACATCTGGTTCCATTGCGATGATCGACTCCAAATAGGGTCCTTAATATGAGCTATTGCACAGCGGAAGACTTATTTCGTACCTGAGAATAACATGCTTTAAAAGGTCAACATAAAGTTGGTGAGATATATAGGTTTGATGCTAGCAGCGTTATAACTATGGACCACAAGATTTCAAGTTTATAAACATAATACACTCGCAAGTGTATGAAAAGCATTCCAAGCAGTGGGCACCCGGTAACTAGCCTTAACAAAAGTGTGTACCCCTGAGTTATAATAATATGTGCACCGAATCAAGTGCGTTCCGTTAACCTCGAAGTACTAAACACCCGTTCTTCTAGTTTAGTAGTGACTAGAACAACATCTGGGTGGGGGTGTAAAACCCGATAGATCTATCTTTAGGATTCGCGCCTACCAGTTCATAAACCAATAGATAAAGTTACCAAGCTAGGGGATTTTTGATTCAAACCCATGTAGAACGTAATTTTAGTCACTTGTGTCCATACCGTAAATCATTTATAAAAAAATAGCGCATGTATTCTCAGCCCAAAAATATTTAGAGTTTAAAAGGGACTATATACTCACCATACTGTATTTTGTAGTAAAAATACATTTAACACCATTGGTAACTTATAAGGTTGGCCTTCGATTCACGAACCTATATCAGTTATATATATATATATATTAATACATATAATAACAATTAAATAAGTTCGTATATTAATATTTTTAATATTTATCTTAGTTTCATCTAATTAGATATTTTAAATAAATACTTAAGATTTATTTATTAGATTCATATTAGAGTGGTTTAATTATATATAATGTGTCAAAGTTTCTATACGGTTATATTAAGATATTTTCATATATTATGGGTAACTTAAATAATAATAATATTTTGGTTTTAAAAAAAAAAATTATTATTGTTTGACAATATTATTATCATACTAAAATAATGATAATAGTAAATGATAATAGTAAAAATAATGATATTTCTAATAATAATGATAAGTTTAATAAAATGATAATTTTAATATTAATACTAAATTTTATAATAAATGATAATTTTAATGATGATAATTTTATTACTAATAATAATTTTAATAAAAGTGATAGTAAAAATATTAGTTTTAATTGAAATGATACTTCTTAAGATTTTAAATTTTTAACTCTAATGATAATTATAGTAAAAATACAATAGTAATACTAATAAAATTAAAAGTGATGTTAATACATAAATAACTACCTCATTTAAATGGTCTTAAAAAAAAACACATATGTTGCCTAGGCCGGGGCTTGAACCCCCGACCTCCAGTTCACCGAACAACACCTCAACCATCCAACCGTGACCATTTTCTGTTATTGTACTGTCCCTATAATCTTTTAACTATGTAATCGAGTTTCATCTTCTTCATCACACAGTATTTCGACCAGAGCCCAACAAAGATTTAGTTTGATTATTTTAGAATATGAGATAAATGCCTAAACGTTTTTGTAAATGAATTATTAAATCATCAAACGCGAAAAAGAAAAAAAATAAAATAAAAATATAAACGCAGCTACTGCTGCTCGACGTAAAAAAAAATGATTTTTGACCTGTGATTCGTTTCAGTCGAAGGTTACAAAACGAAACTCATTGCAAAACACTCCTAGAAACTCTCTGTATCTTCAGTTGAATCCAAAACAGCATATAAAAATCGAATTCCATGATTATCAAATGTGTTGACTTTTTATTTTAAATGTTTGACCCTTAAATTCATAATCAATAGAAGGAATTGAAGGTTGAATTGTTTACAGACAATTGAAGTAAGAGATTTCAAACACTCCTACATTTATAGATTTTTAAAAATCAATCGAAATCAATATTTGAGTAAAAAGGGTAAGCGTTCAAGAACAGAACCTGTTTTTTTTTTTTTAATTCGACATTAGGTTTGCAGATGTAACTGATTAATGATATATGATACTCCGTATTTGATAAGGTTAAAGAGAAATCGATTGTGCTTTATAGAAAGTGTGTGTCGGCAGTACATCACGAGCACAACAGGGAAAACAGGAAAAAAAAATAAAAATTATTACTGATAAGGATATATCGCATAATATAATAGTATTTATATTTATATAATTTTATATTTAGTTTTAATGTTTACATATATATAAATATCTGATTTTTATTTAAGTAGTTATCCGGATTATGTATACTTTTATGTATATTTATGTATAATTAATGATTAATAATAATAATAATAATAATAATACTAAAAAAAATATTTATAATATTGATAAGATTAACTTTGAAAATAATAATAATATCATTTATGATACTAATTTATAATAATGATATTTATAAATAATTATTCTTAGTGATATTTGTAATAATTTTAATAACACTCATAATAATAATTTAAATTATAATTTTTCTATTAATTATCTAGTAATGATATTTATAATGATAATGATAATAATGATATCAATAATGATACAATAAAGTAGATGTATCAAATTTTATATTTAAATTTTATATAATATTATTATTAATACTGATATTAATATTTATTCTTAATCATAGTAAAGTATTAATAATAATATTAATAACTATATTTTAATTTGTAACTAATGTTACAATTTATCATTTATGCATTTATCTAATTATAATATATATATATAATTGGATATTTATACACTAAATATATACATATTTATTTACACACAATGTTCGTGAATCATTGGAAATAGTAAAAGGGTAACTAGTTATCCGAATATAGATTTCAAACTTTCTAGACTTAACATTAAGGTTTTTGCTTATCGTGTCGGAAACATATAGAGATTAGGGTTTAAATTTGGTCGGAAATTTCCGGGTCGTTACAGTACCCACCCGTTAAAGAAATTTCGTCCCCGAAATTTGGTAGAGGTTGTCATAAATAACAATAGGAATGTTTTCATGACGAAAATGAGGTAATGAAAGAGTTTTATCATTATTGATAGATATAGATAAAACATTTCGATCATGTGAAACGTACGAGCGAAGCTATCACAAAAGAGAGTGAAATGGGTAAATATGATATCGTTTTAACTGATGACGTGGTTATGATTGATTTCCGGAATTCACGAGATTTAAAGAAAATCTTCCGTAATAAGATTTGGTTCTTCGGCGATTTAAGAGACAGGATCTCCTTTGATTTAATGCTGCAAATCTGTTGTGATTTCTTTGTCGGATATTTCACTTATAAAGCTACCCCCTTCGTTTTTCTTCTTCCCGTCCTTGAGTCAAGCGAGCAATGGTCCGAAATTCGTAGGTATGAGATTTGGAATGAACATAGCTAATGCTCTAAGAAAGAAAGGGCATTGGTACGATTTTGGTTTGTTAAATTACCAGAATACTTTGGAAAAAATAGAACTATCAAGACGATATGTTCCTAATACGTTTGGGAATTGGATAGAATGTGAGAGCCGTGTAATATGGTACATGATGACGGTACTGTGAATCATCACATTCCATTAGAAACTTAACATGACTTACTGTAATATAATGAAGTTGATGAAGTTTCATTATATTATACTAATTCATGCATCAATTCCCAACACTGCTTCAGAACATTCCTATTTCAAACTCGAAGGTTTCAGAATTTAGAAACTAACACAGTTTCTTTTATGTTGTAACGCAGATATTACAGAGAGATACATGATCTCGGATAAGTATAGTTGGGAAAATATCTCCAGAAATATGTAGGATATGTTTAACGGAAGATATGAAGATATCTTATAATATCTAAGATAAGATGATGAAGAATAACATCTGGAAATATTTAGAATAAGGAGTAGGGTTCTTACTAATGATTTCAGCAGACACTGAATCATTTGAATTTTTTTGAAAGCAGATTCCGTTCTTGTGATTTATCCACACCTTCCTTCATACTTTGCTCAATCCGTTTTCCAGTTCCCAACCTCCTCTTTTTCTGAGCTTTACCAACACATTATACTTTATCGTCAACTTTTGACTACTAAATTTGTTTTCAGTTTTTGCTGCTTTATCAGCATTTCAAGAACTACTTCATAGTTCAGGGTGTTTTTCAGAAACTTCACATTCGGAGTATGAAATTCTTAGGGATGAACGTTGCGGGTATAACGGGAGAAGTTCTGCGAGATTTTCAAAATACTAACTGCGGATTCCACCAAGGGATGATGAGCTGATGGTACATCTGCTGATGATGTCGCGGAATATAAAAGGTTCTCTGGTAACGACAGCGAAAGAACAAGGTATATATATCGAGGTTATAATAAGAGTAGTATTTCTGAGGAGTCGAAGTGGAGCTGTGACAAAATTGACTACTTTGAAAAGGAATTATGAGATTGTTTTTGCTAATAAATGCTAAGGAATTTGACGCGGATACGTTTTAACTATAACTCCGGTTTCGAAAGTTTTTCAGGTGCATAACTGTATGCATAAATCTTTCTTCCGTAGACGAGGTGCGGCTGGTTCAACTTCTCGATCGAGGTGTTTTTAAGAATCATGATAGGTTTGAACGCAAATTGGAATCGTCAAGATACAAATGAGGTTTAAGATGAAATCAAGTGGCAAACTTTGAAGAATTGTTTGGTTTCATATGTTATAGTCAATATTTTAATTCATTTTAATTGTCCAAAGTTAGCAGTCCAATAAATTCATATATAAATTAGATATATAATATTCGAATTAGTTAATACGTATCGTGACCCGTGTACATGTCTCAGACTCGATCACAACTCAAACTATATATATAGATGGGTCGATATGATATGTCAAAACATTGTATACGTGTCCCGATATTTAGAATGCGTAAATAACAGAATGACGATAAATAAAGTGCGTAAAATAAATAACAGAAATTAAATGACGATAAATAAAATTGCGAGAATGTAAATTGCGAGAATGTAAATTGCGATAAATTAAATGTTAATCAGTTAGCTGGGAGCAGTTAGCCGGAACAGTTAGCGTGTAATCCTAACCAAATTTCAATTAGTTAATTCGTCTGTTTCTAACACTTTTTATTTTGTCCAATGTTTTCTTCGTTATGCCACTTGTTGGATTCTGATAGGTCAAAATCCAAATATGAAATTTGAATGAAAATGGTTATTCTGTGGTGAACGGATACGTATATCGATAGTTGTAAGTAGGATAGTAAATGATCGTTTAATCAGATTCGAAGAATGTACAGTGTAACTTATTAATGTGAATTCTAAATATTCCTCGGGTACTACCCACCCGTTAAAATATTTTCATCATTAACAGTTCGTACGAAAGAATTTTTTTTTTTTAATTACGATCTTTATGAAAATATACTTGCATATATATTTTCTTCAGATGTAATTATGTATTTAATGAGTCAATAAGATATTAAACTCATTTGATTTATCTTTAATACTGGATTACATGATCTCTAAAACATTAGAGATTTCATAATCACCATGTCAAACGGAGATAAATGAGATTGAACGATACATAAGGCGAAGATAATCGATATAGAACGATATGTAGAACGAAGATCATACTCGAAGTACAGAATGAGATATTGAGGCGTGTGATGTTGATATCCGAGGTGTAGATTGAAATGTTGAGGTTTACGACGCGGTTGTGGTTGAGGGTGATAAGGGTACAGTCGGCGTTGATGATGGTGGTATAGATTATGCTGCTGGTGCTGCTGTTGGTGTTTGTAACCTCCGCACCAGATTCTCCAAAACCATTACTCAAGCACGTAATTTGTTCACTTCTTATATTATGTCAGAATGATGGCCGATTGAAACGAGCGGGTAAGATTCAAATATAGGATAATATATAATCGTGACGAGATACTCTAGAAGTGAGAGGGTAAATGGTTTCTCGAACAGGTTTACCGGTAAGCGTTTCAGGTTTATCGCCAAAAGGACAATTTGGTGGATGGAAAGGATTCTTGATGTGAAATGATTTTCAGATAACGGATGATATTTTAACTATATAAAATATCTATATATATATGGTTCTAAAGATTTCGTAGACTACAGAGGAATTTGCAGCATATAACAGGCAAATCTACAGATATGCCAAGATAGGAATTATCAGATACGCTAAGATATGAATTTCGTCTATACACTATCGATGCAGTAAATGCAGTAAGACGTGTCTAGACTTATGAATGATAAGCAGGCAATTCCCTAAGGATGATAAGCAGATAATTTCCGACTAGAAATGATAAGCAAAACTTTTTGGCAGGTAGACACGGTCAAAGTCCAGACTCACTAATGTATCCTAACAACTACCAGTTAGACACACTAATGCAAGACCTGGTTCACTAAGACCAACGCTCTGATACCAAATGTAATAACCCGTCCTTATCCTCCTGGACGAAATCAACTACATCTGGTTCCATTGCGATGATCAACTCCAAATAGGGTCCTTAATATGAGCTATTGCACAGCGGAAGACTTATTTCGTACCTGAGAATAACATGCTTTAAAAGGTCAACATAAAGTTGGTGAGATATATAGGTTTGATGCTAGCAGCGTTATAACTATGGACCACAAGATTTCAAGTTTATAAACATAATACACTCGCAAGTGTATGAAAAGCATTCCAAGCAGTGGGCACCCGGTAACTAGCCTTAACAAAAGTGTGTACCCCTGAGTTATAATAATATGTGCACCGAATCAAGTGCGTTCCGTTAACCTCGAAGTACTAAACACCCGTTCTTCTAGTTTAGTAGTGACTAGAACAACATCTGGGTGGGGGTGTAAAACCCGATAGATCTATCTTTAGGATTCGCGCCTACCAGTTCATAAACCAATAGTTAAAGTTACCAAGCTAGGGGATTTTTGATTCAAACCCATGTAGAACGTAATTTTAGTCACTTGTGTCCATACCGTAAATCATTTATAAAAAAAATAGCGCATGTATTCTCAGCCCAAAAATATTTAGAGTTTAAAAGGGACTATATACTCACCATACTGTATTTTGTAGTAAAAATACATTTAACACCATTGGTAACTTATAAGGTTGGCCTTCGATTCACGAACCTATATCAGTTATATATATATATATTAATACATATAATAACAATTAAATAAGTTCGTATATTAATATTTTTAATATTTATCTTAGTTTCATCTAATTAGATATTTTAAATAAATACTTAAGATTTATTTATTAGATTCATATTAGAGTGGTTTAATTATATATAATGTGTCAAAGTTTCTATACGGTTATATTAAGATATTTTCATATATTATGGGTAACTTAAATAATAATAATATTTTAGTTTTGAAAAAAAAATTATTATTGTTTGACAATATTATTATCATACTAAAATAATGATAATAGTAAAAATAATGATATTTCTAATAATAATGATAAGTTTAATAAAATGATAATTTTAATATTAATACTAAATTTTATAATAAATGATAATTTTAATGATGATAATTTTATTACTAATAATAATTTTAATAAAAGTGATAGTAAAAATATTAGTTTTAATTGAAATGATACTTCTTAAGATTTTAAATTTTTAACTCTAATGATAATTATAGTAAAAATACAATAGTAATACTAATAAAATTAAAAGTGATGTTAATACATAAATAACTACCTCATTTAAATGGTCTTAAAAAAAAAACACATATGTTGCCTAGGCCGGGGCTTGAACCCCCGACCTCCAGTTCACCGAACAACACCTCAACCATCCAACCGTGACCATTTTCTGTTATTGTACTGTCCCTATAATCTTTTAACTATGTAATCGAGTTTCATCTTCTTCATCACACAGTATTTCGACCAGAGCCCAACAAAGATTTAGTTTGATTGTTTTAGAATATGAGATAAATGCCTAAACGTTTTTGTAAATGAATTATTAAATCATCAAACGCGAAAAAGAAAAAAAAATAAAATAAAAATATAAACGCAGCTACTGCTGCTCGACGTAAAAAAAAATGATTTTTGACCTGTGATTCGTTTCAGTCGAAGGTTACAAAACGAAACTCATTGCAAAACACTCCTAGAAACTCTCTGTATCTTCAGTTGAATCCAAAACAGCATATAAAAATCGAATTCCATGATTATCAAATGTGTTGACTTTTTATTTTAAATGTTTGACCCTTAAATTCATAATCAATAGAAGGAATTGAAGGTTGAATTGTTTACAGACAATTGAAGTAAGAGATTTCAAACACTCCTACATTTATAGATTTTTAAAAATCAATCGAAATCAATATTTGAGTAAAAAGGGTAAGCGTTCAAGAACAGAACCTGTTTTTTTTTTTTTTAATTCGACATTAGGTTTGCAGATGTAACTGATTAATGATATATGATACTCCGTATTTGATAAGGTTAAAGAGAAATCGATTGTGCTTTATAGAAAGTGTGTGTCGGCAGTACATCACGAGCACAACAGGGAAAACAGGAAAAAAAAAATAAAAATTATTACTGATAAGGATATATCGCATAATATAATAGTATTTATATTTATATAATTTTATATTTAGTTTTAATGTTTACATATATATAAATATCTGATTTTTATTTAAGTAGTTATCCGGATTATGTATACTTTTATGTATATTTATGTATAATTAATGATTAATAATAATAATAATAATAATAATACTAAAAAAAATATTTATAATATTGATAAGATTAACTTTGAAAATAATAATAATATCATTTTTGATACTAATTTATAATAATGATATTTATAAATAATTATTCTTAGTGATATTTGTAATAATTTTAATAACACTCATAATAATAATTTAAATTATAATTTTTCTATTAATTATCTAGTAATGATATTTATAATGATAATGATAATAATGATATCAATAATGATACAATAAAGTAGATGTATCAAATTTTATATTTAAATTTTATATAATATTATTATTAATACTGATATTAATATTTATTCTTAATCATAGTAAAGTATTAATAATAATATTAATAACTATATTTTAATTTGTAACTAATGTTACAATTTATCATTTATGCATTTATCTAATTATAATATATATATAATTGGATATTTATACACTAAATATATACATATTTATTTACACACAATGTTCGTGAATCATTGGAAATAGTAAAAGGGTAACTAGTTATCCGAATATAGATTTCAAACTTTCTAGACTTAACATTAAGGTTTTTGCTTATCGTGTCGGAAACATATAGAGATTAGGGTTTAAATTTGGTCAGAAATTTCTGGGTCGT
Organism: Rutidosis leptorrhynchoides; assembly: GCF_046630445.1. Classification (NCBI taxonomy): domain Eukaryota; kingdom Viridiplantae; phylum Streptophyta; class Magnoliopsida; order Asterales; family Asteraceae; genus Rutidosis; species Rutidosis leptorrhynchoides. The sequence continues at coordinate 316,343,355 of NC_092335.1, read as the reverse complement.
TACACTTTACCATTTTCCGAATATTATTAAAACGGAAAGATTTCTCAAATCAACGTGGGCCTTTCAACAGAGACTTGTAATCATAATTCAATATATCTGATAATTCAATCATTTGATCTTATCTTCTAATTCCATTGATAAATATTTTGAAACAGATACAATCATATAAAATATTTAATCTAATATTTTGTTTACGTTTCAAGTTATAATATATATACACATATACATATATAATCATATTCGTTTAATGGTTCGTGAATCGTTGGAACATGGTCGAGGTTGAATGAATGTATGAACATAGTTTAAAATTCTTGCAATTTAACTTAACAAATATTGCTTATCGTGTCGAAAACATATAAAGATTAAAGTTTAAATTTAGTTGGAAATTTCCGGGTTGTCACAAAAGGTACCCGTCCCGTATCGTTTAGAGCTAGTTTTCTAAGCGTACGAAAATGCGTTCGAGAAACCGAAACCGGAACATAAGTCGGGAGACAACGTACGAGTCATCGGAACAAAAATTGCAAGTCAACTATGCACGAGAATATAATATATAATTAATTAAATGAATTAAATAATATTTATATAAAAGTAACACTTCATAAGTGTCGGCAATGAGAAAATTAGAATGGTGTCCAGCTCATTTCATTCATGCGAACGCATGATGGTAAACCATAAACCCCATGTAATTGCATGGGGGTCAATGATTGGACACTATCTATAAAACGAGCGAATTTCGTGCAGTTGTTACACACACAATCATCTATATTACTCCGTATACATTTATGTATATTATTATTATTATTATTATTATTATTATTATTATTATTATTATTATTAATTATTATTATTATTATTATTATTATTATTATTATTATTATTATATTATTATTATTATTATTATTATTATTATTATTATTATTATTATTATTATTATTATTATTATTATTATTATTATTATTATTATTATTATTATTATTATTATTATTATTATTATTATTATTATTATTATTATACGTAAAAGTAATAGGAGTGATATTACTAGTATTATACATAAAATACTACGACGGAGTCATGAGCGGGTTATTTCAAAAACGGATTTTATGAGCGAGATAGAGCTAAGGAAATTATGGGTTATAGCTATGGAGGTGATGGGTAATGTTCGAGGGTATGCTCGTAAGGTCAATCTAGTATTTTTCATCTCTGTTGCATCTACGTACCTTCTTGCAATATTGAATCTCAATATTGATACGTGAGCACTCATAACTTAACTTTTATATATTAATAGTGTACCCCTGACTAGTGCTCGAGTATATAGGATTATGCATGCTTGTACGTTTTATATTGTTGTTAAATAGTTTACAATAGATCATGAATTAGATACATATGCTAATGAGATAAGGTATATGATATGCATGTCATTGGAAAGCTGGCGAAAAATTAAGAACTTTTCATTTAGAACTCGTGTGATTTCGATGAACAGCTGAAAAGATACGACCAACTGAATTTTAGTATTGTTATTAAAATAATTATTATTACTATCATCGTTATTATTATTATCTAATACCCCCTCCGTCTCAAAATAAGTGTCTACATTACTATTTATATCTGTCCCAAAATAATTGTCCCTTATCCAAAATATTAATAAAAAGTCACAAATGTTCCAATATTACCCTTTTGATAAATGGAAGGTGGACTCAGCAAATCAAGAGTGATAAATTCATTAACATGGAAACTACTCCGTAACATATGACGTGAATTAGTAAAATGATACCTTTATTTAAATAAGATTGGGACTAAACAATTACGAGAGAACTGTAACATACGAATTAATCAACCAAATACGTCTTTCTTCCAATTTTTTTTATATTTCCATCTTACATATGAGTAATTATTATTATTATTATTATTATCATTATCGTTATAAGCGTTATCATTAAAAATTGTCATTTTTATTAGTATTACTATCGTTATTATCATTAAGATTATTATTAACATTATTATTATTATTATTATTATTATTATTATTATTATTATTATTATTATTATTATTATTATTATTATTATTATTATTATTATTATTATTATTATTATTATTATTATTATTTTTATTATAATTATCATTAAAATAGTTATTAGTATTATCCTTAATGTTATTATAATATTTATTATTATTAGTATCATTATCATTAAAACTAATATTAGTATCACCTAATTATTATGATTGCTATTATATTCATTATTATGAATGCGATATAAAAGAGGATTAAAAGCTATTAAACAAATCAATTAGGAAATAATGAGTAGAATTATCATAATTAATATCATCATTAGTAAATATAACTATTGTTATTATTATTAGTAGAATAATACTACTTATTATTATTATTACAAAATAATACAACTTTTACTTATTATTATTATTATCAATATTATTTTATCAAATAAATATTTGATACAAAGATATTTTTACTACACGTAATATAATTACATTAATAATACATACTACTATATTTTTATGATATTAAGTGAACTTTATAAATTTTATTACTTAAGATATATAAAAGTATATTTTTATCATATATATATTTTAATATAAAATTTTATTAACAAATGACTTGTATTATTTACTATAATAAAATTTGATAAATATATTTAAATATATATATATAATGACTATATTTAAGTTATATAATAAACATGTATAGATTCTGGAAGTTGACTTTTGTTGACTTTTGCATATCGATCTCGAGCATTAGGATTGTGGTACACTATGATCTGACATAAATTGTTAGACGGATATTGACCATCATATAAATATATATACCTAATATAGGTTCGTGAATCCGAGGCCAACCTTGCACTTGTTCAATGACGTCATATGTATTTTTACTACGAAATACAGTATTGTGAGTTTCATTTGTTCCCTTTTTAAATGCTTTTGCAATATATATTTTTGGGACTGAGAATACATGCGCTGCTTTTATAAATGTTTGACGAAATAGATACAAATACTTAAAACTACATTCTATGGTTGGATTACTATACCGAATATTGCCCCTTCAATTCTGGTAACCTAAGAATTAGGAAAATAGCCCGTAATTGACTCGAATCCTAAAAATAGATCTATGGGCCTAACAAACCCCATTCTGAAATTTGGAATGCTTTAGTACTTCGATTTAAATGGTGATTGCGATTGCCAATATTTATGGCATACTTGCGAGTATGCGGGGGATATTCTATATGCATTATGTTAATGTCGGTTACCAGGTGTTGATCATATAAATGATTTTTATACACTTGCGAGTGTATGGTTATCTATAAAATGAAATCTGGTGGTCTATTAAAATTATGGAAATGATCGATTATGATAAACTAATAAACTCACCAACCTTTTGGTTGACACTTTAAAGCATGTTTATTATCAGGTATGAAAGAAATCTTCCGCTGTGCATTTTCTCATTTTAGAGATATTACTTGGAGTCATTCATGGTATATTTCAAAAGACATTGCATTCAAGTCATTGGGTTCAATAAAGATTATTATTAATTAAATGACAGATTAGGTCATTTATAGTTAGGATATTATGAAATGGTATGCATACCTGTCATCTTTCGATGTAATGAAAGTTGTCTTTTAAAAACGAATGCAGTGTTTGTAAAATGTATCATATAGAGGTCAGATACCTCGCAATGTATCCATATGTTATTGTATTCGTCCTTATGGATTAGGACAGGTCTTTACATGTGGTATCAGAGCAGTGGTCTTAGCAAACCAGGTCTGCATTAGTGTGTCTAACTGATAGTTATTAGAATGCATTAGTGAGTCTGGACTTCGACCTTAGTTGCATGTCAAAAGTTTTTGCTTATCATTTTTATCGAAAATTACCTGCTTATCATTCTTAAGTCTAGACACATCTTACTGCATTGATTACATGAATAGTGTATAGACAAAATCCATATCTTAGCGTATCTGCTAATTCATATCTTAGCGTATCTATTACCGTAAACTTGCCTGACATATTCCGTAAATTTCTCCGTAATCTACGAAATCTTTTGCTCTATATATATATATATATATATATATATATATATATATATATATATATATATATATATATATATATATATATATATATTCTATGTAATTAGAATACCACCCGATAGCCGGAAAATCATTCCATATAGAAAAATCCTTTATTCAATTGTACGAAATGGAATTCGTCATTTGTTCAAGTCCCTCGGATTCCGAAATGGAATCCCACTCGAGCTCCGAAAGCAGTGTGACCAGCATGGATCAACCAATCAGCCATCATCTATTCTGGATGAATTGGGGATAGGTTCGTAGCCTCCTCAATCATTAGAGACAAGAAGAAGGTGATCCTTTTTATCCACCACATTGTCCTTTTAGCGAAGAACCTGAAGCACTTACCGACGAACCTATCTGAAACACCATTTTCTCTCTCATTTCCAGAGTATCTCGTCACGATTATATACTACATCAAATTCTAGATTTTATTTATCCGCTCGTCTGAACCGACAATCACCCAGGTGTAATAGAAGAAGTCAACGAGCTTCGCGCTCGGGTGGTGGCTTTGGAGAATATAGTGCAAAGGTTACAAACGCCAGCAGCAGCACCATTAGCATAAATAGTACCACCATCAGCAACACCAACGGTACCATCACCATCACCAACAACAACATCCACATTCCATGCTTCAACATCATAAACTACCCCATGAACCTCAACGTCATACACACCATAAAGTACCAACAACAATGACCGATGAAGTATTGATTCATAACTTCATTGGAGAAACATTCTACGACGATTATGTGACACCCCGAAAATTTCTGACCAAATTTAAACTTAATTTTTATATTATTTCGACACGATAAGCAAAGTATGTAATGATGAATCTAGAAAATTTTGAAACTATATTCATGTAATCAATTACCCTTTGACCAGGCCGGACGATTCGCGAACAATTTATTTGTAAATAAATATGTATATATATATATATATATATATATATATATATATATATATATAAGTATATTAAAAGTAATAATTAATTGATTGTAATACTCGCTTGACGTTTCGATTATTATTTAGAGAAGTTTAACTCGAACTTATATGATTTTAAAATAAACGGTGATCCGAAAATGAGTTCTATAAATTTTAGGCTTACTAAAAATGTATTTAGGATCTAGTTATTAAATTTTAGCACTTTTTATATTTTACCCATAAATGAGAGGGACAGTTGATGTAATATTTATTTATTAAATTAATGACTGAATTTTATACCATAATGACCAAAATAAATAAAGATAACTACTGTGAAAGTTTGGAATTTTTTTGAAGATTTTATTCTGCCACTGATTACCAATGGACCACGAAATAATACTCCTAATATTCGGTGTCGGTAGGAAGAGTCCAAACCTCTGGCTGTTGAACTATGTTAAATAAGTTGGCATGTTTCTTCACATTTGATTAATTAAATATTATATATTCAAAAGGAAAATGCAATTCACGCGTAATTGTAGTTGATTGAAAGGTTGGTGAGTGATTTTATGATTGATTAATATTCTCTATTATTATCTACCTATTGTATGTATATACACATACAAGTTTAAGAAACAAGTAAAACTTGCTTCTGTTTTGTTCGAATGGTTCATGAAACCCACCACCATTTCACCTTCATCCCTAACCACCTCCACCCTTCTCCTTTCAGACTACATCTCCATCATCCTTGATCACGTACAACCATCGAGCTTCCACCACTGGTCACCACCGTTACCACCGCTCCTTCATACTCACCAAGGTTAGTCACCAATGAAACTTTCTTAACCACCATCTAACCTACTTCTATTATCGTTACCATAACCTGCATCATTTCCTATCAATGTTTCGAATGAGTATGTGTTATACCAAGATTAATAACACCAAAGCATTTCCTGTTGAATTTTAACTTCACTACCCAAAACCCTTCTTATTTGTGAGGATACTAAACCCAAACAACACCTTTTGTCTTACTCTACCTTCTCGAACCACCTTCTCACTACCGATTTATATTTCTGTCCCGATCGAACCACCACCAATTCATCGACCCTCCACCACCGATCACTACCACCTTTCCTCTCTTTCTTTCCCTCTCTCTCTCCTATTGCTGCAACCTTCTGCTATTTACTTATGATCAACTTGCAACAAACCAAACCCTACTCGAACGAAAACCCACCTAAACTGCACTATTCTGTTTCCAATTGTGGACAACCTATGTTTTTTTATTTATTTATTTATTTACGTTTCCAAATCATGGAAAAAGGTGTTGCAAGTTCTCTTCCTTTTTCTTATTTGGCCGACACTTTAACTACCCCACTTGACAAATTGATTAGTGAGTGGTATTTGTTTAATGTTGGAGAATTCTATAAATTAATCCAAAGTGAAAGATACCGGGTCCAATTACTTACACCATTAGATACTAATACGCATTATATATTTTTGTTTCTTCCACGAATTTAAGAAGGATATAGATATAAAGTTATGTTAATAATAAAAGATGATAATTTATGGTGATAATAGTGATGAACCGTAAGGATATTATGATGACGATTAGGGTTTAGTGATCCATAATTTAAGATGATGATGGACTAAGATGATTATGACAATCATGATCGATCACGATGATGATTATCAAGATGGTATGGTTAAGTTCATAACGAATTAATAATATGATGATAGGAGATCGAAAATGATAATATGAAATGAAATAATTGAAGATAATTAAGATGATTTAGATTAATACGATGATGATTTACGAGATAGAGAGGAGATGTCGGATGATTCTATGGTGATACATATTGAACCGAAAGCCTTTAGGGTTTCATGGGCTATTATGTTTGTTGGGCATCTTTAATCAATTAATAGGCTACAAAGATAGTTGAGCTTTTAATTTGTTAGTTGGGCCGAATAACGAGTTAAAAGGATTTGGGAAATTATTTGAATCGGAAAAGAAACAGACAGAGCATTGGTTAGGCATGTCGTCAGTGAACGAGAGTTCCTGGGTTCGAGCCTGGGCTCGGACATTTTTTTTTTTGAAAAAGAAGAAGAAGGATACATCAATAAAGGTTAAAAACAATTTAAGTTGGACGTTATTTCAAAAATTGAAACACATAGCGTAATGGTTAAGGATGTTATCGGGACGTCGCGGGTTTAAACTCGGACTTGGGCATTTTTTTAAGGGCTACTCCTTTGAGGTAGTTATTATTAATACTCTTATTAGTATTATTTCATTATTATTATTATTATTATTATTATTATTATTATTATTATTATTATTATTATTATTATTATTATTATTATTATTATTATTATTATTATTATTTCATTATTATTATTATTTATATTATTATTATTATTATTGTTATTATTATTATTATTATTATTATTATTATTATTATTATTATTATTTATTAATGATTGTTATTAAATAATTATTATTATTACTAATATTAGAAATAAGATTTTTAGTATAATTAATATTATTATCATTACTATTATTACCATTAAAATATATAGTATTATTATGATTAATACGACTATTAAAAATTTCTATTAAAATCATCAGTTTTATTAAAAGTACCATTAGTATTATTAAAATATTATTTTTATGAAAACTAACGTTTTTAGCTTATCATTATTACCTTTTCTATTAAAATTATTATTATTACTAACTTTACTTTTATTATTAGTATTATTATCAAGGCTATTAATATCAGTATCTTTACTAAACCTAATTACTTTTAGTATTATTATTATTATTATCATAAAAAGATACAAATCTTTATTTATTAATATTATTATTAATATAATTTTGAGAAAAAAATAACTATATAAGAATATATTTAAAACATATCACATAACAACATTAATATTTTCATAATAAATACTAATTATTTATCTAATGTATATAAAATAAAGTTTAGTTAATTTAGTTATTAATGAAACATACAAGTTACTAACATAATAATTAATAATAAAACATAAACTTGTTCGATTTCGATTATATGTTTTAATATATATAAATGATATAGGTTCGTGAATCTTAGGCTAACCTTACACTTGATCAATGACGTCATATGTATTTTTACTACAAAATATAGTATTGTGAGTTTCATTTGCTCCCTTTTTAAATGCTTTTGTAATATATATATATATATATATATATATATATTTGGGACTGAGAATACATGTGTGATGACGCAAAAATTTCCAACCAAATTTAAACTTAATCTTTATATGATTTCGACACGATAAGCAAAGTCTGTAATGTTGAGTCTCAAAAAAATTTTGAACTATTCTCATGAATTCATTTGACCTTTGACTATTCCCTACGATTCACGAACAATTATTTGTAAATGAATATGTATATATATATTACATAAATATAAAAATAAGAATATATAATATTATGATTTAATAAAGAATACTTTAATTAATTGGAATGTAATAATTAGGATAATTAAGTTACTCATAAAATAAATAAGTATATATATATATATATATATATATATATATATATATATATATATATATATATATATATAATTTGATATGTTTAGATTGTATTATTAATATCATTATTCTAATATGAAAATAGAATACATGTAACTGGTTATATCTTTTACATCACTTGTATTATTAGATATTATTATTATTATTAAGAACTATAAACTAATATTATTATTAGGAATTAATACCTTTTATTACTATTAACATTTTTATTATTATTATTATCATTAATATTTATCATTATTATTATTAAGAATATTATTATTAATATACTTAATTATTTATCAATATTAATCATATTATTTTAATTATAAAAGAATCAGATGTATATGAGTGGAGTCCCTTTTTTGTCACAATCACAGTGTACTGATTTTTGTTTTCCTGTCTACAAAATTGAATAAGATCATAGCAAACCAACAAATTCTTGTTAGCAATCCCTTTCTTCTCTTATTATTTATATTTATTTTGGTACCTGATGGATATTGCTGTCAACACTCAAATCTTTTAAACCGATCAATACCAGTAGTTAAAAGGAGCCAATTTATGTTACTTTATGAACTATAAATTTCAGAATACCTCTCACAGTTTTCAACTATCAACAATCGTGAACCACCTTGCGAATCAAGAACCCACCACCTTTAATGTTACAGTTTCTATTTCATTCGAATACAGACGTTTAAAACCCATGATTTTCTTTTTCGTTGTTGTCTCCACAGCCGTCACCCAACACTTAGAATCAACACCACTATACAAATGTTAATTTACCTGTTTCAAGTAAGTATTATAATTTATAATTTACTATATATATATATATATATATATATATATATATATATATATATATATATATATATATATATATATATATATATATATATATATATAAAGATAAGAGATTCATACACAACCCACTTACAACCATAACTTATTATCTCTCCTTCGTGACTACCCAACCTTCCAACCGAGAACCTTCACTTCCCCACCTTTAATCGTAAACTCATGCACCGTCATCCCCGCCACATTACTTATTCCGGTTTCTTTTAATTCATGCTAAACAGACCCAAACGGCTTGCTATTGTTTCATTGAAGAACAAATAAACCACCATGAACTCATCACCATTTCACTCTAATCTATCTCTCTCTTTAGTTTAGTGTTCTATCAAAACCATCACCCAAAAGCCCACTGCTACTCGTTGTTATCCTCCTTCCTTATGTTCACCGTTTGTCACCACCATCACTATCACCACCAACAACCATGCACCATTATTATTATTATTATTTTATCTGCGTTCCTTCTTCACTCGCAATAGAAACTACTACATATTTTTTTTTCTTCTTGCTCGAGAAACATCAACAAAACCACCTTATATTTCCTGATGGTACGGTTTTAATAAAGCTAAGAAATTTGAGTGAGTCACTTTATGAATATTAAAAGGTGAGGAATGCTTTTCTTTTTTGGCTGCAGGCGTCGACCATGTGCCAAGTGAGAGTATCAAACCACGATTTAATTAAATTAATCCAACCACTTGCAAATAAATCAAATTGTTAGGTACTACACTCGTTGATTTTGGGTCACAGTTTAAAGCTTTGTAATTAAATAAGCCTATTAAACAATACAAGTGGTACTAATCGTGACATAAGGGCCGACCAAAATGGGGAAAGGATGTTCGTTTTATATTTTTTTTCATGATGCTCATAAAGATGAAGAGATTAGGTATAATGGAGATGATAATGATTAGTAAATTAAAGATGGGAATGAAAGTCGCTGTAGGTAATGACGTTTGATGATGTTAAAATGATGAGTGATGATAATGGATCGTGATGGTGATTAGTGATGTAAGTGATGATGCGATGATGATGATTAAAGAATCAAAGTGGCTCACTATTCGACTGTTACCAGGAAACCGAATATGTTACGGTTTATAAGTCAAATGAATTGGGCCACTAAGCTTTAATGTTGGGCTGTTTTTGTTAGTTGGGTCATGAAATCATTGGTGGGCCAAATTCTGTTTCATTAGTGGGCTGAGACAGATAGAATGCATTATATATATAAATGGGTTATGATTTAATTCAGAAACACTGAAATGGCATAATGGTTTGAGGGGTTAGAGGGTGAGCGGGAGGTCGTGAGTTCGAGTCCCGGCGTGGGCAGTTAGATATTTTTTTTTTAGCCTTAAAGGTAGTTCCAATATCAAACTTATTATTATTATTATTATTATTATTATTATTATTATTATTATTATTATTATTATTATTATTATTATTATTATTATTATTATTATTATTATTATTATTATTATTATTATTATTATTAGTTTTATTATTATTATGATTGTAATTATTATTATTATTGTTATTAGTATTGTTATTATTAGTTATTATCATTACTACAAGTATTATAAGTATTATTATTACAAATGCTAAAATAAGTATTAAGAATCATTAATTATTAATAATATGATTATAACTAAAATTATAATTAATATTATTAACATCATTAACAAATATGATTTTACCATTTTATTATTATTAGGATAAGTATTATTAACATTATTATTATTAATATAGTTATTAGCGTTGTTATTACTAAACTTATTATCACTAGTAATAAAAGTATTATTGTAGTTAATATTAGTATCAGTATTATTGCTATTATAATTATTATTACCAAAAGTATCATTTTAATGAAAACTATCAAAGTTATCATATTGTTTTTTTAAACTATCTTTTTATTAAAATTAACATTTTGACTGGAGTTATTGTATATATTAAAAATTATCATTTTTAAAAGAATTATGATTATCGTTATTATTACTATTAGTAGTATCATTATCATAAATATCATTATCAATAAAATTAATATTTTACATCTATTATTATAAATATCATTATTATTATCTTTAATATAATTATTACCTTTATTAGTAAAATCAAGTATTATAACTATTATCATTTTTAACAAAATTAATATTTTTAATGAAAATATGAAATATATATATTATTAATATAAAAAGGATATAACTAATGAATTTACATATATATACATAAAGTTGTTTAAATTTAATTATGTGTTTTAATATAATTACAACTAATATAGGTTCGTGAATCTGAGGCCAACCCTGCATTGTTCAATATAGTCATATGTATTTTTACTACAAAATACATTAGGTGAGTTTCATTTGCCTTTTTACCCTTTATGTTTTTGGGCTGAGAATACATGCGCAATTTTTATAAATGTTTTACGAAATAGACACAAGTAATCGAAACTACATTATATGGTTGAATGATCGAAGCCAAATATGCCCCTTTTTGCTTGGTAACCTAAGAATTAATAAACCGATCTACTAATTGACGCGAATCCTAAAGATAGATCTATTGGGCCTAACGAACCCCATCCAAAGTACCAGATGCTTTAGTACTTCGAATTCGTTTTTATCATGTCCGAAGGATTTCCCGGAATGATAGGGGATATTCTAATATGCATCTTGTTAATGTCGGTTACAAGGTGTTCAATCCATATGAATGATATTTTTGTCTCTATGCATGGGACGTATATTTATGAGAAATGAAAATCTTGTGGTCTATTAAAATGATGGAAATGATTATTTATGTTAAACTAATGAACTCACCAACCTTTTGGTTGACACTTTAAAGCATGTTTATTCTCAGGTATGAAAGAAGTCTTTCGCTGTGCAATTGCTCATTTTAAAGATATTACTTAGACTCATTCATGACATATTTCAAAAGACGTTGCATTCGAGTCGTTGAGTTCATCAAGATTATTATTAAGTCAATTATAGTTAGATATATTATAAAATGGTATGCATGCCGTCAACTTTCGATGTAATGAAAGATTGTCTTTTCAAAAATGAATGCAATGTTTGTAAAATGTATAATATAGAGGTCAAGTACCTCGCAATGTAATCAACTGTTGTGAATCGTTTATAATCGATATGGACTTCGTCCGGATGGATTAGGAAGGGTCTCTACAACATGCGCTTTTATAAATGCTTTACGAAATAGACACAAGTAATCGAAACTACATTCTATGGTTGAATTGTTATATCGGATATCACCCTTGTTGAACTTGGTAACCTAAGAATTGGTGTTTATTATAATTGCCACTAATTGACGCGAATCCTAAAGATAGATCTATGGGCCATTAACAAGCCCCAGTCAGAGAATTTGAACTACTTTAGTACTTCGATATTTATATATGGGGATATTCTAGATGCATTTTGTTAATGTCGGTTACCAGGTGTTCAATCCATATGAATGATTATTTTTGTCTCTATGCATGTGATGTATATTTATGAGAAATGGAAATGAAAATCTTGTGGTCTATTAAAATGATGAAAATGATTGTTTATGATAAACGAATGAACTCACCAACCTTTTGGCTGACACTTTAAAGCATGTTTATTCTCAGGTATGAAAGAAATCTACCGCTGTGCATTTGCTCATATTAGAGATATTACTTGGAGTTATTCATGATATATTTCAAAAGACGTTGCATTCGAGTCGTTGAGTTCATCAAGATTATTACTAAGTCAATTATAGTTGGATGTCTTATGAAATGGTATGCATGCTGTCAACTTTCGATGTAAAGAAAGTTTGTCTTTTAAAAATGAATGCAATGTTTGTAAAATGTATCATATAGAGGTCAAATACCTCGCGATGTAATCATATGTTATTGTATTCATTTCTATCGATTAGGACGAATCGTCTCATGTGGTATCAGAGCGGTGATCTTAACGAACCATGTCTTGCATTAGTATGTCTAACTGATAGTTGTTTAGATTCATTAGTGAGTCTGGACTTCGACCGTGTCTGCATGTCAAAAGTTTTGCTTATCATTTCGTGTCGAAAATCATCTACTTATCATCCTTAGGAAATTACCTGCTTATCATTCCTAGTCTAGACACATCTTACTGCATTGATTGCATGAATAGTGTATAGACAAATCCATATCTTAGCGTATATGTTACTGTAGACTTTATCTGACATGTTTCCTTAATTTCCTCTGTAATCTACGAGATCTTATGTACGATATTAGATATTCTATATAATTAGAATATTATCCGATAACCGAAAAATCATTTCATATCAGAAATCCTATAACTGATCATAAGAAATGGATCCTACACCTAGCTTGGATTCCATTAGTTCCGGAAGCAATTTCGAGATGCGTATTGAAGTAGACTCCGAAGTCAATGAACCCGAAGTGTGTCCACCGTTTAGCTATTTTTCTTTTTGGAGGAGATGGGGTGGGTTCGAGACTTACTCACTCGATGGAGAAATGAAGAAGGCGAGCCCTACCGCGAACCAAACTTACCTCCTAACATCAGAGAAAACGATGTACTCACCGGTGAACCTATGCGCAACACTGTATTCACCCTTCTTGCTAAATTTTTTCACCTCGAAGGTCGCATTACTGCAATCTCAGAAAATATTCAATCTCTACTTCCGAATACCAATCGAAGGGGAATATTAGAAGAAGTTAGGGAACTTCGAATTGATAATCAAGATCTATCGAATCAGATGAGTGGATGGATAGAAATGATAGAGGGTAGGATAGAAACCCTGACAAGAATGGTGATGATTTACAAGTTATACTTACTACACCAACATCATCACCACCATCAGCAGCACCAGTAGCATAACAGTACCAACAATAACAACATCATCACACGTCTCAACTTCACAATCTATACCTCAAGCATAATCATCATTCTACGAATCATTCTACATAAACTATCTTCGTCCTTCATGGTGATTATGTAATCTCTAATGTTTTAGAGATTATGTACTCTAGTTCTAGCCGTAAATCTTATAAGTTTAATATCACATTGACACATTAAATCCACGATTACGTCTTAAGAAAATATATATGTATATATGTTTTCATAAAGATTGTAATTAAAATTTTTATTGTACAAACTGTTAATGATGAAAATATTTTAACTGGTAGGTAATACCCGAGGAATATTTAGATTTCACATTAATAAGTTACACTGTACATTCTTCAAATTTGATTCAATAGTAATTTACTATCCTATTTACATCCACAGATATACGGATCCGTTCACCACAAAATAACCATTTTTCATTCAATTTCATAGTTGGATTTTGACTTATCAGAATCTATCAAGTGGCATAATGAAGAAAACATTGGACAAAATAAAATTTGTTAGAAACAAACAAATTAACTATGAGAAATTTTGTTAAGAATCCACGCTAACTGTTTCCAGCTAACTGTTCCTAGCTAACTGATTACATTTTATTTATCGCAATTTATTTTCTCGCAATTTAATTCTCGCAATTTTATTTATCGTCATTTAATTTCTGTTATTTTTTTACGCACTTTAAATATCGGGACACGTATACAAGGTTTTGACATATCATATCGACACATCTATATATATTATTTGAAATAACCATAGACACTCTGTATGCGATAATGTTCGAGTTAGCTATACAGGGTTGAGGTTGATTCTGTAATAATATATATACTTTGAGTTGTGATCAAGTCTGAGACATGTATACAATGGGTCACGACACGTATTAATTAATTTGAATATAATATATTAAACTATATATGAATTGTTGAACTGTTAACTGTGGACTATCAACTGAGGACTACCAACATTGGACAAATAAAATGAATTAAAATATTAATTATAACATATGAAACTAAACAATTCTTCAAGTTTGCCACTTGATTTCATCTTAAACCTCATTTGTATCTTGACGATTACAATCTGCGTTCAAACCTTTCATGATTCCTGAAAACATCTCAATCAAGAGGATGAACCAACCGCACTTCATCTACGGAAGAAAAGATTGATGCATATAGTGTTGCACCTGAAAAACACTCGGAACCTGAGTAAACGTTTAACACATAGCTGTACTAATTCTTTTAGTGTTATTATTACCGAAAATAACTTTGCAACTCCTGATCGAGATAGCCAGTTTTGTCACAGCTCCAGCAAGTCAACTTCGACTTTTCGTTCGAAACAACCTTATTATAACCTTGATATATATGCGTGCTCTTTTATTGTTACCATGGAACCTTTTATATTCCACCATATTACCAGCAACCTCATTGCTTCTTGGCTTAAATCCCTCTGATAAATCATTATATTTAATCATTGAAACCCTATCATATACTCATCCGTATCTTGTAAAGAGAACTGCCATACCAATTACCGGGAATCAGCAATCAGTACTTTGAAAACTCACAGCATATCTACATCAACAGTTATATGTATAACATTTATCTCTTAGAATTATGATCTTTCATTCTGAAATTCTGAAAAGCACTCAGTTTACAAATCAATACTATGAATATTGAAAAAGCTAAATGAAGCAGTAGAAACCGTAGGCAACCGTAAATGACCTTAATCATCGAAAGTTTGATGATAAAGAATAGTATGTTGGAAAAGCTCAGAAAAGTTAGAACTGGAAAACGGATTGAGCTAACCATGAAGGAGACCAAGGACAAATACAAGGACCATCAAAGAATCCTGGTAATTCTGGATCCGTTGAAATCTTTAGGGAATATCTTGCTCCGAAGTCATGTTAAAATCTTGCGGAAAATTTTTCTTCATCAACCTTCAAACTTGGAAATTGCAAAATATCATCATAAATATCTTCGATATTTCTGAGGATATTTTCGTAAATATTCTCGTCCGAAATTATATACCTCTTCGTGCTTCCTGTGTTTCATTATATTGGAAACTTCTGTAAAATCTAAGTTTAATTTATGAATGAATTCTGGAGAAATGTAAAGAAATTGATGCATGAATTAGTATAATAAAATGACACTTGATCAACGTGATTATATTACAGTAAGTCATGCTGAGTTTCTAATGGAACGTGATGATTCACAGACCCTACCGCCATCATGTGTCATGTTACACGACTCTTACATTTTACTAAAACTCTAAATAAAATCAAGAATATTTTTTCTTAATAATTCTGTCTTTTCCAGTGACTTTTGATAATTCAGCAAATGTCTCGGAAATATGAATCAAAGTATAAAAGATGAGAGTTGTGGAAATAATGGGACGAAAGAAGTTCATTTATGGTGAAATATCTGACAGAGCAATCGAAACAGATTATCGCATTTAATAAAAGAAGATCCTAATTTCCTTAATTACCGAAGAATCAAATCTTATTACGAAGATTTTCTTTAAATCCCTGAAATTTCAGAAATCAGCCTTGACTACGTCATAGGTTAAAACAAATCTTTAGTATCTCATTTCAGTCTTTTGTGATAGCTTCATTTATACTCTTTGCGTAATCAATTGTTTTATCCATATTACTCACTTATGATAAAAACTCTAATTTCTCATTCGTATGCGTCATGAGAACATATTTATTGTCGGCCATGACTATCCTAATCAAATTTTGGGACGAAATTTCAACACGATAATCAAAGTATGTAATGTTGAAGAAACTATATTCATATAATCAATTACCCTTTGACCAGGCCCAAAGATTCGCGAACAATTTAACTTTGTAAGTAAATATGTATATATATATATATATATATATATATATATATATATATATAAGTATATTAAAAGTAATAATTAATTGATTGTAATACTCGCTTGACGTTTCGATTATTATTTAGAGAAGTTTATCTCGAACTTATATAATTTTAAAATAAACGGTGATCCGAAAATGAGTTCTATAAATTTTAGGCTTACTAAAAATGTATTTAGGATCTAGTTATTAAATTTTAGCACTTTTTATATTTTATCCATAAATGAGAGGGACAGTTGATGTAATATTTATTTATTAAATTAATGACCGAATTTTATACCATAATGACCAAAATAATTAAAGATAACTACTGTGAAAGTTTGGAATTTTTTTGAAGATTTTATTCCGCCACTGATTACCAATGGACCACGAAATAATACTCCTAATATTCGGTGTCGGTAGGAAGAGTCCAAACCTCTGGCTGCTGAACTATGTTAACTAAGTTGGCATGTTTCTTCGCATTTGATTAATTAAATATTATATATTCAAAAGGAAAATGCAATTCACGCGTAATTGTAGTTGATTGAAAGGTTGGTGAGTGATTTTATGATTGATTAATATTCTCTATTATTATCTACCTATTGTATGTATATACACATACAAGTTTAAGAAACAAGTAAAACTTGCTTCTGTTTTGTTCGAATGGTTCATGAAACCCACCACCATTTCACCTTCATCCCTAACCACCTCCACCCTTCTCCTTTCAGACTACATCGCCATCATCCTTGATCACGTACAACCATCGAGCTTCCACCACTGGTCACCACCGTTACCACCGCTCCTTCATACTCACCAAGGTTAGTCACCAATGAAACTTTCTTAACCACCATCTAACCTACTTCTATTATCGTTACCATAACCTGCATCATTTCATATCAATGTTTCGAATGAGTATGTGTTATACCGAGATCAATAACACCAAAGCATTTCCTGTTGAACTTTAACTTCACTACCCAAAACCCTTCTTATTTGTGAGGATACTAAACCCAAACAACACCTCTTGTCTTACTCTATTTTCGACCCAAATCATCATCAACTCAAACCCGTACCATCATCACCTTCTCGAACCACCTTCTCACTACCGATTTATATTTCTGTCCCGATCGAACCACCACCAATTCATCGACCCTCCACCACCGATCACTACCACCTTTCCTCTCTCTCTTTCCCCCTCTCTCTCCTATTGCTGCAACCTTCCGCAATTTACTTATGATCAACTTGCAACAAACCAAACCCTACTCGAATGAAAACCTACCTAAACTACACTATTCCATTTCCAATTGTGGACAACCAATGGTTTTTTATTTAAGTTTCCAAATCATGGAAAAAGGTGTTGCAAGTTCTCTTCCTTTTTCTTATTTGGCCGACACTTTAACTACCCCACTTGACAAATTGATTAGTGAGTGGTATTTGTTTAATGTTGGAGAATTCTATAAATTAATTCAAAGTGAAAGATACCGGGTCCAATTACTTACACCATTAGATACTAATACGCATTAAATATTTTTGTTTCTTCCACGAATTTAAGAAGGATATAGATATAAACTTATGTTAATAATAAAAGATGATAATTTATGGTGATAATAGTGATGAACCGTAAGGATATTATGATGACGATTAGGGTTTAGTGATCCATAATTTAAGATGATGATGGACTAAGATGATTATGAAAATCATGCTCGATCACGATGATGATTATCAAGATGGTATGGTTAAGTTCATAACGAATTAATAATATGATGATAGGAGATCAAAAATGATAATATGAAATGAAATAATTGAAGATGATTAAGATGATTAAGATTAATACGATGATGATTTACGAGATAGAGAGGAGATGTCGGATGATTCTATGGTGATACATATTGAACCAAAAACCTTTAGGGTTTCATGGGCTAATATGTTTGTTGGGCATCTTTAATCGATTAATAGGCTACAAAGATAGTTGAGCTTTTAATTTGTTAGTTGGGCTGAATAACGAGTTAAAAGGATTTGGGCAATTATTTGAATCGGAAAAGAAACAGACAGAGCATTGGTTAGGCATGTGGTCAGTGAACGAGAGGTCCTGGGTTCGAGCCTGGGCTCAGACATTTTTTTTTTTTGAAAAAGAAGAAGAAGGATACATCAATAAAGGTTAAAAACAATTTAAGTTGGACGTTATTTCAAAAATTGAAACACATAGCGTAATGGTTAAGGATGTTATCGGGTTAGCGGGACGTCGCGGGTTTAAATTCGTACTTGGGCATTTTTTTAAGGGCTACTCCTTTGAGGTAGTTATTATTAATACTCTTATTAGTATTATTTCATTATTATTATTATTATTATTATTATTATTATTATTATTATTATTATTATTATTATTATTATTATTATTATTATTATTATTATTATTATTATTATTATTATTATTATTATTATTATTATTATTATTATTATTATTATTATTATTGTTGTTATTATTGTTATTGTTATTATTATTATTATTATTATTATTATTTATTAATGATTGTTATTAAATAATTATTATTATTACTAATATTAGAAATAAGATTTTTAGTATAATTAATATTATTATCATTATTATTATTACTATTAAAATATATAGTATTATTATACTTAATACGACTAATAAAAATTTCTATTAAAATCATCAGTTTTATTAAAAGTACCATTAGTATTATTAAAATATTATTTTTATGAAAACTAACGTTTTTAGCTTATCATTATTACCTTTTCTATTAAAATTATTATTATTACTAACATTACTTTTATTATTAGTATTATTAGCAAGGCTATTAATATCAGTATCTTTACTAAACCTAATTACTTTTAGTATTATTATTATTATTATTATTATTATTATCATAAAAAGATACAAATCTTTATTTATTATTATTATTATTAATATAATTTTACCAAATAAATAACTATATAAGAATATATTTAAAACATATAATATAACAACATTAATATTTTCATAATAAATACTAATTATTTATCTAATGTATATAAAATAAAGTATAGTTAATTTAGTTATTAATGAAACATACAAGTTACTAACATAACAATTAATAATAAAACATAAACTTGTTCGATTTCGATTATATGTTTTAATATATATAAATGATATAGGTTCGTGAATCTGAGGCCAACCTTACACTTGTTCAATGACGTCATATGTATTTTTACTACAAAATACAGTATTGGGAGTTTCATTTGCTCCCTTTTTAAATGCTTTTGCAATATATATATATATATATATATATATATATATATATATATATATATATATATATATATATATATTTGGGACTGAGAAATATGCGCTTTTATAAATGCTTTATGAAATAGACACAAATAATCGAAACTACATTCTATGGTTGAATTGTTATACCAGATATCGCCCTTGTTGAACTTTGTGACAACCCGGAAATTTCCGACCAAATTTAAACTTTAATCTTTATATATTCCCGACACGATAAGCAAAGTTATAAGTTGAATCTCAAAGATTTTTTTTAAACTGTGTTCATACATTCATTTAAACCTCGACCAAGTTTCAATGATTCACGAACCATTATATGAACAAATCGGATTATATATGTATATGTGTATATATTATAATTTGAAAACATTAACAAGTATTAGACGTTTAATACTTTAAATGAATGTTGTTGTTTTAAAATATATTTAAAATAATTATCGACGGAATTAAAAGATAATATTAAATGATTGAATTATTAGATACATTGAATTACGATTACGAGTCTCTGTTAAGAGGTCCACTTTGAATTAGAAAACCTTTTTTTAACGGTATCCGGAATATTTAGTAAAAGTGATTTACAAAAGTGTCATTAACGAGAGTTAGTCAAAAGTTAGTAATCGTTTCCGTTTAAAATTCAAAAGTGTACTTTACTTGAATTACTCATGTCTCTGGATAAATCAACTCTTTAGTTTCATCTTAAAAACATTAGTTGGTAACATAACTACTATTATTTAAAAACTTTGAAATATAATTGGTTTTGAAAGCCTAAATATTATATCATTAGATAAATATTTCAAACATATATATATCGTACAAATTTACAATTCTAAATAAATCCCCTACATCACATAAAGCGTGCTTACACTTCCTATGTGTCAGAAGCTAATGTTCCCCACTTCCAAACTTACACGTGTACTGCACCACAGGATTTCCTTTATTTAATTATTTTTTCTGGTAAATTACAAAAACACACCACGTGTCCCAATGGATTACAAACGAGCCTTTCACAGCCAAAAATTTAGATCTAAATCATACATCGCCTCTCTCTTCCAATCCTCTCACCCCTGCAGACCAATTTCCGGTCGTCTGAAAATTTTACCAGCGATTTCATCTACAACCATCTTTATTCTGAAATCGCCATCAAATTACCAACAGAACGGTACCCGTTGATCTTATTATACCCTAATTTCATCGGAGTTCATAAACGAATCGCCATCATTGTTTACACATTCCAGCGATCATTGTTGTTGTTGGCCAATCGCCTCATCGTCTCTCATTATCTTCATTATTCTGATTTGTAAACACTGAATCACAAAATCAATATTGATTTTAGTTTAACCATAAACGATTGGGCGGTTAATTTTTGGGATAATCATCGCTGGATTTACACATCGATTAATTTTGGGACGATCATCCATGGTTCCTGTTGATGAACTTGATTGCATCGAATCGAGACGGAAATTAATAATCATCAAATTTTAGGTATGTATTGGATATAATAATAATCAGAGTATATGTATATGCATCGGATATAATAACCATCGAGTTTTAGTTTTGTATCCGAATTTTAGTTTCGTTACATCGTGATTCTTATTTTTCAACATTTTTATAACCAACGATAAATCAATGTTTGATTTCTTTTTCGTTTTGAAAATAGGGTTATTTTGAATTTCATCACTTTCGATACAAGTTTTGCACTCCGTTTTGCAGTAACATTTGTTTACAATCTTTTATACTGATATCATGTTTGGTATGGTATCTCATAATTTAACTTAATTTTTGTTTCAGTGGTTTTACATCTGGTATTCCTTTGCAATATAATTGTCTGCTTCATAATGGGTTCTATAAGTCAAAATAAATTTTTAAAAGCATGGCTTCTGGTGATTCTGTATAGGTTTATAATGAATTTTTAATGTTATTACTTTACTATGTAATTTAATAATTCTGTATTTTTGTGTGGTTTTTTTACAGATTTTTGGAGTTGTAGCTTACTTTGTTTGATAGATTCTTTTAATACAATTTCTAATAGAATGAGGTAATTGATTTGAGGTATCTTGACCCATTTCAACTGTTTTAAATAGTTGTTAAAATTTATTTAGATTGATATTGACCCGGCTTGAGGTATTAATAAAAGTTTTTTACTTCTTTAGCGATGTATACTAATGACTTGAAGTTTATGGGTTGTGAATCTTCAATTTCAGATTCCGTCAGGTTAGTGTAAAAGGTGAAAATGGGTGAAAAGTGTACTTTTAATCCGTCATCCAATTTTCTCATGGTGCTTCATCCAACAATTGTTTCTCAACAGTTTCATTTGGTAATGCTTCCTTTTTATATTTCTCTGATTTTTGTATTTCCTAATTTTGTAAGTTGTTGTTATTTGTAGCAGTGGTACTTTTAGTGTGTTAAGGTATATGTTTGAAATTATATTTTCATATGTGCATTTTATCTTTCTTCATTAAGACACTACAATTGATATCGTGATTAATTTGTGATTAAGAATTTATTATACTTATTATCCAATTTATATATCTCATCTCAAATTTTATTGAAACATTTATTTTAAAGTCTTAAATGTACATTATTACTACCGTACATCTTAATTGGCAATTTGATTGGAAATTGGTTTAAACATGAGTTCAACAGGCTTTTAGAGAGGGATTGAACAATAAAGGTACTTGCTTGGTCTTTCTCATTTCAGAAGTTCATTTGTTTTACAGGTAGCGTTTATAACCTTTTTTATGATTGTATTATTTTTTTATGATTATAAACAGGTAGTATGGACCATTTAATAGGGCTAAGGGACATAACACAAGTAATTAACTATATGAGACAATTCAACAATGGGTCCAGTTGAGATGTTGTCCAAAGGGAATGTTCATGTCAGAAGATCTGCATAAAAAATGTGTTAACTGTTGGAATCTGAAGAGAATAACTGTTTTGGGTCTTATGTGCCACTGCTTATGGGTATTGAGTCATGAAAACTGCTGCATAATATAATTTCTTGATATTACCTTACCAACCTACCTGAGCCTACGTCCATTTATTTATTTGCGATTCGTCGAATAAACGCTTGGAATAATCATCAAATTGCAGTTATTTTTTTGATATAATAATCAGTTCTTCTTTTTGATTTTGTGTGGTTATTGTTTTTTTTTTTTTTTTTTTTTTTGTAATCAATTTTAGTTGGTTTTTATCGGTACCGAAAACTTATCCCACTTACTTATGCTTATAATAATTTTTGTTAAAAGTGTACATATAATTCATACCACCTTCTAAATTGCCTTAATTTAATAAATAGATAATCTTATTGTATTTATATAGTTTTGCAAACTTATTAAACACATTAGTTTTTTATACTTCTATGTACGGGTCAAAAAAGAGTTTGAAGACAGCAAAACCCGTATTGACCCGAATATATATTGACCCAACCAGTTGACTGTGTTTGACTAAAAAATCTTTGCTGCAGATTTTAATTGTCAGACTTTTCCATTAAGACCATCTACACTTAGCAAACTCCAAATTATTCAGTGTATGTGATCTTTCGGTCCCCGTTGAAGTCGTCCAATCGGGTGTATTTCGGTGTTAACTCATATGTTTTATATTGACGATGTTGTGTTCGAAACATCGTCCAATCGGGTGTATTTCGGTGTTAACTCATATGTTAACTCATAGGTTTTATATTGACGATATTGACGATGCATTTGTTGAATTCAAAACATCGTTTGTTTACATGTCAACTCATATGTTTTATATTGACGATGTTGTGTCCCTTTTGTAATTATTTCATTAACATTTTATACTTAGTTTTTAATAGAGCCCGCCGTGCAACGCACGGGCTCTTAAAGGCTAGTATATATATATATTTTAACTTAGTCATAAAATGTCCTGATTTAAAATAATATATTTTAATAAGCAACGAGTCACTGATTTATAGAAGCAAATGACCACAACGCTCAATTTTATAAGTTACATTTTTTATAAGGTATTTTATTGGTGAGTAAGTCAAAATTATTAATAAAGGTACATGTCGCGTAACGTATAAGGCTAGTTTTCTAAACGTAAGAAAGTGCGCTCGAAAAACCGAAAGTGGTACATGAGTCGAGTGACAACGTACGAGTCATTCGAACAAAAATTACATTTTTACTACGCACGTAAATATAATATAATATTTAATTAATTCTAAAGATTAAATATATTATATATTAATTAATATATAAATAAACCTATTACGTAGTATATGTAAATGAAAGAAGTGTCGGCAACAAATTTTATAGTGCATATGAGCTGGGATACCATGGCATGCGATCGCATGCTTTTCTCAAGGAACCCCCATGCGATCGCATGGGGGGTTTGGTGAGGCCACATTATAAAGCTCACAGTCTGATGCCGAATCCATTTCTCAATCTCTCTATCTATGTATATTACTCCGTAATATTTACTTATTTATTTTATTTATATACTAATTTTATTATTAAGATCATTAATTTTATTATTATTAGTATTAGTATTGTTAGGAGTGATAATACTAGTATTATACATAAAATACTACGACAAGGGGTACGCGCGAGCTATTGTAACATGGGTTTTATGAGTGGGATAGGGCTAAGAAAATTATGGGTTATAGCTATGGAGGTGATGGGTATGGTTCGTGAGTATACTCATAAGGTCAAATTTAGTGTTTGCCATCTCCGTTGCCTCTACGTACCTTTCCTGCAATATTGAATCTCAATATTGATACGTGAGTACTTGTAAATTAATTTATACTTATTGATAGTGTATCCCTAACTAGTTCTCAAGAATATAGGTTTATGTATGCTTGTACTTTTGATATTGCTCTTAGACATGTTAGGTTGAATCTTGAATTAATTACACTTGTGGTTGAGATAAGGTATAAGATATGCATGTCCTTGGAAAGCTAGCGAAAAATTTAGAACTTTTCCTTTAGATATTGAATGGTTTCGATGAACAGATTAGAAGTTATAATCAATTGAATTTTCGATATTTTTATTAAAAATGATTATTATTATCGTCGTTATTATCGTCGTTCTAGTTTTTATCAAATTATTATTATTATTGTTATTATTAATATTATCAATAAAAAGTATGATCATTAAAAATTGTTATTTTTATTATTACTATCGTTAAAGTTATAATTAGTATTATTATTATTATTATCATTAAAATAGTTATTAGTAATATCTTTATCATAATATTAGTTATTATTAGTATTATTATAATTAAACTAGTAGTAGTAACACTTAATTATTATAATTACTATTATTATCATTAAAATGAACGCGCCATAAAAGACGATTTAAAAACTACTAACAAATCAATTAGGAAATAATGAGTATGGGTACCATGATGAAACTAAAATATTGTAAGACGTTGATTTAGACAAAATTATCGTTCTTATTATTTTATCAATACTATTATTAAAAGTATTGATAGTATTAAAACTATCTTTTTAACAAAAATTATCATTTTAAATGAAATGTTATAGTTATTACAAAATATCATTATTATTATCATTTTAAATAAAATTATTATTTTAAAGTTAATATTAAAAAGTATCGTAAATATTAAAGTTATCATAACTAGAATTATCATATTATCATAATACTATTTTTCGAAAATATAAATATTTTTATTATTATTAGTAGAAAAATAATAATTATTATTACAAAATAAAATAACTTTTACTTAATATATTCATAGATATTATTTTATCAAATAAATATGTGATACAAACATATTTTTACTACGGGTAATAAAATTACTTTAATAATACCTATCATATTATCTTTATAATATTAAATGAACTTTATAAATTTTATTACTTAATATATATACAAGTATATTTTATTATATAAATTTTAATATAAAATTTATTTATTAATAAATGAATTATATTATCTACTCTAATAAATCTTTTAAAAATATTTAAAAATATAAAACGACAATATTTAAACTATATACTAATCATGTATAGATTTTTGAAAATTATTTGAAGTCAAATTGAATTTTGTTGACTTTTGCATATTAGTCTCGAGCATTAGGATTGTGATACACTATGACCTGAACTAAATTGTTAGACAAATTTTGACCAACATATATATATATATATATATATATATATATATATATATATATATATATATATATATATATATATATATATATATATATATATATATATATATATATAATATAGGTTCGTGAATCCGAGGCCAACCTTGCACTTGTTCAATGTCATCATATGTATTTTTACTACAAAATACATTAGGTGAGTTTCATTTGCCTTTTTACCCTTTATATTTTTGGGCTGAGAATACATGCGCAATTTTTTATAAATGTTTTACGAAATAGACACAAGTAATCGAAACTACATTATATGGTTGAATGATCGAAGCCGAATATGCCCCTTTTTGCTTGGTAGCCTAAGAATTAGGGAACATCACTAATTTTGAGAATTAGTGCACGCCTAATTGACGCGAATCCTAAAGATAGATCTATTGGGCCTAACAATCCCCATCCAAAGTATCGGATGCTTTAGTACTTCGAATTCGTTTTTTATCATGTCCGATGGATTTCCCGGAATGATAGGGGATATTCTTATATGCATCTTGTTAATGTCGGTTACCAGGTGTTCAATCCATATGAATGATTTTTTTCTCTATGCATGGGACGTATATTTATGAGAACTGGAAATAAAATTCTTGTGGTCTATTAAAATGATGAAAATGATCGGTTATGATAAACTAACGAACTCACTAACCTTTTAGTTGACACTTTAAAGCATGTTTATTCTCAGGTATAAAAGAAATCTTCCGCTGTGCATTTGTTCATTTTTAAAGATATTACTTGAAGTCTTTCATGGCATATTTCGAAAAACGTTGCATTCGAGTCATTGAGTTCATCAAAGATCATTATTAAGTCAATTTATAGTTGGATAATGGATATTATGAAATGGTATGCATGCCTGTCAATTTTCGATGTAAAGAAAGTTGTCTTTTAAAAACGAATGCAATGTTTGTAAAATGTATCATATAGAGGTCAAATACCTCGCGATGTAATCAACTATTGTGAATCGTTTATAATGTATATGAACGGGTCCTTTCAGTTGGTATCAGAGCGGTGGTCTTAGCGAACTTGGTCTGCATTAGTGTGTCTAACTGATAAGTCGTTAGAATACATTAGTGAGTCTGGACTTCGGCCGTGTCTGCATGTCAAAAGTTTTGCTTATTATTTTGTGTCAAAAATTACCTACTTATCATCCTTAGGAAATTACCTGCTTATCACTCTTAGTCTAGACACGTCTTACTGCATTGATTGCATGATTAGTGTATAGACAAAATTCATATCTTGGCATATCTACTAATTCATATCTTAGCGTATCTGTTACTGTAAACTTTGCCCGACATATCCCGTAAATTCCTCCGTAATCTAAGAAATCTTTTGCTCTATATATAGATATTCTATGTAAATAGAATACCATACGATAACCAAAAAATCATTTCATATCAAAAAATTCTTTATTCAATCGTACGAAATGGAATTCGTCATCAGTTCAAGTCACTCGGATTCCGAAATGGAATCCCACTCAAGCTCCGAAAGCAGTGTGACCGGAATAGATCAACCAATCAGCCATCATCTATTCTAGAAGAATTGGGGATGGGTTCGTAGCCTCCTCAATCATTGGAGACAAGAAGAAGGTGATCCCTTCCATCCACCACATTTCCCTCTTGGTGATGAACCTGAAGCACTTACCGGCGAACCTATTAGAGACACCATTTTCTCTCTCATTTCCAGGGTATCTCGTCACGATTACATACTACATCAAATTCTAGATTTTATTTATCCACTCGTCCGAACTGACAATCACCCCGGTGTAATAGAAGAAGTCAACGAGCTTCGCGCTCGGGTAGTGGCTTTGGAGAATATGGTGCAAAGATTACAAACACCAGCAGCAGCACCAGCAGCATAACCAGTACCATCATCATCAACGCCAACAGTACCATTACCACCTCCAACTACAACCGTGTCGTAAACCTCAACTTCATAATCTTTCCCACGAGCATCAACGTCATATGCAACCATGGATACCAAGGAGTACCAACAACAATAACTGACGAAGTATTAATTCATAACTTCATTGGAAAAACATTCCGCGGCGATTATGTAATCTCTAAAGTCTTAGAGATTATCTAATCTAGCCCTAACCATAAATCAGTTAAGCGAACCAAAATGATAGAAGGAAGAGTAGAAACCCTGACCAGCATGGTGCACGATTTACAAACCAGATTTGTTTTACCAACAACACCAACAGTACCGTTAGCATCACCATCACAGTCAGTGCCGTCAGCATCGTCAAAATCAGCAGCACCTGTAACATCACAAAACTCCGTCAGTTCAAGAATCACTGTGGACATCATTACGAATCAATAACACGTATATTGTATCAACGAGTTATGAAGAATTAACTCATTCCCTCTGAAGAAATTATATGTATATTTTATATATATATATATATATTTTGAAATAAAAATAAATCTTTCCGTGCTAAACTATTGTGTGTGAATCTTAACTACTCGGTTAATTCATATTACAAATATGCAATAATGTACGTCCTTCAGCCACAACTTAACCATTGTTAACTACAATCTCTGTCTCAATTCAACAAATTCCAATTCATAATAAATCAAGTATATATTTGATTTTACACTTTCATCATCGATGTGCTCGAAACTTTTCAGATAACATCATTCGTACTTTGCGAAGTTCATAAGAATTTAAAAAAAACCAAATCACATCTCAACAAATAACGAAGTATTGATTCATAATTTCAATATTATTGAAGAAATACTTATGTAATCTCTAAAGCCTTCAAGAGATTATTCAATTCTTGTTCCAACCGTAAATCGAATGAGTTTAATTTAGTATTTACTCATTAAAATCTATGTTACATCTGAAAGAATATATACATATATATTTTCATAAAGACTGTAATAAAATTCTTATGTACAAAATATTAATTGTGAAATTTTTTTTAACGGGTGGGTAATACCCGAGATTTATATATATATATATATATATATATATATATATATATATATATATATATTCAAGATTAATATGTTACATTCTTCGAATCTGATTAAGCAAATTATCAACCATACTTCCTACTTTCACAATAATATACATTCTTCCATATCAAAACAACCATACTCATTCAAACTCAATTACATATTTTGATTTTGAAACCTCAGAATTCAATTCGAGATATAACCGGTACCATCACTTTTTGATTCCTACATCTTTCGAAGCTATACTTTTACTTCAAAACTGTGTTAGAACATCAAATGTATATTAATGATTACAATCTGTGTTCAAACCCTTCGAAAATTTCTGAGGAAACTTCAATTAATGAGCAATTGAGATGATGATCCAACCACATATCACCCACAGTTATGTACTTAAAAAAAAAAAAAGCTCTCGAAACCAAAGTCATAATTCAACACATATCTGTGTCAGATCTTTTGGCATTTATTAGCAACAATAACTTTACAATTCCTTTGCAAAGTAGCAAATTATATCACAGCTCCAGCAAGACAACTTCGATTTTTTTTTCATTCGGAGTAGCCTTATCATAATCTTAATATATGTGATTACCCTTTTGTTACCGGAGAACCTTTCATATTCCACCACATTAGTAATAAACTTACCAACAACTTCACTGATCTTGGGCACTCCGAAGAATCATTATATTTATCGAAACCTCATCATTTACTCATTCGCATCTTGTAACGAGAATTGCTATACGAATCATCAGGAATTAGCAATCAGTAATTTAAAATCTCGCAGCATGTCCACGCCAACAATTATATGTGTATATATAACGTCTATCTCCTGGACTTACATACTTGAATGTGAAGTTTCTAAAAAAAAGCACCCTAAACTGCGGAATAGTTCTCGAAATTGTTGATGAAGCAGCAAAAAAAAAAAAACTATAAGACGACCTTAACAGTAAAAAGTTTGATAATAAAGAGTAGTGTGTTGGCAGAGCTCAGAAAAAGAAAAGAGTTGGAACTGGAAAACGGATTGGGCAAAGTATGAAGGAGGCTGTGGACAAATCACAAAGGCTAAACCTGCCTTCAAAGGATTCAAATGATTCAGTATCTGCTGAAGTCATTATCGAATACCTTGCTCCTGACTCTAAACCCTTGCGGACAATATTCTTCATCATCCTCTGATATTAGAAATTCTAAGATATCATCATATCTTTCATTATAAATATCCTCCATATTTCTGAAGATATTTCTTAATTTTTCTTATTTAAAATCATTTACTTCTTCGCGCTATCTGTATTACATCATAAAAGAAACTATTTTAGTTTCTAAATTCTGAAACATTCAAGTTTAAAATAGGAATATTTTGAAGTAGTGTTGGGAACTGAAGCATGAATTAGTATAATATAATGACACTTGATCAACGTGATTATATTACAGTAAGTCATGCTGAGTTTCTAAATGGAACGTGATGATTCACAGACCATACCGTCATCATGTGCCAGGTTACATGACTCTTGTATTCTACTTAATCTCTAAAATATCAAGAAAATATTTCTTGATGATTCGACTTTTTCCGAGGTATTCTGGTAATATGACAAGTCAAGATCGTGCCATTACAATTTCCTTCCTAGAACATTAATAATGTTCATTCCGAAATTCATATCTGCGAATTCTGTACCATTACAAGAGGTGCTTAATCGCAAGAAGAAGAAACGAAAGGACAAAACTCCGAAATAGAAATTGGGGTATAAATTGCATCAAATAAAACATTAACTGTGAATGACAATGATTATAAAAGACAGAAGCAGAGACATTGAAATATAAGGGAAGATATAAAGCCAACGATAAACCAGAAATTATAAACCATATATATCGATGCATATAGAAATATAAAGACATGGGAGAACTATAAACACTATAAACCCAAGAGTATAGTAGAAGTAAATAGATTCTTCCAGCGGTAGATGAAAAAGAAGAATGACCGATATGAAAGTTAGAAGTATATCGAGAATCAGAACTGGATGGAGCATATTGATGAGTACTTTAAAACTATGAGTTGAGGGGGAAAGAATAGAAGGTGATGAAACATGACTAGGAACTTAGAAATCAACAGCTTTAACTCACACAATAGCGGAATAAGTGAATTAAACCCTCTAGTGAATAGGTTAAGTTTTTTTAGATTAATTTAGTCAAACCATAACTAATCAAGTGTGATTAGATCAACACCTAGAGCTATTATTCACCACCTGGGTGATTTGGACTGAGAGAGAATCGGAGGAGCTCACCAGATCTGAGTATGTGTAACAAATGAGAGGCTTAACCTAAAATGAAAAACATAAGACTTTATATACCCCTGCTGTTGACTCACCCATATGATTCATCCATCACACGTACGAGTTGGCTTCATCAGCCGCGCAGATGATCACTCACTCGTGTCTTCACATTTAGGTTGTAATTGTGACTTAGCTCAGCATCAACCGTGCGTATGATCCTGTCAGCCATACTAATGAGGCTTCACTCGTACGTTTGACTAAGTCTAACATAGTCAAACATCCAAATCTCGTTCCTGCAGTTCCTATAATCACATACAAACACGGATAGGATAATAACGAACAATCATGGTGGCCTGTAAACTGTTGTACCTACAATGGACGTCGGTAGATGTTTAGGGACTTGCATAAAATGCATCAACAGAAGGTGTGAGTTGTAAGGAAACGAAGGAGGTGAATTTATAAGAAAATCTCTGACAGAACAATTAAAATGGACGATCGCATTTAAAGCGGATCCTAATTCCCTTGGTTACCGGAGAATCAAATCTTATTACGAAGATTTTCTTCAAATCCCTTGAAATTTGGAAATCAATCATATCTACGTCAAATAATCAGATGAATCTACACTTACTTATTTCACTCTTCTATGTTAGATTCATTCGTACTCTTCATATAAATGGATTGTTTATCCAAATTATTCACTGATGATAAAACTATAATTTTCATCCCGTATGCATCATGAAAACATACTTATTATCATTCACGACCTTTCCACTCAAATTTCGGGATGAAATTTCTTCAACGGGTATGTACTGTGACAACCCGGAAATTTTTGACCAAATTTAAACTTTAATCTTTATATATTCCCGACACGATAATCAAAGTTGTAAATTGAATCTCAAAGATTTTTTTTAACTGTGTTCATACATTCATTTAAACCTCAACCAAGTTTCAATGATTCACGAACCATTATATGAACAAATCGGATTATATATGTATATGTGTATATATTATAACTTAAAAACATTAACGAGTATTAGACGTATAATACTTTACATGAACGTTGTTGTTTAAAAATATATTTAAAATAATTATCGACGAAATTAAAAGATAATATTAAATGATTGAATTATTAGATACATTGAATTACGATTACGAGTCTCTGTTAAGAGGTCCACTTTGAATTAGAAAACGTTTTCTTTTTAACGGTATCTGGAATATTTAGTGAAAGTGATTTACAAAAGTGTCATTAACGAGACTTAGTCAAAAGTTAGTAATCGTTTCCGTTTAAAATTCAAAAGTGTACTTTACTTGAATTACTCATGTCTCTCGATAAATCAACTCTTTAGTTTCATCTTAAAAATATTAGTTGGTAACATAACTACTATTATTTAAAAACTTTGAAATATAATTGGTTTTGAAAGACTAAATATTATATCATTAGATAAATATTTCAAACATATATATATTGTACAAATTTAGAATTCTAAATAAATAAATATATATATATATATATATATATATATATATATATATATATATATATATATATATATATATATATATATATATATATATATATATATTTTAACTTAGTCATAAAACGTCCTGATTTAAAATAATATATTTTA